>NC_140172.1:26970980-27631187 GCF_963971535.1 Notolepis coatsorum
TTCACAAACTTTGTGCTATATATTGGGTCCTCGCCAATGTGCCACCAAAATACCGATCAGCATTACACGCTATACAGCTGGCAATGCTGGTAAAAGTGACAGACTTGCTCCATTGCTGCGTGATGTTCATACTCTGGAACAAGATGGTGTTTTCATTGAAAGAGTTGGTCAGAATGTCAAAGGCACAATCTGGTGTGTTTCTGCCGACAATCTGGGCGCTCATGGATTCGGTGGCTTTGTGGAGTCATTTAGGGCAGGCTATGTTTGCAGATTCTGTCTGGCCACAAGTGAACAGTTTCAAACAACTGAAGTCAGAGAGGGAGAGTTTTCTCAGAGAACCAAAGTCAGCCATGACCTGCATGTACAAACTGCACATGACACTTCGAGCAGCCATTTTGGTGTTAAAGGTGGCTGTGTCTTACGTGAATCCCTGAATTACTTTCATACAATCACAGGGTTTCCTCCAGATATTCTTCACAATCTTCTGGAAGGTATGGTTCCCGTGGAGCTTTCTCTCTGTGTTAAAGAGATGATTCGGCGAAAGTACTTCACTTTAGAGTATTCGAACCAAAAGATTGCATCATTCCCGTATCAGCACGCTGATAAAGTGGATAGACCTCACAAATTCCCCAAACATTTGTTTCTCGAGGAACAATAGGAGGCAATGGGCATGAAAATGCCACTCTGCTCCGACTGCTTCCATTACTTGTAGGCAGTGTAGTACCAGCAGGTGATGCAGCATGGGTGTTATGGTTTGACACCGACCCCAAACGCTACGACACAAGAGAGTAGGATTCAGAGTTGCCAAATACGAGGGCTTGTTTATTTGGTAATAAGAATAAGTGAAACAGGGAAAGCAGGTCAACAAGAACAGGTACAATGAACAAGGGGCAAAGTTCTGCTGCTCTGCAGCTTCTCCCGGAAGGGTAGTCTTGGGAAGCAGGAGCAGACCTCTGTACCGCTCTGCAGAATTCTCACGGCGGATCTCTCAGATGTTGTGCAAGACCGAGAGAGGGAGAGAGGGAACGAGTCAGTGACAGAGCAGACTTGAAACGAGCAGGAGGACAGGGTGTAATATTCTTCGTGTTAAACAACACAGTGATGTGCAATATTCCAAAAACAGCCCAAGTGAATATCTTCATGTAAACACACAGTGAGCAAAAATCCAAACACTGTCCAAATGTGAAATAATATCTTCGTGTAAACACACAGTGAGCAAAAATCCAAACACTGTCCAAATGTGAAATAATATCTTCGGCGTGAGCAAACACACAGAGGGAGGTGGAAGATCCCAAAAATATTATTCCATAAAGGAACGAGCAAAATCGAGAATGGCTGGGTGAGTGACTGTTTGACAAAAAGGTGGTAGACTTCAGTGTAAAGGTTACACACGAAAATCGGAAATAGGTCAAGACAGTCAATCTAGAAAACTCACCCAGACGAGCTGCGTAAAAGGAACAGGAACAACAGAGGAGGCGAGCGCGCGCCACGGAGCAGGTATCCAAGCGAAGGCTTCTAGGAATTCCTGGAGAACAGCACAGTGAAACAGCAGCAACGGGGAAAAACATCCAGCGACAAATCAAGACGATCCAACAACTTAGGGTGGGGAAAACGGGGTATAAATAATGAGGGATCGATTGATTGAAAAGCAGTGACAGCTGGGGAATGTGATTGACAAGCGTGGGGAAGTGAGAGAACCAATCAGCGACGTCTCAGATGACGTCAACGGGGAGAAACGTGTGAACGAGGGAATTGAAATACTTGACAGAAAAAATGAATGAAAACAAAGCGAGGGTGGTTAAAGGAACAGAACGAGTGAGAAAGCAAGGACAGAAACCTCACAGTACCCCCCCCTCCACGGGAGCCACCCGGCGACCAGGCCGACCCGGCTCGTCAGGATGGGCCCGATGGAAGTCGGTGATCAAGCCGGGATCCACGATGAGCTGCCGGGAGACCCAGCTACGCTCCTCAGGGCCGTAACCCTCCCAGTCCACCAGGTATTGGAACCCCCGGCCCCGCCGACGAACGCCCATCAACCGGCGGACCTGCCACTGGGGGTGACCATCCACTAGCACAGGAGGCGGTGGATCAGGAGCTGGAGGCATAAGGGGACTGAGGGAGACGGGCTTAACCCGGGAGACATGGAACACGGGGTGGATGTGCATGGATGCAGGAAGCTTCAGGCGCAGGGCCGCCGGACTGAGTACCTTCAGGACCTCGAAAGGACCGACGAAGCGAGGGTTGAGCTTCTTGGCCGAGGACCGTAGCGGGAGGTCCTTCGCGGAGAGCCACACCCTCTGCCCAGGGCGGTAAGTCGGCGCGGGAACCCGGCGCCGGTCGGCACCACGACAGGCGCGCTCAGATGTCCGGAGCAGCGCGGTCCTGGTGATCTCCCAAACGCGACGGCAGCGGTCGAGGTGGACCTGCACGGAGGGAACTGCCACTTCCGTCTCCAGTGCGGGAAAAAGAGGGGGCTGGTAGCCCAGGGAGGCCTCAAAAGGGGAGAGGCCGGTGGCGGAACTGACCATTGAGTTGATCGAGTATTCAACCCAGGGAAGGAAACGGCTCCAGGATGCCGGCCTCTCGGCTGCCACACACCGAAGAGCAGACTCCACGCTCTGGTTCATCCTCTCCGTCTGCCCGTTTGTCTGGGGATGGTAGCCAGAGGAGAGACTGACCGTTGCCCCCAATCCCTTGCAGAAAGCCCGCCATACCTGGGAGGTGAACTGGGACCCCCGGTCAGAGACGATGTCTTGGGGAAAACCGTGAAGGCGGAACACGTGGTGCGTCAGGAGGTCCGCCGTCTCGGCTGCTGAGGGAAGCTTGGAGAGGGCCACGAGGTGGACCCCCTTGCTGAATCGATCCACCACGGTCAGAAGGCAGGTGTTCCCCTGGGAGGAGGGTAGACCAGTGACGAAGTCGAGCGCCACATGTGACCACGGACGGCTTGGAACGGGAAGTGGCTGCAAGAGCCCGGAGGGTGCCTGGTGAGAGGCCTTGCTGCGGGCACAGACCGCGCAGGCCAATACGAACTCCTTGACGTCGTTCCGCATGGTGGGCCACCAGAAACGACGAGCCAGGAAGGAGAACGTGCGATGGACGCCTGGGTGGCAGGCGAACCGGCTGGTATGGCCCCACAGCAGTACCTGGGACCGGACAGAGTCAGGGACGAAGAGACGGCTCCTAGGGACGTTGCTTGGAGCATGTTGGAAGCGTAGGGCACGCCTCACCACACCCTCGATGCCCAAGGTGATGGCTCCAACCACTCGGGCCTCCGGGATGATGGGAGATGGGTCCTCAGAGGGTGGAGCCCCCTTGGAGTGCATCCGGGACAGGGAGTCGGCCTTCGTGTTGCGGGAACCGGGGCGGAAGGTCAGCGAGAAGTCGAACCGACTGAGGAAACTGGCCCATCTCGCCTGCCGACCGTTGAGGCGCCTGGAAGCGCGGATGAACGTTAGGTTCTTGTGGTCCGTCCAGATGGTAAAAGGCTCCTCGGCACCCTCTAGCCAATGACGCCACTCCTCCAGAGCAGCCACGACCGCCAGTAGCTCCCGATTGCCGGTGTCGTAGTTCCTCTCGGCGGGGAGGAAGCGACGCGAGTAGAAGGCGCAAGGATGTACCTTCTGGTCGGAAGGAGAACGCTGGGATAGGACAGCGCCCAGGCCAGAATCTGAGGCGTCCACCTCCACGATGAACTGTCTCTTGGGGTCAGGGTGGAGCAGGATAGGAGCGGAAGTGAACCTTCTCTTGAGGGAGCGGAACGCAGCGCATGCCGCTGGGGACCAGTCGAACGGCAGAGCGGGGGAGGTCAGCTTGGTAAGAGGCTCCGCCACTTGGCTGTAGTTCCGGATGAACCTTCGGTAGAAGTTTGCGAACCCGAGGAAACTCTGTAACTCTTTCCGAGTGGTGGGTTCCGGCCAATCCTCCACAGCCTGGATCTTGCGAGGATCCGCTCGGGTCAAGCCCTTCTCCACGATGAAGCCCAGGTAGTCGACGGAGTTGGAGTGGAAACGGCACTTCTCCGCCTTGACGAAGAGCCGATTGTGGAGGAGGCGCTCCAGCACCCGGCGGACATGCAGGATGTGTTCCTCGAGGGTCCTGGAAAAGATAAGAATGTCGTCCAGGTACACCACCACGAACACCTCCAGCATGTCACGGAGGACATCGTTCATGAGTGCCTGGAATACCGCCGGGGCGTTGGTGAGGCCGAACGGCATCACAAGGTACTCATAGTGGCCCCTGGGGGTCTTGAAGGCGGTCTTCCATTCATCGCCCTCACGGATACGGACAAGATGATAGGCACTTCGGAGATCCAGCTTGGTGAAGAACGAGGCCTGGGTCAGTGGCTCGAAGGTGGAGCTCATGAGAGGTAGGGGGTATTTGTTCTTGATGGTGATCTCGTTGAGCTGACGATAGTCGATGCAGGGTCGCAGGTCCCCATCCTTCTTACCAACAAAGAAGAACCCGGCCGCCACCGGGGAGGAGGAAGGCCAAATGAGTCCTGCTTCCAATGACTCAGAGATGTAGAGATCCATCGCCTTCTTCTCCGGGACAGTCAGACTGTAGAGGCGGCTGCCGGGAAGGGGAGCCCCTTGGCGGAGGTCGATGGCGCAGTCATAGGGGCGGTGAGGTGGAAGGGACTGAGCCCTGGTCTTACTGAATACCTCCATGAGGTCGTGGTACTCGGGAGGAATGGACGAGGGATCCGGGGGCAACTCACCAGCCGGTCTCCGGGGCGGGGGACAAGACGCCGCCTGTAGACAGCGGGCGTGACAGGAGGAGCTCCAGCCCCTGATGGTACCGGAGGACCAGGCGATGTGGGGCTCGTGCAGCGCGAGCCAGGGCCTACCCAGGACCACCGGGACAAGGGGGGATTGGGTAATGAGGAACTGGATCCTCTCTACGTGGTTCCCAGCAATGGTCAGCAAGACTGGGCCGGTCCGTTGAGAGATGTCGGCCAGGCGGTGTTGGTCCAACGAAAAGATCTCCAAGGGCCTCACAAGGGCCTCAAGAGGTATGTTGGCTTGGGTGGCAAACTCGAAGTCGAGGAAGTTCTCGTCTGCCCCAGAGTCGATGAGGGCCTCCACCGTGGCACGTTGGTCCCCCCAGGCCAGGGTGACGCTCATCAGATGGTCAGGTGGTGCGCGGCGCTGGGAATGGGAAAAACGGCTCACCAGGATCTCCCGGGGTCTTGGTGAGCCCGATCTTTTGGCCGGGTAGGGCAGTCGGCGATACGGTGTCCCGCACCTCCGCAGTAGAGGCAGAGACCGGACCTGAGCCTTGCCTGACGCTCCGCCTGGCTCAGATGAGAGCGTCCCAGCTGCATGGGTTCCTCCTCGCGCACCGGACGGGGAAGCCTGTTACCATCAGTAGTGTTGGGGATGGGGCGTCCAGGAGTCCGGGGTGCTTCAGGAGGTGACAGTCGGGTCCTCTCGCGCCTTCTCTCCAGGAGGCGTCCGTCAATACGGATGACAAGGCTAAACAGCTCCTCGAGGGAGTCGGGCACCTCCCTGGTAGCGAGCTGGTCCCGGACTGCGTCACTGAGCCCCCTTATGAAGGTTAGGCGAAGAGCAGGTTCGTTCCATCCACTCTCCACCGCCGCCAGTCGAAACTCCATGACATAGTCCGTCACCCTGCTGCTCCCTTGTCGGAAGGTCCCCAACCGGGCTCCAGGGTCCAGACCTCGGGCTGGATGGTGGAACACTCTGCGGAGCTCCGCCACGAAGTCTGGGTAGGAGAACAAAAAATCTGCTTCCATTGCCCAGGAGGAAGTGACCCACTGGGCAGCATGGCCTGAAAGTAGGTTGGTTATATAAGCCACTCGGGACCCATGAGCAGAAAAACGGCTTGGTTGATGACGGAAAACCAACTCACATTGCATGATGAATGTGGCACACTCCTCGGGATTACCGTCGAACAGCCGTGGGACGGAGAGAAGGGGTTCCCGAGGTGCGAGATCTGCTGGGGCTGCGGGGAATGTTCCTGAAGGGTGTGAGAGATGAAAAGTATTAACGGCGTCGCCCAGCGAGTTAAGCTGGGCGAGAATCTCGGACTGTTGTCCCGCCATAGCGGCCATTGAACCCTGCATAGGCAGGACCTGGTCCCTGAGGTTCTGCACCGCAGCCGCAGCCCGCTCTAGTTGGAGACCGTGATCCCTGGTCAACTCGACTTGAATTGCAAGTGCGGTTCTGACCCCCTCTGTGTCGGCTGGGGTCGTCATAGTGGTTGGATCGTAATGTTATGGTTTGACACCGACCCCAAACGCTACGACACAAGAGAGTAGGATTCAGAGTTGCCAAATACGAGGGCTTGTTTATTTGGTAATAAGAATAAGTGAAACAGGGAAAGCAGGTCAACAAGAACAGGTACAATGAACAAGGGGCAAAGTTCTGCTGCTCTGCAGCTTCTCCCGGAAGGGTAGTCTTGGGAAGCAGGAGCAGACCTCTGTACCGCTCTGCAGAATTCTCACAGCGGATCTCTCAGATGTTGTGCAAGACCGAGAGAGGGAGAGAGGGAACGAGTCAGTGACAGAGCAGACTTGAAACGAGCAGGAGGACAGGGTGTAATATTCTTCGTGTTAAACAACACAGTGATGTGCAATATTCCAAAAACAGCCCAAGTGAATATCTTCATGTAAACACACAGTGAGCAAAAATCCAAACACTGTCCAAATGTGAAATAATATCTTCGTGTAAACACACAGTGAGCAAAAATCCAAACACTGTCCAAATGTGAAATAATATCTTCGGCGTGAGCAAACACACAGAGGGAGGTGGAAGATCCCAAAAATATTATTCCATAAAGGAACGAGCAAAATCGAGAATGGCTGGGTGAGTGACTGTTTGACAAAAAGGTGGTAGACTTCAGTGTAAAGGTTACACACGAAAATCGGAAATAGGTCAAGACAGTCAATCTAGAAAACTCACCCAGACGAGCTGCGTAAAAGGAACAGGAACAACAGAGGAGGCGAGCGCGCGCCACGGAGCAGGTATCCAAGCGAAGGCTTCTAGGAATTCCTGGAGAACAGCACAGTGAAACAGCAGCAACGGGGAAAAACATCCAGCGACAAATCAAGACGATCCAACAACTTAGGGTGGGGAAAACGGGGTATAAATAATGAGGGATCGATTGATTGAAAAGCAGTGACAGCTGGGGAATGTGATTGACAAGCGTGGGGAAGTGAGAGAACCAATCAGCGACGTCTCAGATGACGTCAACGGGGAGAAACGTGTGAACGAGGGAATTGAAATACTTGACAGAAAAAATGAATGAAAACAAAGCGAGGGTGGTTAAAGGAACAGAACGAGTGAGAAAGCAAGGACAGAAACCTCACAATGGGCAGTTTTGATGGAGCTGAAAGAGGTGCTAGAGTTAGCATTGTGCCCATCATATACTGATGAAACCTTAGACTATTTTCAGTGCAAAATCAGTGATCATAGACAGGTACTATTAGAGGTTTTCCCTGCAGTTAGACTCCGTCCTAAACATCACTTTGTGGAGCATTATCCCGCTCTAGTTAAGTGCTTTGGACCCCTGCTGCATGTTTGGACCATGCGATTTGAGGCCAAGCACCGCTTTTTCAAAAGAGTGGTGCATGACACTGCTTCACCATCATATTTCAAGCCAAAAACCCAGGCATCCAGGGTTGACTCTGTTCTGGTTTCATCTCTACCAGCAGTAGCTCAGGTACACATTAGAGGACACACAGTTAGTGACACAATCTACCAGACATCAAAGGTAACCATTGATGGCACAGACTATGTCTGTGGAATGTTTCTCTCCATCAGAGTCAGTGGTGGACTGTCTAAATTTAGCCAAATAGAACAGATATACCTTGTGAATAACGAGGTTTCTTTTCTGTGTTGAGACTATGACTCCTGGTATATAGAACATCTTAGGTCCTATGAGCTGTCAACCACACAACCACATCTGTCCATCTACCTACAGTCTGGTCTCAACGATACAGTCCCACTCTCAGCATACAAGGGGTCCTACTAATCACCCCAAAGTACCAGAAAATACCAGAAAATACCAGAAACTACCCCAAAATACCCCAAAGTATACCCCAAAATACCAGAAACTACCCCAAAATACCCCAAAATACCAGAAAATACCAGAAACTACCCCAAAATACCCAAAAGTATACCCCAAAATACCAGAAACTACCCCAAAATACCCCAAAATACCAGAAAATACCAGAAACTACCCCAAAATACCCCAAAATACCAGAAAATACCAGAAAATACCAGAAACTACCCCAAAATACCCCAAAGTATACCCCAAAATACCAGAAACTACCCCAAAATACCCCAAAATACCAGAAAATACCAGAAACTACCAGAAACTACCCCAAAATACCCCAAAGTATACCCAAAAATACCAGAAACTACCCCAAAATACCCCAAAATACCAGAAAATACCAGAAACTACCAGAAACTACCCCAAGATACCCCAAAGTATACCCCAAAATACCAGAAACTACCCCAAAATACCCCAAAATACCAGAAAATACCAGAAAATACCAGAAACTACCCCAAAATACCCCAAAGTATACCCCAAAATACCAGAAACTACCCCAAAATACCAGAAAATACCAGAAAATACCAGAAACTACCCCAAAATACCCCAAAGTATACCCCAAAATACCAGAAACTACCCCAAAATACCAGAAAATACCAGACACTACCAGAAACTACCCCAAAATACCCCAAAGTATACCCCAAAATACCAGAAACTACCCCAAAATACCAGAAAATACCAGAAACTACCAGAAACTACCCCAAAATACCCCAAAGTATACCCCAAAATACCAGAAACTACCCCAAAATACCCCAAAGTATACCCCAAAATACCAGAAACTACCCTAAAATACCCCAAAGTACCCCAAATAGTGTGTAATAGTGTAATAGTGTAATAGTAGTAATAGTGTGTAATATTGTAATAGTGTGTAATAGTGTAATAGTGTGATAGTGTGTAATAGTGTAATAGTGTGTAATAGTGTAATAGTGTGTAATAGTGTAATAGTGTAATAGTGTGTAATAGTGTAATAGTGTGTAATAGTGTAATAGTGTGTAATAGTGTGTAAAAGTGTAATAGTGTGTAATAGTGTGTAAAAGTGTAATAGACGCAATAGAGAGAGAGAGAGAGAGAGAGAGAGAGAGAGAGAGAGAGAGAGAGAGAGAGAGAGAGAGAGAGGGGGGATGGAGATAGAGAAGGGGGATAGAGGGAGAGAGAGAGAGAGAGGGGGGGAGATGGAGAGAGAGAAGGGGGATAGAGGGAGATGGAGAGAGAGAAGGGGGATAGAGGGAGATGGAGAGAGAGAAGGGGGATAGAGAGAATGGGGAGAGAGAGAGAGAAGAAGGGAGAGAGAGGGAGGGAGGGAGAGAGAAAGATGGATAGAGAGAGAGAGAGAGAGAGAGAGGGGGGAGATGGAGAGAGAGAGAAGGGGAGAGAGGGAGATGGAGAGAGAGAAGGGGGATAGAGGGAGATGGAGAGAGAGAAGGGGGAGAGAGAGGAAGAGAGAGAAGAAGGGAGAGAGAGGGAGGGACGGAGAGAGAAAGATGGATAGAGAGAGAGAGAGAGGGAGAAGAGGGGAAGAATGAGCTATTTATATAGCTCTTTTATCCAAAGCGCTTTACAATTTATGCCTCACATTCACTCACACACCGACGGCGGAGGCGACCATACCAAGTGCCAATCTGCTCACCGGGAGGAGCAGGGCTTAAGTGTCTTGCTCAAGGACACTCGGACACGCCGCCGGGAGGAGCCGGAATCGAACCGGGAATCTTCTGATTAACCAGACGAGCGCTCGGCTCTACCTCCTGAGACCTCTACGTTTTTTATGTCTCACTCTTTGTCTCACTAAACCTTTACTGCGTTAATCCCTTCCTGGATGCAGCCAGAGTACAGAGTGCCTCAGTCACTACAGCCATAATGTGGAGACACACACACACACACACACACACACACACACACACACGCGCACACACACACACACACACACACACACACGCACACACACACGCACACTATTACACACTATTACACTATTACACACTATTACACTATTACACACTATTACACTATTACACTATTACACACTATTACACTATTACACTATTACACACTATTACACTATCACACTATTACACTATTACACACTATTACACTATTACACACTATTACACTATTACACTATTACACACTATTACACTATTACACTATTACACACTATTACACTATCACACTATTACACTATTACACACTATTACACTATTACACTAGCACACTATTACACTATTACACACTATTACACACTATTACACTATTACACTATTACACACTATTACACTATTACACTATTACACACTATTACACTATTACACACTATTACACTATTACACTAATACACACTATTACACACAATTACACTATTACACACTATTACACTATTACACACTATTACACTATTACACACTATTACACTATTACACTATTACACACTATTACACTATTACACTATTACACACTATTACACACTATTACACACTATTACACTATTACACACTATTACACTATTACACTATTACACACTATTACACACTATTACACTATTACACTAGCACACTATTACACTTTTACACACTATTACACACTATTACACTATTACACACTATTACACTATTACACTAGCACAATATTACACTTTTACACACTATTACACACTATTACACTATTACACACTATTACACTATTACACTATTACACACTATTACACTATTACACACTATTACACTATTACACTATTACACACTATTACACTATTACACTTTGGGGTATTTTGGGGTATTTTCTGGTACTTTGGGGTATACTTTGGGGTATTTTGGGGTACTTTGGGGTATTTTGGGGTATTTTCTGGTATTTTCTGGTACTTTGGGGTATACTTTGTGGTATTTTAGGGTATTTTGGGGTAGTTTATGGTATTTTGGGGTATACTTTGGGGTATTTTGGGGTAGTTTCTGGTATTTTCTGGTATTTTCTGGTATTTCGGGGTATTTTGGGGTAGTTTCTGGTATTTTGGGGTATACTTTGGGGTATTTTGGGGTAGTTTCTGGTATTTTCTGGTATTTTGGGGTATTTTGGGGTAGTTTCTGGTATTTTGGGGTATACTTTGGGGTATTATGGGGTAGTTTCTGGTAGTTTCTGGTATTTTCTGGTATTTTGGGGTAGTTTCTGGTATTTTGGGGTATACTTTGGGGTATTTTGGGGTATTTTCTGGTATTTTCTGGTATTTTCTGGTATTTTGGGGTATTTTGGGGTAGTTTCTGGTATTTTGGGGTATACTTTGGGGTATTTTGGGGTAGTTTCTGGTATTTTCTGGTATTTTCTGGTATTTTGGGGTAGTTTCTGGTATTTTGGGGTATACTTTGGGGTATTTTGGGGTAGTTTCTGGTATTTTGGGGTATACTTTGGGGTATTTTGGGGTAGTTTCTGGTATTTTCTGGTATTTTCTGGTATTTTGGGGTAGTTTCTGGTATTTTGGGGTATACTTTGGGGTATTTTGGGGTAGTTTCTGGTATTTTGGGGTATACTTTGGGGTATTTTGGGGTAGTTTCTGGTATTTTCTGGTATTTTCTGGTATTTTGGGGTAGTTTCTGGTATTTTGGGGTATACTTTGGGGTATTTTGGGGTAGTTTCTGGTATTTTGGGGTATACTTTGGGGTATTTTGGGGTATTTTGGGGTAGTTTCTGGTATTTTGGGGTATACTTTGGGGTATTTTGGGGTAGTTTCTGGTATTTTCTGGTATTTTGGGGTAGTTTCTGGTATTTTGGGGTATACTTTGGGGTATTTTGGGGTAGTTTCTGGTATTTTCTAGTATTTTCTGGTACTTTGGGGTGATTAGTAGGACCCCATACAAGATCTGCTGCTGCTGACTCCCAAGCGATTCATTCAAGTGAAACGGAACTGAGTCCAGCTAATGGTGAATAGTTATTTTATTAATCAATTATTGTGTCTTTATTACATGGCGTTTTCACATTCGCCGAAATGCTTGCTTGTGATTGGTCAATAGCGCACGTCAGAGGTCAGTTATCAGACAATAATGACCGCTGTGGGACAATAATGACCGCTGTGCGCAGCTGTTCGCAATCAAGCCCACTGACACACACTGTTTCAGTGCAATTAGACACATAGCTGCCGGCGATGACAGGGGGCGGAGCGACGAGCGGAGCCAGAACGCAGCCAGAACCAGTGTTGCGAGTCGATGTAAAATGAATTAGGTATATTGTTAGTAAGTTAGCCATGTAATAAGTGGGATAATGTATAGCTATACTCGATCATTGTCGCAAAATAATTGACCTTCACTGACGTTTAAAACACCTCGCCGAGGCGGCTCGGTATTTTAAACTCTGTGTCGGTCAATTATTTTGCGACAATGACCTCGTAGCTATACATTATCCCTTACTTATTCACTCGTTGTGTAATTGACCAGTTCATATTCTGTATAAGTTCATATTCTGTATATGTTAATAATGACGCTTTCTGTGTTGTGTTTATGACTCCTGGTATATATCGCCTTAGGTCCTTGAGCTGTCTGTCTGTCGACCACATCTGTCCACTGTCCATCTACCTGCAGTCTGGTCTCAACGATACAGTCCCACTCTCAGCATACAAGATCGATGGTCTGCTGCTGCTGCTGACTCCCAAGCGATTCATTAAAGTGAAACGGAAGGTGAAAGGTTATTTTATTAATCAATTATTATGTCTTTATTCACTCGTTGTGTAATTGACCAGTTCATATTCTGTATAAGTTCATATTCTGTATATGTTAATAATGACGCTTTCTGTGTTGTGTTTATGACTCCTCCTTAGGTCCTTGAGCTGTCTGTCTGTCGACCGGACCACATCTGTCCACTGTCCATCTACCTGCAGTCTGGTCTCAACGATACAGTCCCACTCTCAGCATACAAGATCGATGGTCTGCTGCTGCTGCTGACTCCCAAGCGATTCATTAAAGTGAAACGGAAGGTGAATAGTTATTTTATTAATCAATTATTGTGTCTTTATTCACTCATTGTGTAATTGACCAGTTCATATTCTGTATAAGTTCATATTCTGTATATGTTAATAATGACGCTTTCTGTGTTGTGTTTATGACTCCTCTTTAGGTCCTTGAGCTGTCTGTCTGTCGACCGGACCACATCTGTCCACTGTCCATCTACCTGCAGTCTGGTCTCAACGATACAGTCCCACTCTCAGCATACAAGATCGATGGTCTGCTGCTGCTGCTGACTCCCAAGCGATTCATTCAAGTTTCCATAGCACAATGGCAGCTGCCTCCCCACAACCCATGATCCTTCGTGTTGTTGAGACAGACCGGGCTATAAAATTAAAACTCAGTTCACGACCAGCCTCTGTTGATGCACTGATCAAGATTATAAAAGAACAGTTGGAAATAGACCTTGACTTCAGTTTGCTGTATGAAGATCCAGACTTTGATGGGAAACTTACTTCCCTTGATGACATTACGGAATTGCCACAAAAAGCTGTTGTGCACATTTCATTTTCGCTCGACTCCAGCTCTCTCGCATCTACTGATATACTTTCAGATATGTCATCTCCAGAACGTCTAAGCAGATGGCCTCCAGGTCCTTTTCCAGTTCCTACATTTGCATTCGATGTTGAGCTGAAACTTAGAGACGGAAACAACAATTTGAGAAGAACAAGAGACACCTTAAGTTGACAAGAGACCTAAAGCACGACATCTTAGAAAAGCTTGCATCTACAATGTATGCTTTCAAGGCTTATCCAAGTGATAAAGAGATAGCAGTGGCTTCTGCGGCTCTTGTCGCCAAACATCCCTGCTTGAAGGAAGCAGGATCTGAGACCGGCTGCAATGGATGGAAGAACAGCATCAAATTCAAGATGGGCAATTTCAGGAACAAGCTGAGACGGGCAGAATGTGAGGAGGTCACTGTAAATGCTGGAAAAAGAGGTAGTGTGAGGTTTCTGTCCTTGCCTTCTCACTCGTTCTGTTCCTTTAACCACCCTCGCTTTGTTTTCATTCATTTTTTCTGTCAAGTATTTCAATTCCCTCGTTCACACGTTTCTCCCCGCTGACGTCATCTGAGACGTCGCTGATTGGTTCCCTCACTTCCCCACGCTTTTCAATCACATTCCCCAGCTGTCACTGCCTTTCAATCAATCGATCCCTCATTATTTATACCCCGTTTTCCCCACCCTAAGTTGTTGGTTCGTCTTGATTTGTCGCTGGATGTTTTTCCCCGTTGCTGCTGTTTCACTGTGCTATTCTCCAGGAATTCCTAGAAGCCTCCGCTTTCCTAGAAGCCTCCGCTTTCCTAGAAGCCTCCGCTTGGATACCTGCTCCGTGGCGCGCGCTCGCCTCCACTTTGTTCCTGTTCCTTTACGCAGCTCGTCTGGGTGAGTTTTTCTAGACTGACTGTCTTGACCTAATTCCTATTTTCGTGTGTAACCTTTACACTGAAGTCTACCACCTTTTTGTCTGACAGTCACTCACCCAGCCATTAACGTTTTTGCTCTTTCCTTTATGGAATAATATTTTGGGATCTTCCACCTCCCACTGTGTATTTACACGAAGATATTATTTCACATTTGGACTGTGTTTGGATTTTTGCTCACTGTGTATTTACACGAAGATATTGTTTCACATTTGGACTGTGTTGGATTTTTGCTCACTGTGTATTTACACGAAGATAGTATTTCACAATTGGACGGTGTTTGGATTTTTGCTCACTGTGTGTTTACATGAAGATATTCACTTGGGCTGTTTTTGGAATATTGCTCATCACTGTGTTGTTTAACACGAAGAATATAACACCCTGTCCTCCAGCTCGTTTCAAGTCTGCTCTGTCACTGACCCGTTCCCTCTCTCCCTCTCTCGGTCTTGCACAACATCTGAGAGGTCCGCCGTGAGAGTCTGCAGAGCGGTACAGAGGTCTGCTCCTGCTTCCCAAGACTACCCTTCCGGGAGAAGCTGCAGAGCAGCAGAACTTTGCCCCTTGTTCATTGTACCTGTTTCTTGTTGACCTGCTTTCCCTGTTTCACTTATTCTAGTCACCAAATAAACAAGCCCTTGTATTTGGCAACTCTGAATCCAACTCTCTTGTGTCGTAGCGTTTGGGGTCGGTGTCAAACCATAACATTACGAACCAACCAATGACGACCCCAGCCGACACAGAGAGAGTAGTCACCTTGGGCATCGAGGGGGTGGTAAGGCGTGCCCTACGCTTCCATCGCGCTCCAGGCAATGTACCTGTTAACCGTCTCTTTGTCCCCAACTCAGTCTGGTCCCGGGTCCTCCAGTGGGGCCATACCAGCCGGTTCGCCTGCCACCCGGGCGTTCATCGCACGTTCTCCCTCCTGGCTCGTCGATTCTGGTGGCCCACCATGAGGAACGACGTCAAGGGGTTCGTACTGGCCTGCGCAGTCTGCGCCCGCAAGAGAGTCAGCACAGCAGCGGCAGTCCAGTTAGAGTCAGCCAAGGAACACGCCCTACAGCTGGATGCGGCTGCAGCTGCTGTACAGGGACTCCGAGAGCAGGTCCTGCTTATTCAAGGTTCAATGGCCGCTTTGGCGGGACAACAGTCCGACATTCTCGCTCAGCTTCACTCGCTGGGCGACACCGTTAATGCCTTTCACCTCTCACACCCTTCAGGAACATTCCCCGCAGCCCCAGCAGATCTCGCATCTCGGGAACCCCTTCTCTCCGTCCCACGGCTGTTCGACGGTAATCCCGAGGAGTGTGCCACATTCATCATGCAATGTGAGTTGGTTTTCCGTCATCAACCAAGCCGTTTTTCTGCTCGTGGGTCCCAAGTGGCTTATATAACCAACCTACTTTCAGGCCATGCTGCCCAGTGGGTCACTTCCTCCTGGGCAATGGAGGCAGATTTTTTGTTCTCCTACCCAGACTTCGTGGCGGAGCTCCGCAGAGTGTTCCACCATCCAGCCCGAGGTCTGGACCCTGGAGCCCGGTTGGGGACCTTCCGACAGGGGAGCGGCAGGGTGACGGACTATGTCATGGAGTTTCGACTGGCGGCGGTGGAGAGTGGATGGAACAAACCTGCTCTTCGCCTAACCTTCATGAGAGGGCTCTGTGACGCAGTCAGGGACCAGCTCGCGACCCAGGAGGAACCTGATTCCCTCGAGGACCTGTTCAGCCTCGCCATCCGCGTCGACGGACGCCTCCAGGAGAGAAGACGTGAGAGAACCCGACGGGGACCCCCAGACGCACCCCCCGAGGACCACGACCTCGAGGAAGATTTCGGTACCCCAGACGTACCCCCCGAGGACCACGACCTCGAGGAGGTTTTCTTTACCCCAGACGTACCCCCCGAGTACTACGACCCCGAGGGGGTTTTCAGGGAGTCCAGGGCTCAGGTCTTTCCGCCTCGCCGGCCTTACGACTGTGCCATCGACCGCCGCTCAGGGGCTCCCTTTCCCAGCGGCCGCCTCTACAGTGCTGTCCGTCCTGCCCCCTCCGTGACTGGTGGGTTTGTTCCCTCCCGAGCCGTGACCAAGGAGGAACCCATGCAGCTGGGACGCAACCGCCTTAGCCCGGCCGAACGGGAGTCCAGGCTCTTCTCCGGCCGTTGCCTCTACTGTGGCCGGGATGGACACCGTGTCTCCAATTGCCGTGCCCGGCCAAGAGGACCAGGCTCGCCAAGACCCCGGGAGATCCTGGTGAGCCGTCTTTCCTGTCCCCCGCCCCGGAGGCCCGCTGGTGGGTCGCCTCCGGACCTCTCGTCCATACCCGCCCGTGCACCACCCAACCGTCTGGCGGACGTCACCCTAGCCTGGGCGGACCAGCGGGCGACGGTGGGTGCACTCATGGACTCTGGTGCTGAGGGGAGTTTCATGGACGTTGGGTTTGCCACCCGGGCCGGCATTCCGCTTGAGGACCTCGAGAGGCCCTTGGAGGTCTTCGCAATGGATCATCGCCGCCTGGCTGACGTCACTCAACGCACCTGTCCAGTCCTTCTCACCGTTGCTGGTGACCACGTTGAGAGGCTCCAGTTTTTCGTCACCAGCTCTCCTCTTGTCCCTGTGGTCCTGGGCAGGCCCTGGCTCGCGCTGCACGAGCCCCACGTCGCCTGGTCCTCCGGTGCCATCAAGGGGTGGAGCCCCTCCTGTCGTGCCCGGTGTCTTCGGGTGCCGTCCAGCCCCCTCACCGGGTCCCAGTCCTCGTCTCCGGCCTCCCTCGCCGGTTCTCTGTCCCCGTGCCCGGCCTCCGCTGTCGGGTCCCAGTCCCCGTCTCCGGCCTCCCTCGCCGGTCCTCTGTCCACGTCTCCGGTCCCCCTCTCCGGGCCTCTGTCTTTGTCCCCCTCTCCAGTGCCCCTGATCGCCGGCTTCCTTGGGTCCCGTCCGGGCAGGCCGGGGCCGTGTGGGTCGCCGGTTGCTGTAAGGTTTGGCTCTTTCCCCACCACGGGCTTCTTGAAGTACTGTGATGATTGGTCCGCTGCTCCAGACATCTGAGCGCGCCTGTCGTGGTGCCGACCGGCGCCGGGTTCCTGCGCCGACTTACCGCCCTGGGCAGAGGGTGTGGCTCTCCGCAAGGGACCTCCCGCTACGGTCCTCGGCCAGGAGGCTCAAACCCCGTTTCGTCGGACCTTCGAGGTCCTGAAGGTACTCAGTCCGGCGGCCCTGCGCCTGAAGCTTCCTGCATCCAGGCACATCCACCCCGTGTTCCATGTCTCCCGGGTTAAGCCTGTCTCCCTCAGTCCCCTTTTGCCTCCAGCTCCTGATCCGCCGCCTCCCGTGTTGGTGGATGATCACTGACTTCCATCGAGCCCATCCTGACGGGCCGGGTCGGCCTGGTCGCCAGGTGGCTCCCGTTGAGGGGGGGGTACTGTGAGGTTTCTGTCCTTGCCTTCTCACTCGTTCTGTTCCTTTAACCACCCTCGCTTTGTTTTCATTCATTTTTTCTGTCAAGTATTTCAATTCCCTCGTTCACACGTTTCTCCCCGCTGACGTCATCTGAGACGTCGCTGATTGGTTCCCTCACTTCCCCACGCTTTTCAATCACATTCCCCAGCTGTCACTGCCTTTCAATCAATCGATCCCTCATTATTTATACCCCGTTTTCCCCACCCTAAGTTGTTGGTTCGTCTTGATTTGTCGCTGGATGTTTTTCCCCGTTGCTGCTGTTTCACTGTGCTATTCTCCAGGAATTCCTAGAAGCCTCCGCTTTCCTAGAAGCCTCCGCTTTCCTAGAAGCCTCCGCTTGGATACCTGCTCCGTGGCGCGCGCTCGCCTCCACTTTGTTCCTGTTCCTTTACGCAGCTCGTCTGGGTGAGTTTTTCTAGACTGACTGTCTTGACCTAATTCCTATTTTCGTGTGTAACCTTTACACTGAAGTCTACCACCTTTTTGTCTGACAGTCACTCACCCAGCCATTAACGTTTTTGCTCTTTCCTTTATGGAATAATATTTTGGGATCTTCCACCTCCCACTGTGTATTTACACGAAGATATTATTTCACATTTGGACTGTGTTTGGATTTTTGCTCACTGTGTATTTACACGAAGATATTGTTTCACATTTGGACTGTGTTGGATTTTTGCTCACTGTGTATTTACACGAAGATAGTATTTCACAATTGGACGGTGTTTGGATTTTTGCTCACTGTGTGTTTACATGAAGATATTCACTTGGGCTGTTTTTGGAATATTGCTCATCACTGTGTTGTTTAACACGAAGAATATAACACCCTGTCCTCCAGCTCGTTTCAAGTCTGCTCTGTCACTGACCCGTTCCCTCTCTCCCTCTCTCGGTCTTGCACAACATCTGAGAGGTCCGCCGTGAGAGTCTGCAGAGCGGTACAGAGGTCTGCTCCTGCTTCCCAAGACTACCCTTCCGGGAGAAGCTGCAGAGCAGCAGAACTTTGCCCCTTGTTCATTGTACCTGTTTCTTGTTGACCTGCTTTCCCTGTTTCACTTATTCTAGTCACCAAATAAACAAGCCCTTGTATTTGGCAACTCTGAATCCAACTCTCTTGTGTCGTAGCGTTTGGGGTCGGTGTCAAACCATAACAGGTAGAAGCAATCCTGATGGCGAACCTTCACATTCCAACATTAAAAGACCCAAGCGAGCAGAAGTAAACTTTCTACCCAACTATCCCCAAGGAGAGGATTCCTTGAGGCTTGAGCAGTTGAGGCAGACAATTGCTGAAGAAGTCAAGAAGACTGAGAAGAACCTGCCCCTCATTAGAAAGCTGATGCAGACCACATTTGCCCTGCGCCGACAGACCATAGTGAAGTCCAGCCCACCAGTGAACAAGCTCATGGACCTCTGGCCTGCTCTCAAAATGGAGTCTGAGGTAATATAGATCAGCTCTCTCTTTCCTGTGTTAACATTTGGCACATTCTGTGTGTTTTAAAGTGAAACTTGTGATTCTTAAGCCTGGTTTATATACTCTAGCGGCGCATCTGCGTGTGTGTTCTGTGCGTCCCCGCGAGCTAGTCATCAGCGACCGATTCCGCAAAGCATGTAATGACATGGTTGACCAGAAATCCCGCCGTCATGCTCTGAAGCCCAAACCAAACAAAGTAAGAGATTCACCAAGTTGAAGTGACTAATTGATGTTGATATACTATAACTATATTGTCCTGCTGTTTTTAAATATAGGTGTATGTAGAGTTCCAGCTGATTACCAACCAGAACCTGCCCAACACATTCTACGCTGAGCTTGACCGCCATCTTCCTCGACTGATGACATTATTCAGACAGAAGGCGTCCAAAACTGGGAACACAGCAGATGCTTTGGCTCACATTTAAAAAATCCACGATGAACAGGTGAATAGATTATTATACATGTCATAGGTCGAACCTCTGTAACATTGAACAGGTTCAATGATTCAAATGAGCTTTTGAATTTTACAATTAGTCCACCATTGTGTTTGCCATTTTTCTGATTGCATTAAAGATGTGAACATGTTATTTGTGGACATATCTGATTGGACTGTTTAAAATCCGCTTTGTTCAGTAAACATTTCCATATAATAGAATTCTTTTTTCTTCTTAATCTTAATCTCTTGTATGATATTTCATAAAGACCCCGGTTGTGAAGTGAGTGACCCACCACCATCACCACCACCATCACCACCATCACCACCACCACCATCACCACCACCACCACCATCATCATCATCATCACCACCACCACCACCAGCTAAGTACCTAGCTTAGCTTCAGCTTAGCCTAACCTGAAAAGAAATAAAGGAAGATGCCGGGACTCGGCTCTCCCACAGAATGTACTAATTGCTTGGAGATGAGAAAGAGGATTGTAGAGCTGGAGGCTCGGGTTTCTACCCTGTACCAAATACAGCAGGATGAGCAACTCATTGACTCTATTTATGAAGCTACTACAAATATAGCCAACAATACCATGATTGAGAACTGGCCTATGCTAGTAACTACAGAACAGCACCACCCAAAAGACGGTCCTTGGCACAACCAAGGAGCTAGACCAAAGCAGTGGATCACCGTCAAGGATAAAAGGAGAAATAAACGATCCAGGACCTCACCCCCGGTACCGCCAGGAAATAGTTTCAACCTACTCTCGGAAACACGCATATCAACACCCAAGGCAAAGAGACATAGAAGCGTAGCTAACAACGCTAACGAAGAAAACAGCGAGCGTAACGGAGCTCACGCTAACGACGCTAATAGCAAGAATACCGGAGCTCACGCTAACACTAGCGAAGCAAACAGCTGGCATGCCGGAGCTCACGCTAATGCTAGCGAAGCACACGCTAACGACGAGACGACGAGGAAAACAGAGCCACTAGCGACACGGCTGGCAAACACGACCCAGACCGAGCAAACGGCTAACAGCGAAGAGACTATCATGCGCCGAGAACGTCGCGGTAGCCAACGCCGAAGGTACGGGACCAGCGTTAACATGCCGGCTACTGAGAAGGCTAACGAGGCTTCACCAAGGCCACAGGACTGTGGAAAGAACCGGCAGACTAGGCCTAGCCCAAAAACAAACGGCCCCAAAACTGTTGGAAAGAAAAATGCTAACCTCACACAGAAAATAGACTGCATACTGATTGGAGATTCCATAACAAGGTATGTGGAGATGGCAAACACAGAAAATATCTGTCTAGACAATACAACTGTGAAAGAGCTAGCCGAAAAACTTCCAACACTAATCAGACCAGGAATAACAAAAATTGTCATTCACTCTGGATCGTTTGACATCCTGCGAAAGAAGACTGGCACAGAGACTTTGAAAGACGATTTCACACGTTTAATGAACACACTAGACAAACATCAGTCTGTGTACACAAACACTGATGTGTCCATCAGTGGACCAATTGCATGCTTTCGCAGAGGACAGGAAGCATTCAGTCGACTCCTAAATTTTAATTCATGGTTAGGGGCTGCATGTCTCGTACACGGCCTGAAATTCATTGACAACTTCAATGTTTTCTGGAATAACCCAGAACGTTTTCAAAGAAATGGCTTCTTCCCAAATCGCTTAGGTTCAAAGCTCCTATCAGCAAACATGCGTCATGCCTTGATGGCCTCCAAGAATATTAAGCTCATACCAGCACGAGAGATAGTCATGAAGGACACAATCTCACCACGAAGTACAGCACAAGACGTCCCGTCCCCGTCCCCCCCCCCCATATCACACAAGGCCATCTCGTCTGATCAAATGTCCCCGAAAGCACAGTGCAGTCAGTACGGTACAGTATAGCACAATTACCATGCCATCTCTCAAAACATACAAGTAATCATAACTAGCCAATGGCATGGTGAAAAATATATGCCACCAATGCGTTTACCTGCTATTAACCTCAGGGCCATCACGGTCAAACCAAAGCAGACCTCCTCTAAAGAAGTCCAACAAATAAAATTAGCTTTCCTAAATGTCAGATCACTGAATAATAAAACATTCTTAGTAAATTATCTGATTAAAGAAAATAACTTAGATTGCATCTGCCTAGTAGAGACATGGCTAAATAATGACACAGCTACATCAATAATGATAGAAGCTTGTCCACCAGACTATAACTTTTTTCAAATACCCAGAAAAAATAAAAGGGGCGGAGGAGTTGCAGCAATCTTCTCCTCAAAACTCTTGTTTAGAATCACAGAACTAGGCGAGTTCATGTCAATGGAATATCTTGCCATTGAACTAAAAACAGAATCAACTATTATTGTCACAATATACCGCCCGCCTAGACACTCACCAATATTTATACAGGAGCTCTCTGAACTGATCTCACTATGTGTTACCGGATATGATAAGGTGATCCTAAATGGAGACCTGAACATCCATTTTAATAAGAAAACAGACTCCAAAACTATGGAACTAAAAAATCTACTGGATAGCTTTGACCTAATACAGCATATAACAAATGCAACTCACCGGCTTGGGAATACACTAGACTTAGTTATAACAACAACTGGGCTAAGCATAACAAATATCTCAATAACTGAATTACCTCTCTCCGACCATCACTGTATATTTTTTGATACTCAAATAACCCTTACTAAAACAAAAAAAGAAATCATAGTTAAAAAGAGGCTCCTAAACGACAAAGCTGAATCAAAGTTCATTGATCTTATCAGACTACATGAACCACACAATCATGACAGCTCTCTAAATGAAATGGTAGAAAATCTCAATGATGCAATGTCATCTATATTAAATTCTGTCGCCCCATTAAAAACGAAAAAGAAGAAAACTAGAGCCTCGCCCTGGTTAAACTATAATACGGTCAACGAAGAAAAAAGGAAATGTCGTGCAGCGGAGCGAAAATGGAGAAAAACAAAAACCACCATATGCTGTGATATATACAAAGATGCTTTAACTGCTTATAATAAAACCATCCGCTTAGCAAGGAAAGATTACTTCTCTAAAATCATTACAGAAAATGCTGGAAACTCCAGAATCCTCTTTTCCACTATTAATGTACTACTCAACACTGCCCCTACACCTCCTCAGTCATCAACGGTTAAGTGTGAAGAACTTGCACTATTCTTTAACAACAAAATAACCTTGATCAGGGCCAGCATTACTCATGATGGAAATAAAGTTGATTGCGGCAAACCGTGCAATGTAACCATGAGAAGTTTCACATGCATCACATTAGATGTACTCTGCAAAACTGTCTCAGAATGTAACTCCTCCACCTCAGACATTGACCCTATACCTACAGCTTTCTTCAAACGGGTATTTAATAGTGTTTCAAGCCCTGTGCTAGATATCATAAACACTTCCCTTAGGACTGGTATTTTCCCGGATGCCTTTAAAACAGCAGTTGTAAAGCCATTACTAAAAAAACCTAACTTGGATAGTAATGAAATGGCAAATTATCGTCCAATATCCAACCTACCATTCATTAGTAAAGTACTTGAAAAGATAGTTTCAGTTCAAATAAATTCCTTTCTTGAAGAAAACAACATCTTAGAAGAATTTCAGTCAGGATTCAGAAAATATCATAGCACTGAAACTGCCCTCACCAAAATAATCAGTGACCTCAGACTAAACTCTGACGGGAATAAGATCTCCATCCTTATCCTGTTAGATCTCAGTGCAGCATTTGATACAATCGATCACGATATTCTAATCGATCGTCTTGAAAACCATGTCGGTTTCTCAGACCATGTGCTGGGCTGGTTTAAAACATACATCAGAGGGAGGAAATTCTATGTTAAACTAGGAGATCACATGTCTGATATATACGACAACAACTATGGAGTTGCACAAGGGAGTTGCTTAGGTCCTTTACTCTTCTCCCTTTACATGTTACCGCTGGGTGATATCATCAGAGAACATAATGTAGATTTCCATAGCTATGCGGATGATACACAACTGTACATATCTGCTGAACCAAATGATACAGCGATTAGCTCCATTACAGACTGCTTACTGGCAATAAATAAATGGATGAGTAAGAACTTCCTGAAACTAAACGAGAACAAAACTGAAATTCTAATTATCGGCTCCAAAACTAAAAAAGAAACATTAATAAAGAACCTGGGGGGACTAACCCCTTGGATCAAATCTGAGGTCACTAGTCTTGGGGTTATCATAGATTCAGAACTGAACTTCAATTCTCATATTAGCAAAGTGACGAAAACATCGTTCTTCCATCTCAGAAATATAGCAAAAGTACGACCATTTATTAATCAGAACGATGCTGAGAAGCTAATTCATGCATTCATATCTAGCCGGTTAGACTACTGTAATGCACTTTTCACAGGTCTCCCTAAGAAAACCACAGAGAGGCTTCAGCTAATCCAAAACTCTGCAGCCCGACTGCTAACTAGAACCAAAAGGAGAGAGCACATTAGTCCAGTCCTAGCCGCTTTACACTGGCTTCCTGTAACATTTAGAATTGACTTTAAGGTCCTTCTCCTTACATACAAAGCTCTAAATGGACAGGGACCTAGCTACATCGCCAACACTCTAATAAATTACACACCAGCAAGAACACTGCGATCATCAGCTGCTGGACTACTAGAGGCTCCCAGAAGCAGTCAAAAGAGGATCGGTAATGCAGCCTTTATCAACTATGCCCCAAAACTATGGAACAAACTACCCCAAAACATCAGGGAAGCCAACTCGCTAGACATCTTTAAAAGACAGCTTAAAACCTATCTCTTTGCTCAGGCATTTCACTGATAGATATCTGCTACCACCTAGTGGCAAGAGGAAACATCAGGGATATCCTGACACAACTTGTATTTATTCTTACCCTGCCTACTCTTACACTGCCTATCAAATTCATGTGTCGGTTATTGCACTTTTTACTTCTTACTGATGACTATTTTTAAACTGAATCATTTTAAACTATTCTTATTATTTGCTAGATCCAAATGTGAAACACTGATTATTTATGACTATTTTTAAACTGAATCATTTTATTCTTATTATTTGCTAGATCCAAATGTGAAACACTGATTATTTGTTCATGAATTACAGGAGTATTACTGAATAGAGAGCCTATTAGGATGCTAGATCCTAATGTGAAACACTGTGATTTGCCATATCTTGCTATGCTCGCTCATGCCTGTATTTTTTATGTCCGTTCTATTTTATAATTTTTTGACTATTTTTAAACTGAATCATTTTAAACTATTTTTACTATTTGTGTTACTGAAAACTGTAAGCGGAGAGCCTATTGGGATGCTAGATCCTAATGTGAAACACTGTGATTCTACCTGTCTATCTTTTTATGCTCGCTTATGCCTGTATTTTTTGCTGTTGTGAAGCACTTTGAACTGCAACCTCTGTATGAAAAGTGCTATACAAATAAAGTTATTATTATTATTATTATTAATCTTACATCTTAATAGGAAATCCATGACGTCCACACCAGGCGTACCACTGTTCTCCATGCCCTGCCTGTGTATCTGCATGAGGAAGTCTTTGGATTTTTCCAAACCTGCACAGTGAGTCTGAGTGAAAATAATTTACAGTACAACTGTATATTAAGTGAACAGTTAATCAAAATGCTAAGTATCAGTCTTCCTTCCTTCCAGGTCTCCCTTGTGAAAGAGATATTTGATCTCGACGGGACTAACCTGGTTAAATAAAAATAACCTTCTCACCAAAAAGATTGTTCTAACTAAAATATGAACAACTTACAAACACAACTCCATATACTTAGCTTTGTGCTGCACTTTGTAGAAACCATGGATTTATTTGTGATTATTATGTCTCTTTCATTCCTTCAGGACACGCCTGATGAGCCAGAGCTCCAGGGTGTTGCAGTGGCCCTCCTTACTGTCATCAGTGACCATGACACAAGTCCAGTTCACTACCAGCCTGTGACAATCTCTGTTGTCATTGAAAGTCACATCATGATCAGCCTCCCCAGATTTGGTGATTCCTTCCTGGTAATGTTTGGACTAATCTATGCACTACACCTCAGCTACCCCAAGGGACTTACCAACACTTTTGAATTCATTCAGAAGATTTTACTAGGTCTAGAAGCTGGTAAACTGTCGCCCAGGTTGCAGACTCTCAAGAATGACTTGATGATGCATTCATTTTTTTTAATTCTTTTCCGTTTCTGATTTTTCAATGGATTTTCTCCCCGTCCCAATTAGTCGTTGTGCCAATTCCCCCCCTCCCCTACCTGGCGTTGTATGCATGTTCTCCTACGAGTCGGTATAAGGGCATCCCGAGTCGATCGCACGCTTCCCCCGAGACGTGCGCCGACAGCCAGTGACGTCTTTTCACTTGGCAGCAAGGGCTCTCATTGGTGAAGTGTAATGCGTGGGAGGGCACGCTATCTCCACCAAGTCCTGCCCTGCTTAGCAAGCGCCGAGACCTGACCTGTAGGCATCGCTGTCCACAACGCCAGATTCCCACCCGCCAGTTTCCCCACCCCCTAATACTGCCAAATTGTATTAGTGTGAACGGCCAGCCAAGCTGGTGACAACGCCGGGAGCTGGATTCGAACACGCAAATCCAGTGTCTTCAGCGTTGGTGATGAACGCAATCTCCACTACGCCACCTGACCGCTCTTGCATTAAACTTTTGAAGGTATTATTTTGACATGACAAGGAAATTAATACCTCACCCCACATCCTTCTTTCAGATGAGTTTCTATTCCTTACTGTCATCAGTGACCATGACACAAGTCCAGTTCACTACCAGCCTGTGACAATCTCTATTGTCATTGAAGGTCATATCATGATCAGCCTCCCCAGATTTGGTGATTCCTTCCTGTAATGTTTGGACTAATCTATGCACTACCCCAAAGCACTTACCAACACCTCAAAAGTGTGTCTATAGAAACTCATCTGAAATGTCTTGTCATGTCAAAATAATACCTTCAAAAGTTGCTGTACTACTTTGCAGATGTTCAGCCAATAGGTCCAAACTACTCAATGTACCTTGTTCTTTTTTTTATGTAATATGTTTACATTTGAGAGTTTTACAGATAGAATTTTCTTAACCGTCTATATCATTATTGTAATTTCATCCAAGTAAGTTTTAGAGTTCAAAGAGTTTATCAGAATCTCAAAGGCAACATCCAAGTCCCAAATGTTTGTTTCTCGAGGAACAATAGGAGGCAATGGGCATAAATGCCACTCTGCTCTGACTGCTTCCATTGCTTGTAGGCAGTGGTAGAGTTAGTGTTCTCAGTACAGAGTACAAGGCGATATACCAGGAGTCATAAACACAAGACAGAAAGCGTCATTATTAACATATACAGAATATGAACTTATACAGAATATGAACTGGTCAATTACACAATGAGTGAATAAAGACACAATAATTGATTAATAAAATAACTATTCACCATTAGCTGGACTCAGTTCCGTTTCACTTTAATGAATCGCTTGGGAGTCAGCAGCAGCAGACCATCGATCTTGTATGCTGAGAGTGGGACTGTATCGTTGAGACCTTGTAGGCAGTAGTAGAGTTAGGCCCCGTCCACACGAACGCTGGTTTTAATATAACCATGATTGTATGTGCGCAGTTGCACTGTTCGGCCACACACAACCGGGGATTTGCTACACTGCAACCGCGGTCTTTGAAACCGGTGGCCAGGGTGAAGTTGTGCGGTTTTGCAGTTGCGTGTGGGCATAGCAACCGAGGTTATTCCCAGTGTTTACAGCAGAGCTGTCGCAATTATTTCCCATGTTCACGGCAGACCGCGGGGTAGAGAGATTATAGCAGAGCCAACTACACCAGTGTTTAGAGCAGTCCCAAGTAGCGTTATATGAAAATGATTGTAACAAACTTTTGTTCGAAACGTATCGTCTGTGTTGAAGAGTGTTGTGATCGACTGATGTCTTGTCGCATTCCTGACCTGACGCTGAGAGTAAACATGTAGCTGCAGCTAAACTAAACTCATGTGTTGTCAAGTTATTGTTATAAGGAACCCAGTCCAGACTGCATCCCCTTAACAATTGTTTGTATTGAGCCGTATTGTATTGTACCCATTCTGCAATGTGTTAAATAACGTTTACATCCATTTCATATCGGTAACGTTACCACATTACGTTAGCATTTAAGCTATATACTATACATGGATATAGCCATTCACATTAGCATGTAGCTAACAACACCGGCGGTCTTTTGTGAGACTAAACTATCCGCTCTTGGTGGTAAATTGTGTTGCTGATGGTTTTGTTTCATCAACAAAATGAGAGGCAGAACACAGTGAATGTATCCGTTTGTTTATTGCAGTTTCTTTCTTTGCTGAAAATAATATGTTCCGTTGGCAAAATGATCCAGTCCAGCTGTGCTTCTAAACAGGAAGTTTACTTCTTCTTCTTCAGTGAATTAATGGCAGATCGCGACCCAACAGGAAGTTTAGTGAGCGTACAGCCTTTTCTGATTGGTTGAAATGGCCTTCATGTCTGAACAACATCGCCGCCTACTGTTTTGGCATTGTACTAAATGTATCGGTTACTGGGTTCCCAGCTCTGCCGTGAGTACGCAGTTATACACGGTTGTTCGCCTGTGTTCACCGTGTGGACGGAGTTTTATTTTTTCAAACTTCGGTCATATTAAATCCAAACCCTCGTGTGGACAGGGCCTTAGTGTACTGTATAGTGTTCTCAGTACAGAGTACTGTGTTCTCAGGCCCCGTCCACACGAACGCTGGTTTTAATATAACCATGATTGTATGTGCGCAGTTGCACTGTTCGGCCACACACAACCGGGGATTTGCTACACTGCAACCGCGGTCTTTGAAACCGGTGGCCAGGGTGAAGTTGTGCGGTTTTGCGGTTGCGTGTGGGCATAGCAACCGAGGTTATTCCCAGTGTTTACAGCAGAGCTGTCGCAATTATTTCCCATGAGAGCTGTCCCAAGTAGCGTTATATGAAAATGATTGTAACAAACTTTTGTTCGAAACGTATCGTCTGTGTTGAAGAGTGTTGTGATCGACTGATGTCTTGTCGCATTCCTGACCTGACGCTGAGAGTAAACATGTAGCTGCAGCTAAACTAAACTCATGTGTTGTCAAGTTATTGTTATAAGGAACCCAGTCCAGACTGCATCCCCTTAACAATTGTTTGTATTGAGCCGTATTGTATTGTACCCATTCTGCAATGTGTTAAATAACGTTTACATCCATTTCATATCGGTAACGTTACCACATTACGTTAGCATTTAAGCTATATACTATACATGGATATAGCCATTCACATTAGCATGTAGCTAACAACACCGGCGGTCTTTTGTGAGACTAAACTATCCGCTCTTGGTGGTAAATTGTGTTGCTGATGGTTTTGTTTCATCAACAAAATGAGAGGCAGAACACAGTGAATGTATCCGTTTGTTTATTGCAGTTTCTTTCTTTGCTGAAAATATATGTTCCGTTGGCAAAATGATCAATAGGGTCCAGCTGTGCTTCTAAACAGGAAGTTTACTTCTTCTTCTTCATTGAATTAATGGCAGATCGCGACCCAACAGGAAGTTTAGTGAGCGTTCAGCCTTTTCTGATTGGTTGAAATGGCCTTCATGTCTGAACAACATCGCCGCCTACTGTTTTGGCATTGTACTAAATGTATCGGTTGCTGGGTTCCCAGCTCTGCCGTGAGTACGCAGTTATACACGGTTGTTCACCTGTGTTCACCGTGTGGACGGAGTTTTATTTTTTCAAACTTCGGTCATATTAAATCCAAACGCTCGTGTGGACAGAGCCTCAGTACAGAGTACTGTAGTGTTCTATAGTTATCATTCTGCAAACATAGCCTGCTCTAAATGATGGATGGTGCCTCTGACATTCTGACTAACTCTTTCAATGAAAACACCATTTTGTTCCATGATATAAAACATCATGGAGCAAGTACAGCTGCATTTCCATACCTATATGTAGGTATGTGCACTATTAACAGTATTGCCAGCTGTATAGCGCGTAATGCTGATTGGTATTTTGGTTCCACATTGGCAGGACCCAATATACAGCACAAAGTTTGTGAATTTTACATGTGCCAAGCGGATTGACAATTTTCAGACAATCTATAAATTTTATTCTGTACTGTACATAGATACACTGTGTTATCCCAACGGTCACAATAGTTGCCGTCAACATGTTTGCTCATTCTATGACCACACTATACAAATTTGAGTAATTCAGCCAGGATGTAAACAGCTCTGGTCATGTGCACTGCACATTTGAGACCCTTTATTATTTCAATATTTGCTGGAAATACATTGATACATCATTCAGTAACATTTTCAGAGCCTTATAACAAACATTATTACACTATTGTGACCAGTGGGATTAAATGTGTAATATACATTACATTTTATGTACATGTTATAACATGCATGTATTTATTTTCTATATATATTTTCAGATAATCTATAAATTGTATTCTGTACTGTACATAGATACACTGTGTTATCCCAACGGTCACAATAGTTGCCGTCAACATGTTTGCTCATTCTATGACCACACTATACAAATTTGAGTAATTCAGCCAGGATGTAACCAGCTCTGGTCATGTGCACTGCACATATTGAGACCCTTTATTATTTCAATATTTGCTGGAAATACATTGATACATCATTCAGTAACATTTTCAGAGCCTTATAACAAACATTATTACACTATTGTGACCAGTGGGATTAAATGTGTAATATACATTACATTTTATGTACATGTTATAACATGCATGTATTTATATATATATTTTCTATATATTTTTTTCAATTTTAACATTGCCATAATGCAGTGGCGAATCCTTATGGAAGCCAACGGATGCCAGGCCTCCCTATTAAAATATGAATTAATATCAAATATGAAATATGAAGAAAAAAATATATATATATATATATATAATTTTTTTTTAATATAGTTTACATTTTTTTTTTCTTTTTTTTTTTTAATGTCTCCCTCTTCTCCTTCTCACTCCCTCTAACACACTGTCAGACTCACTGTGCTCACTGCAGCTATAGAGGAGAGGAGGCAGGGGGTAGGTCTCTTTCTCCAGCCTCAACCATGTGATTCATGTATGTAGAGTCCAAAACCGATCCTAGCCAATCAGATTCGAGCTGACTGCCACACCTTAAAAGTTTAAAACGGGGCTGTGAGCAGAATCATGAGTGTGGCATCCCCTCTGCACACCTCCACTCTGCACTCTGAACATTGTATTAACCCGTGACTGATCCTATGGGCCGAATATTGCCCCGATCCTCGCGAGATTAAATCCACGGGTACCTCTCGGCGTGCCGAAGCTTTTCCTAAATCACTTCCATCATCGAAAACGAGGGGAAAAGGTCGGCTCGCGACCCTGAAAATGTCGCGTGATTTTAAAAACGCTGTATTAAGTGAGCCTATTATGGGATCCACGCGAGCTTTCTATCGTGGAAACATCTGGGCGTCCCGCAACTTTTACTCATTCACATGTAGCCCCGAAAATGCTAAGAAAAGGAAAACCGAAAGCATGGAATAAACTCGCCGAAACGGATTCCGTGATTCCGATCCGCGTGAAAATATTCACGGCCATGGTCTGACCGTGGGACACCTTTTTGCAACCGAATATGTGTCTCGAATTTGCTCCCACGCGGCCCGCAAAATCGTGCAAGGAAAAATCGGACCAAAAATGAACCAATGCTCCAGCAGTATTAATGACCCTGATGTAAACAAGACAAACGTCTTTCTCTGGTCTGCATCCCCTTATACAATTGTGTGTATTGAGCCGTACTGTATTGTACCCATTCTGCAATCTGTTAAATAAATAAAAAGAAAGTTTGACTGGCCGCCGAGCCATACTGTAGTGTACATGGTGACTGCTTGACTTAAAAAAAAAAAGAAAAAAAAATATTAATAAAAATATTTAATAATTTTTTTTTTTATAATTTTTTTTTGGCTTCCCCTGTTATTTTACCAACGCGACGCCACTGCCATAATGTTGGAGAGGGCAACACAATGTTTTTGTAAGTTAAATAGATGTATACTCTGAATAGAAATAAATAAGAGTTTGAAGTTGATATAATGTGCTTGTGTAGTTATTTTTCTGTTAACTTATTCACATGGATTTTAAAACTGAACCATAAGTTATAGTAACCGCAAATATTTGAGTTGATTAACTTAAAAGAAATGAGGCATAAGAATGACTCAATTTCTTTGAGTTCTGTTAACTTAATCACATGGATTTAAGGTTGAACCTTAAGTCACAGTAACTGAATATATTTGAGTTGCCTCCACTAGAGAACTTTAAGTCACAGTAACTGAACATATTTGAGTTGCCTCCACTTGAGAACCTTAAGTCACAGTAACTGAATATATTTGAATTGCCTTAACTGAGAACTGTAAGTCACAGTAACTGAACATATTTGAGTTGACTCCACTTGGGAACCTTAAGTCACAGTAACTGAACATATTTGATTTGACTTAACTGAGAACCTTGAGTATATACATTTGACGAAGAAACTGTACATTGGAGGGGGGGGGGGGGGGTTGGGTAGGTGGGGTGGGGTGTGGGGGGATGGGTAGGCGGGGTGGGGGTAACCGTACATTGGATTATCGACGAAAACTTACTTGGTCCAAGAAGAGGGTCTCGTGTCATGGGTTTAAGTCAGTTGTTTATTTATTTATGTTTTACTGTTTGCATACGAGGTGGTCCGCAAATGTTCTTGATAACAATCTAGTGGTCCGCATAAAACAGAAGTTTTGGAACCACTGATATAGACGATCTCTAAATATGCTTTCTATGCTACGTAACTGCATATCTGTATGTCATGTCATAAATGTCATGATATATATCTGTATATCTGTATGTTGTGTATGTCATAAATGTCATTATGAATTGAAAATGGGGGACCCTGATGTAAACAAGACGAAAGTCTTTCTCTGGTCTGCATCCTCTTAACCCATTCTCCGCCAATCACGTGTTAAGGCGGGTTTCTCCGTCATGCGTTGTCTGCCAATCACGCTGTAAGGCGTGTTTGAGATCAATATTTCATATTTTCGTCATGGTATTCATATTTCACCCACAGAGTCTTGGCTAATGCTGTCTGAGCCATCACAACTCTGCAACGCTTCAATACCGCCAACAGGTGGCCGATCGGCGAGTTGCCAAACCGGAAGTGCCCATTGTAGCTCGGTCCGTCCCCTATTTTCGTCCGGCCACTCGTTTATCGTCCCGGGGCTCAATACAGACACCGTCGATATGGATCTTTGCCATAACTCAATAATCAACATGATTTGGACGTGTATTAGTAATATACAAACCGGAAATGGATCGCATCGATCAACATCCCATAATTGGGATCTGTTTGCTCCACTCTCATCGCCCAACGCTACGAGGAGACTGGGGTGAGTTTCAGCGTTTTTCTTTATCATTTTCGATACAAACTGCTCTGATCAATATATCACCCATACTACATAAATAATTTAACGTCGGTCATTGAATTATAAACGACCCCCCCCCCCCCTCCGTTCACCTGCAGATGATCAGTCATGACGTTTAGGACCATGTACAGTTGAAATTTTTAATATAACATTGATCGGTATCAAACTGCATTTGATAATCTAATATATGCATTTATGCCTATATCTCACATTCTATGAAATACTGCAGAAAACGATAAAAACATATTTATACTCTAGACGGTATTTTGGTATGAATGTGTGAATGAAAAAGTTAAACGTTCCTACATCCTGAACGATAGATAATTGATGTTGAATGGGCCATAGTAATGTCAATTTAGCAATACAATTTAAAAAGTTATAGCCCTGCAAAGAAGGTGAACATCTCCATAGACAAATAGCGCTGGCAGAGGATGGTTTAGGATGATCAAAGTGGCGGCAGAGAATGGGTTAACAATTGTGTGTATTGAGCTGTACTGTATTGTACCCATTCTGCAATCTGTTAATAAAATCTTCAATCAATCAATGGCCTGGGCGGCCAGAGCATAACTGTTCTAACAGTAATATATAATCCATTTCAAACAGAACGCACGCAATAAGTTATAATAATAATTATTATTATTATTGAAAAGTTCTGTATTTTTAAAGTCGTATTTGGGGGCAATTAACCAATGGTATGCTTTTTTTATTTTATTTTTATTTTGGGTAAGAGTTTCTTATTTCGGTAAGAGTGCTCTCGACCACTCTTATCATTTGTTCTTGCCTGAGAAAAAAGCAACAATAAGAACTTTGCTGAATCCCAGGTAAGAACAAAGTAAGAGGAAATGCTAGAACGAAATCTGTTCTTATATCGCTTCATGCATGAGGCCATGCTCTTTCCCAAGAGTAACTAATTAAATGAGTCCCATACATTTGTATATAGTAGACCCTGGCTGTGCTTTCACTTGCAAATGGTGGTCTGGATTCTAGAATCCAGCCACCATTTGCAAGTGAAAGCACAGCCAATGCAACACATTTAAGAGCCTTCACTGGTTAATTTTACGGTTTAAGAAAATGTATTCAGTGTTGATTCAATACAACAGAGTAAAATTTCTTATGACCTGGAGATCTCTTCCGCCACTGTATCTGCGATATTAGAAATGTCACTTCCCACCTATCTGAAACAGTATTCAAGTAAACCAGTTTACTTGATGCGGATGTGAAATGTTGCATACTACCATTAGTAGATCCATAAAAGTAGTAAATACATTATCCATATTTTAATAACAATGCCAAACATTTGAAATGCAATGTTAAAATTTATTTTATTGGGTCATGACCAGTAACAAAAACAAAAATAATCTCTTACCACGGTAATACTGCTGATATTTTACTCATGTATACGGGCAAATTGGTAATCAGGAGATTAACATGCATATAAACACCACCATATCCTATCCAAGACTAACTGGATATTGGCTAGTATCTGGAATATTCATAAGCATATTAACAATCATTGTAAAAACAAGGACAGTAGTCAAGAAAATGGAATCATTTACTGCCCCATTAAAAAAAAAGGTTATTACTCAGGTTGGTGCCAATAAATATACTGCAATGGGGCCCTTATAGTGTGTAGACCTTTCTTTCATGTTTACACTTTACTGCCCTCCCCTCAGAAGACGCAGGACAAGGTGGAGAGTGGATTCTTTCTGGATGTTGTAGTCGGACAAGGTGCGGCCGTCTTCCAGCTGCTTGCCGGCAAAGATCAGCCTCTGCTAGTCTGGGGGAATTCCTTCTTTGTCCCGGAGAGTGAGCAGCATGCAGCAGCACTTCCTTCTCCCCTCCTCCTCCTCACTCTGGTATCAACCGTGTCACACAGCTGCCACGGCAACTCCTGGGGGGGGACACCAAAAGTAGTGCTGTAACACATAGCCTACGTTGTGTTAAATGTATATTGAGGAACAGAGTTATTTTGTATGTTAGAAGAGACTTTTAAGTTTAAGTCAAGCACTTTGATATATGTTACTTGTGGCCCCCTGGCGCCTAATTCGTGCTTTTTGAGTTTTTTGTGTGTGTTTGTGTGCACAGCGGTGGCTGTGTTGATGATTATGTCATGAAATTGGGTCCATATTGTCATTTTACATATATTTTCAATATGTCAAAAGATTATGATTTGAAACGCTCTAAAAAAAGTTATTGCTATATGATGCCTCCAGAAACCCTAATGGCAATTTTCGTGCCATTGACTTCCATGTTAAAACGCTGTTCTTTAATCTGCACTCATTCATTCAATTTTCGATACAATTATCAAATGAACACTTTTTCCACAATGTGGGGGACCAAGCAATAGTCCAGGGATTCTGTTACCGGATTTCTACACACAGTGGCGCAATTGTCTTATGGCTGTTGTTGCCAGCTAGATAACCGTCACATGGGGGGGGGGGGGGGGGGGCGCAGAGAGCGAGCAGCATGCAGCAGCACTTCCTTCCCCCCTCCTCCTCCTCACTCTGGTATCAATCGTGTCACACAGCTGCTACCACGGATCCCTTTGATTGGTGCCGCCCCCCTCTGCTCATCACTGAGCTTGCTCTGTGTGGGAGGGGCTGGTGCTTCAGTAGACAGCGCTTGTCTGTTCAGAATATACCGGCAAAACGTGTACTGTACCCCGCTGGAAATATTAACAATAACCAGTGCTTACTAACGTTAGCGTCTCGGCTATTTCTGACCGAATGAGTGAATCATTTGTATAAGGACATTATCTTATTCACAAGGACTTTGTGCAGGTTTCCCACGCTGGACTATGGGGTTGAAAACGTCTATAAATATGAAAAAGATGCCGTTTTCTGCGTTTTTTTCCCATAAAAAGGCAGTTACTATCAAACAAACCTGAATATAAGTGGTTAAAATTCGGAAATATTTGTAATCTTTTATAGATATCTTGAGGTTAGGCTCTTAGTGGTAGGCCTAATCGTGGGGAAGAAAATGTTCTAAAAATATTAAAAATGATATGACCTTGAACTTGATGCACACTTTTGTGCTCTAAGCCTCATGAGATCATCAGGCGCTAGCCCTGCACAAGGGTTTTAAGTCAAGCACTTTGATATGTTATGTTGACTGTTTAAACAAATCGTGGTTCAGTCACCAGTTTAAGTTTGAGAGTGGCAACAATCCATGGCATTGTCCAATTATGTTCAAATAAATTAAGTTTATTCTTAATTGCTTGCCTGGGTAAATAAAGGTTAAATAAATTAAATAAAAATATGTCAATTTTTTTTATGTCCAAGTCTAAAAAAATTTGAACATTTCATAATGTTGCCAAACAAAAACTCAACAAACTTACCAGAGACTCCCTGTCTCTGCCAGTCTGTTCCTGCCTACTGTATCTGTCCCCAGCTCTGCTGTCAGTGTCTGTGTACCATTTCCTGCCTGCTCTGCCTAATGAAAACATTATCAAATGATTTGAGCATTTCACCTCTTTCGTATGAACATTTTTCAACCTCTGTAGTCTAAGTCTTTTGAGATATTAGGCTACTATATAGGGTTCTTACTTTGCGTTTTGGTGTACTGAAATAGGCTCTGATGTCGTTTTTTTTTCTGCCATGTTCTACCTGACTGGCTGGCTAGACACACACACACACAGTAGGAGATGGGCTTCTAGCAGTGGTCGGCCAGCGGTGCGCAGTGCGGACTTCACTGTGACGCTTGCTATAGTAACGAGTAACGTTACAGAACCACACATAGTCCACACAGGTCTGCATGCATGATGAAGACGCACAGATTTAAATACACATGCTCAGATTAGCCCATCTGATCCAACACTAAAAGACACAAGACAAGCGCAACAGTACCACGTCTTAATATAATACTATAGGCTCTGTAATTAGAGCAACACTAGGGCACACCACCTCTTAATATAATAAGCTCTGTAATTAGAGCAACGTTATGCACCTGCTGTGAGAAACATTTTTCCTACCGAAGCCACGGAGCAATAGAGAGACGCAAACGGTTCTGTTTTCAATCATTATTTTCTTTTGGACAATAAACCTTACAAACTACATCAGCAGCAGCCGGGACATTCAATTCTGTCAACATCCACAACTTTTGTTACCCGACCCGAGTAGAAAAACATCTAAGGTGCATCGTGGCGCATTGTCAAAATATTAGGGAATGACAAGTGGCCACTACACATACCATAGAACATTAATAAATTAGCAATAATGATAATTGTTACTGTAATTAGGAAAAGCACGTCTTACCTTAAAATATAAGCAGATGTTTTGTTTTTTCTTCTGATAAAATGTGGGTAAAGTTTGATTTGTGCCTGCAGCGCCGCCACGCTCCGATGCAAGAATATAATAGAAGAATAGTCTATTACGGCGAATTAGTGAGCAATCATGAATCATACATTTTGTAATTTTACGCATTATACACGACGATGACGATACAGAAAATTGAGGAAAAATAGAAATGCATGGCAAAAATAGCATTTATTGTCAGTATTTTAGAGACCCCCCAAAATTTCACAAATCATGTTTTCAGGGGAGCTGATGTCTCAGTTTCATGGTTCGCACCCTGGACATGTCCCCCCTGTCCCCCCGTGGGATTTCCGCGCCTACCTGAGACGCAGTAAAATGTAGAGAGTGGATTCTTTATGGATGTAGTAGTCGGACAAGGTGCCGTCTTCCAGCTGCTTGCCGGCACAGATCAGCCTCTGTTGGTCTGGGGGAATTCCTTCTTTGTCCTGGATCTTGGCCTTGACATTCTCAATAGTGTCACTTGGCTCAACCTCTAGGGTGATGTTTTCGCCGGTAAGGGTCTTCACAAAGATCTGCATGCCTCCCCTCAGACGCAGGACAAGGTGGAGAGTGGATTCTTTCTGGATGTTGTAGTCGGACAAGGTGCGTCCGTCTTCCAGCTGCTTTCCCGGCAAAGATCAGCCTCTGCTGGTCTGGGGGAATGCCTTCCTTGTCTTGGATCTTGGCCTTGACATTCTCGATAGTGTCACTTGGCTCAACCTCTAGGTGATGGTTTTGCCGGTGAGGGTCTTCACGAAGATCTGCATCTCTGCACCTGTACAGTAAAAAATAAATAAAAAATTTGTGCAACACGTTATATAGATCCACAAATCAAGCATACATTTCAGGCAAGCCCACTGCAAACCTATAGTCATAATCTCAAATAGCATTATTTTACAGCTAGCAGTAGGTGGGTGGGGGGGCTCATGATAATTGATTCTATTTTCTAAGATAAATTAAAGATAATTAAATAAATCTATTTCAGTGTTGTGATATGGTTTTGACTATCATGAGCCAAGAACTAAATATACCTGGCTAAATCCAACAGATGGCAAAGATTAGCCGAGGAGAATGACTCAAATACAATATTTGTAAGGTGTATAGTATTCTAGACTAGACAATTCCGCGCGGGGTAATTGTGAAAGTGTGGGTGATATGCCTCTCTTTCCACAGCAAAACGGTAGGCAAGGCACCTTGGTTGAGAAATGCAGGCTTCAATCTATGTTGTTTAGTCTATCTGTTCAGTACTGTTCAGTACTGTTTCAAGAAGACAGTGTAGACGCATCGTGGCGTATTACTGCCCTCCGCAGTTCTTTTGATGGGCTCTTCTTTCTTCTCTTGAATTTCCCGCAGGCGTATTACTGCCCTCCTCAGCTCTTATACTACACTAGTGGTTTGGTTTCCATAGTTAGGCCTCTGGTAAATCAACTTTTGATTGTTTACCCTATTCTTCTTCCTCATCTTCAAAACACATTACTATCGACTCTATCTCCTTCTTCTCTGCTCCTCTTGCCTGTCCAATACTAATAAATACAATAACGCTATATCCTCTGATATAACTCTGACGCGTGCAGAAATGTCAGCACTGACTCTGTGATCAGCTGGTGGTTCTCATTATCCATGCCAAAGAAAGATTTAAGAGAGAAGGGAGAGACTCCCAACTCTACCAGACTTTTATAAAAGATTTCCCTCTCTTTCCTATACCTTTCTCATTCTAGGAAAACATGACCGACAGTTTCAGTCTCTCCACATTCACACCGCCCATCTGGATGTTTTCCCACAATGCACAAGGTACTGTTCAACCCACAGTGTCCCAGCCTCAATCTACACATCTTCACCCTATCACTATAGACCCATATCCATCCACCTTGATTTTGACCCGAGGCTGCAGAGAGAAATAGTGCCTTCCCTTGGTCTCCTTTTCCCACTCAGCCTGCCACTCAGCCTCAACTCCTTTCTTTATCTTCTCTCTGAGTTCTACTCTTCCCATTGAAATGCCTATCTCTTCCTCCCTTCCCAGGCTCTGTTTGGCAAGGGAATCAGCCATCTCATTTCCCGCAATCCCAGCATGCCCCGGAACCCAACAAAACTCCACTGACCAGCCTGCCTTCGCAATCCTATATAAAACCAACATTATTTCCTGAATGAGATCAGGGCGAGCTTTAGACCCACCTGCACTCAGAGCCATCAGTGCAGCAGCCGAGTCAGAACATATAATCACCTGGCTTGGTCCCACTTCCTCCACCCACCACATGCCCAGAGAATGGCAAGCAACTCTGTCACAAATACAGAGCTGCCATCAGATATTCTCTGTCCCTTACCGATCCCTAACCGAGGCACACACCACGCAAAGCCTGCCCTCCCACTTTCAGGATCCACAGAGCCATCAGTGAAAACCTCCAGAGACCCTGAGGCCAAAAGGAACCTCTCTATTTCTCCTACAATCTCGCCCTTATCATCCTCCATCAAGAACGTAAATTCAATGACTCGATCAGGAACTAGCCAAAATGGCACTGGCAGCCAACGAGTGTGCTCCGCAACCCCCACCTGATGCAATCTCAACTTCCTGGCCCACTGATCAATACTGGACAAAAAAGGCTTATACTTATCCCCATCTCCTGAAAGTACACACCTAGCTGGGAAGGACAGACTAGTCCCACTCAATTTTGTCCAGTACTGTAGCCCTAACTTTACTCTCCTCAGGTTTAAGGGCAACTCCCCCATTTCCACCAATAGTGCTGGAACTGGGGTGGTCTTAAAAGCTCCAGAACAGATTCTCAGAGCCTTGCACTGAAGCACATCCAGCTTTCGTAAATTAGACTTGGCCACAGAGCCGTACACAAAACAGCCATAGTCAATTGCTGACCTGATCATCGCCTGATATATCATGCACATGGTCTCTCTATCCGCTCCCCACCCACGCCCAGCCAAGCTTCTCACATTCACTATTCTTTCACACTTTGCCAGGGTTTTCTCTATATGAACAGCCCAATTCATTCTTTCATCGAACCAAACTCCCAAAAATGTAAACACCTTCACTCTCTCTAAGGGAGACCCATACATAACCAGCCCACCCCTAGGCACCCTCTTTTTAAAACCAAAAATCATATAATTAGACTTAGAGGCGGAGATTTTAAAACCCCACTTGTCTCCCTGAGAGAATTGTTGAATACAGTATATACACAACATTTTGTTCTAGAATGTTTGATTATGACATCATACTGCAGGCCCGGACTGGCCATCAGGACGTTCGGGTCGAATCCCGATGGGCCGGAAGTAAAGTGGGCTGGTCCAAAAAAAAATTAAAGTAGTTTTATTTATTTATTTAAAAAAATGTTTGATGGGGGGGGGGGGGGGGCATTTAGTCCACTCCGATCGGCCCACTTTGGTAGGGTAGGGCTGAAAAAGTTAGATGTAAAAGTGAAAATTGACACAGAAAGATGCTTAAAAATAGCCTACTAGCTCTTGCAGTGATTTCAGTCATCTCCCAGGCTACATGGTCTGTACGGCGGGCCGGTGTGGGCCAGTGTGAGTCGGTGTGTGGGCCACTAATGTGGGCCGGTGTGTGGGCCAGTGTGTGAGTCGGTGTGTGGGCCACTAATGTGGGCCGGTATGTAGTGGCCCACACACCCTCACACACTGGTCCACACACCGGCCCACACACCGGCCCAGTGTGTGGGCCAGTGTGTGAGTCGGTGTGTGGGCCGGTGTGTGGGCCAGTGTGTGGGCCAGTGTGTGAGTCGGTGTGTGGGCCACTAATGTGGGCCGGTGTGTGGGCCGGTGTGTGAGTCGGTGTGTGGGCCAGTGTGTGAGTCGGTGTGTGGGCCACTAATGTGGGCCGGTGTGTGGGCTGGTGTGTGGGCCAGTGTGTGAGTCGGTGTGTGGGCCACTAATGTGGGCCGGTGTGTGGGCCAGTAATGTGGGCCGGTATGTGGCCCAGTAAGTATGGGCCGGTGTGGGGCGGCAGTGGCGCCGGCAGGATTAAATTCCATAGTATGCATGCTTGCTCGCCAGAGCATGTGAGCGGAGCGGCGCGGCCGAGAAATCCGCTCTTCGCTCTAGACGGCTTGTTCCGCTCCGCTAATCGCTCATGTTGATCCCACCGCCACGCCGCTCAGCGCTCGTGACCGCTCACCTTCATTTACGAATAAAGCGCTCCACGCTCCACAGCTCGCTCAGCATTTTTTTTTCTTTTTTTGGAGCATGATGTCAATTAGCTTGATTTGACCAAACTACAACAGTCTACACCCCCTGGGCCCCTTAACAATTTTTATTCAACCCTTTATCCATTCAACTAGCTCTACTAAGCCATGGTAGCTAGCCTAGCCACAATGCTATGGTCGATGCCATTCACGTTAGCATGTAAGCAGGGCCGCCTGGGAGAAATGCGAGGCCCTGTGCAAGATTTAAACGCGAGCCCCCCCCCCCCCCCCCCCCCCCCCCCCCAAAAGGTAAAAAAAAATAATAGCGCTGCCCGAGGCTGGGCATGATACAGTCAACATATAGCAAGAGAGAGATCGAGAGAGAGCTCCCGTTCTACAGTCAATATACAGTGTACAGAGAGAGAGACACATTGGAAAGAAATTGAAATGCTATTTGGCCCTAAACAGAGAGTACACAGTGGCAGAATACCTGAGCACTGTGACTGAAGATCCTTGACTAGGTACAGACTCAGCGAGCACAGCCTAGCCATCGAGAAAGGCCGCCATAGGCAGACTGTGTGTGTTAGAAAGAGAGAGAGAGAGAGAGAGAGCATGTGTGTTTGTCGTGTGTGTGTGTTAGAGAGAGAGCATGTATGAGAGAGATAAGCAAAGATGACCCCCTAAAGGATATTCAACTTTTAATGAAAGAACAAAACAGAAGGAAAAGATAACTTCACAAAGGCAACATGAATATACATAGATCCAAAAGGACAAAGATCAACACTTAAATCCAAAGAGAAGAGGGTCTATACCAGAGAAAACAAAGCAGCAAGGAGCCAATGGCCGACATCAGCTAAAGGCTAGCCAGGTAGGCTACTGACACCAGGCCACACACAGCTTTGGCCAACGGCCCAACGCTACCCAAGCTACACAAACGACCAAGACAATGAATTCACACACAGCACATGTCGTATCTCCAAATGTTGTGAAGTAACATGTGTTTTGCCTGGAAAATAACATCGTTATTAACAAAACATTCGGGAGGGGAAGGAAGGAAGAGTGGGGTAATGTCATGACATTTTCATTAATCTTACCTGCACCAAGGAACGCAGGGCGAAAGGCCGCAACACAGGTCTCCATGTTGACGAAAGGCCTCTCGCTGGCGGGACAAAAATAAGCTATGGCCAGAGCCTTGTCATGGTGCAGGCCCGACTACATCTTCTGTCAAAGATGATGTTGTAGTCAGAGTGCCAGAACCCCCTGCTATTCTCACGGCTAATGTCAATGGTCGTAGCACAAGCTAACAGCTAACTCTAGGCTAACTGATAGCATCAAACGAACGTTCCCAGCCGAGCGCAGCCGGCAGCTAACGTCGTAGCTAAACAGCTAACTGGCTAACAGTTAGCTCAACCCGGCTATCGCTAACCATTAGCTAACGCAGAAGCAAGCTATGCGGCTACCACTGAAAAACTGTACAATGTGAGAAAAGCAATACAGGTGCTGACACCAGGCCACACACCGTTAGCTACTAGTAGTACTACAACAGCTAGTCGGCCAGTTTGGCTCCAGAGAGAGAAAGAGAGAGAGAGATATCTACGGCGGGAATAGAATAGAGTTAATAGAATAGGTTAAAAACTCACCAAACGTCCAAGAGGATGGAGACAACCGCGTGGAGTTGACGAAGTTCATCTGCCAAACGACCATCCTCTTCATCTTGGCTGCATGCGCTGTCTCTAGGTTAGCTAACGCTAGTTAGCCTTTAGCTAAGCTAGCTACTAGCCGACATCATCATGGCTATATCCCAACTGCACCATGACAAGGCTCTGGCCATTTGTCCCGCCAGCGAGAGGCCTTTCGTCAACGTTCCTTGGTGACCGACCGACTGATAATGACCGACCTCTTCGTCTTGGCTGGCATAACTAAGCATAATAGTCAAAAGCTGCACGCGCGAAATAGTCAAACGCAGCTGACGCACGCCGGCGTACTACACATGATGTAACCACTCCCTTCGTTGAAACCAATAGTATGTCTGCTGCAGAGCCCCAGAGCTCCAATAGTGATGTCTGCAGACCCAGGAACAAGTCAGACACATTCTACAAACGTGTCTAATGTGAAATATATAAGCATATAAGCAAAACTAGATTTTAGGTCTGTGATGAAAAAGGGCCTCGCGGGAAGGGGGGCCTCGCAAAAAAAAATAAAAAATAAAAAAAATAAAATAAAAAAAATAATAAATAAAAAATATTTTATTTTTATTTTTTTTTATTTTTTTTTGTGCGAGACCCCCCTTCCCGCGAGGCCCTGTGCGACCGCACTGCTCGCACACCCCCTGAAGCGGCCCTGCATGTAAGCTAACAACAACAACAATGGCGGATTATACTTTTGTCTTAGCAGGATGTGAGTGACGGTTCACCCTTCTCATTGGTTGAAAATGTCCTTCATGTTTGTACATCGCCACCTGTTGCTTTGGCATTGTACTACATGTATATTACATCAGTTTCTGAGCGGCCCGGAGCGGATTGGAGCGGAGGAGAACTCTCACTCCGGAAGTCGCGCCGACCCATTTTAAAACCCACTCCGTCGCTCACGTCAAAACCGCCCGCTCCGCTCTCACGCCCCGCCGCTCACATGCTCTGTTGCTCGCACAGAAACAGTCCATCCAGATGATGTAGCCTACACAGCGCTCTACTACAGATACACTACCCAGAGCGCAACGACACACAGGTGACAATAGTGTGTGTGCGTGTGTGCGCGCGAGCCGGAGTGACTCTGAACGTCTCAGGCTGAATTTGTGAAACACAGAAAAAAGGCATTTATAATGCATGTCCCCTTTAGATCAACTTTCCAGCCCCCTGTCAACTGTCAAATGATGTCAACTTGAATTAACATTCAGTATTCAATATGGTCTGATATTAACATTCAGTATTCAATATTGTCTGATTCAATATTAACATTCAGTATTCAAGTAGCACAGCTAGATAGCCGTTGTGGACACTCACGTTTCCACAGCAAAACGGTCGGCAAGGCACCTTGGTTGAGAAATGCAGGCTTCAATCTATGTTATTTAGTCTATCTGTTCAGTACTGTTTCAAGATGCACAATGAGATCTTCTGAGAGAATAGTTGAATATATATAGAACACAAATGTTCTAGAATGTTTGATTATGACATCATACTGTGACATTTAATATTCTAGAATGTATGATTATGACATCAAACTGTGCCATCACAAATGTTCTAGAATGTGCTATTATGCAGTGATGGGCAGTAGCTAGCTACAAGTAGCGACGCTACATAGCTTAACTACATTTCTCAGTAGCGTGATGGTAGCGTCGCTACTTTTGAACCAAGTAGCGTTCTCTGTAGTGCAGCTATTTTTAGAATCAAGTAGTGACGTAGCGTCTGCAAAACGCTACACGCTACTATCCAGAGAAACAGACTAAAAAATATATATATATATCCCCGGAGAAAACCCACTATGATTGGTTGGTCGATTTAGATATGAGTATGACGACTCACGATTGGGTAAGGTTAGGCCAAAACATTACGGGTAGGCCAATCAGAGGCAGGATACGGCGGGACATGCCACTCCAGCTCCGCAAATCAGGAAGTAAAAAAATCAAAACACAGACCATGAATGAATGAATTAACCAGTCCGCACGAAATGGCAGAAGGATTCGATGTTTCCAGGGCTGATGGCATTGATGAAGATGATGTCAATAACAACAATGCCTCTCCATGGCCCTATCTGGAAACATTTATGAGTTTGACTGAAAAAACGCCTAAAACATATGTGTTTAGGTGTTTATTGTGTCAGCCAAAAACGAAGCTTCTCTCAACTTCCCACACGCCCAGCACTAACTTGAGAACACATATTCAGGTAAGCTGATGAAAAGCTTTACATAAACATTGTCAACTGTTCCCAAACAGCACACAAGTCAGTGCACTTTTTGTCAACAGATTTAACTAACAGATAGCTGCTATCATGTTTCACTGTAGGCAGAAAATGAACAATATTATGGGGGTGGAGAAAAGAAAAAACAAACGAACATAAATAATACATACACTAAGAGGGAAAAGATCACCTAGAGCAGTGGTTCTCAACCTGTGAGTCGGTCAGGACCCCCAGGGGGGGTCCCCACATGATTTTGGGGCCATGGAATGTTTTGTGAGTTACATATTTAAAAACATCATAATAATATATTTTTTTTTATCTTTTTCATTTGCCAGGTCAACAACATTCCAAAAATCTAACAGTCCACTCTCCCCCTTTCTCATTTTGGACACAGACATTTTTTTTAAATTTTCTTTACATATTTTCTTTTAGGTAAGTCTATAGATCCAAACGAATGGGTGGCCGCCGTTCCCGACTTGGATATCGGCGGTCACCACTGTCCATTTGTGGCGTCGGTGGCATGGACTTTGATGCCGGGGTGTCGGCGTCATCATCACCCTCCTGGGTGGGTGGGGCCACTGTAGGCTCTTCCAGGGAAGGTAAGTCAATTGACACCGGCTGCATAGTTGGAGTGTCATTCAAAAACAGCTCTGTAATTCCAGCAGTGGATTGGGGTTCCCTAGGGGTCTCTACACTCCCCAATAACTGCTCTGTGTGCCGTTTCCACACCAGATCGCTGTCTGTCTGTACTGTATAGGACAGCGGTCCTGTCTGTCGGACTACAGTGGCGGGCACCCACTTTGGTCCACGATGGTAGTTCTGTGCCAGTACGTGGTCACCAGCACTGAATGCCCTGGTCTTGGCTCTCAATGCTCTTCTTCTTACTTGCTTATCCTGTTCATGCCACACAATTTCTGCTTCCTCTGGTGGTCTGAGAAGATCCAGGTTGGTGCGCAGCGGTCTCTTAAGGAGCAGTTCTGCTGGGGATACCTTGGTGGTTGCGTGTGCGGTGTTCCGGTAGGTTAAGAGGAAACCGTGAAGGCGTTGGTGGAGACTACCTTGCCCCTGTGATGCCTTTAGGCTGTGTTTCAGAGTCTGCACAAATCTCTCAGCTAACCCATTAGTTGCTGGGTGGTAGGGTGCAGATCTAATGTGTTTAACTCCGTTGACCTTTAAGAAAGTGTCCATCTCCTGAGAAACGTCACAGGGAAAGCCTAGAGAGAAGTTTCTTTGTTTTTTAAGTTAATCATTAACGTTTTTAGCGTGGAACCCAATTAAAATAAATCTCACCCTGGGACGCCAGCTCATTAAATTATAGTAGATATTATAATGTTGCCATCTGCGAACCACCAGAAATAGGTCTGCAACTATCTGCACCCATAAATAAAGCAGGCTTCAGAGGAATGTCTGTTATGGCCGTGGCCAATGCATCTATCATCTTCTGCTTGTGTAAGGAAGTTGAATTCTCAATTTAAACATATCCCAATTTTGCGCTATGCCATTTTTTTGTTTTGAGTTTTTTTCCCCACAGGTTTATGTCTTCTTTCTTCTCGGAAAATATGCCTGATATTGCGATGGATACAGTATTTATACAAGACCAAATACGTCATTTGGTGGTATCCATCCGCCTTTAAAATAGTACTGTATATTCCAAAGTACAACACAATTGAATCTACATTTATCGTATTTATCTTGCTGAATTAATTTGTTAATACTCTTTACACACATTTACTATACATACCCAAAACGAAAAAATTTTGAGGCACTATGAACCAAATGTGAGCCTAGAAGACACTTACGAGTATTGCATAGGTAGCAATGACAACCAATTGTAATATTTTGGAGAGGTTATCCTTTCAGCTTCCAAGTTATATTATCGTATAGCTCTGCTCAGCGTCATAGTGCAAATACTCCACCTCAGTACTTGCGCACTGAATAAAAACTCACAATGTACCTTTACATACCAACATCTGTCTGACCACACCCCCATCCGCTACCTACATAAGCAGGGGTGTGGCCATGCCCTCATCTCCTTCTTCACTTTCACCACAAGGAAGTGCCTGTATACCAAACACTTGAGCTAGGTTGTTTAATCTGAAGAAAGGAGAACAGAAGAGCGAGGAGATACGTTGACATTATATCTTTGTTTTCTCTCTCACTATTTTCGAGAAAATACGGCGATAATGTCTTCGTCACTGGGGTGTCTGGAAGATGATGATCATTCTGACCTCCACCGGTTTTTTCGTATTAGGGGCTCGCGTCGCTGGTCTAATCCCCACCTGCAGTCCTCCAAGCTGCAGCTGGACAGGTATTACCTTCGGGTCTGCAGCTGGACTGTGCAGTAGGCATCGGCTGTTGTGAGAAGCTGGCTGCCTCTGGGTGAGTGATGTTTTTTGCTATGCGAGTGCCAGTTGTGTTGCTATGGGGGGTTAGCTGCACAATTTACGAAGGCCGGCCCCAGACTAGTATCCTTTTTTCTGCTTTTTAGACGGCAGAGGGAGGGTCCTTGTTTGAAGCCCACGAAAGTCAATCTAGTGGGCCGTGACCAAGGTCTATGGTTTAAACCCGGGATCTTTTGGACGAGCGGATTCTTCTCTGTCATGTGAAGGCCCCATCTTTCAAGTTGAAAGTAACCCTCACAAGGAAAAGTGTGTTTGGTGCTTCTTTATCGGAAACACCACGCTCAAGTCGGCTGCAGCCTATAAAGGATTTGTGCCGACACCGCTGTATGAAACTGTTGATTTCTTTTTTCTCTTCTCTCTTAGGATGAGGTGAGTCAGACGGCGGCTGTCTGAGGTGTTGGCTTATTGTGTTCTCGTGTGCAGTTTCGGTGATAGCTGCTTAGCTTGCGTGCTAGCTGGGTGAGCTAACTGTTAGCCAGTTAGCTGTTAGCTGCGGCGCTAGCTCGTTATGTTCACTAGGCCAGGAGCATTAGCTTGTTGCTACCAGCCAGCCTGAGTTGGCTGTTAGCTTATGCTACACCGTTGAACATTAGCCGTGAGGATAACAGGCCATAACACTCTGACTACGACGTCATCTTTGACAGAGGATGTTAGTCGGCCCTACACCGTGTTGCCCCGGCAGCGAGGACTTTCGTCAACATGGAGAGACCAGTGGTTGCAGTCCTCTCAGCCTGCGCTCGTGGTATAGCTCCTTCTGGACGCTTAACGCCTCTTCCTTCCTTCCCTTCTAAATGTTTTGTAATAACGATGTTTTCCAAAAACGTATGTTGCTGCACTACATTGGGGATACGACATGTGTTGTGTGTGAATTGTCTTGTCGCTGGTATAGCTTCTCTCTACCTAGAAAATCGCTGTTGTTTTTTACGTGAGTAAAAATGTACTGGTTTGGTTGTGATGAGAACTTGTGTGTTCATGTAAACGTTAGATAACGTGGTTGAGCTCACAACTAGTTGGGTTACTAACCCTGCAAAGCTATGCTTAGTGACATGTGATCGAGGGGTGAGTCCTTCTCTCAGCCTGTGATGACAATAAACAAAACAGGTAGCGTGTTCACATATTAACAGGGCAGTACCTGTTCAACCTGGTCGTATCAAGGGTAAGGTGGGGAGGGGTGATTTCCCCCCGGTTTCCCTGGGGCTTTCCCCCCTCCTCTCAAACATGTTTTGTTTACAATATATTGTTTCACTATGTTTGTGGGGATACAGTGTAATCCCTCAGCTTCTGCTGGGGTTGTGCTCCTGCTTGAGAAAACGATTTTTTCCTAGGGAAAAGATTGTTTTGGTCGCTAGCACAGTCTCTGGAGCGTAACAGTAAGAAGCATTTTGTATGAAAGTATTCTGTACTTCTGTATGACAACTATTAAAGAAACTTGAAACTTGAAACTATCATGTGGACTTAGCAAGGCCTGTGGCCAATACATAATCGAGGCGTGTGTCTTCTCTCGTTATGAAAAACGGCGTTCCTCTTACGGTAGTTAGAGTGTACTTTTGCCTTTTTTGTTGTGATGGAGGGTTGTGTGTGTCGTTAAGATCCACAACTGGGTTAGGTGTTGGCCTACCGAAGTCACATGTGTAAGCTCTGGTACCGGGGCTCTTAAAGGGGCCCTCTCTGGGTCCCTGTTTTTCTTTGTAAAATTCAGATGGCAGGTTTTGCACATGAGTCTATGTGAAGCTGTTAAACGCTTCATGTAGCATGCTATGACTGGTGTCATAGCTCTACTTTGTCATTACATCATATCAGGGGTGAGGGGTCATAAAGGGGTGAACTGGTAAACCTTCCTCCCCTTTTTCTGATTGGTCAGGGGTTAAAACCCCCTGTCCTTCGGGCTTCCTGTCACGTTGCTGGATCAGCACGTTACAGGGTAGGGGGGGGGGGGTTTCCTGGTCCCACGCCATATTTGGCGCTGGACCACGGAAATTCCCCCGCCATAGAGTACGTCACTGGGCGCGTTTCTATTTGTAAGACTTCCGTGGGTTATTCAGGCTCCATGTTATGGATCTCTGTTACAGGGAGTTTCAGAGCCTCCTCCTCAGGGAGTTCAGAGCCTCTTCCTCAGGGAGTTTCAGAGCCTCCTGTGAGTTCAGACCCTCCCTCCCAGTGAGGGAGCCTCCTCAGAGTTTCAGAGCCTCCTCCTCGAATTGTCAAGGTGAGTAGAACTTAAAAAGAAGTTCTGCTCTGTTGTATGTATATTGAGCTTGGTGGGTGATGCAACGCAGTAAAGACATTGTTCTTCTGCTCTGCTCCCTACTGGTAGTGTGTGTATTGGGTCAGAGCCTCCTCCTCAGGGTGTTTCAGAGTCTTCTCCACAGGGAGTTCAGATCCTCCTCGGTGAGTTCAGAGTCTCCCTCTCAGTGAGGGAGCCTCCTCAGAGTTTCAGAGCCTCCTCCTCGGAGAGTCCTAATCCACTTGTTACATAGCTCAATGTTGCAATATGTCTTTTCAATCTATTGCTCACGTGGGAAGTCTCTCTGGGGGTCCCCGTCCTCTCCTTTATGGAGCAGGTTGACGGGGTATTGCTTAGGGAGTTCCCTGACTCCTCGCCGGTAATGGTCTGTTGAGTCATGGTTTTTTTCCCCCCGTCATGGGGTACGTCGCTCTCCGTCCCCTCTTTTATGGAGCAGGTTGACGGGGTGTTGTTTTCCCTCAGCCGCGTCGTATGGGACCCATGTCCGTATTTTTTTCTGTGAAAAAAACGGCTTCTTGTCGTTCTCCCAGGCGGCCTGGAGGAACGGTATCTGGTGTCTTGTTAGACTATCCATTGATGTGTTTTGGGTCTTGACTTGTACATAGTGCTGGCCCTGGGTGCTTCTGATAGGAATCACGCATGGGCTTACGCGCCTTGGTTGCTCATCATTAAAACTGCGTTTTTATGGGGCAACTGGGATGGAGTTTGTCTCTTCCGAGCGCCAGTTTACTAGGTTTGTCTCGACGAATTCTCGTTCATATCTGGGGGATGTTAACGGAATAGATAAAAGCATAGGTAGAGGGGTCTCACACCCTCAGGGTGGGCCACTGAGCGTGGTACGAAAGGGATCGTCTGGGTGGCGCCCTCTATAATGTTTTGGATCGACACGCGTATTTACCCCCTTCCTAGTGTTGGGGATGTCGGCGTGATTAGGGCACAGGACTGATTCTGGTCGCGCCGGTCCAGGTCAGTTAACCCGTTGTCCGCCGGGGACGCAGATCTGCTGTTCTGGTACCCTGAGGGACTTGTGCTTTTTTCGGGGGGAAAAATGCCGCGTCGGCCAGGGTGTTGCAGGGTTTGACGTTATGGAGATGTTCGTGGTTGTGGTCCTTCTCCATTCTTTTCGCCCCTCTCTTCTCCTCCTTAAGCATGGCTGGGAGGGGGCTGTTGAGGTGGTTCTTATGGAACTCCTCTGGCATCCCTGTGTACGTCCCGGTCCGCCGGGCCCGGTTCAAAATTGTTTTCGTCGACCCGTAGGCCTGGGATAACCCCTTTTTGAAAACTGAAACACTTGTACTGCGGTATAGCCAGTGTATTCCTGCAGGTGTGTTTTGGAGTTTTTTCTTGAGGGGTTATAGGAACAACCACCTCATGTTTGAACCAAGGGGGTGGTTGGTTCCCTGGTGTGTTGGAGCGGAGTCAACTCCCGGGTTAGTCCGTTTGAGTGTGCCCCCGCACGTTTCATGACGTCTGCCAATCGTGTCAGCCTTCTCTGCCTCGACCCCTCTAGAGAGTCGGGTTTTTTTTGTGGAGGCTGTGACATGGTGCACAACAATGCCAGCATATGCTCCTTCCGCCGGGGTGCTGTTTCAGCTGACCCCTTTGGCGCCTGTCTAGTCTGCAGTGCTCCAGGCTCATGTCGAGTGCCTGTTGCCTGGATTGAGGGATCGACCTCTTCTAGAGGTCGTCTCCCCAGTGCGCTGCCTGCTCCTGCTGTAGGTGTAGCCTCTTGAGTGCTTCGAGTTTACAGCCATGCCACCCTGAACACGCCCGATCTTGTTCAATTTTGGAGGCGGTATAGGTTCAGGCCTGGGTTGTGCTTGGATGGGTGACTGCCTGAGTATACCAGGGTCAGTGAGTCAGGCGGCGTGCTATTGGGGGGAAGGGCCTGCTCTTGGATGGGCCCTGTCCGAATACGCTGGCGATGTGGGGTGCGGTGTCACTAGTGACCGCCTGGTGAGGTCTCGATGCTGTGGCGTCATTGGCCTCTCCAGGCCCCCCTTTTTCCGGGGGGGTCCTGTCCCTTCTGGGTCTGGGTCCTCCTTCACGCTCCGCTGCTACGGCCTTGCCACGGGGTTGGGCTTTGCTCTTGACCCCGTGATTTTAGGGGTGGTAACAGGGGTTTGTTCCTTTTTCCATTCGTTCCCTAGTGGCATGCGGGTTGTGCGTTTGTGTAGTCGTGGGTACGCCCCACGGTCTGCTCACCCTGTGCGTTGAGTTGCTCAAGCTCCTATTCGCGCAGTCGGATCCGTCTCCCTTCCGTCCTCCAATAGGGAGGGTCGGGGGGGCTCGGGTCCTCCTCGGTTCTGATGGTTGTGGGGGGCCTCAGCGGGGTACATTTGTCGAGCTCAGCTCTGCTCAGCTCCTGTGTTGCACTATGACGCTGAGCAGAGCTATACGATAATATAACGTACGGTTATGTATATAACCATAGTTATATGAGCATGGGCGTAGCTGTAGATTCTGGGCCCCATGGAAGAATGTATTAGTGGGCCCCAATTAATTTTCTTTTGGCCATTTATTTATTGATGAAAACGCATAATATGGTTTTTACCTATACATTCGGATCAGCAGTTCAGCACCTGCACTGTTGGTGGGTGAGCCTAGTAAAGGATGTCGCATTGCGTTCATCTTCAATGAATGGACCAATGCAATAGTCTACCAAAGAACCTTGAGTCGCACTAGGCTGGGAACAACCCTGGGTCAAGTGATAGTAAACTGGACTGGACGAACAACATCGAGGCCCTACAGGAAGGGACAGAGCAGACTGTTCTTCCTGAGAAGGCTCAGGTCTTTTAATGTCTGCAGCAAACTGCTGCAGATGTTCTACCAGTCTGTGGTTGCTGGTGCCCTCTTCTTCGCTGTGGTATGCTGGGGGGGCAACACCAACACACAGAAAATAAACAAACTGGTCAAAAAAGCAAGCTCTGTGGTGGGAGCGGACCTGGACAGTCTGAATCACATTTTTTGTTCTCTTTTTTTCCTACCTTAAACAGATCTTTTTCAAGTTCCAAGTTTTAATACTCTTATCAACATGCGAGTCAACAAATGCTTGCTTTATGCAGCCATTTAACACAAAAGGATGACCCTCATGCATTGCAAATTTGCATCAAATTCAAAACAGAGTGATGCACAAAATAACTTAAAAGAAAATAATAATTTAAAACAATGAATAAAGTGTGCATGAAATAATAGGGGAAAGAAAACGTTAGGAACTTGTTACATTCACCCACACAAGGGCTGAGTAATCACCCCCCCCCCCTCTCTCTCACACACTCTCCCAGCTCTCTTTCTCTCTTGCCCTTCCTCATCTCTCTCACCCCCCCCTCTCTCTATATATCTCTCACACACACACACACACACACACACACACACACACACACACACACACACACACACACACACACACACACACACACACACACACACACACACACACAACTTCAGAAACAAAATTAGTATCAATGATAGCATCAATCATACACCTGAGTGATGTCTAGTAAAAAAAATTAAAATAAAAAAATGTTGGCCCCCCCCCCCCAGTGCTGGGCCCTTGGAATCATCCTAAGCTACCCCCCCCCAGCTACACCCCTGTATATGAGTATAGTGACGCTCAGCGTCAGGACTCCCCTGAGCACCCCTTGATCTTGCCTTGTGGTGAAAGATTGGGAAGGAGATGAGGGCATGGCCACACCCCTGCTTATGTAGGTAGCGGATGGGGGTGTGGTCAGACAGATGTTGGTATGTAAAGGTACATTGTGAGTTTTTATTCAGTGCGCAAGTACTGAGGTGGAGTATTTGCACTATGACGCTGAGCGTCACTATACTCATATAACTATGGTTATATACATAACCGTACGTTAAAAATTCAGATGAAGAATCTTGTTTTCATATTAGTGATATTGCCAAATAACCTTATCTAAATACGTTCGTTTATTCAGATTTAGACTGTAGAGGTTGTGTACTTCCAAGACATAAAACATTCACACTCTAGATTAAATTACAACAGCATGTTCACACACAAAAAAAATCTAGTCTTGTATGGTTTATTGTAAGGCTTCAAATGTTGGGTCTACTTTATACAAATGTATTGGACATTTGGTTACTCTCGGGAAAGACAACATTTTGCATACAATACCATGGTTAATGAAAATAATGTATAATATTGTATGCAAAATGCTCTTTACCAAGAGTAACTAATTATATGAGTCCCATACATTTGTATATAGTAGACCCTGGCTGTGCTTTCACTTGCAAATGGTGGTCTGGATTATAATGATCTACAATCCAGGGCCCTCATTTATCAACAATTCTTAGAAAGTGTTTTATTTTTGTACTTAAGCACAGAATTTAGAATGTGTGTACGCACAGAAATATCTGGATTTATCAACCGTGCATACACAGGTCCTGCGCTCCTCCGTGTTGATAAATACCATTTGTTCTTACCATCAATGCTCGTGCATGATTATCCATATATAGTAATGAAACACCCCCCATGGGATGTGAAATAATGGACTGACCCGAGCGAACTATGAGAAACTCCACGAGCGAGATTGTTCACGGAGGCGCTGTCAACCAAGAAGACACAACCCGTGTTATGGGATAAATAAAAGGCTGGCGGACTTGTACACAGTGATGTCAGATATCAACGACTCCCTAAGACCATTGCTGCAATTCTGCCTGGACAGCTCAAAATACTAATAGACCGTTAACCACTGTTTGGCATTGGTGTGTCATTATAACCATGCTGGAATATGAATGCCTTTATTAGTTTTGTTCGATTGGCTACCGGGTATAATATGATTTGTAGAGGCATACAATCTATTTTGTTGTCGGTATTAGGTAGCCTATATGAATTACATATAATAGCAGCCATAGCCTACATTATGCAACAGTAACTTGTGCATATATAATATATCATATCATATTCCTATGTTTCCCAGGAATCGTGGGGCTCTGGGGAATAAAGGTTGGGAAGACCCTGCTATCATAGCCTATCCTTTATAATGTTATAGGCTATTTAATTTACAGTTTACTCTATCAGCCTACCCAGCATGTAATACGTTCTTTGTTAGAACTCAACTCGTTATTATTTTGCACATAGATTGCAGAAATACAGGAACGTTTTGATTTATATTTAAAAGGCTTTGACACAAAACAAAATAAGTGGAATTTCGAAGCTGCAAGCAGAATACAAGTCATATCACCCACACGATATATGCTACCTGTATCCAGAGAATGTATGCTTTTGATTAATTTAAGACACATTTATTGCAAGGGTTTGTATACACATAAACTCAACAAATAACCTCTGTTCTCGTTGCAATGCGTTTTTAATTCTTTCTTATACAGTAGGAAGGGGGAAGAACACTATATTGTGGGTGTTCATATGACTTGTATTCTGCTTACAGCTTCGAAATTCCACTTGTTTCGTTTAACAATGGCAAAGCCTTTTAAATATAATCAAAACGTTCCCGTATCTCTGCAATCTATGGGCAAAATAATAACGAGTTGAGTTACGCGGAGCGCAGTCAGTGCACCCCGTATATTCCGATAACGCTATAAACCATGCTGCATTCATTCAGAAGGAAAGACCTATTATTCCAAATGCTATTTATAGGGTTTCGACCATAATTACACTACTGTTGCTATTTTACAATTAACTATAATGAATTACGGGGGTCATACAGAACACGTCAGTCAAACTAATGAACGAAAGCTTATTTCCGCGTTGAAACATATGCATGAAACTGATGAGCATATGCCGTCCGTCTGCAGTATCCATATTCTACCGCCGGGCGCCAGGTACGCATGCCCTGAGCTGAGCGTAAATATACGCACAAAGTCAAGTTCACGTTCAAATTGATAAGTCACACTTTGCTTAGAAATGATCGTACGCACGGGTTACGCACATATCTGTGCGTACGCAACGTTGATAAATGAGGGCCCAGGCCTCCATTTGCAAGTGAAAGCACAGCCAGTGCAACACATTTAAGAGCCTTCACTGGTTAATTTTTTATTTTTATTTTTTAACTTTGACCAGTCAGCTGGTTCTTTTAGCGTTTATCGCTTTTTCATCGCATTCATACTTGGTCAAGTTCGACCGACAGAAGCAGGCTGAAAGGGTTCAGATGGGGGGGAAGACACTCTGGGAAAGGCACGGCTGCCGTCCGGGATTTGAACGCGCTCAGCCCCAGATCCGTGACGAGCACGGTTGTCCACGGCGCTGAAATAGCACTCGCGGTACGTGGTGAGCTACTGGAGCTCCCCCACTGGTTAATTTTATGGTTTAAGAAGATGTATTCAGTGTTGATTCAATACACCAGAGTAAAATGTCTTATGACCTGGAGATCTCTTCCGCCACTGTATCTGCCATATTAGAAATGTCACTTCCTGCCTATCTGAAACAGTATTTTGCCAGTTTACTTGATGCAGATGTGAAATGTTGCATACTACCGTTAGTAGATTCATAAAAGTAGTAAATACATTATCCATATTTTAATAACAATGCCAACTATTTTAAATGCAATGTTCAAATTTATTTTATTGGGTCATGACCAGTAACAAAAACAAAAATAATCTCTTACCACGGTAATACTGCTGATATTTTACTCATGTATACGGGCAAATTGGTAATCAGGAGATTAACATGCATATAAACACCACCATATCCTATCCAAGACTGTAACTGGATATTGGCTAGTATCTGGAATATTCATAAGCATATTAACAATCATTGTAAAAACAAGGACAGTAGTCAAGAAAATGGAATAATTTACTGCCCCATTGAAAAACAAGTTATTACTCAGGTTGGTGCCAATAAATATACTGCAATGGGACCCTTAGTGTGTAGATCTTTTTTTCATGTTTACACTTTACTACCCTCCCCTCAGAAGACGCAGGACAAGGTGGAGAGTGGATTCTTTCTGGATGTTGTAGTCGGATGTTTACAGTGATATATTGGGGGGGACATATATTTTTCTCAGGATGGGGGGGACATGTCCCCTCTGTCCCCCCGTGGGATTTCCGCGCCTGCCTGTGACGCAGGACAAGGTGGAGAGTGGATTCTTTCTGGATCTTGTAGTAGGATGTTTACAGTGATATATTGGGGGGGACATATCATATTTTTCTCAGGATGGGGGGGACATGTCTCCCCTGTCCCCCCGTGGGATTTTCGCGCCTGCCTGAGACGCAGGACAAGGTGGAGAGTGGATTCTTTCTGGATGTTGTAGTCGGACAAGGTGCGGCCATCTTCCAGCTGCTTGCCGGCAAAGATCAGCCTCAGCTGGTCTGGGGGAATGCCTTCTTTGTCCTGGATCGTGGCCTTGACATTCTCAATAGTGTCACTTGGCTCAACCTCTAGGGTGATGGTTTTGCCGGTAAGGGTTTTCACGAAGATCTGCATGCCTCCCCTCAGACGCAGGACAAGGTGGAGAGTGGATTCTTTCTGGATGTTGTAGTCAGACAAGGTGCGTCCGTCTTCCAGCTGCTTGCCGGCAAAGATCAGCCTCTGCTGGTCTGGGGGAATTCCTTCTTTGTCCTGGAGCTTGGCCTTGACATTCTCAATAGTGTCACTTGGCTCAACCTCTAGGGTGATGGTTTTGCCGGTAAGGGTTTTCACGAAGATCTGCATGCCTCCCCTGAGACGCAGGACAAGGTGGAGAGTGGATTCTTTCTGAATGTTGTAGTCGGACAAGGTGCGTCCGTCTTCCAGCTGCTTGCCGGCAAAGATCAGCCTCTGCTGGTCTGGGGGAATGCCTTCTTTGTCCTGGATTTTGGCCTTGACATTCTCAATAGTGTCACTTGGCTCAACCTCTAGGGTGATGGTTTTGCCGGTAAGGGTTTTCACAAAGATCTGCATGCCTCCCATCAGACGCGGGACAAGGTGGAGAGTAGATTCTTTCTGGGTGTTGTAGTCTGACAAGGTGCGGCCATCTTCCAGCTGCTTGCCGGCAAAGAGCAGCCTCAGCTGGTCTGGGGGAATGCCTTCTTTGTCCTGGATCTTGGCCTTGACATTCTCAATAGTGTCACTTGGCTCAACCTCTAGGGTGATGGTTTTGCCGGTAAGGGTTTTCACGAAGATCTGCATGCCTCCCCTCAGACGTAGGACAAGGTGGAGAGTGGATTCTTTCTGGATGTTGTAGTCAGATAAGGTGCGTCTGTCTTCCAGCTGCTTGCCGGCAAAGATCAGCCTCTGCTGGTCTGGGGGAATTCCTTCTTTGTCCTGGATCTTGGCCTTGACATTCTCAATAGCGTCACTTGGCTCAACCTCTAGGGTGATGGTTTTGCCGGTAAGGGTTTTCACGAAGATCTGCATGCCTCCCCTGAGACGCAGGACAAGGTGGAGAGTGGATTCTTTCTGGATGTTGTAGTCGGACAAGGTGCGTCCGTCTTCCAGCTGCTTGCCGGCAAAGATCAGCCTCTGCTGGTCTGGGGGAATGCCTTCTTTGTCCTGGATTTTGGCCTTAACATTCTCAATAGTGTCACTTGGCTCAACCTCTAGGGTGATGGTTTTGCCGGTAAGGGTTTTCACAAAGATCTGCATGCCTCCCATCAGACGCGGGACAAGGTGGAGAGTAGATTCTTTCTGGGTGTTGTAGTCGGACAAGGTGCGGCCATCTTCCAGCTGCTTGCCGGCAAAGAGCAGCCTCAGCTGGTCTGGGGGAATGCCTTCTTTGTCCTGGATCTTGGCCTTGACATTCTCAATAGTGTCACTTGGCTCAACCTCTAGGGTGATGGTTTTGCCGGTAAGGGTCTTCACAAAGATCTGCATGCCTCCCCTCAGACGCAGGACAAGGTGGAGAGTGGATTCTTTCTGGATGTTGTAGTCGGACAAGGTGCGTCCGTCTTCCAGCTGCTTGCCGGCAAAGATCAGCCTCTGCTGGTCTGGGGGAATGCCTTCCTTGTCTTGGATCTTGGCCTTGACATTCTCAATAGTGTCACTTGGCTCAACCTCTAGGGTGATGGTTTTGCCGGTGAGGGTCTTCACGAAGATCTGCATCTCTGCACCTGTACAGTAAAAACAAAAACCAAAAAAATAGTGCAACACGTTATATAGATCCACAAATCAAGCATACATTTCAGGCAAGCCGACTGCAAACCTAGTCATAATCTCAAATAGCATTATCTTACAGCTAGCAGTACTAGGCTGTCTTGTGCTGCTGGGACGAAAATGCTTGTTTGGTCGCAGCTTTCGTTACACAGTAGCGGGAGTTGGTTGGGCTTGACGTGCCGAGACAGCTTGTACACAACCCGAAACCTGTCTGGCCTCACGTGGTATGAGGCTGCAATCCATTACCTGGAAGACAATAGGTCAGGGGAGGGGACTAACAAACCAACTCCAAAACACCAGAAGCCAGAAATGGTGGAAGGTTGGGCTTGGGGCCAGCGACCCCATCCTGTAAAAACCCCATTGCTACAAAAACGTCAACAAAGAAAAACCAAGAATCTCCGGCCCTGAGAGGATGGACCTCAGGTAGGAAGTATGACGCAGTGTGGTGAAAGCCGGAAACATCCGGAAGCTACCCTGCCGACCACCATTCTCTCAAGCAGGGCCATTACCACCATCGGAACATGGAATGTAAGGACCATGTATGAAGCCGGAAAGACTGCGCAGGTGGCTGCCGAGATGAGGAATTACAATCTTGCCATACTCAGAATCAGTGAATCAAGGTGGATCGTATCCGGCCAGAAGAGGCTCGCCACTGGCGAGATGACACTGTACTCAGGCCATGAAGAGGACGATGCACACCATACCCAGGGAGTGGCCTTAATGCTGTCCAAGACTGCCCAGAGAGCACTTATTGGCTGGGAGGCACATGGTCCCAGGATCATTGCAGCTTCCTTTAGAACTATGAAGGCAAAAATAAACATGAACATTATCCAGTGCTATGCCCCTACAAATGACAGCAATGAAGAGAGAAAAGAAGAATACTACAGCAGACTACAGGACATCATTCAGAAATACCCAGAAAGAGACATCAACATCATAATGGGAGACTTCAATGCCAAAGTAGGAAGTGACAACAGAGGCTACGAGGAGACAATGGGAAAGCAAGGTATAGGAGAGATGAACGACAACGGGGAGATTCGCAAACCTATGCGCCACTAACAACCTGGTCATCGGCGGAAGCATTTCCCCCCACAAAAGGATACACAAAGCTACTTGGATCTCACCGGACCTCAACACCGAAAACCAGATAGACCATGTGTGCATCACAAAGAAGTTCAGGAGGTCCCTTCAAGATGTATGTGTTAGGAGAGGAGCTGATGTTGCCTCAGACCACCACCTCCTGGTTGCCCGGCTGAAGCTGAAATAAAAAACTGGACAGGAGAAGAATCGGAGACAAACATTCAACACAGCACTTCTGAGAGACCCAACCAAGTTAGAAGAATACAAACTCACACTTAGGAACAAGTTTCAAGCCCTGCAAGAGTTGATGGAAGAGGAGGAAAACATCGACAACAAGTGGAAGTCTGTGAAGGAAGCAGTAAGTACAACGTGCAAAGAAGTACTGGGCCAGAAGAAACACAACTATAAGGAGTGGATATCAGCAGTCATTGAGGAAGATAGAGGAGGAAAGGGAAGAAGGCACTAATCAACAACAGTCGCACAAGAGCCGAAAAGCATCAAGGGGACTTCCGGTTCCGGTTCGAGTATGGAGTAGTCGCTGTGGTTAGTAGCTCCGCTCCCGTTATTTATATTTTGCCTTTAAAAGCCTCTTTTTATAACCCCAATGCGTTTAAACCTGTACGTATATTTCACCTGAGGTTTCCAACTAACTATATTGACTGAAAGAACCACGATGGCACCGACGAAGAAAAAAGAAAACGAGTCAAAGAGAGACGACGGTTCAACCGACACGGAGTATCTTGCTACGCTGATAGAAGGGTCCCGGCTTCAAGCTAAGATAATGGAGAAGAACTTAACTGAAAGTTTATCCTCCCTATCCGACAAGGTTGACGCTATCAAAGAATCTATCGAATCCAAAATCGTGAAGCTATGGGAATCGATTGGTGAACATACCGAACGTATAGATGTAGTGGAATCCTGCTTGAATGAACACAAGTATAGATTCGTGGAGATAGAAGGAACCATAGAAGGAACCAATGATAGATTAACTATGTGACGCTGGATATCGTCTAGAATACTTTATTTTAATGGTTCGCCACATCTGGGCTGGGTAGATTAAGTTAGCTCTGTTGAGTGATCTATGATTTTTTCCAAGTCATTGTGTTGAGCCTGACTGGGACCTCCGGAGATTCCCTTTTTATTATTATTTTGATGTTTTCCCCGTGTCTGTGCATTTGCATATGACTTCGAGATCTATTGACATTTCGAGCACTTTCCTGTTGTTGTCATTTTGGAGACGTCGACCAAACATAATGGAACGTTGCAGAAGATACTAGAATATCAGGCTACCGCACAGCGCCCTCTCCATATACGTTGGACTAATGGCACTTTTATTAAAATGAAATAGAATATTCTAGAACTTTAACATGCGTTCTGTGACTAGACACACGGCTTAGGTCACCTCCGGAGGAAACAACAGTCTTCACAGCAGAACATCGCCCACCTTTGGCCTGGGGGACGTACTGCATATACTTATTTAAACCTTTTTATTTTCTTTTGCAATAGCTCCACTGCCTTTCCTTTCTATTTTCTTCTAGGTGTTTAAACTTAGCCAAGTTCTTTTAAGATTTAAGTTAATGTACTCTACTCTTTGAGGTTTTTCTTATTTAGTTCCGATGCCTTTCTTTTCTATTTCTTCGGTGTGTTTTAACTTATCCAAGTTCGTATAAGGTTTAAGTGAATGTACTCTAATCTTTGAGGCATCTTTTATTTGTATATCTCCTTTTTATTTAACGGGAGAGTGGCCAAGCCACTGATGACATTCTACTAATGGTAGAATTGTTAGTTTTAGACCCTATGGCAATTTGCATAGGGGAGTTAATGATGAATTGCTCGATATGGGTATACTGGTTGTGTACTTTAAAGGGAGGGAGGGAAGTGGGAATAGGGGATTATATGTATATGTATTTTATATGTCTGTTCTCATGCTCAAGCTCGGCTCTCAACAGGACCTTAACAGTTGGATATATATCTATTATGAATTGCTACTCCAGACGAATTACACACAGGAATACTGCAACCTGTTTAGACTATGGCTAATTTAAATATCTTGATTTGGAATACAGCGGGTCTCAACATACAACATAAACGCAAAAGCGTGCTTACATGGATGAAAAGACAACAGGTTGATGTGGCTCTTTTAAGTGAAACGCACCTTTTATTGGCTGACAATGTAAAGCTGGCGGATAAAATATATCAAAACATAAGCTACTCATCTTTTGGCACTAAATCCCGTGGTGTAGCGATAGTAGTGAAACGTAAGTTGAATATTAAATTGTTGGACGTATGGTCTGATGCAGATGGCCGAGTAACTATTGCTAAAATAGATTACTGTAACAGGAAAATCGCTTTGGTAGCGGCTTACGCCCCTAATCTTTACGACGCTAACTTCTACGCTTCACTCACTAGAGCGACTAGATCTCCCTGGGTATTCATTTATAATTGGTGCGGATTTTAATGCCATCTGGGATCCCTCGATTGATAAATCTAGTCTCACCACATCCTCTGACCAGAAACAGGCCTTGAAAGCACTACAGGCTTGGGCCAAGGATACAGGTGTAAAGGATCTGTGGCGATCACTCAACCCAACGGCCCGAGAGTACTCCTTTTTCTCAGCAAGACACAAGACATTTTCTAGAATAGATTATGTTTTTGCATCCCCTAGACTATTTGATAGCTTTGACGTTGAATTGGGACCCATTGCACTGTCAGATCACAACTATTTACTCCTAAAGGGCTCATTCAGTAGAATGACATCCCGAGCCCCAAGATGGCGTTTTAACTCGACACTATTGAAAAACATTGAATTCAATCTACAATTCAAAAATAAACTCAATGAATTCCTGCAGATTAATGCGTGTTCGATACAAGACCCCAGAATGTTATGGATATCGGTAAAGGGTTTTATCAAGGAAAACACTACTGTCTTTGCCTCCAACCTCCGCAAAAGAAACGTCAATCCAAATTGGTAGAGCTGGAAATGCTTCACTCTTCGTTGTTCTCCTCTTTACAACGCAACTACTCATGTCAACTGGAGTCTCAAATTAAAATGTTAAAAAAAGAGATTTTTAAGACAACAATCTGAATTTCAAATACGCAGAACAAGACATTATTACTTTCATGGCTCTAAACCGAGTCATCTACTAGCTATGAAGATACGATCCAATGAGCAATTTGCTGATACCCCTGCTATTAAGGACCAACAAGGACTTGTTATTACAGACCCCAAATAAATCAACGAGACTTTCAGTACGTTTTACTCCAACCTGTACAAGTCAGAAGTGATTTTCGATCATAATAAACGGGATACATTTCTTGATAAAATTAACTTAAACCTAAACTTTCAGAGGAAGACGCTAAACGGTTAGATGCACCTATTACACTAGAGGAACTTAGGGAGGCTATATCTGAATTGCAAAGTGGTAAGGCCCCTGGTTGGGATGGTATTCCACCAGAACTGTACTTTTTATGTTGGGATGTAATTGGACCCCTATTACTTGATATGATTTTATACTCAATCAAAGAGGGGAACTTCTCCAGGGACGTCAATATGGCACTCATATCTGTCCTCCTTAAAAAAGACAAAGACCCCACCGAATGCGGTAGTTATAGACCCTTAAGCCTCCTCGGAACCGATCTCAAGCTGTACGCTAAGGTACTAGCTATCCGACTTCAAAAGCATATGACATCTTTAGTTCACCCTGATCAGACAGGCTTCATAAGAGGCCGCCTGATCACGGATAATATTAGACGGTTACTGCATGTGATAGATTCCAGCAAGGATGCCGCACCTCCTACAGCTGTATTATCCTTAGATACGATGAAGGCCTTTGACAGGTTGGAATGGTCATCGGCCATGATTTTAACAGGTAAATTCATCTCCCCACACTTCCCTGTGTCGCGCTCGTCCAGACAGGGTTGTCCTCTTAGTCCAGGACTATTTGCTCTATCCCTAGAGCCTTTGGCACAGTACATAAGACAATCCCAGTCCATAGAGCCGATCTCAATTAAGGGCACACAGCATCATATTAGCTTATATGCGGATGATGTAATATTGTTCATGCAAAACCCTACCACCTCCCTACCTCATCTTCTCAAAGTAATAGATGATTTTGGCAATCTATCGGGATTTAAGATAAACTGGCCAAAATTGGCCTTCCTTCCACTCAATGTGACTGCGAAGGCTACCTCCCTCCCAGCAAATATACCAATGGTAGAACACTTTAGATGTCTTGGAGTTGAAATATTCCCCACTATATGCCAAACGGTGAAGTATAATTATTCCGGATTCCTAGATAGGATCACAAATGACTTCGGCAGGTGGTCAAAACAAAAAAACTCAGTACAGGCCCGTGCATCAATAGTTAAGATGGATGTTTTACCCAGAATTAACTTCTTCAGCTCGATGTTGCCGTTACCCCCTCCCCCCCTGTTGGTTACTGGCAAAAATTACACTCCGCCGCATATACATTTATTTGGAACAAACCTCCACAAATAAAAAGATCCACTGCACAGAGAAATAAAGCCAACGGGGGTTTAGCATTTCCAGACTTCAACTATTATTTTAAAGCGTTCTCTTTAAGACCACTGATCACCTGGTTTGATTCTCAAGCATCTGTATCCTGGGGACCATTAGAGGAGAGCATAGTGGCACCACATAGACTGCAGGATATAGTATACACCAACTTATCAATTAAGCAATGCAACTTGAAATTTGGCCCTCTTATTACACATGTTATCCGGATATGGCGTGACATACAGAAAAAGTGTACTAACCACCATAAATGGCATAGTCACTCTCCCCTATTTAATAACAATTTACTCCTTATTGCACAACAACCTATCAGATTTCCTAAATGGGAAAAGAAGGGCATACATACATTGGGGGATATCTTCGACGATTGGGGACTCTGCAGCTATCATGATATATCTAACAAATTTAACCTCACCAGCTCCTCATATTTTCTATCTACAATTAAGAGCAGCTTTAAAGGCTCACGGAGTCCCATTAAAGATTCCACTTGAGCACCACAGATATCACAAATTATTTCATGAAAAGGAGACATCGAGAGGCTTCGTCTCTGACTTTTATCGTCACTTACTTACGTCCTCATATGATGTCCTTCCCCTAGACTCAGTTTGGAGGAAGGATATCTCAAACTTGGAAGTAGATTTTGATTGGGATGAAGTCTGGGCAAACGTTCGGCTGTCGTCACGCAACCCGGATCATCAACAGATTAATCTTAATTTTATTCATAGGATTTACCTGACTCCTAGACGTTTGCACCTAATGGGGCTCAGACAAGACCCTCGATGCTCCTTGTGTTTAAACTGTGATATTGGTACATTTATGCATATGTATTGGGAATGCCCTTCTGTTAAGATATTCTGGGAAGAAGTAACCACTCAATTATCAGAATTTGTATCTCTGACCATACCTGTACTGCCTTCTGTATTGTTGTTGAATGATGTTTCTCAGTTATCAACCTCTGTACATGTAAAGAGACTAATTTTGTCCGGTCTTACGGCTGCCAAAAAGTTGATAGCATCACGCTGGATTCAACCGGATAAAATGTGCCAGAAGGTATGGGTTCTTACCTATCTCGATGTGATTTATCTAGAGATATCTACCGCACTAATTTTAGGTGTTAATGAAGCCAGCATAGCAATCTGGTTAGATGTGGTGGAGAAGATAAAGGGTAGCATATGAACTTGTAATCCCTGATGTTAATCGGAATAGTGGATGTATAGTCCAAAAGGGGGTCCTGAGGGGGGGGGGGGGGGTGGAGGGGGAGGGAAGGGGAAGGAAAGAGTGATGAAGAGCGAGCAAGAGCATATGTATTGTATTGTATTTATTATTTTTATGTCTTTCAATCTCCATTTATTTTTATTTAATTACTGGACTGTCATTATTGTTATTATTATGTCGGTCATTGTCCTGTGATTCATCATAGATTTCTACTATTAATGTATTGTTTGTCTAGTTTTGTGTTAAAAAAGGGAAAATAAAAAACATTTGTAAAAAAAAAAAAAAAAAGCATCAAGGCAGACAAGAAAGACTATATAGAGTCTTGCGGCAGAGGCTGAAGAAGCAGCTAGACATGGACATTTGAAAGACTTATATAACACCACCAAGAAGCTGTCAGGAAGGTTTAGTAAACCAGAAAGACCAGTTAAGGACAAAGATGGACAGCCAATCATCGGAGAGGAAAGACAAAAGGAAAGATGGGTAGAACATTTTGAGGAACTGCTAAACAGACCAGCACCACAGTACCCACCAGACATCCAGCAAGCTGACAGGGATCTGCTGATAGACTGCAGCGTGGCAACAAAGGAAGAGATCCGCAAAGCCATCAAGAAGCTGAGGAATGGCAAGACTGCAGGACCGACGGTATTCCGGCAGAAGAACTGAAGGCCGATATAGAGACGATGGAAGAGATGCTCCATCCTCTCTTCAAGAAGATATGGGAAGAAGAACACATCCCATCAGAATGGAAGGAGGGCTACCTCGTCAAAATACCAAAGAAAGGAGATATGAGCCAATGTGCAAACTACAGAGGGATCACACTACTCTCCATCCCAGGAAAAGTATTCAACAGGATTATACTGGACAGGATGAAGGACGCCGTCGACCCACAGCTACGAGACCACCAGGCGGGCTTCCGCAAAAACAGATCCTGCACAGACCAGATTGCAACACTGCGGATAATACTGGAGCAGTCATTAGAGTGGAATTCACCCCTATTCATTAATTTCATTGACTACGAAAAGGCTTTCGACAGGGTGAATAGAGAGACCCTCTGGAAGCTACTCAGACACTAAGGAGTGCCAGAGAAGTACAGAAATATCCTCAGGAACTCCTATGAGGGGATGACCTGCAGGGTGATTCATGGCGGTCAACCCACCGACGCCTTCCAGGTAAAAACTGGAGTAAGACAGGGCTGTTTGTTGTCACCATTTCTGTTCCTGCTGGCAATACTGGGTCATGAAGCAATCCACGGCAGATAAATGAAATGGCATACAATGGACATTATGGAGGCAGTTAGAAGACCTCGACTTTGCAGATGACCTGGCCCTTCTCTCTCACACCCAGCAGCAGATGCAGGAAAAGACAAGTACCATCGCTGACGACTCTACTCGGCTTGGGCTTAACATCCACAGAGGGAAGAGCAAGGTCATGAGAATCAATACTGACAACACATCACCCATCATTCTGGAAGGAGAAGCGTTGGAAGAGGTAGACAACTTCAAGGTGGAACAGATGCTGATGTGCGAGCCAGGATTGGCAAGGCCAGAGGAGCCTTTCTCCAACTAAAGAACATCTGGAGCTCAAGAGAACTTTCCATCACAACCAAGATCAGGATCTTTAAGACCAACGTGAAGTCAGTCCTACTCTATGGCGCTGAGACCTGGAGGACCACTGTCACCACAACCAATAAACTACAAGTTTTCCTAAACACCTGTCTGCGCCGAATCCTCCAGATTGGCTGGCCTAACACCATCAGCAACAAAGACCTGTGGCAACAAACACAACAACAGCCAGCAGAGAAAGATTCTCCAATGGCGTTGGAGATGGATTGGCCATACACTCCGTAAACCATCCCTGAGCATCACAAGACAATCTTTCAGGTGGAACCCCCAAGGGAAAAGAAAGAGAGGCCGACAACGAAACACCTGGCGCAGAGACTTGGAAGATGATGCCAAGAAGATGGGACACATCTGGGGCCAACTTGAGATGTTGGCTCAGGATCGGGATGCTTGGAGAACCCTTGAGGGCCTATGCCCCAAATGGGGTAAAAGGCGTAAGTAAGTAAGCAGTACTAGGGTGGGTGGGGGTGCTGATAATTGATTCTATTTTCTAAGATAAATTAAAGATAATCAAAAAATATATTTCAGTGTTGTGATATGGTTTTGACTATCATGAGCCAAGAACTAAGATATACCTGGCTAAATCCAACAGATGGCAAAGATTAGCCGAGGAGAATGACTCATGACAAATACAATATTTGTAAGGTGTATAGTAATCTCTAGACTAGACAATTCTGCTGGGAAGCGTGGGGAAATTGTGAAAGTGTGGATGATGCCTATGCACCGCTGGCCAACGAGAGAGGGTCTGGCAAGGCAAGGCACCTTGGTTGAGAAATGCAGGCTTCAATCTATGTTGTTTAGTCCATCTGTTCAGTACTGGTCAGTACTGTTTCAAGATGCACAATGAGATCTTCTGAGAGAATTGTTGAATATACACAAATGTTCTAGAATGTTTGATTATGACATCATACTGTGACATCACAAATGTACTAGAATTTTCTATTATGACATCATACTGTGACATCACAAATGTTCTAGAATGTTCTATTATGACATCATACTGTAACATCACAAATGTTCTAGAATGTTCTATTATGACATCATACTGTGACATCATGTCATTATAGATCTGTGTTGAGATATAATTTTATCTTTGTACAGCTTGACTGGTTATGGCCAGCTAGTATAATGTGTGTGTCTCTTTAAAAGGGCCAAAGTACCCAGCTAGCCAAAGCACGGCAGTGTTATTACTCCCCTACTGAGAACCCAGTTTGTTTATACTTTCATCATCATATCTGATGTATAATGTTACGTCTTGCAAGTGTGTATAAACTATGTTCTGCCCAGACCTCTTGGTCACTTTGCTGGTCAGATTCAGGGGCTGTCTACACGAGCGCTGGGTTTAATGTAACCGTGATTGTATGTGCGCAGTTGCACTGTTTGCCCACACACAACCAGGGTTTTTCTACACTGCAACCGCCGTCTTTGAAAACCTGAGTCCAGGGTGAAGTTTTGCACACATCCCGGTTGCAGTGGTTGCGTGTGGGCATAGAAACCGAGGTTATTTCCAGTGTTTACAGCAGAGCTGTCCCAAGTAGCGTTATATGAAAATGATTGTAACAAACTTTTGTTCGAAAGGTATCGTCTGTGTTGAAGAGTGTTGTGATCGACTGATGATGTCTGTTGTCGCATTCCTGACCTGACGCTCAGAGTAAACCTGTAGCTGCAGCTAAACTAAACTCATGTGTTGTCAAGTTATTGTTATAACTTATAAGGAACCCAGTCCAGACTGCATCCCCTTAACAATTGTTTGTATTGAGCCGTATTGTATTGTACCCATTCTGCAATGTGTTAAATAACGTTTGCATCCATTCATTCTACTAGCGTTAACGTTACCACATTATTACGTTAGCATGTAAGCTAACAACACCGGAGATCTTTTTGTGAGACTAAATTATCCGCTCTTGGTGGTAAATTGTGTTGATGTTGGTTTTGTTTTATCAACAAATGAGGCAGAACAGACAGTGAATGTATCCGTTTTTGTTTATTGCACTTTTATTGCACTTTGTTTTCTTGCTGAAAAATAAATGCTACGTTGGCTAAATGGCTGTGAGCAAGGAGGGATGTTTGTGTTCCAGGGCTGCGTGTTTATTTCCGGTATTAACCCTAAATGCTTCTGGTTGGTTGAAATGGCCTTCATGTCTGAACAACATCGCCACCTACTGCTTTGGCATTGTACTACATGCATATGACTTCACTCTGTGCGGGGTTCGTGTGGTTTTATTTTTTGAATAATAAAAAAAAAAAAATGTCATTAATACCCATGATCGTGTGGACTGGGCCTCAGTGTGTGAACACATGTTGTCTCTGATTGTAAACTGAACTTTCATTTTGTGGCCACAGATGAAATAAACTATGTTTCCTATTTTTAATAACGACTCAGAATGATTTATACAAACGGCTCATCTTTTTGTCCTTTAACATTTCCCATAACAGACATCACAACAGAACATGTTTGAGTTCCATTTGAATAATATAAATAATATGTTTGGTAAGGCTGTCCCCAAAGCCTGTTTTTGGGATTCAAACTTCATCAGGGTTCTTCCAACGGACGTTTGAACCTTCGTTTTTATTCGAATTATTCTCATTTCTTTTTATAATTCTTTTCCCATTATATCCTCAAACTCAACCCTCAATTTGAATAAAGTGATTAATCTGATTAAATTAGTCTTTTTTCTTTTATTAAATTAACTTTCCAGCCCCCTGTCAACTGTCAAATGTCAAATGATGTCAACTGTCAACCTGAATTAACATTCAGTATTCAATATTGTCTGATTCAATATTAACATTCAGTATTCAAGTAGAACAGCTAGCTAGCCGTTGTGGACACTCACCTTTCCACAGCAAACCGGTAGGCAAGGCACCTTGGTCTAGAAATGCAGGCTTCAATCTATGTTGTTTAGTCTATCTGTTCAGTACTGTTCAGTACTGTTTCAATATGCACAATTAGATCTTCTGAGAGAATTGTTGAATATATACACAAATGTTCTGTAATGTCTATTATGACATCATACTGTGACATCACAAATGTTCTAGAATGTCCTATTATGACATCATACTGTGACATCACAACGGACCATGTTTGAGTTCCATTTTAATAATATAAATAATATGTTTGGTAAGGCTGTCCCCAAAGCTTGTTTTTGGGATTCAAACTTCGTCAGGGTTCTTCGAACGGACGTTCGAACCTTCATTTTTAATAAAAAAAATATATAATTATAATATATTTTTTTCTTTTTTATATCCTCAAACTAAATCCTCAATTTGAATAAAGTGATTCAAACTTCGTCAGAGTTTTTCGAACGGACGCTCGAACCTTCGTTTTTTTTTTTTTTTTTTTTTTTTTCTTTTTCCCCCTCCATTTTCCTCCGATTTTCTCCCATCCCAATGTTAGTCATATGCCAATTCCCAGTCCCTTCCTGGTCGCTGCGCACTTACCCCCCACAGTCAGATCATCTGGGAGAGTGGAGGCTACCACGTGCTTCCTCCGACACACGTCCAGCCAATCACCGCTTCTTTTCACCTGGCAGCGCGGATTCTCATTGAGAGGGCGTAGCGTGTGGGAGGACCACACTATCCCCCTCACGTCCAATCCGCGCTTAGCAGGCGCCCCGACCGAACTGTAGGAGTCGCTGTTTACAACGACCCGGACCCACCCCGCCAGCTTCTCCCACCCTCTGATACAGCCAATTGTATCAGTGCAGACGGCCAGCCAAGCTGGTGACAACCCCGGAGCTGTGAGCTGGATTCGAACAGGCAAATCCAGCTCAGCTCCGGGGCTGGTGACGAACGCAATCTCCGCTCGGCCACCTAACCGCCCGAACCTTCGTTTTTAATTAAAAAATTAAAATAAATATTTTCTTCATTTTTTATATATATATTTTTTTTTATCGTCAAACTAAATCCTCAATTTGAATAAAGTGATTAATCTGATTAAATTAGTCTTTTTTCTTTTATTATTTTGTTAGTGATGTAATAAAAAGTAACACTATAATAAAAAACGATAATATACGATTGGTAAACACTCTGATTAACCAAAACACTTAAAAGAAAACTGGATGAATTATTATAATAATATGTGGTTGGCACTTCTTTATCGTTGCTATTGTAGATAACTGTGGCAATTAATTCAAAAGAGTTAATACATGTAAAAAATTGTATTCATTGATCACCCAAAAAAAAACATTATCTACTTGAGAGAATGTGTATATCTGTGTTTTAACTTTGTGTACACACTTACCGCCCATAATGGGAGTAGGTATGCGTTACTCATAAATTGTTTCTGCTTGGGGAGAAGGCTTGGTTTTGGGGAGAGTAATACTTAGGGTTTCCAACCTGCTCTACTTCTAGAAACAAAACAGTGAACAAAATGTGTATTTTAGCAGCTTTAGGGGCTACATGCGTGTAGTTCACCAGTTTGATAAGAATCTATTATTTGGGAAACGGAAAATACTCTGTTACACTATAACCACTTGTAGGGCTGGGCGATATGGCCAAAAATGATATCGCGATAACGATATCGATAACAATTTCATATCACGCGATATCGATAATTATCGATATTGTTATAAGTATTATTTTAAACAACAGATTATTTTGCAGCAATTCTTTTTCGTTGCCGCCATATTTAGTGTTACTGTACATCCCCTCACACACTCCAGTTCTCAGACTGCAGCTGGTTTGAAAGCTAAAGTAAACCGGCTTCTCTGCTGGCTGTGGCTCCAGGGGGGTTGAACAGTTCTGGCTGTGCTCGTTTATTTTCTATCTTTTGGCGCTTTTATGGTGGACAAACCACCGCACATGTGCACCGTGACTCGTGACTGGAGATAGCTCTGCTAGCACACAGCCTACTGTTAGATCCTGATCAAACTGGCCAGTATCACGTCCTCGTCTGTTTGGCTCTCCATCCAATTCCTCTGCGTTGTGTCATTTTAATGGTCCTGACGTCTCCGACACTGGCTGATAAGATCCTTATCTCTCCCCGTTAGTACAATCCGCAAACCATAATAATTCTCCACCTCCGTAAGAATTCGACACTTCGACAACGTGAAATACCTTACAAGGAAAAGCGTGGTTTTATTTGATAAACAGAAACCTCAGCTCAGATGTTAACAGATGGTATTGTCCTTGAAAGGTCTATTCTAATGATCTTTCGGTGTGTTCAGTCTATTGTCCTTTCAGTCCAATAGTGGTCAGGCCTGGTCGTCAGCCTAACCCTCCTCGCGTTAGCCGAAGCTAATGATGATGTGGCATTCTTCCCCCCCCCCCCCCCCCCCTCTTGATGAGAGGAGAGAGTGTCTTCTGTGTGATCTCAGTCCTACTCGCTCTTGGTCTGCCTTACACCCGGAAACACCGTTCGACTTATAGATCTTCGTCGTAACAACGACGGCCCTGCCTTCTGTTTGTCATGTGCCGCGCTGTCATGACAACTGCGTTTAACCTTTACACACATTTCGCGTTTCATTAAGATGAACCTCTCTCCCTCCTGCTCTGGGCCTACACTCTCTCTTATCAATTTGTTCTTACAAGGAATTCAAAACAAAACACCCTCGCTGGCAGTGTATTCAATCCACTGGTCACCGTTCTATCACCGTCTTCCATGCACATTTCGATCTCACCGTTTTAGCTGTGGTCATCTCCCCCAAATCTATACATCACATACATTGAAAAAGCACCCCAAATCCTTCATTCCCCCCTTTGATTCTTAATCAACCTTAAGAATCAACAGACTACTTGGTTTTTCAATTAATTATACACAAAAATAGACTCATAACAATGAGGGCCCCGCCGTCTGCTGTTTGCCTTATTGTTTTCCATTACCCGCATCACACCCAAACCAGAAAGGATAAACAACGGTCAGGGAGGAGAGAGAGAGAGAGAGAGAGAGACAGAGAAAAAACACAGATTGCAACTTTTCAGACGACACACCTAAACCCTTCGGCCCCCCTATTAGGTACACCCCACGTCCAAATCAGAGCGCTCCCTTCCCTCTTACAGTACACCTCCCATCTTGGGCCGGTCCCGTCTCCTAGGGCAAGGGCCCCTTTCAGTGACGGCTCCTTTCCTGAGCTGGTCCCCCTCCCAGGGCGGTCCCCTAGGCAAAAATGTCTCCCCTGGTCTGCTACTGCTCAGTGTCTCTGGCTGTCCTCTCCACATCTGCTCCTCCACCGCCGCCGTCTCCTCTCTCTTGTCGTGGATGATCTGTGTACCAGGCTGCGGTGCCTGGCCCCTGCTGCTTCCTCCTCCTCCAGTCTGTCTCCTGGTCGTCTCCACCGCTGTCGGTGTCTCCCCCCGCTGAAAGCAGAGACACAACACCAGCAGTCGTCTGTACATTCGACTTCCCTTGTTTTGCTATTAGTCTACCACCTTCTCCACACCCATAATCTGTCCTACAGGGCTGTTCCCTGTTTGTCTTCCGGCGTGACACCCGCAGCTAAACGATACCCACTCCGCGCTCTATCTGTTCATCCCAGGTTGACCCCCAGCGCGCGCCAGTTCTTCTGGTGACATGTCTTCAAGACTCTGCCTATTAGGTGTGAGAAAGCCCCACTAGAATTCAAACTCCCTCTTTATTCCATAATTAACCCATTCAAATAACTGCACCTCCTCTCTGTGCAATTATTATTTAATCCATTGTATGATTAAACTCTATTTGAATTAACCTGTATATCTATATTATTATTATAATAGATCCACTCTCTGTGCTGCAGTAGATTCTCTAACTTGACTCACTCCCCCACTCCGCCACTAGATGGTAGTACAGACTTATATCTAAATATTCCCCTATGGGTAATGAAAACTCCCCCGCACTACCCCCCTTCCGCCACTAGGTGGCGACCTACTCCTCCTCTATGGTGTTTTAGTTGACGTGTCACTTCCTGGTTCTTATCTGTTGTTATCTCCTCGTGGTGCTCACGGCCATTTTGTCTCGGTGCAAATGGCTACTCTCTCAAACAAACGGCCGCTGCCCTTCCTTCCAAGGCCTAAAAACACAGCTGTTTTTCCTCTCTTTCCTATCCATTATCAGGGGACGATTTCTCAGACTAATACTCTTGCTTATCGGACATAATACACACTTTAAGGTAAACCCCTGATTTCGACTTTCCTCCCGCCACGACAAATTCCGGCCGTCTTGAGACCACAGCGACCAGTTTAAGGTGGGCCGTCTCAGGCGACAGTCTTGTCATAACAATCCCGCCATAACAAATTTCAGTCTGGTTCAGCATCCCCCCCACTCCTCATCTCGCATTTACACTCCCAAAACCCTGCAGCCTGCCTCGTTTGCTTTTCATTCTGTGTAGATAACACCCTCGATTTTCACCATGGCTCTCTGCTCATATTATTACAGCTGGCTTCTCTGTCGCTACTTATTTACGGATGTACTATCTGTTCGTTTTTATTTGGCTTAAAAGATCAAAACAACCGTGTGTGCACAGTGAACTCACATCTTTCTCCTAAGCGCTGTTTCTCCTACAGCGCTGGTCCGCCTCATGACCGCTCGACTCGACGCTCTCTCCCAGGGCTGGCCGGCCTTGCTCGATCATGATTCTCCCACACACGATGACTGTTGTCCACTGTCGCCCCATTATTGAAAAAGTCTTTATCCGTTGCTCTTATCTCTTGCAAATCCGGCTACCATCGGCAACCAACTGTTCCCGTTGTTTTTATCTCTTGCAAATCCGGCTGTCATCGGCAACCAACTGTTAGATCCTGATCAAACTGGCCAGTATCACGTCCTCGTCTGTTTGGCTCTCCATCCAATTCCTCTGCGTTGTGTCATTTTAATGGTCCTGACGTCTCCGACACTGGCTGATAAGATCCTTATCTCTCCCCGTTAGTACAATCCGCAAACCATAATAATTCTCCACCTCCGTAAGAATTCGACACTTCGACAACGTGAAATACCTTACAAGGAAAAGCGTGGTTTTATTTGATAAACAGAAACCTCAGCTCAGATGTTAACAGATGGTATTGTCCTTGAAAGGTCTATTCTAATGATCTTTCGGTGTGTTCAGTCTATTGTCCTTTCAGTCCAATAGTGGTCAGGCCTGGTCGTCAGCCTAACCCTCCTCGCGTTAGCCGAAGCTAATGATGATGTGGCATTCTTCCCCCCCCCCCCCCCCCCCCTCTCGATGAGAGGAGAGAGTGTCTTCTGTGTGATCTCAGTCCTACTCGCTCTTGGTCTGCCTTACACCCGGAAACACCGTTCGACTTATAGATCTTTGTCGTAACAACGACGGCCCCGCCTTCTGTTTGTCATGTGCCGCGCTGTCATGACAACCGCGTTTAACCTTTACACACATTTCGCGTTTCATTAAGATGAACCTCTCTCCCTCCTGCTCTGGGCCTACACTCTCTTATCAATTTGTTCTTACAAGGAATTCAAAACAAAACACCCTCGCTGGCAGTGTATTCAATCCACTGGTCACCGTTCTATCACCGTCTTCCATGCACATTTCGATCTCACCGTTTTAGCTGTGGTCATCTCCCCCCAATCTATACATCACATACATTGAAAAAGCACCCCAAATCCTTCACTACTGTGTACAGACGGTTTCAAACTGTATTTTACATTAGAAAGCAAACAAAATAAATGGACAAGAGAAAAATAAATCTCAATTTGGTCAGTATTGTCATTTGGACAAGCAAAGCCATTACTTGCAGGCAAGAAAGACAAGTCTGTCCACTGTCTCTGGGTTTAACAAAAGAAAATCGATTATTAACATATATCGCAATAATTATCGTTATCGTTATATCGCCCAGCCCTAACCACTTGAATATGTAAACACCATGTCCTCATGCCTCACCATAGTGTGAACAATAGGTATATATATACCATCTTATATATCTTTACATATTGTTTTCAAAGGCATTTTTTTTGGTCTTTGTTTTACAAAGGTGTGAGAGAGAGAGAGAGAGAGAGAGAGAGAGAGAGAGAGAGAGAGAGAGAGAGAGAGAGAGAGAGAGAGAGAGAGAGAGAGAGAGAGAGAGAGAGAGAGAGAGAGAGAGAGAGAGAGAGAGAGAGACAGACGCGACCCTCTTTGCGCCGCCCCTGTGCCTCAAATAGATTCACAATCAGCTCTATCTTTAATCTTTCAAAATGTTCAGTTGCTATCAGCTCTATATTTAATCTTTCAAAATGTTCAGTTGCTATTGCATGCACTCATCTGTGTTTCACTACACACTTGAGTGCATGCTTACCAACTGTTAGTCTGCAACACTACTAGACATCTAAGAAGGGAGATCCCCCCTTGAATGGCCCTTCTAAGGTTTCTCTCCTCCACACTGCCTGTGGAGCATTTTTTCCCTATTGTTAGGTTTTAGTGAGTTTTTCCTTACCTTAGCGTGGGGTATGTCTGGGAGTGCTTGCATTCTTTCATTTATTTGCATTTATTTAAAATTTGTTGGACCTTATGGTGTTCTTGTTCTGTTCTTGACTTATTGTTATGTTTCTTCTTGACTTGTTTATAGAAGACTTGTACGGCCCATGGGGACATTAACGTGTGTTGTCGGGCCTTACAAATCCTGTCTTTAGTTATCCTAAATAAATCTTATACAATCTTAATTATAACTTATTAACCTAGTTGTATAGTGCATAATGAAATGTATGTAGAGAAAGAATGGGCATTCATTCAAGTCAAAGTTAATTTATCATAATGATTCTAAAATGTATATATTTCAGTTGTATATTGTAACGAATTTAGATGTTGAATCAACTAAACATATTAACCAAATTACATTATGTATCATTGTCAATAAGCAAGTTATAGTGCTGTTATCATTATTTATCGCGAAACCGGACGTGAGATCAAACTACAATTCAAAATGGTCGCTCCTCGTGGCGTCACTACGCCATCTGTTGTTGTCTGATTCTCCGTAAACCCGGAAGTGTTTAACACTTTGAGTGCCAGCGACGAGAAATCTCGTTAGTTCATGCCATGCGTTGAGTGCCAAGGATGAGAAATCTCGTTATTTAATCGTTATTTCTTTTATTAGTGATTTCCATACATTTTTCATCAATCTAGCCTCACGTTACCATTGGGACTGTCTCTGAGCTCGAACAGGAAAAATATGTGTATGTGTGTGTGTGTGTGTGTGTGTGTGTGTGTGTGTGTGTGTGTGTGTGTGTGTGTGTGTGTGTGTGTGTGTGCTGATCAGGAAATAGATAATAAATTCTTCAGCCCGCTTCTCTAGCGTGCATAAGTACACATATACTATCGATAATCTAGCGTTTATTTGAAAACGATTCATAAATAGGCCAAAAAATTACAACGTGTTTTGTGTATTCCACTAAAGGGCGATTCCTGCAGAATCTCTTTTTTTCCCTGGAAATTTCCAAAAACGAGCGTTTTTCAAAATAGTATAAAATGGAAATGTACCGATGAAAAAACAATCCGTTTCGTATATGTTGACTGGAAGCAAGTCATTGATAAGCGACAGGCGTATTCGACACATAGCCATAATTTAAGATATAGTTTATGCATTCGCAAATGTGCTCGCCCTCTCATTGACTTAAGCGCTGGCACTCAAGCGATAAATCGTGCGCCCCCTGCTGGCACTCAAAGTGTTAACAGGGTCGGCTTTTGTTGACACCGGAGGTTACTAGGCTAGTATTTCGCACGATTTACAATGGTCGGGTGCATGAGACTGTCAACTCACGACTGTCTAAACACAATATTAATATGAACACAACTATTTCGAGTGATATAGGATCGTTGTGTATGAAAATAAAGTTATGTCCTGTAATTGTTACACACACTAGGCAAAGCTATAGTGTTCACGCCGACAATCACGGATCTAACACGCTATATAACGTACCCCAAAACACGTTATCTAATTTATCCTCCTCTCTCCTGTATACGCGCTCTCCTGTATCTCTCCCTAAACAACACAACCAAAATGTCTCGCCGTTTCCCTGCCCGCCTATCTGTTATGACAATAGTTAACTTAACCTAAGATCGCTTTCAGGAAGGAAGGCGAATATAATAACAACCACAACGTCTTTTATGGCCAAACTGGGAGCTTTTGAATAATACAACAATATTTGGATGAATTACCTCAATCCCCTGTTGTCAGTCGCACGTCCTACCCATTACAGAGACCGAGAACAATCCAATCCAAATATTGTCTCCAAGAATTACACACAACCGTATAGCGTTAGCTATGCGTACAAACACACGTACGCTCGGTCGAGTCGTACACACACAACAGATATTGTACCTATTTTTTTGTCGGCAACACCCAAACTGGGATTTGTACACCACAACCCAGCAAATCCCCCAGTAACACTGTAGAGGGCCGGGATGCGCGCATTCTCCCATAACAATTCACAATACAGACCAAATATTCAATGCACGTCACTCTACTACTCAGCCATGATCTCAATATTAATATACACCGTAGATGCTCAATTGTGCGCAGAGAAAGAGGGGGAATGCACCAATGCATTCCAATAAAGCCAGCTAACTACTCCCTTTTTTTCTATGCATGAGAGTGAAACACAGTTGCACAAGCACGAAAGTTTGCGACGCCAAATTGTAGGATATATCAATAGTAGGAAATGAGTCAAATGACTTACTCACTCTGTGGGTCCGATTAATAACAAGGTTTATTAGCCAGATAGATCAAATATATACAAGGTAGTTAGAGAAAATGGCTGAGGCTTCCGCCCAGATAATCAGCTGAAATTGCCCAAGTAGAGAAGACCGATTGTTGTCGGGAGGAGCCCTATATAGTGAAACGGGGGGGGGGAGAACACTCACATGATAGGTCAAACAAGTGGGGGGGGGACACACAGGATAGGGGACAAAGGAGAAGGGAGGAGGATATCCCTACTGTCCCTACTGACAATGGCACAACCCGCAAGTCTCTACGACAAACGGTTCAAAAGATACACAAAGAGGGTGTGGCCTAATGATCGGGGGAGTGGTCAACATAGACCAATGAAAGAGGATAACCCTACTGAGTACAATGGCACAACCCGCAAGTCTCTATGACAACCGGTTCAAAAGATACAAAAAGGGGGTGTGGCCTAAGGATCGGGGAAGTAGTCAACATAGACCAATGAAAGAGGATATCCCTACGGAGTACAATGCCACAACCTGCAAGTCTCTACGACAAACGGTTCAAAAGATACAAAAAGGGGGTGTGGCCTAATGATCGGGGGAGTGGTCAACATAGACCAATGAACGAGGATATCCCTACTGAGTACAATGGCACAACCCGCAAGTCTCTACGACAAACGGTTCAAAAGATACACAAATGGGGCGTGGCCTAATGCTCGGGGGAGTGGTCAACATAGACCAATGAAAGAGGATATCCCTACGGAGTACAATGCCACAACCTGCAAGTCTCTATGACAAACGGTTCAAAAGATACAAAAAGGGGGTGTGGCCTAAGGATCGGGGGAGTGGTCAACATAGACCAATGAAACAGGATATCCCTACTGAGTACAATGGCACAACCTGCAAGTCTCTATGACAAACGGTTCAAAAGATACGCAAAGGGGCATGGCCTAAGGGTGTGTGGCCTAAGGATCGGGGGAGTGGTCAATATAGACCAATGAAAGAGGATATCCCTACTGAGTACAATGCCACAACCCGCAAGTCTCTACAACAAACGCTTCAAAAGATACACAAAGAGGGTGTGGCCTAAGGGGTGTGGCCTAAGGATCGGGGGAGTGGTCAACATAGACCAATGAAAGAGGACATCCCTACTGAGTACAATGGCACAACCCGCAAGTCTCTAAGACAAACGGTTCAAAAGATACAAAAAGGGGGCGGGACCTAATGATAAGGGGGGGGGCTAACCATGGGGGCGTGGTCAACATAGACCAATGAAAGAGGATATCCCTACTGAGTACAATGACACAACCCGCAAGTCTCTACGACAAACGGTTCAAAAGATACACAACGGGGGCGTGGTCTAAGGGGGTGTGGCCTAAGGATCGGGGGAGTTTAAGTTTAGGGACACATTGGTCCAAAGATGTTTATTAAAACATAAAGGAGTAACTGGATTGGATGAAACAAAGGGGTGACAAACATAAATATCTCTCCGTCTCTCTCCCTCTCTCATGTCAGAAGTCACCTCGCTGGCAGACTGCTGTCCCTCTCTCTGTCTCTCTCTCATGTCAGAAGTCACCTCACTGGCAGACTGCTGTCCCTCTCTTTCTATGTCTCTCTCTTCAGGGGTTTTGCTGCCACTTCCTCCATTAGAACAGATTAGATTAGATTCAAATGTATTGTCATTAAAAAGCACTTAGTAGTTGTACAGTACAACAAAAAGAAGTTTGGCCTTCAACCAGAGTGCAACTGTAACAGTAAAGTGCAAAAGTAATATAAAATGTACAGGGGATTAAACTGGGTATATAGCATATATTCATTAGTACTACTATTGAGTAATAGTGCTAATCAGATGTATACAGAGCTGTATTAGAGTAGTATTAATTAATGTGTACAGTGATCAGAGTATGTGAGCGGAGCGGCGCGGACGAGAAATCCGCTCTTCGCTCTAGATGGCTTGTTCCGCTCCTTTAATCGCTCATGTTGACCCCGCCGCCACGCCGCTCAGCTCACCTTCATTTACGAATCAAGCGCTCCCCGCTCCACAGCTCGCTCAGCAGAATTTTTTTTGGAGCATGATGTAAATTAGCTTGATTTGACCAAACTACAACAGTCTACACCCCCTGGGCCCCTTAACAATTGTTTGTATTGAGCCGTATTGTAATTGTACCCATTCTGCAATGTTGAATAACGTTTATATCCCTTCAACTAGCTCTACTAAGCGATGGTAGCTAGCCTAGCCACAATGCTATGGTCGCTGCCATTCATGTTAGCATGTAAGCTAACAACAACAACAATGGCGGATTCTACTTTGGTCTAGCAGGATGTGAGTGACGGTTCACCCTTCTCATTGGTTGAAAATGGCCTTCATGTTTGTACATCGCCACCTGTTGCTTTGGCATTGTACTACATGTATATTACATCAGTTTCTGAGCGGACCAGAGCGGATTGGAGCGGAGGAGAACTCTCGCTCCGGAAGTTGCGCCGACCCATTTTAAAACCCACTCCGTCGCTCACGTCAAAACCGCAAGCTCCACTCCCCGCGCCGCTCTCGCGCCGCGCCGCTCACATGCTCTGACAGTGATACAGGTATGAAGACACTAAGATACCCACCCACCCTCTCCTAATGGACAGTCTCCTCCCCGCCATATGTATATACATTTACATTTACATTTAGTCATTTAGCTGACGCTTTTATCCAAAGCGACTTACAAGTTCTGTATGACAAGACAGCAAGAAGGGTACAACTCTATCAGCTGAGTAACAATGTTTATCAAAGTGTTGCGTGTTACAGTGTAGGTTAGTTTATTAGGACAAGTGCATGACAGTAAGGTTAGTCAGGGTTAGATATATAATATATATATATATATATATATATATATTTTTTTTTTTATCATTTCAGATAATGGTTGAAGAAGTGAGTCTTTAGCCTACGGCGAAAGATTGGACGGGATTCGGCTGTCCTAACTGGGATGAGTTCATTCCACCATTGTGGGGCAAGGACTGAGAATAGGCGGCTTCTCTTTGATGACCCTCCGGGAGCTTGGATAGGAGTAGGTCTGAGGCGGCCAGAAGATGCAGAACGTAGGGGTTCTTGAGGGTGTATAGTTAGAGACCATTGACCGGAGGTAGGCGGGAGCGGTTCCCTTTGCCGCACGGTATGCTAGGTCGAGGGCCTTGAAGCGGATACGTGCAGCAATGGGGAGCCAGTGCAGGTCCCTATATATTTTCTCCCGCCCACCCACCCCCTCCTAATGTACAGTCTCCTCCCCATCATATGTATATATTTTCTGTTAGGATCTCTGGGTAACAGTACTGTATATTTGCATATTGTATATGTCACAAATGTAACAGTACTATATATACCTGTATGTCATCTATGTCCTATGTCATAAATGTCATGATGTCACGTACAGTATGTTCAGTTGTGTATGTCATAAATGTCACTATGAATTGAAAATGGGGGACCCTGATGTAAACAAGACAAACGTCTTTCTCTGGTCTGCATCCCCTTAACAATTGTGTATTGAGCCGTACTGTATTGTACCCATTCTGCAATCTGTTAAATAAAGTTTTCATTAATTCAAGTCGTACTAGCCAGCAGCGTAACTACTGTAAGAGTAAGTAAGATATATGTACAGATATAGATATAGTATTAATAGGTTGAATGAATGAATGAATGAATGAATGAATGAATGAATGAATGAATGAATGAATGAATGAATGAATGAAAACTTTATTTAACAGATTGCAGAATGGTACAATACAGTAGGGGAGAGTGGGGTGAGCAGTGCCAATTTTTACTTAAAGTGCCTTTAAAGCAAGGGGATTACAGTAATTCCCCCAACTAAAATATGTACATATAGTTTAGGATGTTGTGCATCCCTGGGGACAATCACTTTGGATCTTAAATAAACTGTTTCAGAAATATAGCTTTAGAAAAGAAATAGGTGGTTTTGTGGCACAAATTGCCCCCGGTGCGGGGTAAGTTGTGACATTAGAGAGAATACACTGGGGTAAATTGTGACATTGATCATTTTAAGTAAAACAGATCATTTTAATCTCAAACGCGGTAAAAGCATCCTGCAGATATTCATCTCCTTTCCAACCTGACATATAGTCTTCCCCTGTTGCACCTCTTTCACTGCTCTTTCCAACTTCTCAAGAGGAGTTGAAACCCTGTCTGTCTTCCGTTTGTATATCTGCGTGGCATGATGGATTTTGGTCTAAAATTAAGAATATCACATAGTTTTAGTGATCAAATGTAAGAATACAATGTACAATAACAATAAAATACAATAAAGTAATATATATAGTTAATAATTATAAGTTGGGGCAACAAACAGAACACCTGGCACAACTTAACCCAGGCTCTTTGGCACAAATCACCCCAAGCCTACCATTTTGAAAAAAATGCATCCCCCAGCTGTTTTGAGCTAGCTAACTGTATAGACTCATGGTGTAGATTACTAAAGCACTAAAACAGGTGTGAACTGTTTTCAAAGTTGTCTATAATTGTTCAAACACAGCAATAAAAAAACCTTGATCATACAAATTTTACTTTGGAGGGCACTTTTCTTTTTTTCTTTTTTTTTTACTTAAATGTGCTTACCTCTCAAGTCAGGTGTCTCCCTTCTTTGCAGGTTGAGTGAAATGGATGCCTCTTCAAAAATATGTTGTCACATGACCAATTTCTTCTATGGTTTTCTAGATAACAGGGGTGGTACTACTTGCCCCTTGGCACTCCTTACCCCACTCTCCCCTACGGCTCAATACACACAATTGTTAAGGGGATGCAGACCAGAGAAAGACGTTTGTCTCGTTTACATCAGGGTCCCCCATTTTCAATTCATAATGACATTTATGACATACACAACATACATGACAGGTTGCCGGTAGTCCTACCTGAGATGGCGCAGCTGAGGTGGAGGCAGAAATGCGAAATACTAGTTTGCAGGCGGGTTTTGTTAATAGAGGTATGCTTAGAGCTCAGCATGTGCGACTCGACTGCTTTCACTCCCATCGTCCCCAGTTTAAAATCTTGTTTTGCGGCGTTTGCAGCAGGCTTCGCTGCTAATGTTACGTTAGCTATAGCCCCTTTCGTGACTGTGATGCACGCCAAAGCATATTGGCGTACATCACAGTCACGAAAGGGGCTACGTTAGCTATAGACTCCGTTGCTGAAATAGTTCCATGATGCAAACACTGGGTTGTCGAGCCAGTTCTCGTAGAATTTGCACTTTCCCATAACTAAACGCAACGTTAGTGCTTGCTAACGTTAGCTATAGACTCCGTTGCTGAAATAGTTCCCGGCAAACACCTCTGTTGGTTCCGCTCCATTCCGGTCTGCGTGATGCTACAACACCGTAAATAAAAAGTCTGACTTTAACTCCCGTTACCCGTTTTTCCCCAGATTTCATAATGAAACATAAGATGACATGGCATTTTATCTTTCCTGTCTATGGCATTTTTAAGACCTCTGAAAGATGGATTTAAGACATTTTAAGACAAATTAAGGCCTTAACACATTGGGCTCCATGCATTGTGCCCATCATTACGCCCTCTCTGCCACCGCTGTAAGCCTATGGAGATGTTTACCTTCTTTGCAGGGCTATAACTTTTTAAATATTATAGCTATATCTACTATGGCCCATTCAACATCGGGTATCTATCGTTCCGGCTGTGCAACGTTATATTTTTTCATTCATACATTGTTGTGTTAATACCGTTGAGAATATAAGTATGTTTTAAGCTTTTCTGCTATAATTCCAAAAACGCTAGTTATAGGCCCTGAAGCATATGATAGATTATCGATTGACGTTTCTTTCCTATACACGCTATATTAAAAAATTCAAATGTATATGATCGGTATACATTATGCTTCATCATGCGTGAAGGAAAGGGGGGGGGTCATTTATAATTCCTTGATCATCAGTAACGGCTTTATTTAGTATGGGTTGATATATTGATCAGACTGATTGCAAACAAAGAAATGGACAATCAAGCTAACGTTAGAAAGTAACATTAGTTTCCTCTTACCGTTCGCCGATGAGACTGGAGGAAAAATATCCCAATTATTTGACGTCGATCTGCTAGATCCATTTCCGGTTTGTATGACGCAATAAACGCCGAAATCATATCGATTATTGCATTTCGAAAAGCGATCCAAATGCACTCGAGTGTGTATATTGATCCACGTAACAACATATCTCTGGCGGAGGAATTTCCTCGATGCACCGATCGCCACTTCCGGTTTGGCGTGAGTGTAACTCGCCCGACCATCCACCAGGCGGCGGTATTGAGGCGTTGCAATATCAGAACAGGGTCCGGCTGTGATCCAGAGGGAGGCTGGATGAATTATGAATGCCTTGGTGAAAAAATGAAATATTGATCCCAAACACGTGATACGCCGTTGTTGGTGTTCAACGCATGGCGGGCAATAACGATTTACGCCGTTCTTGGCGCACAATGTGTTAATTGTTGATAAACAAATTTAAGACTTTTTTTTTTAGGTCTACTTTTTCTCCCCATTTTTCTATTATTCTCCCGTCCCCAATTTCGCATTGTCCAATTCTACCCTCCTCTGTCTCGAACGTTGTTAGGCCATGCCTCCCACAAGCCGGCTGCAATGTGGACGAAGCCTTGCATCACGTGTCCCCTCCGGTACTCGAGGAGGCAGCCGTCGCATCTTTTCACCTGCACAGCGCGATCTCTCAGCGGCGAGGGTCTGCGTGGGAGGGACACGCCGCCCTCGTCGCTTCCTGATTCTACTGCGCAGGCGCACCAACCGACCTGTAGGAGTCGCTGTCCACAACGTCTGATCCCCACCCACCAGCTTCCCACCCCCTAATACTGCCAATTGTATTGGTATGAACGACCAGCCAAGCTGGTAGCAACACAGAGAGCTGGGCTCGAACCCAGCATCTCCTGCGTTGGTGGCGAGCGTCTTGCCCACTGCGCCACCTAGCCGCCCCAAATTTAAGACTTTTTAAGACTTTTTAAGTTTTTAAGGATCCGCGGATATATCCTTCTAGGACAAACGGTTCAAAAGATACATGTGAAGGGTTATGTGCGATATTGTGTAATTCCGTCGACAATTGTGGCCTGTGTGGCGATCAGAAAACAAGGGAAGGAACGGTAAAAAATCTGATTTTAGCTATAGTGGAGAGCCCATTCGTGTCTATGTGGAGCATGACTTTCAAAGAAATGGTCATAAGTTGAGATAGAAATGTCCAATTCCATTTATTTTTCTTTTGTGAGCGAGGGGACAGTCGTGTCATTGATGTGTTGTTTTTATATCTATGTCCAAAATTTTTATCACTGTCGCAATTTACAAAAGGTGATGGTAAAACTAAAAAATGCAGCTTCTACACTCTAGTTCATTCCTTATGGACCAAAATGTCCTGTTTAAAGTCGATTTGTAGCCAAACGGTGCAGTGAAACTTTCCAAAAAGTAATAGCAACTCGAGTTGGACCAAGCCGGTCGTTTTGATACCTTACACTTGTGTATGGTGTGAAAGCTCTGGCAGGAGTTACTGGATAAAAATCGGCGGAATAAATTATAAATAGTATAGATTACAATAGTGTGGGTGGTCACCCACACTAAATATGATGAATAGCCTATATAGATATGAATTTTAGAGTCACCATTCATAATTGAATTCATGGGAGTGCTCACCCACCCCTAAGCAGAACCCACAAAAGTCTTTCTCTGGTCTGCATCCCCTTAACAGTTGTATGTATTGAGCTGTACTGTACTGTACCCATTCTGCAATCTGTTAATACAATTTTCAATCAATCAATCAAAACTGGTATTACTATTATTGGATAATGCCTGAAATTACTACATGCCGCTTCAAGGCTAGTAGAGAGAGGTGAAAGGTAACTAGGCCTAAAACAAAGAAACGAAAATGTAAAGTGTTATATCCCTTTAGGACCAAGCCAATACAAAGCCTATATTTTTTTAAATCCGACAAGGACTTGTCCAACATTAACAATAGACGGGTATATACATGTTGTATTTATTCTATGTCTGTTGTTCAAGTTAAGTCACTTATTCAAATCACAAGTATAAAATATATATAGAGAAAAAATGTATATATTCCTATTTACAATGGGTTCGTAAAGTACTTCCATAATAAAAACTCTTCACGAATGTAACTAACCGTACTGTGATATAATTTAAAGAAGGGCCCGGATTTAGGCTTTTAACCCTTAGTTTCACATTCACTGCCACACGACAGAAGGTTAACCCTTTACTATCACACAACCGACGGCGATGCGCATCATTAGCATCATTAGCTCCTCATCCGCGGAGCTAATGATGCTAATGATGGAGCATCGCCGTCAGTTGTGTGATAGTAAAGGCGGGGTGGGCTAACCTTCTGTATTGTCACAGTGAAAGGGTTAACCGGCTGTCGTGTGGCAGTGAAAGACTGCAGACTTGTATCTGTTGTTTTGTATTTTTTGTATTTGTATTTTTTTTTTTTTGCCTTTCACACCTTCCCTAGGCAGCAACATGTTCATTGACTGCAAATTTTACTTTTTCAATCTAAGAAATCATTTGCAAATCATAATGGATGCCTCTAAAATATGATATAAACATCTAAAACATATTTTGAACCTAGATACAAACCTTATAATAAAGAGCTCACTATTTTAATTATGTTCACTGATTAAAATGATTATTTATTCTATGTATTTTGTGTTTGCTCATTTTCTGTTTTCGAATGTATTTTCTTTTACTGACGTGACGAGAGTACTGTACACAATTAGTTGAGTTTGGCCTATTTGTAGTATGTCAAAATGACCCTGTTGTATTATTAGATCTGACATTATCTGTAGCTGAAGACAGGCAGCCAGCAGCACAGTCCGGGCTGGGTGAGAACTGTTTTAGATCAAGGAGACCACATGGTTTTTCTTGGTCTGATCATAATTACCTACCAGTATATCATTGACCATGAGAAGCTATTTAATTTTCACCACTGTCAGTAAATGGTGATTGATACCATGGAAAGCTATTGTAAATGTCTCCATCTACCACTTTATGTCTATGATAGTGTCCTCTTATCCACGTTTTAAAAGTGAACATTTTGGTGGTTCTGGCATATTTCTCTGTTAGATTCCTTGAATACTGTAGCTAGTAGCTACAATGGCCCAGCTATCTGTAGACGGCAGGTGGCGCCCATGCACACAACCAGTGCCTTGTCCATGGTGTGAAGGACTCACTAGTGGAGTGATGTGTTGTGGCCTACGTCTCTGAAAATATAGGTCAAGAAGAACTAGACCCCCAGGTCCAAGGAGAGAGACAGGGAATTAAACATTAACAATCAGACTCGAAACCAAAATACACTTATGTAGCAGGGTGGATTATCCCTGCTTTATGGGAGTGGTTGTACACGGCCACCTGGTAGCGGGATGCAGCAGAGCTTAGTCTAACTGGACCCCCGTCTTTAGGCCAGGAACATCGAACTGGAGGTTGAGCAGCAGGAGCGGATGGGGCCTAGGATTCACTGACCTAGGGGTGGTACTCTGGTCCTTCTTGCCCTCCAGGGCTATCAGCAGTAGCTCCCCACACACCCCCACTTCCCCAATACTTCCTTAGCCCTCCCACACCTGGTGGCAGTAAGATGGATAATGTTTTTCGCTCCCAACGCAGTACCCTTCCTTAATGACCTGTAGAGACCTTTAACAATGAAATATGGATGAAGGTGGGGAGAGGGTTAAATAATAATAAGCATTACCCGGGCAAAAAGGGTTAAGACACAGACTCAGTAACAGACACACACACAGTGCTCCCATTTACATCTCCTTTTATATAGCCTGGTTCAAGGTACAGGGGTATTACTCAATGGCACCTAGTGCTCTCGCTCTACAATACACATGGAGGAAAGTTATTCCCAAAATGAAAGCTCTTCCCACACTGAAAGCTCTTCCCACACTGACAGCTCTTCCCACACTGAAAGCTCTTCCCACACTGAAAGCTCTTCCCACAATGGGCACCTTGTGCTCTCTGTTAGACACAGTAAGAACCTCTTCCCTTTAAGGGTTATCTACTGCTCCGCTTCGCGGTAGGGGAGAACCAGGTAAAAGGTAAAGGAGTTCAATGCGAATTTTATAAAAGAACACACATGTTATGACACTCAAAAGAAATTAACAGTGGTACCACAGTTAGCAAATAAAACCTATCTAGAGCCGGCTTGAAATGTTTGGGGCGCCCCTCTTACACTGCTCTCCAGTGTGCATTCAAAGCACCATTTATCTTCACTCTCAAGAGCTCGCTCCCCACAGTACTGTCTACCGAACACGTTTCAACACTCAGAGTACTTCGGATACTTATCCAAGATGGGGGCCCAATTCTTAACACCACTGGTCCGGATGTTAAGATGGCAGATGAAGATCTCACGATAACAGCCAGCAGGACGGCGTGGAGGCTGGAGCAGGTGCTGGGCCAACGGCTTGATGATACTGGGTGGGTGTGCAGTGTAGTGGCGTCCTCTGCTGGGCTGAAGAGGGAGGTTCGCCTCGCTGGTTATGGCCTTCCCAGTGTCTATGGCTCCTTAGCCACAAGCTAAGCTACCGCATGTAGTTTCTAGAATAACCTGTTTGTAACAGAGCCTATTCCTTTCTCTGTGGCATTAATCAAACGCTCAGCTATCGCATGTATTTCTAGAATAACCCGTTTGATAGCAGAGTATGTCCCTCGCACGCTGGTTAACACGGGGCTCTCCGATACCGACACCCGACGTCGTCTTTGTTCCAACCCGAAGAGAAAGCCACACCCCGGTGCACCTTGCAAAATATCATATCTTCTTCTCCCGATATCTCCTTCCTGCTCAGCCTTCCACACCGCCCCCTGCCGGCACGGGTACTCCTGTCCCGCTATGAAACGCCCAAGTTCAAAAGAGGTATGAGTCAATATTCCGGGAGAGGTGATCAAAGAGACCCGCACGTTATTTGTCCATATCCAGGCAGGCATGATCAAGAGTGAACCACTGGTTACAACGTCCTTGTGAACACAGGGAATGTAAAAGATTACGTTAGCAATTCTGAATAATAGCCAGAATATTCAGGTTGCTACACTTATAAATATAAAATATCGTCAAGAGCCGGATGTCTACAATTTACTATACATACTTTATATTCTTAGAATCGTTTTTATTGTCATAAATCAAAACGAAATAATTTTGAGGCACTATGAACCAAATGTGAGCCTAGAAGACACAGTAGGTAGCACAGTATTGCACAGTAGGTAGCAATGACAACCAATTGTATAAGTATTAATATTTTGGAGGTTATCCTTTCAGCTTCCAAGTTAAACATTCAGATGAAGAATCTTGTTTTCAGATGAGTGATATTGCCAAATAACCTTATCTAAATACGTTAGTTTATTCAGATTTAGACTGTAGAGGTTGTGTACTTCCAAGACATAATACATTCACACTCTAGATTAAATCGATTTTACAACAGCATGTTCACACACACAAAATCTAGTCTTGCATGGTTTATTGTAAGGCTTCAAATGTTGGGTCTACTTTATACAAATGTATTGGACATTTAATTACGGGGAAAGACATTTTGCATACAATATTACAGTATTACAATATTACAGTAGGCCTATTGTATGCAAAATGCTCTTTCCCAAGAGTAACTAATTAAATGAGTCCCATACATTTGTATATAGACCCTGGCTGTGCTTTCACTTGCAAATGGTGGTCTGGAGTCTAATGCCCCTTTTCCACTGCATGGTACCTACTCGACTCTACTCTACTCTACTCTGCATTTTCGGTACCAGGTACTTTTTGGGTACTTTTTTAGTCCCTGCTGTCGAGGTTCCAAGCGGGTAGAAGTGGTACCAGAAAAGTGACGTGAAACACTGCAGACCACTGATTGGTCATAAGAGTTCTGCGTCACACGTTGGAGCGTCTGCACAAAAACAGAAAGCCGCCATCTTTAATGCCTCGCTTAGGCTATGTGTCCACCAGGGACGTTTCTTTTTGGCGCTTCGCCAAAAACGCTGCCATCGAGAGCTCATAAAACGCGAGGCGCGGCTCTGGGAAGAGGAGCGCGCCTGACGCTTCTCCAGCATATAAATGAATGACAGAAAGGAGCTGACAACTCATAAAACGTCCTCTATGGACACATGTATTCTGCCTCATTTATTGATGAAACAAAACCAACATCAACACAATTTGCCATCGAGCGGAGTTTAGTCTCACAAAAAGATTGCTGTTTTGTTAAGCTTGTTGTTAGCTTAGGTGCTAATGTGCTTGCATGTGTTTTAGCATGGCTAGCGTACATAGTGTGATCAATAAAACTCGCTATTGATTGTTTGTACTAGTAACGTTAATGCTAGTAGAATAGACACAACGTGAGGTAATCACCATCCATTTTAAACCGGTTATTACCTAATGCTAACATTAGCAGATAGACGCGAGAGGTAACGTTAAAGCTTGTTGTTAGCCTAATGCTAATGCTAACGTTAACATTAGCAGACACGAGAGGTAACGTTAAAGCTTGTAGAATAGACACAATGAGAGGTAACGTTAGCGTTAGCAGAATAGAAACAACGAGTCTGGTTAATGTTGTTATTTATTGATTGATTGATTGATTGATTGATTGAAAACTGTGTTTTACTCTGGCTTGCTCCAAGCCCTCATGGACATAGCTATGCTCACGGAGCTCTCATGCTGTACACCAGCGGCCCCGCCTCCCCACACGGAGACAAACTGAGTACTACCTGCAGTGGAAAAGGAACAAAGTACCTGTACCAGGTACCTAAAGCGAGTAGAGTAGGGTCGAGTCGAGTAGGTACTATGCAATGGAAAAGAGGCATAATTATCTAGAATCCAGGCCTCCATTTGCAAGTGAAAGCACAGCCAGTGCAACACATTTAAGAGCCTTCACTTAATTTGACTGTTTAAGAAAATGTATTCAGTGTTGATTCAATACACCAGAGTAAAATGTCTTATGACCTAGAGATCTCTTCCGCCACTGTATCTGCCATATTAGAAATGTCACTTCCTGCCTATCTGAAACAGTATTTTGCCAGTTTACTTGATGCAGATGTGAAATGTTGCATACTACCGTTAGTAGAACCATAAAGTAGTAAATACATTATCCATATTTTAATAACAATGCCAAAAATTTGAAATGCAATGTTCAAATTTATTTTATTGGGTCATGACTCATGACCAGTAACAAAAAAAAAAAATCTCTTACCACGGTAATACTGCTGATATTTTACTCATGTATACGGGCAAATTGGTAATCAGGAGATTAACATGCATATAAACACCACCATATCCTATCCAAGACTGTAACTGGATATTGGCTAGTATCTGGAATATTCATAAGCATATTAACAATCATTGTAAAAACAAGGGACTAGTCAAGAAAATGGAATCATTTACTGCCCCATTAAAAAAAATATTATTACTCAGCTTGGTGCCAATAAATATACTGCAATGGGACCCAGTGTGTAGACCTTTATACAATGGCATGCAAATTTCTCGATTCTCATTGGCTGAAACAGTCAAGTTACACGTGGTCATAACCCCCGCTCGTGGTCCTAGAATCCGCCCACAACCGAATTACGATCACTCCGCCAGGCGTGGATTTAGAAGTGAAAGCAAGATGGCGGACAATAAACGTTACGAATGGATATGTTGACAGCGTCATAACGACTAACGGAACGTAGACCAATTGCAGCCACTCTTATTGTCTGGGACCAAATACGGCCACGCCCCATTCCCAGTAAAAAGTGGGAATCAGAGTCTAGACTGTGTTTAGGGCGACGCTGTATACGGAAATGGCTCTCAAGGTGACAATAGACAACACTTTCTGTTGTCAGTAGATGGCAGCATTGGTTTAAAATTAAAAGGTGAAAATGTTGAAAACTACAACAATGCATTTCCCAAGATCCTTAGCACAGGTCACAGGTCACAGGTCACTGGGATGCGTCTATTCTTCGACGTGATCTAAACAGCGGTATGCGACCGCAGTATAGTGACCGCGAATGGTAAACTAATTATCTTAACAAAAGTGCGCTGGTAGTGTTACATATGTTGTCTAAAGGGGGACATATGGTACAATTTAAGATTTTAATGATAATCGGCATATAAAGGACAACATAAAGCATTGTTCATTTGTAAGAAACCTCAATGAAAACAGTAATATTCGCTATTGTTATGAAAATGTGATAGAATCCTATAAAAATGTGGACGCACTTGGTCACTGTGACGTTAAATCAAAACGGCAAATGTGTTAGTTTCTTACACAATGTTGGATTATGTAATTGGTGGGTCATGAGTGATTGTGGAACAAAATAAATATTGCGCGAATTGATTGATTGCAAATTTTATTTGCGAATTTCTTTTTTTCTTTTTTTTTTACCCTACTTTCTATAGAAGCAGCTGGGAAGTGCGCTGTTTTAAGTGAGCGTGAATTATTGAATTGATTGATTGATTGCAAATTTTATTAATGTCCGCCTTGTTTCCAACTGGTTAAGCTTAGGCACTAGGGGTGTAAAGGCCTCTACATGCTACAGCAACTTCAAAGCAACTGCAACACAACATCGGCGCGATTTCAACGCGGTTGTTTTAGAGGGTCTTGTAGACTGTGTTGCGAGGACGTTGCATACATGTCCCCCAAATCTAACCTAAACAGCCGTTGCGTTGATATTGCGTAGCAGTGATTGGTTGGTAGTGAATGGGGGCGGGGCTGTCATAGAATAATATTGGTCCCGCAGCGAGGAATACCATCCGCCATTGTTGTAGCCAGCAAGCTATGCTATCAATATTAGCTAAATAATTAGCGTCATAGCTGGCCTTTTTCTGAAAACCCAAGCACATATTGTTCCATAGCATACGCCTTCAGTTGATCATGACAAATCCTCTCTTACCTTGACGATTAAAAAGCCTCCATAATTTAGTAAATAAAGCTGTAGCCAGCCAGCTAGCATTGATGCTATACAAAATGCTATCCACATTAGCTACATAGCTAACCAACTAAATACAATGGTATCCTGAGGTAACGTTAAATACAACGTTTGCTAGTCGAAATGACTGGACACACACAGGGACAAGTTAAACATCAATCAATTAATTTATTCCAACAGGTAGTTTGAGCTGCATGAGCCGAGGTCTTTCTCTCCTCTCCATTGGAAACTAATGACGTTACAATGTACAGCCCTCACCCAACCCACTCAACCCCACCACACCCACCCAACCTACCCCAATGTACAGTTTCTACGCCAAATGTATATACACTCTTTTTCTGGACACTTTTGTATCACAAACAGTACTGTATTTGCAAATCTGATATGTCATAAATGTATAGATGTAGCAGTACTGTCTATCTGTATGTCATGTATGTCATATATGTTATGATGAATTGAAAATGGGGGACCCTGATGTAAACAAGACGAAAGTCTTTCTCTGGTCTGCATCCCCTTAACAATTGTATGTATTGAGCTGTACTGTACTGTACCCATTCTGCAATCTGTTAATAAACTTTTCAATCAATCAATCGTCTAAAAGCACCGGAAATACGTTTATTTTGTACATAACGTTAACACGAACCTAAACTAACTTTAGTTAAACTAACTTTGCGCGTCGATGTTGCAGAAGCATAAAGGCAGAGTGTCTACAACACCGTTGCTTTGTCGATGTTGTGGTGCAGTTGCTTTGAAGTTGCTGTAGCATGTAGAGGCCTTAACGGTACACAGAAGCCACGGTTCGGTACGAGTTCGGTACAACAGAAAAAATATATTTATAATAATTATTATTAATATATATATTTTTTTATATTATATTTATGATAATTATTAAATAGAATAATTTTCTATAGGCTTGCCGTGGTCAGTGATACCTGCCCCGTTCCCCGTACCTGGCTAACTGAGTTAGCCGGATAATTTCCAGTATAGCCTGACTTAAGCCGGACCTTTCTGTTCCCCGACGCTCGATTGTCTAAATCACCATGACAACAGATCAAAAAGTTTGAGCCTGGTTGGGAGCAGGGTTTAGTTCAGTTAGCCGGATGAACCATGGCCACGCCCCCGCAAATAAATGACAGCTCGCTTCCTGAAATGATTCTCACAGTCTAGAGATCCCATTTATACCATTCTGAATTATGTTTCTGTGCTTCGTTTTCCTAGAGGGGGCTTTTGAAATGTATAATAATAGAACTAAATGCTGATAATAAATCATATTCAGCCTATAGATTTACTTTGACCTAAATAAAATAATGCACGTCATATACGGCGCTCGGAGTGCGATACACGCTGCAGGCGCATTGCAAATGTGAATCCCGCGGGGATATTTTTAATGAATGAAACCTATCGGCCGTTTGGCTCTGATTAGTTTCATATATTCTCCGCTGTAGATTTGCTTAACGGAGCGCCCGGATTGTGTTTCATTCAAGCATAAAATTGAAGTGTCTATGCGTGGATTGTGGTTTTTGTGGATTATGAATTACGAGGACTCTGAGGATTGTTGAATTGTATCATCACTCACACGTTATTGTGATATTGTAACTGGGATTAAAATGTCTGATGAGATGCGCTGTTTGACGGATTTGAGAAATTGAATGAGCCGTTGACGTCACATTAATGCATTTGAGAATAAAGAGATAAAACTTCATTCAAAAGAAAAATATTTGAAACACAGGTCTTTGTCCATTGATGGATACACAATGGATATATCCCGTCTGGCACAGTGGTCCAACGGCTAGTGCTCAAACCTGTCAACCCGACGGCCCGAGTTCGAAACCCCGTGTTTCCAATATAATTTTTTTGGAATATAATATTAATGATTATACGCAAAAGTAGCCTAGTTTTAAGTTAAAATATTATAAATCTACATGCATTGAGGATGTCATTCTTTATATAGCTCTCAACGTGCACCAAATTAAATTATTCCTACATTGCAAAAAGAAGAAAAAGACTAGAAGTGGGATTCGAACCCCGGTCGTCTGCGTGAAAGTCAAAAGGACAAACCGTCACACCACAGTGCAGATAAGTAAAACATCCACCATACATCAATCAATGGGTAAGAGAGCCGTATCCTTATTCTGTATAACAGTTGAACTAATTATTTTCGCTAGCAAGATCTCATTTGATTATCCATTCCATAAACCTACTGCCAGCAGGCAAGTTTAAAGAAATATAATCTGATTGATTGGGGTAATGAGGGACTTAAAATTAGCCTATAGATTATGCATTTAACTTGTCGGCGAGGCTATTGAGCCGTACTGCAATCTGTTAATAAAGTTTTAAATCAATTAATCAATCAATGCCGTTAGAAAATCAGGATTTCTGCTATCGATACGTGCTGGCTTTTCAACTGAAGCGGCCGTGCGCACTTATCCTGGGTCTCAAGTCTGGTTCGAGTTAACGAGACTGAATCCACCTTTGAGGAACAGGAAAATCCCGGCTTCAAACATCGGGTTAATTGAATCTGGATAATGGGACTCTTGATCGACTTAGTTGAACCAGGTACGGGGAATAGGGCCCAGTGTCATTCTGTGTTCAGGCATCCACTTGCCTACTGCCCCTTTAACAATTTATCCTTGATAAGTTTCAGTTTCACTTCTAGAGAGAATTTAACTTCACGACGAGACTGAATACTAGAGAACAGATGACATACCGTAATTCCTCTAATAGTAACCGGTATTCAATTAAAAACCGGGTCTCTATTAATGACCGGGTGCGCTGTTGAGCTGAGCAATTATAAGCCGGCCTCCTAATACAAGCTGGGTTTCATGTATATGCTGGCCTGGCTGTGCAGTAAATACCATATAATGGTATGGTGTTAATGTTTACCAAGAGAGTAAGCCTACCTCAGAATTGTATAAAACAAAGTTATTATTATTATTATTATTATTATTATTATTATTATTATTATTATTATTATTATTATTATTATTATTATTATTATTATTATTATTATTATTATTATACCAGTATTGTGATTCCACTATTTTACTTTATTTAACTTTTTTTGACCACCTGTAATTGCACTGTTTACTACCGTATTTCATACAGTACTTGGTTTCAATAAATGAACCCAGTACATTTTACTGGGTTCAAACTGACACAAAATGTTGATTTATTCATTATGATCTGTTTGAAAATTAGAAATATAGGCCTCGCTCTTATACATGCCTCCTCCCAATACAAGCCTGGTATCAGCTACAGTTGAAACAAATACAAGCCAGGGTTACTATTAGAGGAATTACGGTATTACAACAATGGCAGAGGATTATTTTGATTTAAACACAGTAGCAGACAGTTCAACTGGAGAGGAGCTCAGATGATCTGTCCGGAAAAGTATGAGCTGTGCCTGCGAGTCCGGCGAGGGAGAATGTTGATGTGTTTGTTGGCGCGCGTGTGTGTCGGCGACGTGTGTGTGTTTCTTTCCATTGTTTTCATTTGGTTAACGTTATTGGGCGAACAAGAAAACGAAAGAAAACTGTAAAATTGTAATGACTATTCCGATTCCGAGTCCGATTCTCCATTTCGATTCCTGTTCTAAACGATTCCCGATTCCGATTCTTTGAGGTGCAGGTCAAAACAGGTCACAGCTTATTTCGCAGGAGATTTTTTTTCTTTTTTGAAAAAGAAATTTTTTGAATAGTAGTTTTCATACTATTCACATTGTCAGTTGACTTGATACAGTTTAAGGCCCCGTTTAGACGGAAACGCTAGCAGGTGAATCCGCAAAAATATTTTTTCGGATGTGCCTTTCGTTTATACGGAAACAGCGTTTTTACGGGGTGAAACCGCAAAAAAGTGAGACTACCTTCCAGGGTGGAATTCCTAGAAACGCAAAAGCTTTGCGCTCTCGTCTAAACTGTCAAAACGTTTAAATCTGTTAAAACGATGACGAAAGGGTTGTCACGGCTCTGGTCGCGCGTACTGCTTACGTCACAGGTAGCAGGTATGCGCCAGTAGCCGAGACGTAAACAAAGCAAGTATGTCTGACTAATATCAACGGAGATCACCTGAAGGCTACATTGGCAGTACTTTTAACCCTTTCACTGCCACACGACAGAAGGTTAACCCTTTACTATCACACAACCGGCTGTCGTGTGGCAGTGAAAGGGTTAAATACACAAGAATCTGTCCCGCGGCGTGAGTGGACCCACTGTCTGTGAGTGACTCTGCTTTGGTACAATCACATTCCCCATCCACAGTCTGCGAATCAGAGGCAGAGTAGGGCGGGTCTTCACAGCACGTCATGTGACATATGCGCCAATCGTGTGACAGCGGGGCTCCGTCGTTATAGCGTCGTCTGCACGGAGAATTCCACCCCAAAACGCTTGTCTAAACGTAAAATTAAAAGTGAAACCGCAAGATGACTTTTGCGGTTTTGTTCACAAAACGCTTGTCTAAACGTAGCCTAATTTGGTTGATGTACTGTAACTAGGGTATTAGTTAACAAAGTAAATTTTTTTAATTTTTTTTAAGAATCGAAATGCAAATATGTTCCAGAACCGGAAGTTAGGAACCGGTTCCTATTAGAACCGGTTCTCGGTGCCTAACCCTAGTAATGACTCTGCAGCTGTTCCAATGTATGTGCCTTTCTCCGTGCACTTTCGCCGCTCTGAAGTCTGACGGCCGTACCGTAAATTCGCGGGACGAATACACGTACCGTTACACCCCTAATAGGCACTCTTTTGAAATCGCCCTCTTTCGAAGTCGGTTATTTACATTTACATTTACATTTACATTTAGTCATTTAGCTGACGCTTTTATCCAAAGCGACTTACATGTTCTGTACGACAAGCCATCAGGAAGGGCACAACTCTATCAGCTGAGCAACAATGTTCATCAAAGTGTTGAGTGCTACAGTGTAGGTTAGTTTAGTGCTACAGTACGGTTAGTTAGGGTTAGATTTTTTTTTTATCTTTTTTTTTTAATTCAGATAATGGTTGAAGAAGTGCGTCTTTAGTCGACGGGGAAAATTGGACGTGTTTCGGCTGTCCTAACTGGGGTGGGTAGTTCATTCCACCATTGTGGGGCAAGGACTGAGAATAGGCGACTTCTCTTTGATGACCCTCCCGGAGCTTGGATAGGAGTAGGTCTGAGGCGGCCAGAAGATGCAGAGCGTAGGGGTCTTGAGGGTATGTAGTTAGAGACCATTGACCGGAGGTAGGCGGGAGCGGTTCCCTTTGCCGCATGGTATGCTAGGTCGAGGGCCTTGAAGCGGATTCGTGCAGCAATGGGGAGCCAGTGCAGGTCCCTAAGAAGTGGGGTGACATGGGCCGACTTCGGTAGGTTTGAGATCAGGCGGGCTGCTGCATTCTGAATGAGTTGAAGAGGCTTAGTGGCAGTGGCCGGGAGGCCAGCGAGCAGTGCGTTGCAGTAGTCAAGGCGGGAGATGACTGTTGATTGGACGAGGAGTTGGGTGGCTTCTTTTGTCAGGAAGGGGCGGATCCTTCTGACGTTGCTCAGGAGGAATCGGCAGGTTCTGGTTGTCGCTGCGATGTGAGCAGAGAAGTTCAACTGGTCGTCGAGAACAACACCAAGGTTCTTGGCGGTCGGGGACGCGGTCACAGCTGCATTCTCGACTGTGATGGAAAGGTCGTCAGGGGGGAGGATTTGGCCGGCAGGTGGAGCAATTCTGTTTTGCTTAGGTTCAGTTTGAGGTGGTTGGTCGTCATCCAGGCGGAGATGTCGGACAGACAGGCCGAGATCCGCTCAGAGACGTGGATATCTGAGGGAGGGAAGGAGAGGAAGAGTTGAGTATCGTCGGCATAACAATGGTAGGAGAAGCCATGAGACGTGATAATGTTACCCAGTGATTTAGTGTAGAGGGAGAAGAGAAGGGGTCCTAAAACCGAGCCCTGGGGGACACCCGTCCGCAGGGGGCAGGTGGCCGACAGGGTCCCTCTCCATGACACTTGGTAGGAGCGGTCATTGAGGTATGATGACAGCCATGTCAGCGCAGAGCCAGCCACTCCCATTCTTGCGAGGGCCGCGAGGAGGATCTGGTGGTTGACTGTGTCGAAGGCTGCAGATAGATCTAGGAGAATCAGGACAGAGGAGAGGCCTTTCGCTTTTGCTAAGTGAAGTGCCTCTGTGACCGCAATGAGGGCTGTCTCTGTGGAGTGACCAGTCCTGAAGCCTGACTGATTAGGGTCTAGGAGGTCATTCTGTAAGAGATAAGCAGTAAGTTGGTTGGATACAGCACGTTCAAGTGTTTTAGAAAGGAAGGAGAGGAGAGAGACAGGACGGTAGTTGCCTATTACGGTAGGGTTCAGGGATGTTTTTTTATGAGGGGCGTGACTCTGGGTTGTTTTAGGGAGGTGGGGACCACCCCCGAGTTGAGTGAGGAGTTGATGGTTGCAGTTAGGAATGGGAGGATCTCTGGTGCTATGGTCTGGAGGAGTGGGGAGGGTAGCCGGTCCAGCTGGCATGTAGTCGGACGGTTCGACGTTACCAGTGTCAGGGTCTCGGCTTCTGTAATGGGAGAGAAAGATGACAGAGTGAAGGATGAGGTTCTCGATTCAGCTTTTGGAATGGGTGGGGGTTGGGAGAAGGAGCTGCGGATGTTCTCCACTTTTTCCTCAAAGAAGATCGGAAAGTCTTCGGCAGAGAAAGATGAGGGAGGGGGGGGTTGGGGGGAAGTGAGGAGGGAGGACATGGTAGCATGCAGTTTGCGAAGATTCTTGGCAGAGGCCTCGATCCTATGGTGAAAGAAAGACGCTTTGGCATTAGTAATGGTTTTGGAGAATGTTAACAAGAGGTTGTGATATGTGTCGATGTCAGCAGTGAGGCGTGACTTTCTATACTTCCTTTCAGCTGCTCTCAGGACCTGTCTTTGTTCTCTCACTGGATCTGTCAGCCATGGACTGGGTGGGGAACGGCGGGCAGGTTTCTCAACGAGGGGACAGAGCTTGTCGAAGGAGGTTGTAAGGGCTGAGAGGAGGGTGGAGGTTGCCATCTCTGTGGAGAGAGCAGAGAAGGTGTCACTCAAAGGTAGAGCGGATAGTATGTCAGAGGAGAGGGTGGAGGGGGATAGGGAGGCCAGGTTGCGTCTGAGTGAGATGGTTTGAGTTGGGGTGAAGACCTTTCGGTTAAGCATGAGAGTTAGTGAGAAGGATATGAAGGAATGGTCAGATACATGTAGGGGAGTTACCGTGGTGTTAATGATGCTGGAGTTACAGGAAAATATGAGATCCAAGGAGTTGCCTGCTTTGTGGGTGGGAGGCATGGCAGTGGGAGTCAGGTCAAACGATTGTAGGAGGGAGACTACTATGACTGACTGAGATGAGTCAGGCAGGTTGAAGTCGCCCAATAGAAGGAGAGGGGTACCATCTTCCGGTAAGGAGCTTAGAAGCATGTCCAGCTCATCTGTGAAGTGATCGAGCGGACCTGGAGGGCGGTAGAGTGTAACAATGGTGAGATTGAAAGGATTAGAGACAGATACTGCATGATATTCGAAAGAGGAGTGATAGTTCTGGGAGTGGTGTTAAGTTTGTAGCCCATGAAGGAGATGTCATGAGGCCAGTGCCTCCACCCCGTCTGGAAGGTCGAGGTGTGTGAGTGAAGTTATAGTTTGTAGATAATGCTGCAGGTGTTGATGAGTTATTGGGGGTTATCCAGGTCTCAGTTAGAGCCAGGAGCTGTAGATTTTGACTATTGGCGTAGGCAGTAATGAAGTCAGCTTTCTTGACTGCTGATTGACAATTCCATAAGCCTCCCCGTACTGTGACATGTGTATTAGTGGCTGTAGGTTAGGAGAGATTAGCCGGGTTGCTAGCAAACTGCCGTGGGTGGGTTGAATCTGTTCTGGAGGAGCAGATTGTGGATATAGGTATGAGACACATTGTGGTGTCAAGAGTGGCAGGGAGGAAGTAGAGAAATAGCAGAGTGGGAGGGAAAGGGGGATTTTTAGAGTGGAGTGTAAGATAGGATTATGGTGTACTTAGCACTAGGTGGATCCCTGGATCCAACACGGAGGCAATTTTTTTTTTTTTTCAATAAATCTTCAATTAATGTGTGTTTATGGCGGCTGAGTGGTGCAGTGGGCAATGCGCTCGCCACTAACGCAGGATATGCTGGTATCGAGCCCAGCTCTCGGCGTTGCTACCGGCTTGGCCAGTCGTCATACTAACACAATTGGCAGTGTTAGAGGGTGGAAAAGCCGGTGGGTGGGGATTGGATGTTGTGGACAGCGACTCCTACAGGTCGGTTGGTTCGCCTGTACAGTAGAATCAGGAAGTATCGGGGGCAGCGTGAGCCTCCCACGCGTTACTTCTCGCCACTGAGAGATTGCGCTGTTCAGGTGAAAAGATGCGACAGCTGCCTCCTCGTGTACCGGAGGGGACACGTGATGCAAGGCTTGGTCCTCACTGCAGCCGACCAGTGGGAGGCATAGTCTAGCAACGTTTGAGACAGGGGAGGGGAGAATTGAAGGGAGAATTGGTGAGGCGAAATTGGGATGGGAGAAAAATAGAAAATAAGAAGAAAAAGTGGATAAAAAATGTATGTGTGTTTATTGTATAGCAATAAGGTTGGATGACATCGGCCATTGTATAAAAGCCATTACACCACGCGCAGTCATGGGTTATGAGAATTAGACCATGCCTAGGGGGGTCTAACCACCCTCGGCTGCGCCTCGGGCCTAACAACCACCCCTAGGCATGGGATAATTCTCATAATCCACTCCTGCGCGTGATGTAATGCTTTATTCTTTCATGTTTACACTTTACTGCCCTCCCCTCAGACGCAGGACAAGGTGGAGAGTAGATTCTTTCTGGATGTTGTAGTCGGACATGGTGCGTCCGTCTTCCAGCTGCTTGCCGGCAAAGATCAGCCTCTGCTGGTCTGGGGGAATGCCTTCTTTGTCCTGGATTTTGGCCTTGACATTCTCAATAGTGTCACTTGGCTCAACCTCTAGGGTGATGGTTTTGCCGGTAAGGGTCTTCACAAAGATCTGCATGCCTCCCCTCAGACGGAGGACAAGGTGGAGAGTAGATTCTTTCTGGATGTTGTAGTCGGACATGGTGCGTCCGTCTTCCAGCTGCTTGCCGGCAAAGATCAGCCTCTGCTGGTCTGGGGGAATTCCTTCCTTGTCTTGGATCTTGGCCTTGACATTCTCAATAGTGTCACTTGGCTCAACCTCTAGGGTGATGGTTTTGCCGGTGAGGGTCTTCACAAAGATCTGCATGCCTCCCCTCAGACGCAGGACAAGGTGGAGAGTGGATTCTTTCTGGATGTTGTAGTCGGACATGGTGCGTCCGTCTTCCAGCTGCTTGCCGGCAAAGATCAGCCTCTGCTGGTCTGGGGGAATGCCTTCTTTGTCCTGGATTTTGGCCTTGACATTCTCAATAGTGTCACTTGGCTCAACCTCTAGGGTGATGGTTTTGCCGGTAAGGGTCTTCACAAAGATCTGCATGCCTCCCCTCAGACGCAGGACAAGGTGGAGAGTAGATTCTTTCTGGATGTTGTAGTCGGACATGGTGCGTCCGTCTTCCAGCTGCTTGCCGGCAAAGATCAGCCTCTGCTGGTCTGGGGGAATGCCTTCTTTGTCCTGGATTTTGGCCTTGACATTCTCAATAGTGTCACTTGGCTCAACCTCTAGGGTGATGGTTTTGCCGGTAAGGGTCTTCACAAAGATCTGCATGCCTCCCCTCAGACGCAGGACAAGGTGGAGAGTGGATTCTTTCTGGATGTTGTAGTCGGACATGGTGCGTCCGTCTTCCAGCTGCTTGCCGGCAAAGATCAGCCTCTGCTGGTCTGGGGGAATGCCTTCTTTGTCCTGGATCTTGGCCTTGACATTCTCAATAGTGTCACTTGGCTCAACCTCTAGGGTGATGGTTTTGCCGGTAAGGGTCTTCACAAAGATCTGCATGCCTCCCCTCAGACGCAGGACAAGGTGGAGAGTGGATTCTTTCTGGATGTTGTAGTCGGACATGGTGCGTCCGTCTTCCAGCTGCTTGCCGGCAAAGATCAGCCTCTGCTGGTCTGGGGGAATTCCTTCCTTGTCTTGGATCTTGGCCTTGACATTCTCAATAGTGTCACTTGGCTCAACCTCTAGGGTGATGGTTTTGCCGGTGAGGGTCTTCACAAAGATCTGCATGCCTCCCCTCAGACGCAGGACAAGGTGGAGAGTGGATTCTTTCTGGATGTTGTAGTCGGACATGGTGCGTCCATCTTCCAGCTGCTTGCCGGCAAAGATCAGCCTCTGCTGGTCTGGGGGAATTCCTTCCTTGTCTTGGATCTTGGCCTTGACATTCTCAATAGTGTCACTTGGCTCAACCTCTAGGGTGATGGTTTTGCCGGTGAGGGTCTTCACGAAGATCTGCATCTCTGCACCTGTACAGTAAAAAAAATAAAAAAGAGTGCAACATGTTATATAGATCCACAAATCAAGCATACATTTCAGGCAAGCCCACTGCAAACCTAGTCAGAATCTCAAATAGCATTCTCTTACAGCTAGCAGTACTAGGGTGGGTGGGGGGGGGCTGATAATTGATTCTATTTTCTAAGATAAATTAAAGATAATCAAAAAATCTATTTCAGTGTTGTGATATGGTTTTGACTATCATGAGCCAAGCACTAAGATATACCTGGCTAAATCCAACAGATGGCAAAGATTAGCCGAGGAGAATGACTCATGACAAATACAATATTTGTAAGGTATAATCTAGACTAGACAATTCTGTGGGTAAATTGTGAGTGTGGGTGATGCCTGTGCACCGCCGGCCAACGGGAGAGGGTCTGTATTGTCTCTGTATTGTCTCTTTCCACAGCAAAGCGGTAGGCAAGGCACCTTGGTTGAGAAATGCAGGCTTCAATCTATGTTGTTTAGTCTATCTGTTCAGTACTGTTGAGTACTGTTTCAAGATGCACAATGAGATCTTCTGAGAGAATTGTTGAATAGATACACAAATGTTCTAGAATATTTCTATTATGACATCACTGTGACAGCACAAATGTTCTAGAATGTTTGATTATGACATCACTGTGCCAGCACAAATGTTCTAGAATGTTTGATTATGACATCTTACTGTGACATCACAAATGTTCTAGAATGTTCTATTATGCCATCATACTGTGACATCACAAATGTTCTCGAATCTTCTATTATGACATCATACTGTGACATCGCAAATGGTCTAGAATGTTCTATTATGACATCATACTGTGACATAAAAAAGGAGGTAGGGACCGCACTCGTTGTTTTAATTTTTATGCACAAGTTTTATAACGCACAAAACGCTTTCAGCCATCCGGCCTTCATCAGTGTGCAATGACAATTGTGACAAACAAACCTTAACTAGGCTGTACTTGACAACATACAGGTGGGAACAATCGGCAATCAATCAACAGGCTAGGTTGACGTCATGATCAGTAGCAGGGCTAGATTGACAGGTAGATATCATCACAGTATCACATAAATGTGTATGATGGCTATGTATGAAACAACAAATTAATATATATTACAATACAATATTTACAAATCTGTATGGAACAAAAAAGACAGTACATTGGGGGTATCAGGTTGTTAGACCGTTCATTAATCAGTGTACTAGTTTTTTGTTTATACAGTAGATAACTTAGGATAGCTTTCACCTAAAGGAATGGAGCCAAATTGAACTCTTCATTCATCCCAGCTGGATACATAGATTTGAGCCGATGAATCCATACACATTCCTGTTGTAAAATAAGTTGTTCATGGTTACCACCCCTTCTATTAAGAAAAAACATCTCTAGACCTATGCACTTGAGGTCATTGATTTTATGCTCCATTTAGTTAAAATGTCGTGCCACAGGGGAATTAATGTCGGTCCGCTTTATATTGCTTCTGTGTTCGTTCAATCTGATTTTTTATTTGCGGGATGTCTGTCCAATATAGTATTTTTTACATGGGCAGAATAATAAATATATTATGTGTGTGGAATTACATGTTATTAGCGATCTGATCTTGTAATTCTTCCTGGTGTGGGAGTCGTGAAATGTGTTTGTTTTGATCATGTGGCGACAAGATGTACATGCTCTACATGGGAAGCTTCCATAAATAAAAGGCTCTGGCTTTGAATACGAGTCCGCTCTAACAAGGCAGTCCTTAAGGTTGGTAGCCCTTTTATGTGTAAAGCGTGGAGGGTGTTGGAAGTCATGTGTCAAGTGCTCCTCTTTCGTTTATCATATTTAGTCATCTTCATTTATTTTTCGTTTAGTCAGTTTTAGTCAACTAAATGTCTGAGCATTTTAGTCTTAGTCAGTTTTTGTCTCAATTTTGTCTTTTTTGTTTTAGTCTAGATTTAGTCGACGAAAACGGATGACATTTTTGTCTATTTTTAGTTAATGGAAAAAAACTTGTCAGAAATAGTCAACATGGAACATTTTCTGATTAAAATTGCGTATTTATTTTTTAACCTAGGGGAATCTGAGTCGGCAGCACAAGTGATACACAGGAAGTATATATGTTGGTATAGACATGGTCCAATGTATTATTGCTCCTACAGTATATGTTGGTGTAGACATGGTCCAATGTATTGTTGCTCCTACAGTATATGTTGGTGTAGACATGGTCCAATGTATGCATCAAAGACAGCATTACGGATGTGGTGACGTTGTTCCTGACCAGAGAGACGACGCTGAACTCTGTCTGTCTTCTGTTTGCTGTGTCTTTCTTTTCTCTCTGCCATGTCTGTCCTCTCTCTGCTGTGTCTGTCCTCTCTGTCATGTCTGTCCTCTCTCTCTCTGCTGTGTCTGGCAGCGGTTTATTCTATAACAGGATACTGTAAACTAAGTAAACAGAACACACAGTAGTACTAGTAGTAGTACACACTGATTGCAATCTGCTTGCATAAAAACATTATATAAAATCACATTCTGAGGTCAGTGTTAAAGTGCCACATGGAATAGGTCTGGTTAGTGGTTAGAGTTAGAGGTGGTCTAGGTCTGGTTAGGGTAACTTAGGGGTAGTTAAGCATTCATTATAATTTATTATTATTATTTAGATAGATGGATGTAAAGGACTAGACCAACTCTTAACCCTTATCCAGACCTAGACCACCTCTTGTCATAATCACAGCACGGGCCTACTTCACTCCCCCTCCTTTTCCCCTCTCCATCCACTGCACACTCCTCCTCATCCTCTCTTTCTCCAGTCACCCCTTCCTTTACCCTCATACGCCCAGCTCTATTTCATCCCCCTAATTCGCACGCGGTCAAGTACCCCACTCTCCACAGCTGCACTCAAACCTTCCCTGATGGGGGGACTACTTCTACACCTCGACGCTGACCAGAAGCTGTCGTGGTATTAATTACCACTGCCCAGGTACGACATCTCTGCCGAAAGCTCTGCTAGATACCAACCGTGTATTTGCTTACTCTAACCTGTTTCTCTCCTGTGCCCCAAAGGACCGCCGTCCCTGCCTGGACGTCACCTGTTCCCGAAGAGGAACACTCGTTCTCCCGCTGCAACCCAGCAGCTCCCAAGACAAGCACCGGGACCGCTTGCTCGCTCACTGCCGCCGCGGCAGCCACAAGACAGAACATAACCCCGTTCTATTTCCCCCAATTCCCTTGAAACCGCTCCTATCTCTTCTCGTGTATTCAGCAATTGGGCTGTGCTCCAGACCCCAGTTCTCACAGAATACCACGACCACGATGACAGCACCAGCTGTACACGAGACCGAGGAATGGAAGAAGTTTCAGAAGCAGTCTGTGAGTATCATCAACGGCCAGACCGCCCGGGTTGACCAACTCGCTCACTCCCTAGACGCCGTCACGGCGCAGCTGGCCGCTCTCGCCCTCGACTCCATTGAGCGAGAAACACAGTATCTACGTATAGAGGCACACTTGGCACAGCAGGGCCTACCAGCCGCTACCCCCGCTGCACCAAGCCCCCCGCATAGAGAACCCCCTGTCCCCGCACGAGAACGTTACGACGGAAGCGTCTCCAAATGCTGTGCGTTTTTATTCCAGTGCTCGTTAGTGTTCGAACAACAACCCCACACGTTTCACAGCGATAGGTCTAAAGTAGCTTACCTGTCGGCGCTGCTCACAGGCGCGGCGTTGAAATGGGCCACCGCTCTCCACTTCAACAATTCCTTCCTCTGCAATTCGTACTCCGAGTACGTCGACGACATGCGTAAAGTGTTTGACCACCATCCAGATGGCTCAGAGGGGGCCTCCGGCTTGTTTTCGATCCGCCAGGGAAGCCGCAGCGTAAGCGAATACGCTATAGATTTCCACATCCTCGCCGCCGGCTCCGACTGGGGGGACACACCGTTGCGAGGCGCATTTCGCCAGGGCTTGAATGACGCTATTAAAGACGAGCTTGCGTCCAAAGAAAGACCCACCTCCCTGAGCGAGCTAATCCATTTGGCCAGGGAACTGGACCTGCGTCTTCCGGAACGTCGTCGAGAGAAAGCTAGCACCGCTCGTTCGCCTATACCCGGTCCGCCTCGTCACGCCGCCCGCGCTGAAGAAAATAGTTCCTCCGAGCCCATGGATCTCGACCGCTCACGTCTCCCTCCCAGCGAACGCAGACACAGGCTCGCTACAGGAGCATGCCTGTACTGCGGTCAAACAGGTCACTCCGTTGCCTCATGCTCGCTTCGCCCAAATGACGGGGCTCGACAGTAGCGCTGGGCGTCTGTTCGAGTCTTGATATCGCTCCCAGCTCCGGTCCAAACATGCTATTCCGCGCCACGCTGTGTCTGAATAAACAATCACTCCCGTTATCTGCCCTGGTTGACTCAGGGGCCGACGAGAACCTCATCGACGCCGGAGTAGTCTCCCGTTACAACATCGCTACTGATGCCTTGCCGATACCCCGTGACGCCCGGGGGTTAAACGGGAAACTTCTCACGCGGATTACTCGCCACACCGTACCCCTTCGCCTTCTGCTATCCGGGAATCACAGCGAGAATATTCGGTTTCACGTTACCAACTCTCCCCACAATCCCATTGTCCTGGGCATGCCTTGGCTCAAGTTACACAATCCTGTTATCAATTGGCCTACTGGCCTGGTGACCAGCTGGAGCGCCTAACTGTCACGTCGCTTGTCTGCAGTCGGCTCGGCCGCCACTAGAGGGCGCCGGTTCGCACCCCCCCAATGAGAACATTGATCTGTCTGCAATTCCGCCGGCCTACCATGATTTGAAAGCGGTTTTCAGCAAACAACAGGCTCTCTCCCTGCCTCCTCATAGCCAATATGACTGCGCCATTGATTTACTCCCCGGGGCGCCACTCCCCGCTAGTCGCCTGTTCAACCTCTCGCGCCCAGAGAGAGAATCAATGGAGAAGTACGTTCACAAATCCTTGGCCTCGGGCATAATCACCCCTCCTCCTCTCCTGTCGGCGCAGGATTCTTCTTCGTTTCCAAGAAGGATCGTTCCCTTCGCCCCTGTATCGATTGCCGGGGTCTCAACAACATCACGGTAAAGAACAAATACCCCCTACCTTTAATCGACTCTGCTTTTGAGCCCCTGCAAGGTGCCACCATCTTCACAAAACTGGACCTCAGGAACGCCTACCACCTTGTCCGCATGCAGGAGGGAGACGAGTGGAAGACGGCCTTCAAGACACCATTCTGCCACTTCGAGTACAAGGTAATGTCCTTTGGACTGACCAACGCCCCTGCTGTCTTCCAGGCCCTCGTCAATGATGTTCTCCGTGACGTACTCCACCGCTCCGTATTCGTCTACTTAGACGACATCCTGATCTTCTCCCGCTCCATGGAGGAGCATGTCCAGCACATCCGCCGGGTCCTCCAGCGTCTTCTAGAGAACAAGCTGTTCGTCAAGGCAGAGAAGTGTGAGTTCCACGTCTCCTCCATCGGCTTCCTCGGCTACATCATTGAGGGCGGCAAGATCCGGGCGGACCCCGAGAAGATCAGAGCGGTGTCCGACTGGCCCCGTCCCACCAACGTCAAACAGCTCCAACGCTTCCTGGGATTTGCCAACTTTTATCGGCGCTTCATCAGGGACTACAGCCTGGTCGCGGTGCCCCTCACCCAACTCACCTCGCCTTCGGTGCCCTTCGTCTGGTCCGACGCAGTGGACTCCGCCTTTGCCGAGCTGCGCCGGCGCTTCACCACCGCTCCCATCCTCGTCCATCCGGACACGTCCCGCCAGTTCGTGGTGGAGGTGGACGCCTCCTGCACCGGAGTGGGGGCGGTTCTTTCCCAACGCTCTGCCACCGACCAGAAGCTGCACCCATGCGCCTTTTTCTCACGCCGCCTAACCCCAGCCGAGGTCAACTACGACATCGGGAACCTGGAGCTCCTGGCGGTCAAGCTATAGCCCTGGAGGAATGGAGGCACTGGCTGGAGGGATCGGAGGTCCCCTTCCTGGTTTGGACGGACCACAAGAACCTCGCCTACGTCTCAACGGCCAAGCGCCTGAACTCTCGCCAGGCTCGCTGGCCGCTGTTCTTCGCTAGGTTTAATTTCACCCTGACCTACCGGCCTGGTTCCAAGAACACCAAGCCAGACGCCCTCTCCCGGCAGTTCGTCCCTGAGGAGGGTCCCACACACCCCGACACCATCCTTTCCACTTCCTGTCTGGTGGCCACCGCCACCTGGGAGATCCAGTCCATCGTCAGGGAGGCACAGCGTGCCCAGCCGGACCCAGGTAACGGTCCACCTAACCGGCTTTTTGTCCCTGACCTTGTCCGCTCCCAGGTGCTCGAGTGGGTTCACGCTTCCCGGTTCGCGTGCCACCCGGGGATCGACCGGACACTATCCCTGCTGAAGAGGCACTTCTGGTGGGTCACCATGAGAGAGGACACCCGCGCTTTCGTCCTGGTGTGCACCGTCTGTGCTCGTGCGAAGGCCTCCCATCGACCGCCCGCCGGGCTCCTTCGTCCGCTCCCAGTCCCCGGTCGGCCCTGGTCGCACGTCGCCCTGGACTTCGTCACCGGCCTTCCCCTCTCACACGGTAACACTGCCATCCTCACCATTGTTGACCGTTTCTCAAAGGCTGTGCACTTCGTTGCTCTTCCCAAACTCCCCTCTGCTGCAGAGACTGCTGACCTGATGGTACTCCACGTCTTCCGACTCCATGGGATCCCGGCAGACATCGTCTCCGACAGGGGCCCTCAGTTCATATCCCAGGTCTGGAGGGCTTTCTGTCGGGCTCTGGGGGCCACGGTCAGCCTCTCCTCCAGGTTCCACCCACAGACCAACGGCCAGTCGGAGCGGGCCAACCAGGACCTGGGATCCGCACTCCGCTGCGTGACAGCCCGGGACCCCTCCAGCTGGAGCGCCTTCCTGCCATGGGTTGAATACGCCCACATTTCCCTGTCTTCGGCAGCCACAGGTCAGTCCCCCTTTGAGTCATCTTTGGGCTACCAACCCCCGCTGTTCCCTGCCCAGGAAGAGGAGATCGCTGTGCCGTCGGTGCAAGACCATCTCCGTCGCTGCAGGACGATCTGGGAGGAGACGAGGGCTGCGCTGCTCTGGACTGCGGACCAGAACCGGCGCTTCGCCGACCGCCACCGGACCCCGGCTCCCGCCTATGTACCAGGTCAGATGGTATGGCTCTCATCTCGGGACCTGCCACTCAAATCTGTCTCACGGAAGCTAACCCCCCGTTTCGTGGGGCCCTACAAGATCCTGTCCCTCATAAATCCCTCTGTTGTCAAGCTCCAGCTCCCCCCCCCCATATGCGCATTCACCCTTCCTTCCATGTCTCCCAGCTCAAACCGGTGGTCTCCAGTCCCTTGTCTCCCCCTGCTCCAGAGCCCCCTCCTCCGCTGGTGATAGACGACCACCCGGACTACGTGGTCCGGGAGTTGCTGGAGGTGCGGCGACGCGGCCGCGGCTTCCAGTACCTGGTCGACTGGGAGGGCTACGGCCCGGAGGAGCGGGGCTGGATCTCCCTGTCGATGATCCTGGACCCGGATCTCGTCCAGGACTTTCATCGGGCTCACCCTGACAAGCCTGGGCCGCCGGGAGGCGCCCGTAGAGGGGGGGGGTCCTGTCATAATCACAGCACGGGCCTACTTCACTCCCCCTCCTTTTCCCCTCACGTCCTCCACACACTCCTCTTCATCCCCCTCTCCATCCACTGCACACTCCTCCTCATCCTCTCTTTCTCCAGTCACCCCTTCCTTTACCCTCATACGCCCAGCTGTATTTCATCCCCCTAATTTGCACGCGGTCAAGCACCCCACTCTCCACAGCTGCACTCAATCCTTCCCTGATGGGGGGACTACTTCTACACCTCGACGCTGACCAGAAGCTGTCGTGGTATTAATTACCACTGCCCAGGTACGACGTCTCTGCCGAAAGCTCTGCTAGATACCAACCGTGTATTTGCTTACTCTAACCTGTTTCTCTCCTGTGCCCCAAAGGACTGCCGTCCCTGCCTGGACGTCACCTGTTCCCAAAGAGGAACACTCGTTCTCCCGCTGCAACCCAGCAGCTCCCAAGACAAGCACCAGGACCGCTTGCTCGCTCACTGCCGCCGCGGCAGCCACAAGACAGAACATAACCCTGTTCTATTTCCCCCAATTCCTGTGTTGCTCAATTGACATTAAACACCCTTGAAACCGCTCCTATCTCTTCTCGTGTATTCAGCAATTGGGCTGTGCTCCAGACCCCAGTTCTCACACCTCTAAGTCACAACCCTAACTTAGGGGTTAGTTAGAGGTGGCCTAGGTCTGGTTAGGGGTTAGAGTTAGAGGTGGTATAGGTCTGGTTATACTGATCCAATACCAGTGCATACATAAAAATATACATATATATATATTATATAAATTATAAAACTTTTTTTTCTTTTCTTTTTTACAGCTACTGTTTTATATATACTCTTTTTTAGTAATAACTAGAAAGTAATGGTATTTATTCAACAACAGGTGATTGTATAGATTAGTATTAGTATCATTAAAAGTTATATGCTCAACTATGCTTCACCCACAGAATGGTTGTTGTTGGCACGTTGGTTCCACACAGACATTATACGTTGTTGCGCACTTCCTATCCAGGCTGCTCCGTTTAGGTTGGCTACTGTAGTAGCAGAGGCTCTCTGTTGTGATTTTTAATGCAAAATAAATATTCAACATTCTCTTTTGAGACTCCGCCTCAGACTCTTATCATTTGGCACTAAAAGCTAAACATTGTCACCGGTATGGCTGTCCGCAACATGTCATTAATTGTGTGGGAGACTCGGTCGATCAGTTAGCCACATTAGCGTGAGCTAGCTTAGCCACTAGCTAACGCGGGCTAAATGGAAATACAAACAATGTAACGTAACGTTACTGGTGAAAAAGTTATTTACCTTGGAATACTCCTTTGCCAACTTGCTGTACTTTGCTTGCAGGTCTGCAGCTGGATTATGAATAGTCCCAACTTTAGCCAAGGTAACGTTAAGCTAAAACTAGCTTTTCAAATAGCTCCAGCTAATGCTAATAACATAGCTCCCCGTCACACTGCTCTACTCGGGACGATGGCATTAAGAAAAGTTATAATTATTTTGTCTCGTCTTGTTTTAGTCAACAATATCAACATACATGAAGAGAAATTTCGTCCTGGTTTTTGTAAATTACATTTGTGTGTCCTCAGTTGTGGTCAACGATATTTAATTAACTATTTAGTCTTGTTACCGTCACATGGTATTCAATAACGTGACGTCACGTCTCGTTGTCGTCATGAAAAAAAACCTTCGTTGACGAACATCTTTCGTCATCAATTTAGTCAACAAAATTAACACTGGCTCTCAGGAGGAGTTCCACTCCGAAAGTGAAAGTATGTTGGGAAGATTTGATGAAAAGGGCTACCCAAAGCAGTGTCTTAACTCTGCCATGGCCACTGTAAATCAAATTGAAAGAAAATAACTATTCCTGAAGAAAGAAAGAAACAGAACATCAGGCACCATTAATTATGTCCTTACTTATGATCCATTTAGTTATGTTATTAAGTCCACAGTCATGAAACACTGGCATTCTATCATCAGATAGAACTTTAAATGACCGCTTCCAACACCCTCCACCCTTTACACATAAAAGGGCTACCAACCTGAAGGACCGCCTTGTTAGAGCAGACTCGTATTCAAAGCCAGAGCCTTTTATTTATGGAAGCTTACCATGTACATCTTGTAGCCACATGATCAAAACAAACACATTTCACGACTCCCACACCGGGAAGAATTACAAGATCAGATCGCTAATATAACATGTAATTCCACACACATAATATATTTATTATTCTGCCCATGTAAAAAATACTATATTGGACAGACATCCCGCAAATTAAAAATCAGATTGAACGAACACAGAAGCAATATAAAGCGGACCAACATTAATTGCCCTGTGGCACGACATTTTAACTAAATGGATCATAAAATCAATGACCTCAAGTGCATAGGTCTAGAGATGTTTTTTCTTAATAGAAGGGGTGGGTGGTAACCATGAACAACTTATTTTACAACAGGAATGTGTATGGATTCATCGGCTCAAATCTATGTATCCAGCTGGGATGAATGAAGAGTTCAATTTGGCTCCATTCCTTTAGGTGAAAGCTATCCTGTTATCTACTGTATAAACAAAAAACTAGTACATTGATTAATGAACGGTCTAACAACCTGATACCCCCAATGTACTGTCTTTTTTGTTCCATACAGATTTGTAAATATTGTATTGTAATATATATTAATTTGTTGTTTCATACATAGCCATCATACGCATTTATGTGATACTGTGATGATATCTACCTGTCAATCTAGCCCTGCTACTGATCATGACATCAACCTAGCCTGTTGATTGATTGCAGATTGTTCCCACCTGTATGTTGTCAAGTACAGCCTAAGGTTTGTTTGTCACAATTGTCATTGCACACTGATGAAGGCCGGATGGCTGAAAGCGTTTTGTGCGTTATACAACTTGTGCATAAAAATAAAAACAACGATATTCCCAGAGTGCAGTTCCTACTTCCTTTTTTTTGCAACTTAATTAATGTTGGACTACGCACCTGTCTGAGCGCAGTGGTTACCCCCCTTTTTCTACTAAAATCATACTGTGACATGTCATAGAAAATATCATCATAGATGGAAATACAAACAATGTAACGTAACGTTACTGGTGAAAAAGTTATTTACCTTGGAATACTCCTTTGCCAACTTGCTGTACTATGCTTGCAGGTCTGCAGCTGGATTATGAATAGTCCCAACTTTAGCCAAGGTAACGTTAAGCTAAAACTAGCTTTTCAAATAGCTCCAGCTAATGCTAATAACATAGCTCCCTGTCACACTGCTCTACTCGGGACGATGGCATTAAGAAAAGTTATTATAAAAGTTAAAATATAATGTCATTATAGATCTGTGTTGAGATATCATTTTATCTTTGTACAGCTTGACTGGTTATGGCCAGCTAGTATAATGTGTGTGTAGCTCTTTAAAAGGTCCAAAGTACCCAGCTAGCCAAAGCAAGGTCGTGTTATTACTCCCCTACTGATAACACAGTTTGTTTATACTTTCATCATATCTGATGTATAATGTTACGTCTTGCAAGTGTGTATAAACTATGTTCTGCCCAGACCTCTTGGTCACTTTGCTGGTCAGATTCAGGGGCTGTCTACACGAGCGCTGGGTTTAATGTAACCGTGATTGTATGTGCGCAGTTGCACTGTTTGCCCACACACAACCGGGGTTTTGCTACACTGCAACCGCGGTCTTTGAAATCCAGAGTCCAGGGTGAAGTTTTGCGCACATCCCGGTTGCAGTGGTTGTGTGTGGGCATAGAAACCGAGGTTATTTCCAGTGTTTACAGCAGAGCTGTCCCAAGTAGCGTTATATGAAATTGATTGTAACAAACTTTTGTTCGAAACATATCGTCTGTGTTGAAGAGTGTTGTGATCGACTGATGATGTCTGTTGTCGCATTCCTGACCTGACGCTCAGAGTAAAACTGTAGCTGCGGCTAAACTAAACTCATGTGTTCAAGTTTCTCAAGTTTCTTTAATAGTTGTCATACAGAAGTACAGAATACTTTTATACAAAATGCTTCTTACTGTTACGCTCCAGAGACTGTGCAAGACAAGATAAGTATGAAATAAAATAACATAGTATAGCATGTAAATTAGAAGTAAAAAAAATGAGGTCACAGTGTTCAGTATAGACATATGTACAATGTTCGATGCAGAGTAGACGTAACTGAGTTACCATATAATATACAATACTGTGTAGTGTACTAATATACAATACTATATAGTGCAAGGCAGAAATAGGATGAGGTGCAATTTAGGTACAATTTACAGTAGGTGTACGAGTTGTAGTGCAAATCCTTTATCAATAAATATAAAGTGTGTTTGTGTGATCTAAAGTGTGGAGAGTGGGTGCTGCAGTGTGTTGTCAAGTTATTGTTATAAGGAACCCAGTCCAGACTGCATCCCCTTAACAATTGTTTGTATTGAGCCGTATTGTATTGTACCCATTCTGCAATGTGTTAAATAACGTTTGCTTCCATTCATTCTACTAGCGTTAACGTTACCACATTATTACGTTAGCATGTAAGCTAACAACACCGGAGATCTTTTTGTGAGACTAAACTATCCGCTCTTGGTGGTAAATTGTGTTGATGTTGGTTTTGTTTCATCAACAAATTAGGCAGAACACACAGTGAATGTATCAGTTTTTGTTTATTGCACTTTTATTGCACTTTGTTTTCTTGCTGAAAAATAAATGCTACGTTGGCTAAATGGCTGTGACCAAGGAGGGATGTTTGTGTTCCAGGGCTGCGAGTATATTTCCGGTATTAACCCTAAACGCTTCTGGTTGGTTGAAATGGCCTTCATGTCTGAACAACATCGCCACCTACTGCTTTGGCATTGTACTACATGCATATGACTTCACTCTGTGTGGACAGTTTTATTTTTTTTAAACCCGTGATCGTGTGGACTGGGCCTCAGTGTGTGAACACATGTTGTCTCTGATTGTAAAGTGAACTTTCATTTTGTGGCCACAGATGAAATAAACTATGTTTCCTATTTTTAATAAGGACTCAGAATGATTTATACAAACGGCTCATCTTTTTGTCCTTTAACATTTCCCATAACAGACATCACAACAGAACATGTTTGAGTTCCATTTGAATAATATAAATAATATGTTTGGTAAGGCTGTCCCCGAAGCCTGTTTTTGGGATTCAAACTTTGTCAGGGTTCTTCGAACGGACGTTCGAACCTTCATTTTTATTCGAATTATTCTCATTTCTTTTTATAATCTTTTTTTTTATTATATCCTCAAACTCAACCCTCAATTTAAATAAAGTGATTCATCTGATTAAATTAGTATTTTCTTTTATTAAATCTACTTTCCAGCGCCCTGTCAACTGTCAAATGATGTCAACTGTCAACCTGAATTAACATTCAGTATTCAATATTGTCTGATTCAATATTAACATTCAGTATTCAAGTAGAACAGCTAGCTAGCCGTTGTGGACACTCACCTTTCCACAGCAAAACGGACAAGGCAAGGCACCTTGGTCTAGAAATGCAGGTTTCAATCTATGTTGTTTAGTCTATCTGTTCAGTACTGTTTAGTACTGTTTCAATATGCACAATGAGAGATCTTCTGAGAGAATTGTTGAATATATACACAAATGTTCTGTAATGATCTATTATGACATCATACTATGACATCACACATGTTCTAGAATGTTCTATTATGACATAATACTTGACATCACAACGGAACATGTTTGAGTTCTATTTGAATAATATAAATACTATGTTTGGTAAGGCTGTACCCAAAACTTCGCCAGTCTTCTTCGAACGGACGTTCGAACCTTCGTTTTTAATTTCTTTTATTATTATTTAATCTTTTTTTTCTATCCTCAAACTAAATCCTCAATTTGAATAAAGTTATACAAACTTCGTCAGAGTTGAACGGACGCTTGAACCTTCATTTTTATATATAAATTTTTTTATCCTCACACTAAATCCTCAATTTGAATAAAGTGATTAATCTGATTAAATTTGTCTTTTTTCTTTTATTATTTTGTTAGCGATGTAATAAAAAACAACACTATAATAAAAAACGATAATATACGATTGGTAAACACTGATTAACCAAAACACTTGAAAGAAAACTGGATGAATTATTATAATAATATGTGGTTGGCACTTCTTTATCGTTGCTATTGTAGATAACTGTGGCAATTCTAGAGTTAATACATGTAAAACATTTTATTCATTGATAACCCAAAAAAAACATTATCTACTTGAGGAGAGAATGTGTATATCTGTGTTTTAACTTTGTGTACACACTTACCGCCCATAATGGGAGTAGGTATGCGTTACTCATAAATAGTTTCTGCTTGGGGAGAAGTCTTGGTTTTGGGGAGGTAATACATAGGGTTTGCAACCTGTTCTACTTCTAGAAACAAAACAGTGAACAAAATGTGTATTTTAGCAGCTTTAGGGGCTACAGGCGTGTAGTTCACCAGTTTGATAAGAATCTATTATTTGGGAAACAGAAAATACTCTGTTACACTATAACCACTTGTAGGGCTGGGCGATATGGCCAAAAATGATATTATCGATATTGTTATAAGTATTATTTTAAACAACAGACATGTTTATTTTTGCAGCAATTCTTTGTCGTTGCCGCCATCTTTAGTGTTACATCCCCTCACACACTCCAGTTCTCAGGCTGCAGCTGGTTTGAAAGCTAAAGTAAACCGGCTTCTCTGCTGGCTGTGGCTCCAGGGGAGTTGAACAGTTCTGGCTCTGCTAGTTTCTTTTCTATCTTTTGTCGCTTTTTTGGTGGACAAACCACCGCACATGTGCACCGTGACTCGTGACTGGAGACTAGCTCTGCTAGCACACATAGCCTACTGTGTACAGATGGGTTCAAACTGTATTTTACATTAGAAAGCAAACAAAATAAATGGACAAGAGAAAAATAAATCTCAATTTGGTCAGTATTGTCATTTGGACAAGCAAAGCCATTACTTTAACACTTTGATTGCCTAAGGCTAAATTCATGATATACCATCCGTTGCCAGCTCTATTTAACATGGAGAAGTTCCCCTTCTTTGCAGGGCTATAACTTTTTAAATTCTATTGCTAGATTGCCATTATTAGGGCCCATTCAAGGTCCTATATGTATTGTTCATTGTGTAGCAACGTTAAACTTTTTCATTCACATATTCATAGTAAAATATGGTCTAAAGTATAAGTATGTTTTCATCTCTTTCTGCAGCTTTCTCCAGAACGTGATTTATAGCCCCAAATGCATTATATTGATGATGAAATACAGTTTGATAGCGATCGGTGCCAGATGAAAAATTTCAAATGGACGTGCTTCTAGGAGTTTCAAAGTATCATCTGATGATGACCGGATGGGCGGGGGATCGTTTATAATTCCGTGGGCAACGTTATACCATTCATCTAATGTGGGTCAAATGTTCATCATAGCAGTTAGTATCGAACACGGTAATAATAAACGCTAAAACTCACCCCAGTCTCCGCGGGCCGTTGGGCGATCAGCGTGGAGAAGACAGTTTTCAATTACGGGATGTCGAAATACCGGATCTATTTCCAGGTTGTATAATAGTATATACGTCCAAATCATGTTGTTTATTGAGTTAGGGCGAGCGATCTATTATCCAGTGTTTCAAGATGGAGTCGCGGGAGCTATAGAGAGTGCCCGGAAGTAATATGGGTGATCACCACTTCATCCACATGACTTCCTGTTTGGCGCTTCTGCCGATCGGTCACCAGATGGCGCTCTTGAACCGCTAGAGGGTTGAGAGGAGGCCAGCACTGTGTCTCAGGGCTGCAGAGGAAAAATATGATTTCGATCACAGATTTTTGAAATATTGATATTAAAGACGAGTTAGGGCGTCCTCGGCAACTTTAGCATGGCTAGGAAAGACGCCTACACGTTTTCGGCACTTAAAGTGTTAAGTTGCAGGCAAGAAAGACAAGTCTGTCCACTGTCTCTGGGTTTAACAACAACAACAAAAATCGATATTCTTTTTTTTCTATATATTTTTTTCCGATATCGATTATTAAAATATATCGCAATAATTATTGTTATCGTTATATCGCCCAACCCTAACCACTTGAATGTGTAAACACCATGTCCTCATGCCTCACCATAGTGTGAACAATATGTATATATATATACCATCTTATATATCTTTACATATTGTTTTCAAATGCATTTTTTTTGGTCTCATGAGTGTTTTACAAAGGTGTGAGAGAGAGAGAGAGAGAGAGAGAGAGAGAGAGAGAGAGAGAGAGAGAGAGAGAGAGAGAGAGAGAGAGAGAGAGAGAGAGAGAGAAGACAAACAGACATGATATAGACAGACAAATGATCAACCATATTATCATTTGCTATTTTAAGCTTGTTCTGGAAGAAATTAAGAGTGTCAACCTTTAGTAAAGTCCTGTCTTTAGTTATCCTAAATAAATCTTATACAATTGATATCTTAATTATAACTTATTAACCTAGTTGTATAGTGCATAATGAAACATTTGTCAATCTGTATTGTTCTAGAGAAAGAATGGGCATTCATTCAAGTCAAAGTTAATTTATCATAATGATTCTAAAATATATATATATATTGTTTAACCTTTATTTACCCAGGGTAGGTTCGCTGAGCACAGATGCTCTTTTTCAGCTACGCCCTGCTTCACATTCACACAGTTCCATTCATACCTGGGAGCTGCCCAGTACAACCACAGTATATACACAAATGGGAGTGGCCTAAGGGGGTGTGGCCTAAGGATCGGGGGAGTGGTCAACATAGACCAATGAAAGAGGATATCCCTACTGAGTACAATGACACAACCCGCAAGTCTCTACGACAAAAGGTTCAAAAGATACAATAAGGGGGAGGAGCCGAACCATGGGGGCGTGGTCAACATAGACCAATGAAAGAGGATATCCCTACTGAGTACAATGACACAACCCGCAAGTCTCTACTACAAATGGTTAAAAAGATACACAAAGGGAGAGGAGCCAAACTATGGGCGTGGTCAACATAGACCAATGAAAGAGGACATCCCTACTGAGTACAATAGCACAACCCACTAGTATCTACAACAAACGGTTCAAAAGATACAAAAAGGGGGCGGGACCTAATTATAAGGGGGATGGGCCGAACCATGGGGGCGTGGTCAACATATGAGTAATCCCCTGAAGGGGGAGGAGCCGAACCATGGGGGCATGGTCAACATAGACCAATGAAAGAGGATATCCCTACTGAGTACAATGACACAACCCGCAAGTCTCTACGACAAACGGTTCAAAAGATACACAAAGGGAGAGGAGCCAAACTATGGGCGTGGTCAACATAGACCAATGAAAGAGGACATCCCTACTGAGTACAATAGCACAACCCACTAGTATCTACGACAAACGGTTCAAAAGATACAAAAAGGGGGCGGGACCTAATTATAAGGGGGATGGGCCGAACCATGGGGGCGTGGTCAACATATGAGTAATCCCCTGAAGGGGGAGGAGCCGAACCATGGGGGCATGGTCAACATAGACCAATGAAAGAGGATATCCCTACTGAGTACAATGCCACAACCCGCAAGTCTCTACGACAAATGGTTCAAAGGATACAAAAAGGGGATGTGGCCTAAGGATCTGGGGAGTGGTCAACATAGACCAATGAAAGAGGATATCCCTACTGAGTACAATGGCACAACCCGCAAGTCTCTACGACAAATGGTTCAAAAGATACAAAACGGGGGTGTGGCCTAAGTGGGTGTGGCCTACGGGTCGGGGGAGTGGTCAACATAGACCAATGAAAGAGGATATCCCTACTGACATACATCAAAAATACATCATTTTGAAGTGTGTGACTAAATTGTGTTGTGGAAATAGTTTGTAATTAGTTTCACCCAGCTGACAGAAACTGGAGGTGTGGCCTTTGTGCATGTGGCTTTTGTAGTTAAGTGGGCACTTGTGACAGTTTTTTTTTTGGTTAAATACCAGCTTTTTCTCTGTTGGAATCATTCTGATGACAGCAGCAGAGAGGGTAGGATCTTTTAACTGAATAATACTGTGTACATCATTTTGAAGTGTGTGACTAAATTGTGTTGTGGAAATAGTTTGTAATTAGTTTCACCCAGCTGACAGAAACTGGAGGTGTGGCCTTTTGCTGCAGGTGTCACTCATCAGTAATTAGTGATAGTGATTTAAGGACTTGCTGGCATAGCGTCAGCGAAGCGTCGAGAAACGAAGAGGGACAAAGAGGAGTTTTCCTGGAGTTATCCGTGAAATCCACCCAGTGCTAAGTACACCATAATCCTATATTTCCCTCCCACTCTGCCATTTCCCTACTATCTCGCTCCCTCCCTACAACCTTCTCCCTGCCACTCTTGACACCACAATGTGCCTCATACCTATATCCACAATCTGCTCCTCCAGAACTGACTCTACCCATCCACGCCAGTTTGCTAGCAACCCGGCAAATCTCTCCTACCCTCCTACAGCCACTAATACACCTGTCACAGTACGGGGAGGCTTATGGAATTGTCAATCAGCAGTCAAGAAAGCTGACTTCATTACTGCCTACGCCCATAGTCTAAATCTGCAGCTCCTGGCTCTAACTGAGACCTGGATAACTCCCAATAACTCATCAACACCTGCAGCATTATCTACAAACTATAACTTCACTCACACACCTCGACCCTCCAGACGGGGTGGAGGCACTGGCCTCATGACATCTCCTTCATGGGCTACAAACCTAACACAACTCCCAGAACTGTCACTCTCCTCCCTCGAATATCATGCAATATCTGTCTCTAATCCTTTCAATCTCACCATTGTTACACTCTATCGCCCTCCAGGTCCCCTCGATCACTTCATAGATGAGCTGGACATGCTTCTAAGCTCCTTACCGGAAGATGGTACCCCGCTCCTTCTATTGGGCGACTTCAACCTGCCTGACTCATCTCAGTCGGTCCCAGTGGTCTCCCTCCTACAACAATTTGACCTGACTCCCACTGCCATGCCTCCCACCCACAAAGTAGGCAACTCCTTGGATCTCATATTTTCCCGTAACTCCAGCATCATTAACACCACGGTAACTCCCCTACATGTATCTGACCATTCCTTCATATCCTTCTCACTAACTCTCATGCTTAACCGAAAGGTCTTCACCCCAACTCAAACCGTCTCACTCAGACGTAACCTGGCCTCCCTATCCCCCTCCACCCTCTCCTCTGACATAATATCCGCTCTACCTTTGAGTGACACCTTCTCTGCTCTCCCCACAGAGATGGCAACCTCCACCCTCCTCTCAGCCCTTGCAACCTCCTTTGACAAGCTCTGTCCCCTCGTTGAGAAACCTGCCCGCCGTTCCCCACCCAGTCCATGGCTGACGGATGCAGCGAGAGAACAAAGACAGATCCTGAGAGCGGCTGAGAGGAAGTATAGAAAGTCACGCCTCACTGCTGACATCGACACATATCACAACCTCTTGTTAACATTCTCCAAAACCATTACTAATGCCAAAGCTTCTTTCTTTCAACATAGGATCGAGGCCTCTGCCAAGAATCTTCGCAAACTGCATGCTACCATGTCCTCCCTCCTCACTCCCCCCCCCCCCTCCTCCCTCATCTTTTTCTGCCGAAGACTTTGCGATCTTCTTTGAGGAAAAAGTGGAGAACATCCGCAGCTCCTTCTCCCAACCCCCACCCATTCCAAACGCTGAATCGAGAACCTCATCCTTCACTCTGTCATCTTTCTCTCCCATTACAGAAGCCGAGACCCTGACACTGGTAACGTCGAACCGTCCGACTACATGCCAGCTGGACCAGCTACCCTCCCCACTCCTCCAGACCATAGCACCGGACATCCTCCCATTCCTAACTGCAACCATCAACTCCTCACTCAACTCGGGGGTGGTCCCCACCTCCCTAAAACAAGCCAGAGTCACGCCCCTCATAAAAAAACCAACCCTGAACCCCACCGTCATAGCCAACTATCGTCCTGTCTCTCTTCTCTCCTTTCTTTCTAAAACACTTGAACGTGCTGTATCCAACCAACTTACTGCTTATCTCTTACAGAATGACCTCCTAGACCCCAATCAGTCTGGCTTCCGGACTGGCCACTCCACAGAAACGGCCCTCATTGCGGTCACAGAGGCACTTCACTTAGCAAAAGCGAAAGGCCTCTCCTCTGTCCTGATTCTCCTAGATCTATCTGCAGCCTTCGACACAGTCAACCATCAGATCCTCCTCGCGGCCCTCGCAGGAATGGGAGTGGCTGGATCTGCGCTGACATGGCTGACATCATACCTCAACGACCGCTCCTACCAAGTGTCATGGAGAGGGACTCTGTCGGCCACCCGCCCCCTCCGGACGGGTGTCCCCCAGGGCTCAGTCCTAGGACCCCTTCTCTTCTCCCTCTACACTAAATCACTGGGTAACATTATCACGTCTCATGGCTTCTCATATCATTGTTATGCCGATGATACTCAACTCTTCCTCTCCTTCCCTCCCTCAGATATCCACGTCTCTGAGCGGATCTCGGCCTGCCTGTCCGACATCTCCGCCTGGATGACGACCAACCACCTCAAACTGACCCTAAGCAAAACAGAATTGCTCCACCTGCCGGCCAAATCCTCCCCCCTGACCGACCTCTCCATCACAGTCGAGAATGCAGCTGTGACCGCGTCCCCGACCGCCAAGAACCTTGGTGTTGTCCTCGACGACCAGTTGAACTTCTCTGCTCACATCGCAGCGACAACCAGAACCTGCAGATTCCTCCTGAGCAACGTCAGAAGGATACGCCCCTTCCTGACAAAAGAAGCCACTCAACTCCTCGTCCAATCAACAGTCATCTCCCGCCTCGACTACTGCAACGCACTGCTAGCCGGCCTCCCGGCCACTGCCACCAAGCCTCTTCAACTCATTCAAAACGCAGCGGCCCGCCTGATCTCAAACCTACCGAAGTCGGCCCACTTCTTAGGGACCTGCACTGGCTCCCCATTGCTGCACGTATCCGCTTCAAGGCCCTCGACCTAGCATACCGTGCGGCAAAGGGAACCGCTCCCGCCTACCTCCGGTCAATGGTCTCTAACTACACACCCTCAAGACCCCTACGCTCTGCATCTTCTGGCCGCCTCAGACCTACTCCTATCCAAGCTCCCGGAGGGTCATCAAAGAGAAGCCGCCTATTCTCAGTCCTTGCCCCACAATGGTGGAATGAACTACCCATCCCAGTTAGGACAGCCGAATCCCGTCCAATCTTTCGCCGTCGACTAAAGACTCACTTCTTCAACCATTATCTGAAATGATTTATAAAAAAAATAAAAATAAAAAAAAATCTAACCCTGACTAACCTTACTGTCATGCACTTGTCCTAATAAACTAACCTACACTGTAACACGCAACACTTGATGAACATTGTTACTCAGCTGATAGAGTTGTACCCTTCTTGCTGTCTTGTCGTACAGAACTTGTAAGTCGCTTTGGATAAAAGCGTCAGCTAAATGACTAAATGTAAATGTAAATGTACTGAGTACAATGCCACAACCCGCAAGTCTCTACGACAAACTGTTCAAAAGATACAAAAGGGGGTGTGGCCTAATGATCAAGCGGTAATCCCCTGAAGGGGGAGGAGCCGAACCATGGGGGCGTGGTCAACATAGACCAATGACAGAGGATATCCATACTGAGTACAATAGCACAACCCGCAAGTCTCTAGGACAGGGTATCTGCAGGTTTAGCCCAGTCAGATTTAAAGCTTTTTAATACTATTTTTTTTTTTTTTTTTTTAGCGTTTATCGCTTTATTCTACTGGGCAGTCCAGTAGAGAGAGAGAGAGGAGGGATGGGAGACAGAGTGGGGGGAAGACATTCGGCAAATAACGACGGGTTCGGGGGGCGCCCCTTTTTAATACTTTTTAATGCGACTCAGAATGAAATTTAATACCAATTTCACAATAACAAAATGGGAGAAATCACGCAACGACACCAATTAGTTTAAGTTTATGGACACATTGGTCCAAAGATGTTTATTAAAACATAAAGGAGTAACTGGATTGGATGAAACAAAGGGGTGACAAACATAAATATCTCTCCGTCTCTCTCCCTCTCTCATGTCAGAAGTCACCTCGCTGGCAGACTGCCGTCCCTCTCTCTCTCTCATGTCAGAATATAGTTCCTCCATGTACTATAGTATTGCAATTGGGCCAGGATCACATAATAATAGTGTCTATCCGGTACATACAATCAAAACTAGAATATCTCATTACGCTCCGCTTTACCCAGCTCGTCCTTGTGCGATAAACCATGCCAACTTAATTGCGATTAAACCTACCCGCATGGCTGAAAATCGTGCTGTTAAATATACAGAGTGCGTGAAGGTTGGCCTTATCAACATTCGCTCTCTGCCAACCAAAACTCTTTTGGTAAACGAGTGAACTGTATTGGGCCTCACTGAGACATGGCTTAAACCTAATGACTTTCTGCCCTTAAACGAGGCTTCACCCCCTAATTTTAGTAGCTCCCATATCACAAGCACCTCCAAGAAAGGAGGCGGAGTTGCTCTAATTTACGACTCTAAGCACAACTTTACATCCGACGCAAACTGTAAGTTTTCCTCGTTTGAGGTGCCCCCTCTCCCCCCAACAGAAAGTGTGGCGGTCTGATTCCTACCTCCACTGCATCCTTTGTAATGGCTGTCCTTTACCGCCCCCCAGGCCCTTACACCCTCTTCCTAGATGAGTTTTCCACTTTTATCTCTGAGCTTATTACGCGCTCAGATAACATTTTAATTGTTGGTGATTTTAACATTCATTCCAACAAAACTCTAGATCCCCTAAATAAGGCTTTTCCCGACATCATTGACTCTGTCGGTCTCATTCAAATCGTTGACCAACCCACTCACAGTGGTGGGAACACCCTTGACTTAGTCCTAGCCCGCGGTCTCACTGTGTCAGATTTGACCGTTTCTCCCTATGTTCCTGCTCTCTCAGACCACTACCTCATCAAATTTCAAATTGATTTGACGGTTTCTGGTCCAGACAGTGTAGAATCCTACATGAGCCGTCGTATTAATGCCTCAACTGTCCCAATTCTAGTTAACTGCCTACCAGACACCCTCTCTCCCTTCCTCTCTTACTCTGGCCCCCTTGATCTCTTTACAGACAAACTTAACGCCGCCCTTCGTAGCACGCTCGACATTGTCGCTCCCCTTAAAGGGGAACTCCACTTTTTTTGGAAATTAGCTTATTTAACATCTTCCCTGGAGTTAGACAAGAAGATGCATACCTTTTTTGTCTCTGTGCGTGCATTTTAGCTTTGGGAATAGACGCTCCATTAGCATAGCTTAGCTTCATCACTGGAAGTGAGGCAGGACAGTAGCCTTACAGTGCCTTACAGTGTATTGCAAGGTCTGACATTGACCAAACTTGATATGCATGACCTTGGTGGGCTCTAGGTCAACTCCTGAAAAGGGGGTCAATGTCAGACTTTGCAATCAAAAGTTAGGGGGCTAATAACCCTTGCCATAATTTCAGTGCGCCCCCTAACTTTTGATTGCAAGGTCTGACATTGACCCCCTTTTCAGGAGTTGACCTAGAGCCCACCAAGGTCATGCATATCAAGTTTGGTCAATGTCAGACCTTGCAATACACTGTAAGGCACTGTAAGGCTACTGTCCTGCCTCACTTCCAGTGATGAAGCTAAGCTATGCTAACGGAGCGTCTATTCCCAAAGCTAAAATGCACGCACAGAGACAAAAAATGTATGCATCTTCTTGTCTAACTCCAGGGAAGATGTTAAATAAGCTAATTTCCAAAAAAAGTGGAGTTCCCCTTTAAGCCTAAAATTAAACGAGCTCCGCAAAAACAAACTCCCTGGTTTACGGAGGAAACTCGCTCCTTTAACACATTGACGACCAGCATGTAGCGCCGATTTATAGGCCAGAGGACAGAGGTTTGTTTACAAACCGATGTACTTTCTAACAGCTATATATATAATTTATAGTATTGCTATCGGTCCATTCTCATTGTCACTTGAGTGCATAAACCGTGCCTTCATAATGGCTTAAAGAAAATAAAAATCCATCGGTTGGTTGTCATTTTATAGCACTGTGAATATAAGGTTTATCGCAGTTTTCGCCTCGGTTTTTTTCTGGGGAGCTAGATAATAGGCTAAAGGCTAGTCACGTTATATCAAACGCCATTTCTGCTGTATATATACAAATGAAATAAAACAAAATGCGTAGCATCCGGACTATTACAGAGCATCTATGGATGAAATGGGGGCGACGGGGAACGCCGATTACTATTATTGATTAGCAATACAGTGTGCGTTCAATATACCATTTTCACTGATCGATCACGTTACGTTTTAAAACAATGTCCAATCCAGCTGTAATTTGGGGGAATAGTATCCTACCGTCAGGCCATGTGATCGCCGGCAGCATTTCGTCATTAGTCATTGGAATCTGGTAGATCGATATGTCCATTGGCTAATCATAAATCCCATTATTCCAGGCTGAAATATGCGTTCGGTAACGGGATCAAAGATGGAGGGTGTTCGTTTGGAACCGAGGCTCATATGAAACGCCCACAGACAGTGAAAAGAATTTTTTTTTCAATCGCCCTCAATGATACTGCAGTGGAGCGATGGCACCCCTAAGCGGATCTGGCCGGTATTGCATGTTTCGAAAATCAAATATGTGGGTAGGTCCTGCAACTCGATCGTGGACGTTAATAGCGTTATTAATATGGAATAAAACAATAACAACTCGCCACGAGTTAACTCGTGGTTCTGGTCCTCAACGGGTGGAATCGAAACACGTATATATACGTGGACGGTCCACATAGTGTTAAAAAGGCATGTCGCAAACTTGAACATAAATGGCGTTCGACCAAACTCGAAGTATTCCGCCTTGCCTGGAATGATAGTTTACGTAACTACAAAAAGGCACTCTCACTTGCCAAAACCTCATATTTTTCCAGGCTCAAAAACAAAAACAACTCAAAGTTTCTGTTTGACACAGTTGCAAAACTTACTCAGAAACAATCAAGTGCCCTAAACCATGCGTTCTCGGCTAACGAATTCATTAAATTCTTTACCAAGAAAATTGATCTCATAAGAGATGAAATTGTTGGCTTACTCAACAATCAGAGTCCCTCCCAACCTCTGATGGGCTTTCCCCCCGACTTTGAATCCAGCCATACGCTATGCTGCCTTGAAAACATCTCACTCAGTGCCCTCTCTAAACTAGGCCCTGCCCTACTCAATATCTTCAACACCTCCTTGTCTACTGGCGTGGTGCCCCTGGCTTTTAAATCAGCCGTCATTAAACCACTACTTAAAAAACCGAACCTAGACCCTCTAATCTTAAAAAATTTAAGACCCATCTCCAATCTTCCGTTCCAATCCAAAATATTAGAACGGATTGTTGCAATGCAACTTACTGACCATCTATCAAACAATAATCTTAATGAATCTTTTCAATCTGGCTTTAGAGCTTTACACTCCACCGAAACGGCGGTTACCAAAGTCACAAATGACTTACTGCTCTCTCTTGACTCAAACCTAACTTCTGTGCTCTTATTGCTTGATCTCAGTGCAGCCTTTGATACTATCGATCATTCGATTCTTCTAGCTCGGCTTGAGAATCATGTTGGCATTCGGGGTCACGCACTTGCTTGGTTTAAATCTTATTTAACTGATAGAACACACTGCGTGGTTTATAATGATTTAACATCTGAGACCCTCCCAGTGCAATGTGGGGTCCCACAAGGCTCTGTCCTGGGCCCTTTACTATTTTCGATTTACATGCTACCCCTCGGCAATATCATACGCAAATTTGGCATAAACTTTCATTTTTACGCTGACGACACCCAATTATATATACCTATTAAACCAAATGATTCCTCCCAATTACAAAATCTTGAGGCTTGCCTGCTTGCCGTCAAAGAGTGGATGTCGCAAAACGTTCTACTCCTTAATGCAGATAAAACTGAGATGTTAATTGTTGGCCCCTCAAACCACAGAGGCTTGTTTCAGGAGATCTCCCTCAACTTTGATACTTGTCATGTATCCCAGAGCTCCACCATAAAAAACCTCTGAGTAATTTTTTATTCCTCCCTCTCATTTAATGCACATATAAAAAATTTCACCAAAATTGCCTTCTTCCATCTTCGTAATATCGCAAAAATTCGCCCCATTTTAACTCTGGCTGATGCTGAAACCCTAATTCATGCTTTTTTCTCATCACGTCTAGACTACTGTAATGCACTTTTTTCAGGCCTACCTAATTCAAGCATAAAAAATCTTCAACTTGTGCAAAATGCGGCTACACGGATACTAACTAAAACTAGAAAATTTGATCACATCACACCAGTTTTGTCCGCCCTACACTGGCTTCCTATTCAAGCCCGATCTGACTTTAAAGTGCTACTCCTCACCTACAAAATTTGAAATGGGCTTGCACCGCTCTATCTATCCGATCTCATCTCTCGATACTCGCCCGCTTTTGCTCTGCGCTCACAAAATGCGGGGCTTCTATCGATTCCTAGGGTTAAAAAGAAATCCGCCTGCCACAGAGCTTTTGTCTACTGCGCTCCCTACCTGTGGAACAAATTACCTGCCATCGTCAGGGGCGCCTGCTCTGTCGAAGCTTTTAAATCCCTGCTTAAGACCCATCTTTTCTCTCTCTCCTTTAACCTACCCTGATCTCACCTGATCGGGGTCTGACCCTTAGATTAATCTGTCTAGTTTAGTTAGGATGTCTATTTGCTCTGGTAACCCCCTCCTATAGGTTTTAGTGAGTTTTTCCTTTTCCTTACCTTCGTGTGGGGTATGTCTGGGAGTGTTGCTTTTATTTATTTTGCATTTATTTTAATTTAATTTTAATTTTTAATTTTTAATATTATTTTTATTATTATAATTTTTTTGGACCTTGTGGTGTTCTTGTTTTGTTCTTGATTTGATGTGATGTTTCTTCTTGACTTGTTTGGGGAGGACGTGTACGGCCCATGGGGACATTGACGTGTGTTGTTGGGCCTTATAAATAAATTTGATTCGAATTTGATTAGAAGTCACCTCGCTGGCAGACTGCCGTCCCTCTCTCTCTCATGTCAGAAGTCACCTCGCTGGCAGACTGCCGTCCCTTTCCCTCTCTCTCTCATGTCAGAAGTCACCTCGCTGGCAGACTGCCGTCCCTCTCTCTCTCTGTCTCTCTCTCATGTCAGAAGTCACCTCACTGGCAGAGTCCTGTCCCTCTCTTTCTATGTCTCTCTCTTCAGGGGTTTTGCTGCCACTTCCTCCATTAGAACAGATTAGATTAGATTAAAATTTATTGTCATTAAAAAACACTTAGTAGTTGTACAGTACAACGAAAAGAAGTTTGGCCTTCAACCAGAGTGCAACTGTAACAGTAAAGTGCAAAAGTAATATACAATGTACAGGTGAATAAACTGGGTATATAGCATATATTCATTAGTACTACTATTGAGTAATAGTGCTAATCAGATGTATGTACAGAGCTGTATTAGAGTAGTATTAATTAATGTGTACAGTGATACAGGTATAAAGACACTAAGACACCCACCCACCCTCTCCTAATGGACAGTCTCCTCCCCGCCGTATGTATATATTTTCTCCCACCCACCCACTCCCTTCTAATGTACAGTCTCCATCCCATCATATGTATATATTTTCTGTTAGGATCTCTGGGTAACAGTACTGTATATTTGCATATCATATATGTCACAAATGTAACAGTACTATATATACCTGTATGTCATGTATGTCCCTATGTCATAAATGTCATGATGTCACGTACAGTATGTTCAGTTGTGTATGTCATAAATGTCACTATGAATTGAAAATGGGGGACCCTGATGTAAACAAGACAAACGTCTTTCTCTGGTCTGCATCCAATTAACAATTGTGTATTGAGCCGTACTGTATTGTACCCATTCTGCAATCTGTTAATAAAGTTTTCATTCATCCAGCTCATTAAATTATAGTAGATATTATAATGTTGCCATCTGCGAACCACCAGAAATAGGTCTGCAACTATCTGCACCCATAAATAAAGCAGGCTTCAGAGGAATGTCTGTTATGGCTGTGGCCAATGCATCTATCTTCTGTGTTACAAAGGATCAGATTAAACCGAATATATATATTTATTGATTGATATATATTGCATAGTATTTGTATATCGTTTGATATCCCTTGTATATTCCTTGTACATATACACGGAATATCCCTTTAGCCTAGTACAGACCATAATATTTCATTCTCCTATTGGACAGCGGTCCACAGGCGCCAGGGCCATGCCTCCAGAGTCAGGTTCAAGGCCACCGTCAAGACATGTCTGTACATGCCCGGCCTTGCCCAGGGATACGAGACAGAAATGAGGTTGGCACTAGATTGTTCGCTGTGCATATAAATATGGCGCAGGTGAATACAGAAGTAGAGTTACCCAATAAGTTGAAGCCTCACCCACGATACTCCGTGCGGTGAAGTATGGCCTGTTTGGCCCCAAATAGAGCATTGAGGCCGCGTGCGAATTAATAACTGAATTGTCAGAGTTTGGCGCTATACCGTCGAGTGCGACATATTTCTATTAAGTCAGTAATAGTCTATTTGTGTATAGTGTATCGTGCGGCTAAAGTTCTACAGTGACCAGCATCACCAACGCTTCCTCGTACCAGCTAGAGTGCTTATCCAGGCTGGGCTGCTTTCATGGCGCTTTCACCCGAGGAGACCTAGACGAGAACCGTGTGGACATGTACACTGGATTAATCTACCCGACGACTACATAGCCCTTTGCGGCTGGATTATATTTGTTTTGGTCCTGTGATTTATGGAGCGGAGAATCGCCGACGCCTACACGTGTGGGATTTACCCTGTGAGGAGCCACGTCGAGTCTGCGCCTCAGAGAGCCTGAGGCCGGCTAGCTTTCTTCACTGTGGAGCTACAGTCTACGGAGAACAGCTGTATTCGTCTGTGGATCAAGAGACTATTGCACCGTCTCCTGTACTTGGAGTCTCCTTAGTCATCTTTGACCAGACTCTCTACTACCGACAGATCCTCTACCCCTGCTGGCTTACAACCGGGGGGACCCTTCCAGTATCTCCCGCTATATATTACTAGTGTACCATAGATATAATTCCCTAAGATTCAGGTTGTATAATTACCTCCTGCGTAACCAGAGAATGGACATTCATTATTGATTTGCCTACGCACATTCCTTTGCCTTATAAGCGCATCCAAAGTAAAATAGAGAAGTATATTATGTACCTTTTGCTGCAATAAATACTTAATTACCACTTTGTGTGGAACCGATTCATTGTGGGAAGTGTTCATCATATTTATATATCATGTACTGTATGGCCAGTAATTAAAGTACATAAAGCGGTAGTGGTTTAATGATACCATACTTATCAATACAGTCAGGGAATTGTACCCCTCAGTTACATTCTGCTTGTGTAAGGAAGTTGAACTCTCAATTTAAACATATCCCAGTTTTGCGCTATGCCATTTTCTTGTTTTGAGTTTTTTTCCCCACAGGTTTATGTCTTCTTTCTTCTCGGAAAATATGCCTGATATTGCAATGGATACAGTATTTATACGAGACCCAATACGTCATTTGGTGGTATCCATCCGCCTTTAAAATAGTATATTCCAAAGTACAACACAATTGAATCTACATTTATCGTATTTATCTTGCTGAATTAATTTGTTAATACTCTTTACACACATTTACTATACATATCCAAAACGAAATAATTTTGAGGCACTATGAACCAAATGTGAGCCTAGAAGACACTTATGAGTATTGCAGAGTATAGCAATGACAACCAATTGTATAAGTATTAATATTTTGGAGAGGTTATCCTTTCAGCTTCCAAGTTAAACATTCAGATGAAGAATCTTGTTTTCAGATTAGTGATATTGCTAAATAACCTTATCTAAATACGTTAGTTTATTCAAATTTAGACTGTAGAGGTTGTGTACTTCCAAGACATAAAACATTCACACTCTAGATTAAATTACAACAGCATGTTCACACAAAAAAAATCTAGTATATGGTTTATTGTAAGGCTTCAAATGTTGGGTCTACTTTATACAAAAGTATTGGACATTTAGTTACTCTGCGGAAAGACAACATTTTGCATACAATATACCATGGTTAATGAAAATAATGTATAATATTGTATGCAAATGGGCCTCATTCAACAATACTCTCTTATTATTTTTCTTATATTCTTGCTTACCTGTCTGTTAAGAGAACAATAAGAAAATCCACCGCCACATTCATCAAACCATTCTTAAAGTCCAAATCTGTTCTTACCCAGGTTTTTTGAATGGTGAATTCCACTCATTCTAAACTGGATGCGCGTTCTCGCGCAAGTCATTTGCATACAGAGACACGCCTCGCGGGCTCATTATAATACGAGAGCGGTGGGCATTGTATATGAGCGGATCCCCCGGCCGTATTCAAGCGCTGGATCAAAATTAGATAGGAATCAAATGTATTGTCATCATCATACAGCACCTATATAGCTATATAATGGAATAGACTGTATTAATATAGTAATATAATAGTAGTTGGCTAGTTGCACGCTTCATGGCCACCTCCCGCAGTGCGTGCATACACACGTACTGTACAGTACGTGCAAAATTAATCGTTCCAGCAAAGTACTGTAGGCTTTGTCAATATACTGAACGACTGTGCGTTGTCAAGAGCCAATCGCACAGGTTGCCTCATCTCATCTGGCTCTGCAAATAGATCTAGAGTCCTGCTGATGATCTCTCTCTCTCGAATCTCTGTCAAATCCATTCTGAGAACGGAATGCAGTGCCCGCGACGCAGGTCTTGATTGATTGATTGAAAATTCTATTAACAGATTGCAGAATGGGTACAATACAGTACAGCTCAATACACACAATTGTTAAGGGGATGCAGACCAGAGAAAGACTTTCGTCTTGTTTACATCAGGGTCCCCCATTTTCAATTCATCAGGATATATGACATACATCATCATCATCATCATCATCATCATCATCATTTATTTATTCGTACATGGAATTACCACAGTCCAACAGTACATATTCATATAATTCACCAAATACCATGGCCGAAAGGAACAGGAAGAAGAAAAAATCTTATATATACCTGCCCCTACACACACACAACACACCGATAGACTTATTGTGTAAAACCAAACAGAATATACCGATTTTGCAAAAATGGAAACATCAACACAACCAAATTAAATCAACATAAATAAACCCATTTTGTGTATCTATCAGCAAACTACATATTTAGGTTCATTCATTTACACACACACACACACACACACACACACACACACACACACACACACACACACACACACACACACACATACATGACAAACAGATAGACAGTACTGCTACATCTATACATTTATGAAACCGTACATTAGGTGGGGTGGGGGGGGGGCTGTACATTGGAGGTGGTTGGGTGGGTGGGGTGGGGGGGGGTTGGGTATATGGGTAGGAGGGGTGGGTGGACACTGTACAACTGTACAAGCACAACTGTACATTGGAATATTGACAAAACCATGTTTGGTAATTTACTGTACATTGGAGGGGGTTGGGTTAGGACATTTTCGAATTGCAGTCTCCCGTAGGTGTTCTTTGAGAGTGGTTTTGAAAGTGGGTAGTGATTCACATTCCTTTACAGCTTTGGGTAGGGCGTTCCACATTGATGTGGCATAATTGCGAAACGTGTTTAGTCCCTGTTTGAGCCGAATCTGGGTTTAACATGATTTGTGGAGCTCCCTCTGCATGGTGTTGTGGTCGTGGTATTCACTGACCTTTGGGAAGTATTTTGATGTACACATGGGTACCTTGGTCGTGTAGTGTATCTTGTAGACCAGGCCCATTGCAAGTTGCTGTACTCTGTCGTCTACTCTAAGCCATCCTAGGTTGTCAAAGTGGGCAGGGGTGAGGTGGGTTCTAGGAGTAAGGTCAAGCAGTAGTCTGACCAGTTTGTTTTGAGATGTTTGTGTAGCAGGGTGGATTATCCCTACTTTATGAGAGTAGATGTACACTGTCACCAGGTAGGGGGAACGCAGCATGCAGATCTGAGTCCAACTGAATCCCCGACTTTAGTGCAGGAGTATTAGAGTGGAGCTTTAGCAGAGGGAGTGGATGGGGCCTAGGATTTACTAACCTAGGGGTAGTGCGCTGGTCCTTCTTGCCCTCCAGGGCGACTCGCAGTAATTCCCCACACACCCACACTTCTCCTAATACTACCCGCACCCTCCCACACCCGGTGGCAGTAGTGATAGATGATATACTTTCTCCCCAAAGCAGTACCTTTCCTTGCTGATGAGCAGAGACCTGTCCCAATTATGCCTCCCCTGTTAGGGTTGAAATGCTGGGCTATCACACAACAATCATGTGTACTTAACCCATGCTAGCCTGCTAGGCCTTAGCGCCTTTGAGGTGCTATGGTACCATGAGGTGCAAGTAGTGATAGATGATATACTTTCTCCCCAAAGCAGTACCTTTCCTTGCTGATGAGCAGAGACCTGTCCCAATGATGCCTAGGCTCCCCTGTTAGGGAAGTTTAGGCTGCCGAGGACTATGATGGTCCAGTTCTACACTGCCATCATCCAGTCCATCCTCACCCTCTCCATCATCACCTGGTTCCCTGCAGCCACGGTCAGGGACAAGGCCAAGCTGCAGCGGATGATACGATCAGCGGAGAGTGTGATCGGCTGCCCCCTTCCCTCCCTCGAGTCCCTACATTCCTCCAGGGCCTTGAGGAGGCAGAGGAAGATCATGGCAGACCCCGCCCACCCGGGTCACGACCTCTTCACCATGCTTTTCACCCTAGCAACCACCTAGAAACACCCTAGCAACTACCTATAACACCCTAGCAACCGCCTAGAAACACCCTAGCAACCACATATAACACCCTAGCAACCACCTAGAAACACCCTAGCAACCACTTATAACACCCTAGCAACCACCTAGAAACACCCTAGCAACCACATATAACACCCTAGCAACCACCTAGAAACACCCTAGCAACCACTTATAACACCATAGCAACCACCTAGAAACACCCTAGCAACCACATATAACACCCTAGCAACCACCTAGAAACACCCTAGCAACCACTTATAACACCCTAGCAACCACCTAGAAACACCCTAGCAACCACATATAACACCCTAGCAACCACCTAGAAACACCCTAGCAACCACTTATAACACCCTAGCAACCACCTAGAAACACCCTAGCAACCACATATAACACCCTAGCAACCACCTAGAAACACCCTAGTAACCACTTATAACACCATAGCAACCACCTAGAAACACCCTAGCAATCACATATAACACCCTAGCAACCACCTAGAAACACCCTAGCAACCACCTAGAAACACCCTAGCAACCACCCATAACACCCTAGCAACCACCTAGAAACACCCCAGCAACCACATATAACACCCTAGCAACCACCTAGAAACACCCTAGCAACCACTTATAACACCCTAGCAACCACCTAGAAACACCCTAGCAACCACCCATAACACCCTAGCAACCACCTAGAAACACCCCAGCAACCACATATAACACCCTAGCAACCACCTAGAAACACCCTAGCAACCACTTATAACACCCTAGCAACCACCTAGAAACACCCTAGCAACCACATATAACACCCTAGCAACCACCTAGAAAAACCCTAGCAACCACATATAACACCCTAGCAACAACCTAGAAACACCCTAGCAACCACTTATAACACCCTAGCAACCACCTAGAAACACCCTAGCAACCACATATGTGACCAGGTATGGACTTCAGGGTCATGTTGAGGGATCTTCATTTTTTTTTTTTTTACATATTATGAAAGTACAGATTCATACCTTCAAAATAAGCCATCACTTGAACATTTTGGTGGGATACTTTGCAAGCTACTTCCTATGATTCATGGTGATTATCACAAAACGTATTCAGAGATAATAGCCTTCAAGAGACGAGCAGGCTATTCGGTGACTGTAACTGAGGGGTACAATTCCCTGACTGTATTGATAAGTATGGTATCATTAAACCACTACCGTCTTATGTACATTCCTACTGGCCATACAGTACACAGGTATCTAATGATGAACACTTCCCACAATGACTCGGTTCCACACAAAACTGGATTTAAGTATTTATTAGCAGCAAATAGTACATAATATACTTTACTTTACTTTACTTTGGATGCGCTTATAAGGCAAAGGAATGTGCGTAGGCAAATCAATAACGAATGTCCATTCTCATATTACGCAGGAGATAATAATACAACCTGAATCTTAGGAATTATATCTATGGTACACTAGTAATATAGCGGGAGATACTGGTAGGGTCCCCCCGGTTGTAAGCCAGCAAGGGTAGAGGATTTGTCGGTAGTAGAGTCTGGGTCAACGATGATAAGGAGACTCCAAGTACAGGAGACGGTGCAATAAGATCTTGATCCGCAGACGAATACAGCTGTTCTCCATAGCATGCAGCTCCACATGGAAGAAAGCTAGCCGGCCTCAGGCTTCTGAGAGGCGGACTCGACGTGGCTCCTCACAGGGTAAATCCCACACAATTGTGGGTGTCGGCGATTCTCCGCTCCATTAATTACAGGACCAAAAGCAAATATAATCCAGCCGAAAAGGGCTATGCAGTCGTCGGTAGGTTATCCAGTGTACATAATCCACACGGTCCTCGTCTAGGGCCCCTCGGGTGAAAGCGCCATGGTAAGCAGCCCAGCCTGGATAAGCACTCTAGCTGATACGAGGAAACGTTGGTGATGCTGGTCACTGTAGAACTTTAGCCGCACGATACACTATACACAAATAGACTATTACTGACTTAATAGAATCGGTCGAACTCGACGGTACAGCGTTAAACTCTGACACTTCAGTTATTAATTCGCACGCGGTCTCAATGCTCTATTTGGGGCCAAACAGGCCATACTTCACCGCACGTTGTATCGTGGGTGAGGCTTCAACTTTTAGTTACTAAGACTTCTGACTAAGTGCTTCTGTATTCACCTGCGCCGTATTTATACGCTACGTGAACAAACTAGTACCAGCTTTATTCCTGTCTCATATCCTTGCGCAGAACCGTTCATGTCCAGGCAAGTCCCCGGCGGTGACTTTGAACCAGACCTTGAAGGTATGGCCATGGCGTCTGGTGGACCGCTGTCCAATAGGAGAATGAAATATTATGGTCTGTACTAGGCTAAAGGGATATTCCGTGTATATGTACAAGGAATATACAAGGGATATCAAACGATATACAAATATTATGCAATATATATCAATCAATAAATATATATATTCGGTTTCATCTGATCCTTCGTAACAGCCGCCTCCTAATTAGTCCCACCTAATTAGATAAGCAGAGACAGATTAACCGCACTGTCCACTACTCAATGTCTGTTGGGAGGGTAGGGCAGTTCACAAAGTCAGGGGGTCATGGTCGTCATCAATAGTATCGGGGAGCCTTGGCAACTCTATTAGCCTCGCCACGGGTCGGGTGTAGATCCGCCCTTGGACGAGCACTTCGGCCGCTCTGACCTTTCCGTCGGCACCGGTGATCACTTTGCTTACGCGGCCAGCCGGCCACATAGCTCGGGGTAGTGACTGGTCGATAATCATGACGACTGTTCCTTCTGTCAAATTGTCTCTCTCTTTCACCCATTTCTGGCGGGTCTGTAGAGACGGTAGATAGTGGAGTAGGAAACTGTTCCAAAACTTGTCAGCCAATACTTGACTGTACCTCCACATTCTTCGGCCGTTCGCTTCTTCAGGCCTGTACACTGTCTGTGGTAGCGCGGGGTCCAGCCGCCCCATCAAGAGAGTGTTGGGGGTGACTGGGTCGACATCTGCTACATCACTTGAGACGTAACCGAGGGGCTTTGAGTTCAATACTCCCTCGATCTCCGTGAGGACTGTCATTAGGACTTCTTCCGCCACGGTCTGGGCCCCAAGCACGGCGTACAGGGCTGTCTTTATTGAACGTACTTCTCGTTCCCAAGTTCCACCGAAGTGAGGTGCATTCGGGGGATTAAACTGGAAATCAATCTGGTATGGAGCGAGGTGGGTCTTAAGTTCTGGGCCCATAGCTTGGAAGCTCTCTCTCAGCTCTCTTTCTCCGCCTTTGAAGTTTGTCCCGTGATCAGACAATAATATAGACGGTTTCCCTTTCCGCGATGTGAATCTTCGGAAGGCCATAAGGAATGAGTCTGTGCTCATGGTTGGAAGGAGTTCTATGTGCATCGCTCGGGTGGTCATGCATTTGAATACAATACCCCACCGCTTCTCGGTCCCTCTTCCTTTCTTTACATACAGCGGGCCGAAACAGTCCATACCGGTGGAGTGAAAAGGCTTGTCGCCGAGTCGGAGGCGACAGGGAGGTAGGTCAGCCATCCGGGGTATACTGGGCTGTGCTCGCCATTTACGACAGTCTAGACAAGTCCGCTGGAAACGTCGTACTGCTTCTCTCCCTTGCAGTATCCAATAACGACGTCTGATCTCCGCGAAGACTCTCTCTGCCCCGGCGTGATGCACGTCCTCGTCGTATTTCTTTATGATAAGCTCTGTGACCTTGTGTCGGCTGTTTAAGACTATCGGGTACTTGACGTCATCCGGTAAGTCTGGAGCTCTCCTCAGACGACCACCCACTCTGATGAGGTTATGGGCGTCGCTCTCGGGGGCTAGGTGGAGCAATCTGCTGTCTGACGGGACGGGCTTTGCTCCCTGTAGACAGTCTAGCTCATCGGGGAACGAGTCTCTCTGGGCTCGCTGTAAGAGAAGAAGTTCTGCTTCTTCGTAGTTAGCTGCAGTAATGTCAGTAGTGGGCTGAACCTCTGGGTGATGCCACAGGAATGTCTTTAGCTGCGCACTCTCAAGGGTGAGGCAATCGTCTATGTTGGGGTCTGTGGGGACGAGTGTGTGTGTCAACCCACAGAACATAGATTTCTTGTTCTCTGCCTCCTCTTTACTCGCCTCCCGTGGGGTGGGTGTAGGCCACTCTTCTTCCGGGAGCTTGAGGAACTCTGGCCCGTCACTGTATAGATTGTGACGGGTGAGGTCATCCAGGGACATTCCCCGGGTGATGACGTCAGCTGGGTTGTGTTTTGTGTCCACATACCTCCAGCTTGCTGCTTCTGTTAAATCTTGGATCTCTGTGATTCTGACTCCCACGAAGACCTTGTATCTACACGAATCAGACCGGATCCATGTGAGTGCGGTCGTGGAGTCTGACCACAAGATTGTTCTTTGCACCGGGATGGTGAGTTCACGTTGGATTAACGTGGTGAGTTGCGCTCCTGCTAGGGCTGCGCAGAGCTCTAGACGCGGGATAGATTGTTGCTTGCGTGGGGCTATTCTTGAGCGAGCCAGGATGAAAGCAGTATGTATTTCTCCTCCCTCCTCTCGGGCACGCAAGTAGGCCACCGAACCGTAGGCTACTTCGGAGGCGTCGCTGAAGACGTGCAGGTCCATCTGGCACGTCTCCGGCCTCACTGTGGGTGGGAAGTAGCTGCGGCGTATGTTGACACCTGGGAGTGAGCTGAGTTCTGTCTCCCACTCTCTCCATGTGGAGGCAAGGTGTTCGGGTATGGGGTCGTCCCAGCCCTGGTCCTTGTCCCATAACGCTCTTACAATCATCTTTGCCCTGGTGGTGTAAGGTAGAATACATCCCAACGGGTCATATTGTCTGGCGAGTGTTCTGTATACACCCCGTCTTGTGGTCGGTAGTGCAGTCGACCTTCCCTGCTCCTTGGTCAGGGGTGTGTGTTTATAATGGAGCGAGTCTGTTTTGAAGCGCCAGACTAGTCCTAATGTCATTTCTTGGGCTTCTCCTGGGATGGTCGCCATCCAGGTCTCGCTGCTTGCTGCCTTGTCCTCTGGGGAGAGGCTGCGCAATACTTGAGGGTCGCTGCTAGCCCACTGCCGGAGATCAAAGCCGCCTTTGATCAGGGAGGCGCGGAGCTTGAGTAGGAGGGCCTCGGCTTCTTCTGGCGTCGAGACGCTTTGCAGACAGTTGTCCACGTAGAAACTATTTCCTACACTTTGTCGGACCTCTTCATCAGCTGCTGGGTCCTCTGCGACGTGTTTTTGCAGTGCAAACGTAGCACAGCATGGGCTGCATGTGGTTCCGAAAGGGAGGACTTCCCATTGATAGATGGCTGGTTGCTCGTCCCCGATCCTCTCTCTCCATAGGAACCGCAGCAGGGGCTTGTCCTCCTCCACTAGTCGCACCTGCAGGAACATCCCTTTGATGTCGCCGCTGATGGCCACCTTGTCTTGGCGGAAACGTAGTAACACGCCTAGTAGAGAGGGGCCGAGTGTTGGGCCGGGCAAGAGCTCTTTATTCAGATTTTGTGATCCGATCTGGTAGCTGCAGTTGAACACAATACGATCCTTGCCGTTGTGGTGGACTTTGTGGTGCGGCACGTACCATGATTCGGTCGTCTGATCGGCCTCTTTAATGTCAATTTTCTTTATGTGTCCCGCTGTGATTAGCTTGTCAATCTCAGCGCGGTACACAGTCTCTTGAGCGGGGTCTCTGGCTAGGCGCCGCTCTGTGTTCAATAGATACCGCTCCGTCGCTTCTTTTGGGGCGTGGAAGGTAGGCATACCCTCTCGCCTCAGGAGTGGAGTTGCGTATCTCATCACTCCGTTGACTTTGACTCTCTTTGTCCCCCGCTCGAGGAGGGCTATAGCATAAATGTCTTCCTTGGAACGAATGTCTTTCTTTTCGTTCTTAAAGGGCATTGTCTCTAGTGTCCATAGCCTCTCGACATGCTGTAGGAGGGTGGTGTCTTCACTTAATCTGATCCTTCGTAACAGTGACAATAGTGAAACAACTACAACACTACCCAGAAGTCATTGTAATCCATGGCCCCCCTCTCTCTAGGGCAATTAACACCTGGCAGCTTTCCAGTCTGAGGCTCTTTGTTATTACAATGAGTCTGGTGACTGCAAACACAACACCCAGAGGAAAAAGGAAAAGTCATGATAGTTTATTAAAAAATTAGTGTGGTAGTGAAAGGTTAACCTTCTGTAGTGTGGTAGTGAAAGGTTAACCTTCAGTAGTGTGGTAGTGAAAGGGTTAACCTTCTGTAGTGTGGTAGTGAAAGGTTAACCTTCTGTAGTGTGGTAGTGAAAGGTTAACCTTCAGTAGTGTGGTAGTGAAAGGGTTAACCTTCTGTAGTGTGGTAGTGAAAGGTTAACCTTCTGTAGTGTGGTAGTGAAAGGGTTAACCTTCTGTAGTGTGGTAGTGAAAGGGTTAACCTTCTGTAGTGTGGTAGTGAAAGGTTAACCTTCTGTAGTGTGGTAGTGAAAGGTTAACCTTCTGTGGTGTTGTAGTGAAAGGTTAACCTTCTGTAGTGTGGTAGTGAAAGGGTTAACCTTCTGTAGTGTGGTAGTGAAAGGGACCCTGATAATAAACAAGAGACAAATCAAGTTTCAAGATTTTATTAGTATTTAAAATAACACGAGATAAAAATAGACATGCTAAAGTCAATGTTCAATGTTCTGATGGCCTCTCCAGAAGCATTTAGATGTAAATACATGTAGTGTGGTAGTGAAAGACACAACAACTAGGTTAACCTTCTGTAGTGTGGTAGTGAAAGGTTAACCTTCTGTAGTGTGGTAGTGAAAGGTTAACCTTCTGTGGTGTTGTAGTGAAAGGTTAACCTTCTGTAGTGTGGTAGTGAAAGGGTTAACCTTCTGTAGTGTGGTAGTGAAAGGGACCCTGATAATAAACAAGAGACAAATCAAGTTTCAAGATTTTATTAGCATTTAAAATAACACGAGATAAAAATAGACATGCTAAAGTCAATGTTCAATGTTCTGATGGCCTCTCCAGAAGCATTTAGATGTAAATACATGTAGTGTGGTAGTGAAAGGTTAACCTTCTGTGGTGTTGTAGTGAAAGGTTAACCTTCTGTAGTGTGGTAGTGAAAGGGTTAACCTTCTGTAGTGTGGTAGTGAAAGGGACCCTGATAATAAACAAGAGACAAATCAAGTTTCAAGATTTTATTAGCATTTAAAATAACACGAGATAAAAATAGACATGCTAAAGTCAATGTTCAATGTTCTGATGGCCTCTCCAGAAGCATTTAGATGTAAATACATGTAGTGTGGTAATGAAAGACACAACAACTAGGTTAACCTTCTGTAGTGTGGTAGTGAAAGGTTAACCTTCTGTAGTGTGGTAGTGACGGATAAAAAAAACGGATAAATAGTTTTTTTTACCATATTTCTACACATTTCGCTGCCACATTACAAATTATGAAATCTCGACGAAATACCTCTGAATAAGAATTAAAAAAAAATTAAAGATTCGATGACTAATTCGGCCAGAAACGGCTTTGAGGCGAAGCGTTACTAAGCGCTTCTGTAGTGTGGCAGTGAAAGGGTTACAACAAAGGGTTGCAGCAGCAGCAGCAGCTCTTCAGCGTTGCTGTCAGCGTTGCTGTCAGTGATTATAGCCCGCATAACGTCTGCGTTGTCTTCTTCTTCTGAACCAGAATCTGAGTTTCTTTTTGGATTTTTATTCTGCACAAAGAAATCCGTGTTACTAAGCGCTTCTGTAGTGTGGCAGTGAAAGGGTTAACGCGCGCCTCGTCTCCCCTGCTCGACTCATCTCCCCTCGCGCTGCACCAAGCAGCAGCACCAGTACCAGCAGCCGCGCGATTGGACATTAACGTCGACACAGCCAAGCTTTCAACAGTGTTATTTAGATGTATTTACCCATTAGGTTGGAAAAAATGCACCCTAACGAAATTCGTTCGCTCATAAAATTCTAACTGTGTTTTAATGGTTTTTAATTAAGTTAAAACATGCGTTTTATAACGGGTCAAGGTCTCTCTTTTTTTTTATCCTTTTTTTAGACACTGCGTTACGTTGCTTATAACTTATAACATTAAGATAGTGTATTAATAGTGTGTTATTCTCTCTCTGAGAAAGGAGAGCTAAATAATGATGTCTGTGTGTTAACACCTATTAAGTACAAGTACTTGCTACCTGTGGACAGGCCCACAGCCCGCTCGTGTAGTTTTTTATCCTCAATTGAAAGAAAATTTGTGGAACTATTATAGCAATAATTACCTCATTTACAAGTTGTATTTAAGTTTGCAACTAAGGGCAAATAAGGGAACAGATTAATGACAATTCAAATATGTAAAAAAAATCAAGATTTCGATTTTTGGGATTTTCTGGACAGCAAGACATTTTGTTCATTAACAGCACCTCCCCCTTTGCGCATCAAATCGGGTTTGGTCACGGCGAGTCACATATAACATCCTAACAACCACCTAGAAACACCCTATCAATCACTTATAACACCCTAGCAACCACCTAGAAACACCCTAGCAACCGCCCATAACACCCTAGCAACCACCTAGAAACACCCTAGCAACCACCCATAACACCCTAGCAACCACCTAGAAACACCCTAGCAACCACATATAACACCCTAGCAACCACCTAGAAACACCCTAGCAACCACTTATAACACCCTAGCAACCACCTAGAAACACCCTAGCAACCAGCTATAACACCCTAGCAACCACCTAAAACAACCTAGCAACCACCTATAACACCTTAGAAACCACCTAGAAACACCCTAGCAACCACCTATACCACCCTAGCAACCACCTAGAAATACCCTAGCAACCACCTAGAAACACCCTAGCAACCGCCTATAACACCCTAGCAACCACCTAGAAACACCCTAGCAACCCTGTGGGGGGCCTGTGCAGGGGCCTGTAGAGGGGCCTGTGGAGGGGTCTGTGCGGGGGCCTGTGGGGGGGTCATCAGGCGGGGTCGGGCCACAGGACCTCGTTGACATCGCAGGCTATGTTTTCCCTCGCCAGGCAGCAGGGGAAGAAAGCTCTGGCATGCCGGCTGTTTGGCACCTTCAGCAAACTGTGCATTCTAAACTGGCCTATATAGGTGTTGTCACATCATTGGCAGGTGTCTTCAATTTTGATTCAAGTCATTGTGTTTAAGCAATGAGGTTGTGCATTCTAAACTGGCCAATATGGATGGTGTCACATTATTTGCAGGTGTCTTCAATTTTGAGTCACCGTGTTTAAGCAATGACACCCGTGCTTTCATTGTGTTCAACTTTTGATGAATGAGTCTACCATTTTGCATTGTGTGAGCAAAATGTGTTCAGTGAATGAGAATGTGTTGTGCAACGTGTGTTTTAGCAAGTGCGGAAGTGTTTAGAGTAAGTGCGAATGTGTTTAGAGTTCTGCAACGTGTGTTTTGGCAAATGCCAATGTGTTCAGAGTTTTGTGAAATCTGAGATTGAGGTGAAATGTGTCCTGGGGGCCTGATTTATTAAATGTGTTTAGGCAACTGGTCATTGTGCTCAGAGATCTAGAAATAGTGCTTTAGCAATCGAGAAAAACTGTAAGGGGATGCAGACCAGAGAAAGACTTTCGTCTTGTTTTGTATACAATATTAAAATTACAATATTTTATTGTGAAATAAGAATAATATAATGTGATATGTTGATATGCTATTGTGAGATTACAACATCTGATGTGATATTACAGAGAAAGACTTTCGTCTTGTTTTGTATAAAATTACAATATTTTTTTGTGAAATAAGAATAATATAATGTGATATGTTGATATGCTATTGTGAGATTACAACATCTGATGTGATATTACAGAGAAAGACTTTCGTCTTGTTTTTTATAAAATTACAATATTTTATTGTGAAATAAGAATAATATAATGTGATATGTTGATATGCTATTGTGAGATTACAACATCTGATGTGATATTACAGAGAAAGACTTTTGTCTTGTTTTTTTTATAAAATTACAATATTTTATTGTGAAATAATAAATAAATTATGTGAAATATTCATATGCTACTGTGAGATTACAAAATGTGATGTGATATTACAGAGGATTTTGATTGCAATATTTTATTGTGAAATAATAAATAAATGATGTGAAATATTCATATGCTACTGTGAGATTACAACATCTGATGTGATATTACAGATGATTTTGATTGCGGTATTTTATTGTGAAATAAGAATAATATAATGTGATATGTTGATATGCTATTGTGAGATTACAACATCTGATGTGATATTACAGAGAAAGACTTTCGTCTTGTTTTGTATAAAATTACAATATTTTATTGTGAAATAAGAATAATATAATGTGATATGTTGATATGCTATTGTGAGATTACAACATCTGATGTGATATTACAGAGAAAGACCTGCGTCTTGTTTTGTATAAAATTACAATATTTTATTGTGAAATAAGAATAATATAATGTGATATGTTGATATGCTATTGTGAGATTACAACATCTGATGTGATATTACAGAGAAAGACTTTCGTCTTATTTATTATAAAATTACAATATTTTATTGTGAAATAATAAATAAATTATGTGAAATATTATATGCTACTGTGAGATTACAAAATGTGATGTGATATTACAGAGGATTTTGATTGCAATATTTTATTGTGAAATAATAAATAAATTATGTGAAATATTCATATGCTACTGTGAGATTACAACATCTGATGTGATATTACAGAGGATTTTGATTGTGGTATTTTATTGTGAAATAAGAATAATATAATGTGATATGTTGATATGCTATTGTGAGATTACAACATCTGATGTGATATTACAGAGGATTTTGATTGCGGTATTTTATTGTGAAATAAGAATAATATAATGTGAAATCAAAAGATACTGTCTTTTTTACATGTATTTGTTGGGATATTACAGGAGGCCTTAATTACAATATGTTACTGTAAGATAATACTGTTAAATGTTGTGAAATGCTGGTTAATTTTTAGTGTACAGATATAGACAGTACTGCTACATCTATACATTTATGACATACCAGATTTACAAATACAGTACTGTTTGTGATACAAAAATAGTAAAAAAAAGAAAAAAAAAAAAGAGTATATACATTTGATGAAGAAACTGTACATTGGAGGAGGTGGGGGGGGGGTCAGGGCCGCCTCAGGGGGTGTGCGAGCAGTGCGGTCGCACAGGGCCTCGCGGGAAGGGGGGCCTCGCACAAAAAAAAGAAAAAAAAAGAAAAAGATTTTTTTTTTTTTTTTTTTTTTTTTTTTGCGAGGCCCCCCTTCCCGCGAGGCCCTTTTTCATCACAGACCTAAAATCTAGTTTTGCTTATATGCTTATATATTTCACATTAGACACGTTTGTAGAATGTGTCTGACTTGTTCCTGGCTCTGCGGCTCTGCAGCAGACATACTCACTATTGGAGCTCTGGGGCTCTGCAGCAGACATACTACTATTGGTTTCAACGAAGGGAGGGGTTACATGTGTACAGTCAGCCGGCGTGCGTCAGCTGCATTTGACTATTTCGCGCGTGCAGCATTGGCGGTTATGCTTATGCCAGCCAAGACGAAGAGGACGGTCGTTCGGCAGATGGACAGAAGATGAAAGTTGTTGCATGTTAGACAGTTCAGTCAGGCTAGCCATGTCGGCTTAGCTAAAGGCAGGGACAGCTAGTTAGCTTTAGCTACGTTATAATATCGAGTGCTAACGTGTGGTTCAGTCGGGATAGCCATGTCGGCTAGTAGCTAGCTTAGCTAAAGGCTAACTAGCATTAGCTAACCTAGAGAGTGCGTGCAGCATTGTTATGCCAAGATGAAGAGGACGGTCGTTCGGCAGATGAACTTCGTCAACTCCACGCGGTTGTCTCCATCCTCTTGGACGTTTGGTGAGTTTTTAATGCACTCTATTCTATTCCCGCCGTGGATATATCTCTCTCTCTCTCTCTCTCTCTCTCTCTCTCTCTCTCTCTCTCGGGCCGGCTAGCTATCATGGCTAAGGCTAACGTTATGTTGGCTAACGTTATGTTGAGCCAAGCGGGCCGGCTAGCTAACGTTATATTGAGCCAAACGGGCCGGCTAGCTGTTGTAGCTAATGTTATATTGAGCCAAAGCGGGCCGGCTAGCTAACGTAGCTAACGTTATATTGAGCCAAACGGGCCGGCTAGCTGTTGTAGCTAATGTTATATTGAGCCAAGCGGGCCGTCTAGCTAACGTAGCTAACGTTATATTGAGCCAAACGGGCCGGCTAGCTGTTGTAGCTAATGTTATATTGAGCCAAGCGGGGCGGCTAGCTAACGTAGCTAACGTTATATTGAGCCAAACGGGCCGGCTAGCTGTTGTAGCTAATGTTATATTGAGCCAAAGCGGGCCGGCTAGCTAACGTAGCTAACGTTATATTGAGCCAAACGGGCCGGCTAGCTGTTGTAGCTAACGGTGTGTACCTGGTGTCAGTACCTAGCTACTCTATTTGCAGTTAGCCTATTTAGCTGATGTCGGCCGTTGGCTCCTTGCTACTTTGTTGTCTCTGGTATAGACCCTCTTCTCTTTGGATTTAAGTGTTGATCTTTGTCCTTTTGGATCTATGTATATTCATGTTGCCTTTGTGAAGTTATCTTTTCCTTCTGTTTTGTTCTTCCATTAAAAGTTGAATATCCTTTAGGGGCTCATCTTAGCTGTCTTGCTTATCTCTCTCATACATGCTCTCTCTCTAACACACACACACACACAGACATGCTCTCTCTCTCTAACACACAAACACACATGCTCTCTCTCTATATTTCTCTCTCTTTCTAACACACATATACATGCTCTCTCTCTAACACACACACACAAACAGACATGCTCTCTCTCTATCTCTCTCTTTCTAACACACACAGACATGCTCTATCTATCTCTCTCTCTTCAATTCAAATGGGCTTTATTTCACATTCTTGTATTTCTCCCAGTAGGTATGGGAGTTTTGAGTTATTGTCCATGTTTTCAAAGTCTCTTTGGGTGTTTGCAATTTGTGGGAAGTATATGTCTTGGTATAGTGGGCAGGTTGTTAAGAAGTGGAGCTCGGTTTCCACCTCATCTTGTGTGCAGTGGGTCTGTCTTCGCTTGGGAGCCATATCTGCCTATGGCGGCCTTTCTCGATGGCTAGGCTGTGCTCGCTGAGTCTGTACCTAGTCAAGGATCTTCTTAGTATTGGGTCAGTCACAGTGCTCAGGTATTCTGCCACTGTGTACTCTCTGTTTAGGGCCAAATAGCATTTCAATTTGCTCTGGTTTTGGGTTGTTTCTTTCCAATGTGTGTCTCTCTCTCTCTCTCTCTCTCTCTCTCTCTCTCTCTCTCTCTCTCTCTCTCTCTCTCTCTCTCTCTCTCTCTCTCTCTGGCCTTGCTCTGGTGGAGGGTCAGGGGCATTGCCGGGTCTGTGCAGCGATAACACTGTATATTGACTGTAGAACGGGAGCTCTCTCTCGCTCTCTCTCTTGCTATATGTTGACTGTATCATGCCCAGCCTCGGGCAGCGCTATTATTTAAAGGGACTATGTACTGCTATTCCTAGCACTATTTGGGCAACTTTACACAATTCCTGTTAGTCTATTGAAGACATTTGTAAGGTTTTTTTCAAAAAGAATGCATTGTTTTATATTTCTAATCAAGTACTCAAAACCATCATTTTTCAGCCTCAAGATTTCAGGCTGTTATGGCCTGGCTCCGCCCATAAGCACTTTGAGTGACAGTCAGTCCACACAGTCTGCACTGGTAGAGAGAGAGAGAGAGAGAGAGAGAGAGAGAGAGAGAGAGAGAGAGAGAGAGAGAGAGAGACAGAGAGAGAGAGAGAGAGAGAGAGAGAGAGAGAGAGAGAGAGAGAGAGAGAGAGAGAGAGAGAGAGAGAGCGAGAGAGAGAGAGAGAGAGAGAGAGAGAGACAGACCGCATTAACTCACTGTAGTTAGTTGAAACGTGGTCCGGAGGACTTGATAAAGTGTATAATGTCCACTGTCCCACAGTCCCAGTCTCCCAGACTGTTGTAGTCGATGTATAAATATCCCCACTGTCCAGAGTGACTGCATGTCTGCATCACAACACTGCATGTCTGCATCACATAACTAACATACTAACTTCCTAACCAGAAACCGGCGTTGGCCAATCAGAGAGAGCGTCTCCGCGAAATGCGGCTACGGAAAAAAATTTGACGTCGGCCAATCAGAGAGCGTCTCCGCGAAATGCGGCTACGGAATTTATAGACGCTGCTAAGGCTGCTTGCCTAGACCACTTCAAATCGCGCCCGGCTTCCAACATAATACATCATATTTCAATGCACAGCGTGTTACGCACTGATTGGCTGCGACGGATACAGCGATGAAACAGTGACGCGCACTCAGAGCGCTATTGCGTCTAGCCCGGGCCGAGAGAAATACGGCTAGGAGAAATGCGGCTATGCATTCCTGTTCAGGAAAACGATTATTTTTATTTGATATATTAACGTTATATTGTGCATTGGAAACACAAACATACTTAAAATGAGTAAATATTATTCATTTTAAACATGTTTATATTATTTATAGGGCTATAAAACAAAAAACAAAACAAAAAAGATTTCTTGTTCTTCTCTCTTTTAACCAGGGGGGGTCGCCAGCCAGCCGCCACTGTCTGCCATATTAGAAATGTCACTTCCTGCCTATCTGAAACAGTATTTTGCCAGTTTACTTGATGCAGATGTGAAATGTTGCATACTACCGTTAGTAGATCCATAAAAGTAGTAAATACATTATCCATATTTTAATAACAATGCCAACATTTTTAAATGCAATGTTCAAATTTATTTTATTGGGTCATGACCAGTAACAAAAACAAAAATGATCTCTTACCACGGTAATACTGCTGATATTTTACTCATGTATACGGGAAAATTGGTAATCAGGAGATTAACATGCATATAAACACCACCATATCCTATCCAAGACGGTAACTGGATATTGGCTAGTATCTGGAATATTCATAAGCATATTAACAATCATTGTAAAAACAAGAACAAGTAGTCAAGAAAATGGAATAATTTACTGCCCCATTAAAAAAAAGTTATTACTCAGGTTGGTGCCAATAAATATACTGCAATGGGACCCTTACAGTGTGTAGACCTTTCTTTCATGTTTACACTTTACTGCCCTCCCCTCAGAAGACGCAGGACAAGGTGGAGAGTGGATTCTTTCTGGATGTTGTAGTCGGATGTTTACAGTGATATATTGGGGGGGACATATCATATTTTTCTCATGATGGGGGAGACATGTCCCCCCTGTCCCCCCGTGGGATTTCCGCGCCTGCCTGAGACGCAGGACAAGGTGGAGAGTGGATTATTTCTGGATCTTGTAGTCGGATGTTTACAGTGATATATTGGGGGGGACATATCATATTTTTCTCATGGTGGGGGGGACATGTCCCCTCTGTCCCCCCGTGGGATTTCCGCGCCTGCCTGAGACGCAGGACAAGGTGGAGAGTGGATTCTTTCTGGATGTTGTAGTCGGACAAGGTGCGGCCATCTTCCAGCTGCTTGCCGGCAAAGATCAGCCTCAGCTGGTCTGGCGGAATGCCTTCTTTGTCCTGGATCGTGGCCTTGACATTCTCAATAGTGTCACTTGGCTCAACCTCTAGGGTGATGGTTTTGCCGGTAAGGGTTTTCACAAAGATCTGCATGCCTCCCCTCAGACGCAGGACAAGGTGGAGAGTGGATTCTTTCTGGATGTTGTAGTCAGACAAGGTGCGTCCGTCTTCCAGTTGCTTGCCGGCAAAGATCAGCCTCTGCTGGTCTGGGGGAATGCCTTCTTTGTCCTGGATTTTGGCCTTGACATTCTCAATAGTGTCACTTGGCTCAACCTCTAGGGTGATGGTTTTGCCTGTAAGGGTTTTCACAAAGATCTGCATGCCTCCCATCAGACGCGGGACAAGGTGGAGAGTAGATTCTTTCTGGGTGTTGTAGTCGGACAAGGTGCGGCCATCTTCCAGCTGCTTGCCGGCAAAGAGCAGCCTCAGCTGGTCTGGCGGAATTCCTTCTTTGTCCTGGATCTTGGCCTTGACATTCTCAATAGTGTCACTTGGATCAACCTCTAGGGTGATGGTTTTGCCAGTAAGGGTTTTCACAAAGATCTGCATGCCTCCCCTCAGACGCAGGACAAGGTGGAGAGTAGATTCTTTCTGGATGTTGTAGTCGGACAAGGTGCGGCCATCTTCCAGCTGCTTGCCAGCAAAGATCAGCCTCTGCTGGTCTGGGGGAATGCCTTCTTTGTCCTGGATTTTGGCCTTGACATTCTCAATAGTGTCACTTGGCTCAACCTCTAGGGTGATGGTTTTGCCGGTGAGGGTCTTCACGAAGATCTGCATCTCTGCACCTGTACAGTAAAAACAAAAACCTAAAAAAGAGTGCAACACGTTATATAGATCCACAAATCAAGCATACATTTCAGGCAAGCCCACTGCAAACTTAGTCATAATCTCAAATAGCATTATCTTACAGCTAGCAGTACTAGGCTGTCTTGTGCTGCTGGGACGAAAATGCTCGTTTGGTCGCAGCTTTCGTTACACAGTAGCGGGAGTTGGTTGGGCTTGACGTGCCGAGACAGCTTGTACACAACCCGAAACCTGTCTGGCCTCACGTGGTATGAGGCTGCAATCCATTACCTGGAAGACAATAGGTCAGGGGAGGGGACTAACAAACCAACTCCAAAACACCAGAAGCCAGAAATGGTGGAAGGTTGGGCTTGGGGCCAGCGACCCATCCTGTAAAAACCCCATTGCTACAAAAACGTCAACAAAGAAAAACCAAGAATCTCCGGCCCTGAGAGGATGGACCTCAGGTAGGAAGTATGACGCAGTGTGGTGAAAGCCGGAAACATCCGGAAGCTACCCTGCCGACCACCATTCTCTCAAGCAGGGCCATTACCACCATCGGAACATGGAATGTAAGGACCATGTATGAAGCCGGAGACTGCGCAGGTGGCTGCCGAGATGAGGAATTACAATATTGCCATACTCGGAATCAGTGAATCAAGGTGGATCAGATCCGGCCAGAAGAGGCTTGCCACGGGTGAGATGACACTGTACTCAGGCCATGAAGAGGACGATGCACACCATACCCAGGGAGTGGCCTTAATGCTGTCCAAGGCTGCCTAGAGAGCACTTATTGGATGGGAGGCACATGGTCCCAGGATCATTGCATCTTCCTTTAGAACTATGAAGGCAAAAATAAACATGAACATTATCCAGTGCTATGCCCCTACAAATGACAGCAATGAAGAGAGAAAAGAAGAATACTACAGCAGACTACAGGACATCATTCAGAAATACCCAGAAAGAGACATCAACATCATAATGGGAGACTTCAATGCCAAGGTAGGAAGTGACAACAGAGGCTACGAGGAGACAATGAGAAAGCAAGGTATAGGAGCGATGAACGACAACGGGGAGATTCGCAAACCTATGCGCCACTAACAACCTGGTCATCGGCGGAAGCATTTCCCCCCACAAAAGGATACACAAAGCTACTTGGATCTCACCGGACCTCAACACCGAAAACCAGATAGACCATGTGTGCATCACTAAGAAGTTCAGGAGGTCCCTTCAAGATGTATGTGTTGCCTCAGACCACCACCTCCTGGTTGCCCGGTTGAAGCTGAAATTAAAAACTGGACAGGAGAGAAGAATCGGAGACAAACATTCAACACAGCACTTCTGAGAGACCCAACCAAGTTAGAAGAATACAAACTCACACTTAGGAACAAGTTTCAAGCCCTGCAAGAGTTGATGGAAGAAGAGGAGGAAAACATCGACAACAAGTGGAAGTCTGTGAAGGAAGCAGTAAGTACAACGTGCAAAGAAGTACTGGGCCAGAAGAAACACAACTATAAGGAGTGGATATCAGCAGAGTCATTGAGGAAGATAGAGGAGAGGAAAGGGAAGAAGGCACTAATCAACAACAGTCGCACAAGAGCCGAAAAAGTCAAAGCCCAAAACCAGTACACAGAAGCCACAAAAAGGGTTAAGAAAAGCATCAAGGCAGACAAGAAGGACTATATAGTCTTGCGGCAGAGGCTGAAGAAGCAGCTAGACATGGACATTTGAAAGACTTATATAACACCACCAAGAAGCTGTCAGGAAGGTTTAGTAAACCAGAAAGACCAGTTAAGGACAAAGATGGACAGCCAATCATCGGAGAGGAAAGACAAAAGGAAAGATGGGTAGAACATTTTGAGGAACTGCTAAACAGACCAGCACCACAGTACCCACCAGACATCCAGCAAGCTGACAGGGATCTGCTGATAGACTGCAGCGTGGCAACAAAGGAAGAGATCCGCAAAGCCATCAAGAAGCTGAGGAACGGCAAGACTGCAGGACCCAACGGTATTCCGGCAGAAGCACTGAAGGCCGATATAAAGACGATGGAAGAGATGCTCCATCCTCAAGAAGATATGGGAAGAACATATCCCATCAGAATGGAAGGAGGGCTACCTCGTCAAAATACCAAAGAAAGGAGATATGAGCCAATGTGCAAACTACAGAGGGATCACACTACTCTCCATCCGAGGAAACGTATTCAACAGGATTATACTGGACAGGATGAAGGACGCCGTCGACCCACAGCTACGAGACCACCAGGCGGGCTTCCGCAAAAACAGATCCTGCACAGACCAGATTGCAACACTGCGGATAATACTGGAGCAGTCATTAGAGTGGAATTCACCCTTATTCATTCATTTCATTGACTACGTAAAGGCTTTCGACAGCGTGAATAGAGACCCTCTGGAAGCTACTCAGACACTACGGAGTGCCAGAGAAGTACAGAAATATCCTCAGGAACTCCTATGAGGGGATGACCTGCAGGGTGATTCATGGCGGTCAACCCACCGACGCCTTCCAGGTAAAAACTGGAGTGACAGGGCTGTTTGTTGTCACCATTTCTGTTCCTGCTGGCAATAGACTGGGTCATGAAGCAATCCACGGCAGAGAAACTAAATGGCATACAATGGACATTATGGACGCAGTTAGAAGACCTCGACTTTGCAGATGACCTGGCCCTTCTCTCTCACACCCAGCAGCAGATGAAGTACCATCGCTGACAACTCTACTTGGCTTGGGCTTAACATCCACAGAGGGAAGAGCAAGGTCATGAGAATCAATACTGACAACACATCACCCATCATTCTGGAAGGAGAAGCGTTGGAAGAGGTAGACAACTTCACCTACCTGGGCAGCATGGTTAACAAGCAAGGTGGAACAGATGCTGATGTGCGAGCCAGGATTGGCAAGGCCAGAGGAGCCTTTCTCCAACTAAAGAACATCTGGAGCTCAAGAGAACTTTCCATCACAACCAAGATCAGGATCTTTAACACCAACGTGAAGTCAGTCCTACTCTATGGCGCTGAGACCTGGAGGACCACTGTCACCACAACCAATAAACTACAAGTTTTCCTAAACACCTGTCTGCGCCGAATCCTCCAGATTCGCTGGCCTAACACCATCAGCAACAAAGACCTGTGGCAACAAACACAACAGCCAGCAGAGAAAGAGATTCTCCAACGGCGTTGGAGATGGATTGGCCATACACTCCGTAAACCATCCCTGAGCATCACAAGACAATCTCTCAGGTGGAACCCCCAAGGGAAAAGAAAGAGAGGCCGACCACGAAACACCTGGCGCAGAGACTTGGAAGATGATGCCAGGAAGATGGGACACACCTGGGGCCAGCTTGAGAGGTTGGCTCAGGATCGGGATGCTTGGAGAACCCTTGACGGCCTATGCCCCAAATGGGGTAAAAGGCGTAAGTAAGTAAGCAGTACTAGGGTGGGTGGGGGGGCTGATAATTGATTATTTCTAAGATAAATTAAAGATAATCAAAAAATATATATTCAGTGTTGTGATATGGTTTTGACTATCATGAGCCAAGAACTAAGATATACCTGGCTAAATCCAACAGATGGCAAAGATTAGCCGAGGAGAATGACTCATGACAAATACAATATTTGTAAGGTGTATAGTAATCTCTAGACTAGACAATTCCGCATGGGGAAATTGTGAAAGTGTGGATGATGCCTGTGCACCGCTGGCCAACGGGAGAAGGTCTGTATTGTCTCTGTATTGTCTTTCCACAGCAAACCGGTAGGCAAGGCACCTTGGTTGAGAAATGCAGGCTTCAATCTATGTTGTTTAGTCCATCTGTTCAGTACTGTTCAGTACTGTTTCAAGATGCACAATGAGATCTTCTGAGAGAATTGTTGAATAGATACACAAATGTTCTAGAATGTTTGATTATGACCTCATACTGTGACATCACAAATGTTGTAGTATGTTCTATTATGACATCATACTGTGCCATCACAAATGTTCTAGAATGTTCTATTATGACATCATACTGTGACATGTCATAGAAAATATCATCATGTCATTATAGATCTGTGTTGAGATATCATTTTATCTTTGTACAGCTTGACTGGTTATGGCCAGCTAGTATAATGTGTGTGTGTGGCTCTTTAAAAGGTCCAAAGTACCCAGCTAGCCAAAGCACGGTTGTGTTATTACTCCCCTACTGAGAACCCAGTTTGTTTATACTTTCATCATCATATCTGATGTATAATGTTACGTCTTGCAAGTGTGTATAAACTATGTTCTGCCCAGACCTCTTGGTCACTTTGCTGGTCAGATTCAGGGGCTGTCTACACGAGCGCTGGGTTTAATGTAACCTAGCCCCTTACATGACTGCGGTTTGCAAGCCTGGGGCTTTTGTGACCGCAGTCACTTGCTGGTGGGACGAGACCAGTTTAAAAAATAACAACCAAGCGTGATCGCGGTGCTGGGGGTGTGTCAAAAATATATCAGATATGAATTTCAAAGATACCCAGCATACAATATGGGTTTAACACAGCTTTACAGTGGGGTCTGGAAGCTCGGAGTTGCTCCACGAGTGGTACTCACAGAGCCAGTGGCGGCTCTGCCACTAGGGGCGCAAGGGCGCCGACCCACCTGCTGACTGCTGTTAAATCAGAGAAGAAGAATAAAATAAAACTTTTTAGTTTTTTGTTTTATAGCCCTATAAATAATATAGACATGTTTAAAATTAATAATATTTACTCATTTTAAGTATGTTTGTGTTTCCAATGCACAATATAACGTTATTATATAAAATAAAAAAATACTCGTTTTCTTGAACAGGAAGTGACATCACTTTTTTTTTTTATATATTTCTCGGCCCGGGCGAGAGGGGAAGGGAGGAGAAATTAGGTATTGTGGCCTTCGTGGCAGGGGTAGTTACTGGTATGGCAGAGGCTAAGGGTAGAACAGAGATGGTGAAGATGATTGTTAGGATAGCGGTTCAACATCTGGGATTGGAAGGTCTGGACTGGAAGGAGGTGTATAGTGAATTGGCTGAGGGGGCTGCGAGGGACAAGGCTGCGAGGGACAAAGCAGCCCAGGATAAGATAGCAGGGGGCAAGGAGGGTCCCGCGGAGGGGGGCTCAGGCAGGAAGTAGCAGCAGTAGCTGCACTCCAATGGACAATGTAGTTGATGACGGGGTCCAGTAGAAGAAGAAAAAGAAGGTGAAGAAGGAGAAGAAGGAGAAGAAGAAGAGCCCATAAAAAGAATTGCGGAGGGCAGTAATACGCCACGATGCGTCTACTCTGCCGGAAATTCAAAAAAGAAGAAGAAGAAGAAGAAGAAGACGCAATAGCGCTCTGAGTGCGCATCACGGTTTGATCGCTGTATCCGTCGAAGCCAATCAGTGCGTAACGCGTTGTGCGTTGAAATAATTATGACTATTATGTTGGAATCCGGGCGCGATTTGAAGCGGTCTAGCCAGTAGTGTCAAGAATGTCTGTAGCCGCATTTCGCGGAGACGCTCTCTGATTGGCCGACGCCAGTATTTTTTTCCGTAGCAGAATTTCACAGAGACGATCTCTGATTGGCCGAATCCAATTTCTAATGTTCCAATTCTAGCTTATTCCGGTCCGTTGCTGAGAGATAGTTGTGTTGTTGTGTTGTTGTGAAATGCAGGCAGCAGAGCGTGCCGTGACTGCAAGTTCTTTAGATGGTTAAGCTTAGGCACTCTTTCAAAGTTGGTTAAGGTTAGAGTTTGTCTTAGAGCATGGCGATAGAACGCCAGGTAGTTTGCAGTCTGTTCGACGCGGAAAAATGGACAAAGAAATGTACTTGTGTTGTGCTAACAAGCTAACACTTGGCTAACAAGCTATATGGCGGATGCAGTCTGGAGACAGTGGACAGTGGTCTGGAATACATCATTCAACAGTGGATTATACACGTTTATCAAGCTCTCCTGCCATGGACGTTTCAACTAAACAGTGAGTCTCTCTCTCTCTCTCTCTCTCTCTCTCTCTCTCTCTCTCTCTCTCTCTCTCTCTCTCTCTCTCTCTCTCTCTCTCTCTCTCTCTCTCGCTATACACAGCTGTCTCCGCGAAATGCGGCTACGGAAAAAAGTATTGACTGTGCTTGCTGAGACGATAATTAATAGGCTAGCGATTCAAAACGCGCTGCTGTGTTGTGAACTATAACATTAATTTAGCTGCTGCTGATGCATAATGAATGAATGGTGAGTTGTTTAAAATGACAACATACATGTGTTAATTATTTGATTTGATTGATCCGAGAGACAGAGAGAGATTGCTCCAGAGCATCTCAGAGCATTACATTTTCAACTCGACCTATTAACGTGAACTGCGACTTACAAGGCACCAGCGCCAGCGGCCGCCACTGCACAGAGCGAGCCGTGTATTTCCGCCTGTAATGCCTGGACCAGGCAGCCAAATGCCTGGTGCGCATGCGCGGTGACACCAATGGCGGAAATACACGGCTCGCTCTGTGAGTACCACTCGTGGAGTAACAATGATTTCAACTGTTTATTAGAAACTCTGAGCTTCCAGACCCCACTGTAAAGCTGTGTTAAACCCATATTGTATGCTGGGTATCTTTGAAATTCATATCTGATATATTTTTGACACACCCCCAGCCCCGCGATCATGCTTGGTTGTTATTTTTTAAACTGGTCGCGTCCCACAGCAAGTGACTGCGGTCACAAAAGCCCCAGGCTTGCAAACCGCAGTCACGTAAGGGGCTAAATGTGATTGTATGTGCGCAGTTGCACTGTTCGCCCACACACAACCGGGGTTTTGCTACACTCCAACCGCAGTCATTTAAAACCAGAGTCCAGGGTGAAGTTTTGCGCACATCCCGGTTGCAGTGGTTGCGTGTGGGCATAGAAACCGAGGTTATTTCCAGTGTTTACAGCAGAGCTGTCCCAAGTAGTGTTATATGAAAATGATTGTAACAAACCTTTGTTCGAAACGTATCATCTGTGTTGAAGAGTGTTGTGATCGACTGATAATGTCTGTTGTCGCATTCCTGATCTGATGCTCAGAGTAAACCTGTAGCTGCAGCTAAACTAAACTCATGTGTTGTCAAGTTATTGTTATAAGGAACCCAGTCCAGACTGCATCCCCTTAACAATTGTTTGTATTGAGCCGTATTGTATTGTACCCATTCTGCAATGTGTTAAATAACGTTTGCATCCATTCATTCTACTAGCGTTAACGTTACCATATTATTACGTTAGCATGTAAGCTAACAACACCGGAGATCTTTTTGTGAGACTAAACTATCCGCTCTTGGTGGTAAATTGTGTTGATGTTGGTTTTGTTTCATCAACAAATGAGGCAGAACACACAGTGAATGTATCCGTTTTTGTTTATTGCACTTCTTGCTGAAAAATAAATGCTAGTTTGTGTTCCAGGGCTGCGTGTATATTTCCGGTATTAACCCTAAACGCTTCTGGTTGGTTGAAATGGCCTTCATGTCTGAACAACATCGCCACCTACTGCTTTGGCATTGTACTACATGTGTAACTGAGGGGTACAATTCCCTGACTGTATTGATAAGTATGGTATCATTAAACCACTACCGCTTTATGTACTTTAACTACTGGCCATACAGTACACGATATCTAAATATGATGAACACTTTCCACAATGAAATCGGTTCCAGTCAAAGGTAATAATCAAATATTTAATGGAGCAAAAGGTACATAGAATATTTATCTTACATTTATCATTTGAATGCACTTGTAAGGCAAATGAGTACTCATAGGCAAATCAACACTGAATGTCCAATCTCTGGTTACGCAGGAAGCAAGTATACAACCTGGCTCTTTATATTATATCTATGGTACACTTAATGATATAGCGGGATATTCTGGAGGGGGTCCTCCCGGTTGTAAGCCGGTAGGGGGGGTAGGAGAGCCGTCGGTAGTAGACCGTCTGGTCAACGATATCTATGGAGACTTCAAGTACAGAAGACAGTGCAATACTCTTGATCCGCAGATGAATACACCTTGGTTCTCTTGTAGGCTGTAGCTCCACAATGAAGAAGAAGCTAGGCGACCTCAGTCTCTCTGAGCGCCGACTCAACTTGACTCCTCTCGGGGGTAAATCCAACACTCACAGGCGTCGGCGATTATCCGCTCCACAAATCACAGTACCAAAGCAAATATATATTCCAGCCGCATAGGGCTCAGCAGTCGTCGGGTAGGTAATCCAGTGTACATGTCCCTCGGTCCTCGCCTAGATCTCCTCGGATGAAAGCGCCATGTGGTCGGCCCAACCTGGATAAGACTCTAGATAACACGAGGAAGCGTTGGAGATGCTGGTCACTTTAGAACTCTAACCGCACGATGCACCATACTCGATAGACTATTATTACTTGATAGAAATACGTCGCACTCGACGGTACAGTGCCAAACTCTGACAATTCAGTTATTAATTCGCACGAGGTCTCAATGCTATTCTAAGGCCAAACAGGCCATACTTCACCGCACGTCGTATCGTGGGTGAGGCTTCACGTTCTGTTACTAAGTTGGGAAGAAGGGTAAGGGACTTCTACATTTACTTGCGCCATATTTATATGCACGGTGAACAAATAGTGCCACTCTCATTTCGGTAGCCGTATCCCTGAGCGGAGCCGGGGCTAGTACGGACATGTCTCGTCGGTACCTTTGAACTTGACGCCAGGGGCTGGTCCCCTGGCGCCTGGTCCTTTGTCCAATAAGAGAATGAACTATTATGGGCTATAGTAGGCTAAAGGGATATTCCGTGCATATGTACAAGGAATATACAAGGGATATCAAACGACATACAAATACTATTCAATATATATCCATAAATAAATATATATATTCGGTTTAATCTGATCCTTCGTAACAACATGCATATGACTTCACTCTGTGCGGGGTTCGTGTGGAGTTTTATTTTTTGAATAATAAAAAAAAGAAGAACGGTGTCATTAATACCCGTGATCGTGTGGACTGGGCCTCAATGTGTGAACACATGTTGTCTCTGATTGTAAACTGAACTTTCATTTTGTGGCCACAGATGAAATAAACTATGTTTCCTATTTTTAATAACGACTCAGAATGATTTATACAAACGGCTCATCTTTTTGTCCTTTAACATTTCCCATAACAGACATCACAACAAAACATGTTTGAGTTCCATTTGAATAATATAAATAATATGTTTGGTAAGGCTGTCCCCAAAGCCTGTTTTTGGGATTCAAACTTCGTCAGGGTTCTTCGAACGGACGTTCGAACCTTCGTTTTTATTCGAATTATCCTCATTTCTTTTTATAATATATATATTTTTTATTATATCCTCAAACTCAACCCTCAATTTGAATAAAGTGATTAATCTGATTAAATTAGTCTTTTTTCTTTTATTCAATTAACTTTCCAGCCCCCTGTCAACTGTCAAATGATGTCAACTGTGAACCTGAATTAACATTCAGTATTCAATATTGTCTGATTCAATATTAACATTCAGTATTCAAGTAGAACAGCTAGCTAGCCGTTGTGGACACTCACCTTTCCACAGCAAAACGGTAGGCAAGGCACCTTGGTCTAGAAATGCAGGCTTCAATCTATGTTGTTTAGTCTATCTGTTCAGTACTGTTCAGTACTGTTTCAATATGCACAATGAGATCTTCTGAGAGAATTGTTGAATATATACACAAATGTTCTGTAATGTGTATTATGACATCATACTGTGACTTCACAAATGTTCTAGAATGTCCTATTAATAATTAATAATATTATATTTTAATAAATAATATGTTTGGTAAGGCTGTCCCCAAAGCCTGTTTTTGGGATTCAAACTTCGTCAGGGTTCTTCAAACGGACGTTCGAACCTTCGTTTTTAATTTCTTTAAATCTAATTATAATATTTTTTTCTTTTTTATATCCTCAAACTAAATCCTCAATTTGAATAAAGTGATTCAAACTTCGTCAGAATTTTTCGAACGGACGCTCGAACCTTCGTTTTATTTTTTATTTATTTTTTGTCGTTGCCGCCATCTTTAGTGTTACATCCCCTCACACACTCCAGTTCTCAGGCTGCAGCTGTTTGAAAGCTAAAGTAAACCGGCTTCTATCTTTTTCCGCTTTTTTGGTGGACAAACCACGCACATGTGCACCGTGACTGGAGACTAGCTCTGCTAGCACACAGCCTACTGTGTACAGACGGTTTCAAACTGTATTTTACATTAGAAAGCAAACAAAATAAATGGACAAGAGAAAAAGAAATCTCAATTTGGTCAGTATTGTCATTTGGACAAGCAAAGCCATTACTTTAAGTTGCAGGCAAGAAAGACAAGTCTGTCCACTGTCTCTGGGTTTAACAAAAAAAAAAGTTGATTATTAAAATATATCACAATAATTATCGTTATCGTTATATCGCCCAGCCCTAACCACTTGAATGTGTAAACACCATGTCCTCATGCCTCACCATAGTGTGAACAATATGTATATATATACCATCTTATATATCTTTACATATTGTTTTCAAAGGCATTTGTTTTGGTCTCATGAGTTTTACAAAGGTGTGAGAGAGAGAGAGAGAGAGAGAGAGAGAGAGAGAGAGAGAGAGAGAGAGAGAGAGAGAGAGAGAGAGAGAGAGAGAGAGAGAGAGAGAGAGAGAGAGAGAGAGAGAGAGAGAGAGAGAGAGAGAGAGAGAGAGAGAGAGAGAGAGAGAGAGAGAGAGATGATATAGACAGACAAATGATCAACCATATTATCCTTTGCTGTTTTAAGCTTGTTCTGGAAGAAATTACTGTGAGTGTCAACCTTTAGTAAAGTCCATTAGTTATCCTAAATAAATCTTATACAATTGATATCTTAATTATAACTTATTAACCTAGTTGTATAGTGCATAATGAAACGTTTGTCAATCTGTATTGTTCTAGAGAAAGAATGGGCATTCATTCAAGTCAAAGTTAATTTATCATAATGATTCTAAAATGTATATATTTCAGTTGTATATTGGTATAACGAATTTAGATGTTGAATCAACTAAAGATATTAACCAAATTACATTATGAATCGTTGTCAATAAGCAAGTTATAGTGCTGTTATCGTTATTTATCGCGAAACCGGACGTGAGATCAAACTACAATTCAAAATGGTCGCTCCTCGTGGCGTCACTACGCCCTTTGTTGTTGTCTGATTCTCCGTAAACCCGGAAGTGTTTAACACTTTGAGTGCCAGCCACGAGAAAACTCGTTAGTTCATGCCATGCGTTGAGTGCCAAGGATGAGAAATCTCGTTATTTAATCGTTATTTCTTTTATTAGCGATTTCCATTCATTTTAAATCAATCTAGCCTCACGTTACCATTGGGACTGTCTCTGAGCTCGAACAGGGAAAATATGTGTATGTGTGTGTGTGTGTGTGTGTGTGTGTGTGTGTGTGTGTGTGTGTGTGTCAGTGTGTGTGTGCTGATCAGGAAATAGATAATAAATTGTTCAGCCCGCTTCTCTAGCGTGCATAAGTACACATATACTATCGATAATATAGCGTTTATTTGAAAACGATTCATAAATAGGCCGAAAAATGACAACGTGTTTTGTGTATTCCACTAAAGGGCGATTCCTGCAGAATCTTTTTTCCCTGGAAATTTCCAAAAACTAGCTTTTTTCAAAATAGTATAAAACGGAAATGTACAGATGAAAAAACAATCCGTTTCCTACATGTTGACTGGAAGCAAGTCATTGATAAGCGACAGGCGTATTAGACACATAGCGATAATTTAAGATATAGTTTATGCGTTCGCAAATGTGCTCGCCCTCTCATTGACTTAAGCGCTGGCACTCAAGCGATAAATCGTGCGCCCCCTGCTGGCACTCAAAGTGTTAACAGGGTCGCTTTTGTTGACACCGGAGGTTACTAGGCTAGCATTTCGCGCGATTTACAATGGTCGGGTGCATGAGACTGTCGACTCACGACTGTCTAAACACAGTATTAATATGAACACAACTATTTCGAGTGATATAGGATCGTTGTGTATGAAAATAAAGTTATCTCCTGTAATTGTTACACACACTAGGCAAAGCTATAGTGTTCACGCCGACAATCACGGATCTAACACGCTGTATAACGTACGTACCCCAAAACACGTTATCTAATTTATCCTCCTCTCTCCTGTATACGCGCTCTCCTGTATCTCTCCCTAAACAACACAACCAAAATGTCTCGCCGTTTCCCTGCCCGCCTATCTGTTATGACAATAGTTAACTTAACCTAAGATCGCTTTCAGGAAGGAAGGGGAAAATAATAACAACCACAACGTCTTTTATGGCCAAACTTGGAGCTTTTGAATAATACAACAATATTTGGATGAATTACCTCAATCCCCTGTTGTCAGTCGCACGTCCTACCCATTACAGAGACCGAGAACAATCCAATCCAAATATTGTCTCCAAGAATTACACACAACCGTATAGCGTTAGCTATGCGTACAAACACACGTACGCTCGGTCGAGTCGTACACACATAACAGATATTGTACCTATTTCTTTGTCGGCAACACCCAAACTGGGATTTGTACACCACAACCCAGCAAATCCCCCAGTAACACTGTAGAGGGCCGGGATGCGTGCGTTCTCCCATAACAATTCACAATACGTCCCCCCCCCCCATATCACACAAGGCCATCTCGTCTGATCAAATGTCCCCGAAAGCACAGTACAGTCAGTGCAGTGCAGTATAGCACAATTGCCATGCCATCTCTCAAAACATACCAGTAATCATAACCAGCCAATGGCATGGTGAAAAATATACACTGTTGTGAAGGGCCAGATTAAACCGAATATATATATTTATTTATATATATATATTTAATTGTATTTGTATATTCTCTAATATTCCCTGATATCCCTTGTATATTCCTTGTACAATATGCATTGAATATCCATTCTAGCCTACTGAACATCCCATAATAGTCTCCATTCTACTATTGGTCGAGACCTTGGTGCCAGGCTGCCATACCCCTCAGACCCAGTTCAAACGTACCGCTCGACATGTACGAACAAGTCCTAGTTCCGCGTAGGAATTTGGCTACCGCACCACTAATGGGACTATTTGTTCATAGTGCGTATATATACTGCGCTACTAAAGTAGGACTTTCTTTTCAGTCAAGTTTCTTACCCTCCAATAGAGTCACAGACGTAAAGCCTCCCCGCGATGCCACGTGTGGGAGTAAGGCCAAGTTCGGCCTACCATCGGTATTGAGACATCGTGTATATTAATATTTGAATAGTCATATTTGGCACTATATCGTCGAGTTGGACGTAGTCTATTAAGCTAATAATAGTCTGTTAATATATAGTGCTTCGTGCGGTGAGAATACTACCGTAGTCAGTACCCCATCGTTTCGGGCAGAGAACTGGCTGCTTACCCAGGGTGGTTGACCCTATGTGAAGCTGCACCCGAGGAGCCCCAGAGCCGACGAGCGAGTGGACCTGTATACCGGATTATTCTACCGACGACAGCCCGCCTTCCCAGGCACGGATTATGCTTTGGATACTTTGATTATTCTATGGATAAAGACCCCCGACACTACCGTGTGTTGGAACCCCCCCCCCTGGAGAGGACGCAAGGTGAGGAGACGCTCTGCAAGACGAGGTCTCTCCACATCTCTCCCCCGTGGACCGGAGAGAGCCGGCCCACAAAGAGTCCACCTGCTTTCATCTGTGGTCCAAGGATCGCCGGCGCATTGAACGGCACTACAGTGGGTTCACCTGGGATACCCTTGGCCGGACGAGGCAGCTGGATTCTACCCCCCCCCCCCTCCTACTCCTGTCGGCTTACAAGCGACCGGATTAACCCCCTCTAGTGTATCCAGCCTATAATCATTAAAGTATCATTGCTGTTATTCCTTAACTATTCCAGGTCGTATATTTACCACCTGCGCCTTCAGAGATTGGACATTATCTATTGATATACCGACGAATACTCCTTGCCATAAAAGTGCATACTATTTCAATTCATAAATGTAATTAAGTGATTAAGTGCTTATTCTACACACCATCGCTGTGTAGGAAATAAAGACCTGTTTCTAATTCGTACATTTGTGTTGGATCCGTTTCATCTACGTGAGAGTGTTCATGATAATATATTTATGCCGTGTACTGGGTGGCCGAATATTAAGTACAAAGGTAGTGGTAGTAAGTATCATATCTAGTAATACAGTCAGGGAATTGTACCCCTCAGTTACAATTGGTCCTTCGAGCCGGAGGGTAATTAGTGTAATATTAATATAGTGTTATTAATATTGAAATGGCCTATGATGAACACTCCACGAAACGATCCTCCTAACCAACGCCCGCAGCGCGAACGACGGCTCCCTCAGTACTTAGAGGCTTACGCTGTCAGTCAACAACCTAGCCTTCTACTAACAGTAAACGCGGTAAAACTAGAAAGTAAAAGTATGTCTAACCCCAACGCCCAGACTACCCCGACCATAGAGGCCCCTACGGGCTCTAATGTAACTGACCAAGTTCACGGTGGGGACCAGTGGGAACCAGACATGACTTCACACCCCGCCAGTACTGAAGAAGTAGTCCCCGATGAGTCCCGGGAGGAATACAACGCTACCGAGAGAGAACTCGGCACGGAAGAAGACGGGGAGAGCACCGTGGAGATAGAGCTCCAAGGCTCCGCAAGGAGTACCCCGAGGGAAGGCTCCCCTATACAACCGCCTTCTCCCAGCGAGGCAGAGAGGACCCTACAGCAGGCATTCCTCGTCAGCCTGAAAGCCTCTACTGAACGCGATAGACTCCAGGGTGAACGCGATCGATTGCAGATACAGCAACGGAGCGAAGAAGAGCACATACGCCTGGAAATAAGACGCATTCAGATGGAAGAGAATGTGGCCCGAGACCGAGCAGACAGCCAGCGAGCAGCTGCTGGTGCTCTACGGGACGCAGAGCGCGACAGACAGCAAGCGCAACTAATAGAACAGCTGATCAGACGGACAACACCCTCTCCCTCCGCCAGAGGCTCCAGGAACTCGTCTAGACACACCTCCAGGGCGGCATCCCCTAGCCGAGTAAACAACCCTGAACTTGACCAACAGACGAGGTCTATACCCCCCACAGACCACCTCCCCCCACCGGTCCAAGCGAGACCTAGCAACCGGGAAGGAGCAGCATATCCTGTGGAGAGGCTAAACCAGAGACTACAAGCACTGGATGACCTAACTGAAGACGAAGAGGAAGAGGAGGAGAACCGCGCCCGAAGACAGCACAGTACTCTACCGGACCAGGAGGTCCGGTACAGCCCAGGCTATACTCCCGCGGAGCTGCGCTACAGACCCCCGACTCTATACACGGGTGAGCACGACGCACGACCCGCACCGAGGAACAGCACCTAGACAAGCGGGCCATGGTACACTGCCGGTACCAGCCCATACCAAGGAGCGGGAGGAGACTCGCCTAGGAGGCCTCTCCCCCAACGCTCGCCGATGTATCCACAGTCAGCGTCATACATTGGCACGCCTATGGTACCCGACTTCACCCAAGAGAACCGGGCCCAGTATACAGAACTCCGCATGTGTCTGGAGACCATGTTGGTGGATGTATTGGATGAACGCCACAAATACGCCATCCTACTGCAGCACTTAAAGGTGCCCCGCGCACATAATATAGCGCTCGCCTACGCGACTTCCACCACCCCATACACAGCAGCGCTGGTAGCATTGGACCAGAGGTATGGGCGCATATGGGATTACGTGATCCAGGAGATCCGACACATCGACCGCTTACCCCCAGCAATAGACAATCGAGCACTGGACGACCTGTCCATCAGAGTGCAGTCCCTGGTAGGGATGTTGGGAGCGCAAAGAGAGAAGGGGAAGTATGAACTTTACGCCAACTCAAATGTGGAAAGGATCCTGGAGAAGCTGCCGCCCGCTCGTCAGGAGCGCTTTAGGCGGCAGAGGGACCACAGAGACCCGAATGGCCCCGAACCGAACCTCCTCGATCTAGCAGACTTCCTGGCGAGAGAAGTCAGCAGCCTACGGCTAGATACATTCGGACGGAGCACCCCTGGCTCCAGAGAAGGAACCAGACGACTAAATGATGGAAGAAGATCGGTGACTGTGATGCACCAATCGGAGTCAGTACCGAGCAGCAGGAGCCACAGTACCCCCTCCAGAACGGAGAAGTGGAAGATAGTGTGCCCCTACTGTGTGAAAGAACACTGGCTAGCGCAATGTGACTCCTTCCCCAAGCTGAACGCGGAGGAAGCAGGTCAATGGATAAAGTCCAACAAGCGCTGTTTTCGCTGTGCGCGCTCACACATGGCAGCCGAATGCCGCTTAAAGAAAAGGTGCACCAAGTGCGATGGAGCCCATCTGGACATACTTCACGACAGTAACAGACGGCGCCCTTCACCTGCACCATCCAGCCGCAAAGCGAGCGTCATGTACATCGATCCCGCCAGCAGCAGTGGAGCCCGAGTACTCCTAAAAGTAGTGCGTGTGACACTAAGCTACCAGAATAAAGTCCTGGACACTTACGCCGTCCTCGATGACGGGTCAGAGAAGACCCTGCTGCTCGCCTCCGCTGCGGCCCAGCTAGGGCTGCGGGGAAGCAAAACCCAAATGACAATTCGGACAATAAGACGAGATTTGAAGACGATAAAGGGCGAGAATGTCTCATTCTCTATCGCAGCAAGCGGCCAGCCTGAGCGACGGTACCAGATTGCAGACGCTTTCACCAGCCAAGAAATAGGACTGTCGCGGTACACATACCCCGTCGCCAAGCTGATGGAGAAATATGCACATCTGCGCAAGTTACCGATCCCGCTCATAGACAATGCTATGCCGACCCTGTTGATAGGCTCCGACCATGCAGACCTCATTGTCCCGATAGACCGGGTTCATACCGGACCCCGAGGCTGTCCTGCAGCAGTCGAGACCCGTTTGGGATGGACTCTCCAAGGCCCGCTCGCCAAATCTCTCAACCGAAGTACAGCCACTAGATGTCTCCACTCCCGAGTCACAGAGGGAGAAACCGCACTCCTGCAACACGTAGAGCGGCTATGGAGCTTGGAACAAATGCCCTTTAAGAATGGAAAGAAAGACATTCGCTCTAAAGATGACATTTACGCCATTCACCTCCTCGAGACAGGGACCAAGAGAGTCCCGGTCAACGGCGTGTTGAGATACGCCACGCCACTCCTGCGGCGAGAAGGAATGCCTACTTTCCACGCCAAGACAGACGCCATAGAACGGTACCTGCTGAACACGGAGCGGCGCTTAGCCAAGAACCCCGCCCAAGAGAGTGTATACCGCGCTGAGATTGAGAAGCTCATCACAGCGGGACACGTCACAAAGATGGACATTAAAGAGGCTGACCAGACCACTGAATCGTGGTACGTGCCCCACCACAAGGTCCATCACAACGGTAAAGACCGCATAGTATTTAACTGCAGCTACCAGATCGGATCCCAAAATCTGAATAAAGAGTTACTGCCCGGTCCCACACTCGGCCCCTCCCTACTCGGCGTTCTACTCCGCTTCCGCCAGGAAAAGGTGGCCATCAGCGGGGACATTAAAGGAATGTTCCTGCAGGTGAGATTAGTAGAGGCGGACAAGCCCCTGTTACGGTTCCTATGGAGAGAGAAGCCAGGAGATGAGCACCCAGCCATCTACCAATGGGAAGTCCTCCCCTTCGGAACGACGTGCAGCCCCTGCTGTGCGACATTTGCACTACAGAAACATGTAGCAGAGGACCCAGCAGCGGACGAAGAGGTCCGACACAGCGTAAAGAACAGCTTCTACGTAGACAACTGTCTACAAAGCCTTTCAACCCAGGAAGAAGCCGAGGCTCTCCTGATTAAACTCCGCGCCTCATTGATCAAAGGCGGCTTTGATCTCAGGCAGTGGGCCAGCAGCGATCCGCAAGTACTGCGCAGCCTCTCCTCCGAGGACAAGGCAGCCAGCAGCGAGACCTGGATGGCTACAATCCCGGGAGAAGCCCAGGAGATGACCCTGGGATTGGTGTGGCGATTCAAAACAGATTCGCTTCACTACAGACACAAGCCCCTGACTACGGAGCAGGGAAGGCCGGCGGCGGCGCCGACCACCAGACGGAGTGTGTACACAACACTCGCCCGACAATATGACCCGCTAGGATGTATTCTACCGTACACCACCAGGGCAAAAATGATTGTACGAGCATTGTGGGACAAGGACCAGGGCTGGGACGACCCCATTCCCGCACACCTTGCATCCACCTGGAGAGAGTGGGAGATGGAGCTCCACTCACTCCCAGGCGTTAATATGCGCCGAAGCTACTTCCCACCCACGGTGAGGCCAGAGACATGTAAAATGGACTTACACGTCTTCAGTGACGCCTCAGAGGTCGCATACGGATCAGTAGCCTACTTGCGGGCCCAAGACCAGGGGGGAGAGATCTACACAGCATTTGTCCTCGCCCGCTCGAGAATAGCCCCACGCAAGCAACAATCTATCCCACGTCTAGAGCTCTGCGCAGCCCTAGCCGGAGCGCACCTAGCCACGCTCATCCAACGTGAGCTCACCATACCGGTGTCTAGAACAATCCTGTGGTCAGATTCCACGACGGTACTCGCCTGGATCAAATCGGACTCATGCAAGTACAAAGTCTTCGTGGGAGTCAGAGTCACCGAGATTCAAGACTTAACCGAAGAGTTAACCGGAGAAACAGAGTGGCGCTACGTTGATACAAAACAGAACCCAGCTGACGTCATCACCCGGGGGATGCCCCTGGATGACCTCACCCGTCGCAATGTCTACAGTGACGGCCCCGCATTCCTAAGACTCCCGGAAGGACAGTGGCCCATGCCTATCCCGAGGGAAGCAAGTCCAGAGGAGGTGGAAATTAAGAAGTCTGTGTTCTGTGGATTGAGCACCGTAGCCTCCACCGACCCTAACATAAACGATTGCACGTCCATAGAGAGTGCACAACAAAGAACATTCCTGCGGTACCACCCGGAGTGCAAGTCCCCCGCTGATATGTCAGCAGCTAACTACGAGGAAGCAGAATTGCTTCTACTGCAGCGAGCCCAGAGAGACTCGTTCCCCGATGAATTGGCCTGTCTACAGGGAGGAAAGCCCGTCCCATCCGACAGCAGATTAATTCACCTGGCCCCCGAGAGCGACGCTCACACCCTCATCAGAGTGGGTGGTCGCCTACGCAGAGCCCCCAATCTACCGGATGACATTAAATACCCGATCGTATTGAACAGCCGACACAAGGTCACAGAGCTGATTATAAAGAAATACGATGAGGATGTACATCACGCAGGAGCAGAAAGAGTCTTCGCGGAAATCAGACGTTGTTACTGGATCCTACAAGGAAGAGAGGCGGTACGACGCTTCCAACGAACATGTCTAGACTGCCGCAAGTGGCGCGCGCAGCCCAGCATACCAAGGATGGCTGACCTTCCTCCATGTCGCCTCCGAATCGGTGACAAGCCATTCCACTCAACGGGTATGGACTGCTTTGGCCCGCTGCACATAAAGAAAGGAAGAGGAACCGAGAAGCGGTGGGGTATTGTATTCAAATGCATGACCACCAGAGCGATACACATCGAGCTTCTCCCGACCATGAGCACAGACTCATTCCTTATGGCCTTCCGTAGATTCATATCACGGACCAGAAGACCGTCTACCCTATTGTCCGATCATGGGACAAACTTTAAAGGCGGCGAAAGAGAGCTGAAAGAGAGCTTCCAAGCTATGGGCCCAGAACTTAAGACCCACCTCGCTCCAGCACAGGTTGATTTCCAATTCAACCCCCCAAACGCACCCCACTTCGGTGGCACTTGGGAACGAGAAGTGCGCTCCATAAAGACAGCCCTGTACGCAGTACTTGGGGCCCAGACTGTGGCGGAAGAAGTCCTAATGACAGTCCTCACGGAGATTGAGGGAGTACTTAACTCGAAGCCCCTCGGATATGTCTCCAGTGATGTGGCGGATATCGACCCAGTTACCCCCAACACACTCCTGATGGGGCGGCTAGATCCCACATTACCCCAGACAATGTACCGGCCTGAAGAAGCGAACGGCCGACGAATGTGGAGGTACAGCCAAGTATTAGCCGACAAGTTTTGGAACAGTTTCCTACTGCACTACCTACCGTCTCTACAGACCCGCCAGAAGTGGGTAAAGGAGAGAGACAATTTGACAGAAGGAACAGTCGTCATGATTATTGATCAATCACTGCCCAGAGCTATGTGGCCGGCCGGCCGCGTAAGCAAAGTGATCACCGGTGCCGACGGCAAGGTCCGAGCAGCTGAAGTGCTCGTCCAGGGTCGCACTTACACCCGTCCCGTGGCAAGGCTCATAGAACTGCCTCGACTCCCAGACACAATCGATGATGACCATGACCCTACAACCCTATGACTTTGTGAAGTTGACTGACCCCTACAGCAAACCCTTATGTGTAAATAGACAACGCGATTAATCTGTCTCCGTTTAACTGATTAGGTCTGGGACCTATTCAGGGGGTGGCTGTTGTGAAGGGCCAGATTAAACCGAATATATATATTTATTTATATATATATTTAATTGTATTTGTATATTCTCTAATATTCCCTGATATCCCTTGTATATTCCTTGTACAATATGCATTGAATATCCATTCTAGCCTACTGAACATCCCATAATAGTCTCCATTCTACTATTGGTCGAGACCTTGGTGCCAGGCTGCCATACCCCTCAGACCCAGTTCAAACGTACCGCTCGACATGTACGAACAAGTCCTAGTTCCGCGTAGGAATTTGGCTACCGCACCACTAATGGGACTATTTGTTCATAGTGCGTATATATACTGCGCTACTAAAGTAGGACTTTCTTTTCAGTCCAGTTTCTTACCCTCCAATAGAGTCACAGACGTAAAGCCTCCCCGCGATGCCACGTGTGGGAGTAAGGCCAAGTTCGGCCTACCATCGGTATTGAGACATCGTGTATATTAATATTTGAATAGTCATATTTGGCACTATATCGTCGAGTTGGACGTAGTCTATTAAGCTAATAATAGTCTGTTAATATATAGTGCTTCGTGCGGTGAGAATACTACCGTAGTCAGTACCCCATCGTTTCGGGCAGAGAACTGGCTGCTTACCCAGGGTGGTTGACCCTATGTGAAGCTGCACCCGAGGAGCCCCAGAGCCGACGAGCGAGTGGACCTGTATACCGGATTATTCTACCGACGACAGCCCGCCTTCCCAGGCACGGATTATGCTTTGGATACTTTGATTATTCTATGGATAAAGACCCCCGACACTACCGTGTGTTGGAACCCCCCCCCCTGGAGAGGACGCAAGGTGAGGAGACGCTCTGCAAGACGAGGTCTCTCCACATCTCTCCCCCGTGGACCGGAGAGAGCCGGCCCACAAAGAGTCCACCTGCTTTCATCTGTGGTCCAAGGATCGCCGGCGCATTGAACGGCACTACAGTGGGTTCACCTGGGATACCCTTGGCCGGACGAGGCAGCTGGATTCTACCCCCCCCCCCCTCCTACTCCTGTCGGCTTACAAGCGACCGGATTAACCCCCTCTAGTGTATCCAGCCTATAATCATTAAAGTATCATTGCTGTTATTCCTTAACTATTCCAGGTCGTATATTTACCACCTGCGCCTTCAGAGATTGGACATTATCTATTGATATACCGACGAATACTCCTTGCCATAAAAGTGCATACTATTTCAATTCATAAATGTAATTAAGTGATTAAGTGCTTATTCTACACACCATCGCTGTGTAGGAAATAAAGACCTGTTTCTAATTCGTACATTTGTGTTGGATCCGTTTCATCTACGTGAGAGTGTTCATGATAATATATTTATGCCGTGTACTGGGTGGCCGAATATTAAGTACAAAGGTAGTGGTAGTAAGTATCATATCTAGTAATACAGTCAGGGAATTGTACCCCTCAGTTACATACACCATCAATGCGTTTACCTGCTATTAACCTCAGGGCCATCACGGTCAAGCCAAAGCAGACCTCCTCTAAAGAAGTCCAACAAATAAAATTAGCTTTCCTAAATGTCAGATCACTGAATAATAAAACATTCTTAGTAAATGATCTGATTAAAGAAAATAACTTAGATTGCATCTGCCTAGTAGAGACATGGCTAAATAATGACACAGCTACATCAATAATGATAGAAGCTTGTCCACCAGACTATAACTCTTTTCAAATACCCAGAAAAAATAAAAGGGGCGGAGGAGTTGCAGCAATCTTCTCCTCAAAACTCTTGTTTAGAATCACAGAACTAGGCGAGTTCATGTCAATGGAATATCTTGCCATTGAACTAAAAACAGAATCAACTATTATTGTCACAATATACCGCCCGCCTAGACACTCACCAATATTTATACAGGAGCTCTCTGAACTGATCTCACTATGTGTTACCGGATATGATAAGGTGATCCTAAATGGAGACTTGAACATCCATTTTAATAAGAAAACAGACTCCAAAACTATAGAACTAAAAAATCTACTGGATAGCTTTGACCTAATACAGCATATAACAAATGCAACTCACAGGCTTGGGAATACACTAGACTTAGTTATAACAACAACTGGGCTAAGCATAACAAATATCTCAATAACTGAATTACCTCTCTCCGACCATCACTGTATATTTTTTGATACTCAAATAACCCTTACTAAAACAAAAAAAGAAATCATAGTTAAAAAGAGGTTCTTAAACGACAAAGCTGAATCAAAGTTCATTGATCTTATCAGACTACATGAACCACACAATCATGACAGCTCTCTAAATGAAATGGTAGAAAATCTCAATGATGCAATGTCATCTATATTAAATTCTGTCGCTCCATTAAAAACGAAAAAGAAGAAAACTAGAGCCTCGCCCTGGTTAAACTATAATACGGTCAACGAAGAAAAAAGGAAATGTCGTGCAGCGGAGCGAAAATGGAGAAAAACAAAAACCACCATATGCTGTGATATATACAAAGATGCTTTAACTGCTTATAATAAAACCATCCGCTTAGCAAGGAAAGATTACTTCTCTAAAATCATTACAGAAAATGCTGGAAACTCCAGAATCCTCTTTTCCACTATTAATGTACTACTCAACACTGCCCCTACACCTCCTCAGTCATCAACGGTTAAGTGTGAAGAACTTGCACTATTCTTTAACAACAAAATAACCTTGATCAGGGCCAGCATTACTCATGATGGAAATAAAGCTGATTGCGGCAAACCGTGCAATGTAACCATGAGAAGTTTCACATGCATCACATTAGATGTACTCTGCAAAACTGTCTCAGAATGTAACTCCTCCACCTCAGACATTGACCCTATACCTACAGCTTTCTTCAAACGGGTATTTAATAGTGTTTCAAGTCCTGTGCTAGATATCATAAACACTTCCTTTAGGACTGGTATTTTCCCGGATGCCTTTAAAACAGCAGTTGTAAAGCCATTACTAAAAAAACCTAACTTGGATAGTAATGAAATGGCAAATTATTGTCCAATATCCAACCTACCATTCATTAGTAAAGTACTTGAAAAGATAGTTTCAGTTCAAATAAATTCCTTTCTTGAAGAAAACAACATCTTAGAAGAATTTCAGTCAGGATTCAGAAAATATCATAGCACTGAAACTGCCCTCACCAAAATAATCAGTGACCTCAGACTAAACTCTGACGAGAATAAGATCGCCATCCTTATCCTGTTAGATCTCAGTGCAGCATTTGATACAATCGATCACGATATTCTAATCGATCGTCTTGAAAACCATGTCGGTTTCTCAGAACATGTGCTGGGCTGGTTTAAAACATACATCAGAGGGAGGAAATTCTATGTTAAACTAGGATCACATGTCTGATATATACGACAACAACTATGGAGTTGCACAAGGGAGTTGCTTAGGTCCTTTACTCTTCTCCCTTTACATGTTACCGCTGGGTGATATCATCAGAGAACATAATGTAGATTTCCATAGCTATGCGGATGATACACAACTGTACATATCTGCTGAACCAAATGCTACAGCGATTAGCTCCATTACAGACTGCTTACTGGCAATAAATAAATGGATGAGTAAGAACTTCCTGAAACTAAACGAGAACAAAACTGAAATTCTAATTATCGGCTCCAAAACTAGAAAAGAAACATTAATAAAGAACCTGGGGGGACTAACCCCTTAGATCAAATCTGAGGTCACTAGTCTTGGGGTTATCATAGATTCAGAACTGAACTTCAATTCTCATATTAGCAAAGTGACGAAAACATCGTTCTTCCATCTCAGAAATATAGCAAAAGTACGACCATTTATTAATCAGAACGATGCTGAGAAGCTAATTCATGCATTAATTTCTAGCCGGTTAGACTACTGTAATGCACTTTTCACAGGTCTCCCTAAGAAAACCACAGAGAGGCTTCAGCTAATCCAAAACTCTGCAGCCCGACTGCTAACTAGAACCAAAAGGAGAGAGCACATTTGTCCAGTCTTAGCTGCTTTACACTGGCTTCCTGTAACATTTAGAATTGACTTTAAGGTCCTTCTCCTTACATACAAAGCTCTAAATGGACAGGGACCTAGCTACATCGCCAACACTCTAATAAATTACACACCAGCAAAAACACTGCGATCATCAGCTGCTGGACTACTAGAGGCTCCCAGAAGCAGTCAAAAGAGGATCGGTAATGCAGCCTTTATCAACTATGCCCCAAAACTATGGAACAAACTACCCCAAAACATCAGGGAAGCCAACTCGCTAGACATCTTTAAAAGACAGCTTAAAACCTATCTCTTTGCTCAGGCATTTCACTGATAGATATCTGCTACCACCTAGTGGCAAGAGGAAACATCAGGGATATCCTGACACAACTTGTATTTACCTGCACTATTCTTACCCTGCCTACTCTTATACACTGCCTATCAAATTCATGTGTCGGTTATTGCACTTTTTACTTCTTACTGATGACTATTTTTAAACTGAATCATTTTAAACTATTTTTATTATTTGCTAGATCCAAATGTGAAACACTGTGATTATTTGTTCATGCAATAGGTCCCACTATTTAGTATGGGTTCGAGTCCCTGTGATCTAGTATCACTAAAGTTACAGTGTGGGTTCGAGTCCCTGTGATCTAGTATCACTAAAGTTACAGTGTGGGTTCGAGTCCCTGTGATCTAGTATCACTAAAGTTACAGTGTGGGTTCGAGTCCCTGTGATCTAGTATCACTAAAGTTACAGTGTGGGTTCGAGTCCCTGTGATCTAGTATCACTAAAGTTACAGTGTGGGTTCGAGTCCCTGTGATCTAGTATCACTAAAGTTACAGTGTGGGTTCGAGTCCCTGTGATCTAATATCACTAAAGTTACAGCAATATGTACTGGGAAGTATGTTGGGAATTACAGGAGTATTACTGAATAGAGAGCCTATTAGGATGCTAGATCCAAATGTGAAACACTGTGATTTGCCATATCTTGCTATGCTCGCTCATGCCTGTATTTTTTATGTCCGTTCTATTTTATAATTTTTTTACTATTTTTAAACTGAATCATTTTAAACTATTTTTACTATTTGTGTTACTGAAAACTGTAAGCGGAGAGCCTATTGGGATGCTAGATCCTAATGTGAAACACTGTGATTCTACCTGTCTATCTTTTTATGCTCGCTTATGCCTGTATTTTTTACTGTTGTGAAGCACTTTGAACTGCAACCTCTGTATGAAAAGTGCTATACAAATAAAGTTATTATTATTATTATAATACAGACCAAATATTCAATGCACGTCACTCTACTACTAGCCATGATCTCAATATTAATATACACCGTAGATGCTCAAGCGTGCGCAGAGAAAGAGGGGGAATGCACCAATGCATTCCAATAAAGCCGGCTAACTACTCCCTTTTTTTCTATGCATGAGAGCAAAACACAGTTGAACAAGCACGAAAGTTTGCGATGCCAAATTGTAGGATATATCAATAGTAGGAAATTAGTCAAATTACTTACTCACTCTGTGGGTCCGATTAATAACAAGGTTTATTAGCCAGATAGATCAAATATACAAGGTAGTTAGAGAAAATGGCTGAGGCTTCCGCCCAGATAATCAGCTGAAATTGCCCAAGTAGAAAAGACCGATTGTTGTCGGGAGGAGCCCTATATAGTGAAACGGGGGGGGGAGGAGAACACTCACATGATAGGTCAAACGAGTGGGGGGGTGGAACACAGGATAGGCGACAAAGGAGAAGGGAGGGGGATATCCCTACTGAGTACAATGCAAGTCTCTACGACAAACGGTTAAAAAGATACAAAAAGGGGGCGCGGCCTAAGGATCAGGGGAGTGGTCAACATAGACCAATGAAAGAGGATAACCCTACTGAGTACAATGGCACAACCCGCAAGTCTCTACAACAAACGGTTAAAAAAATACAAAAAGGGGGTGTGGCCTAAGGATCGGGGGAGTGGTCAACATAGACCAATGAAAGAGGACATCCCTACTGAGTACAATGGCACAACCCGCAAGTCTCTATGACAAACGGTTCAAAATATACAAAAAGGGGGTGTGGCCTAAGGATCGGGGGAGTGGTCAATATAGACCAATGAAAGAGGATATCCCTACAGAGTACAATGCCACAACCTGCAAGTCTCTACGGCAAACGGTTCAAAAGATACAAAAAGGGGGTGTGGCTTAAGGATCGGGGGAGTGGTCAACATAGACCAATGAAAGAGGATATCCCTACTGAGTACAATGGCACAACCCGCAAGTCTCTACGACAAACGGTTCAAAAGATACACAAAGGGGGCATGGTCTAATGATCGGGGGAGTGGTCAACATAGACCAATGAAAGAGGATATCCCTACGGAGTACAATGCCACAACCTGCTGCAAGTCTCTACGACAAACGGTTCAAAAGATACACAAAGGGGGCGTGGCCTAAGGATCGGGGTAGTGGCCTAAGGCTCGGGGTAGTGGTCAACATAGACCAATGAAAGAGGATATCCCTACTGAGTACAATGCCACAACCCGCAAGTCTCTACGACAAACGGTTCAAAAGATAGAAAAAGGGGGTGTGGCCTAATGATCAAGGGGTAATCCCCTGTAGGGGGAGGAGCCGAACCATGGGGGCGTGGTCAACATAGACCAATGAAAAAGGATATCCCTACTGAGTACAATAGCACAACCCGCAAGTCTCTAGGACAGGTTTAGCCCAGTCAGATTTAAAGGGGAACTATTTTACTATTTCTTTCACTATTTGGGCACTTTTACACAATTCCTGTGAGTCTATGGAACACCTCTGTAATATATATTTTTTTTTTATTCATTGTTTTGTATTTCTAATCAAGTCCTCAAAAACAGCATTTTTCTACCTCAAGATCTCGAGCTGTTTTGAACCTGGGCTCCTAAACCACTGCGCCGGGCCGGCCCCGCCTGAACATTAACATGCAGCGGTGTCTTTATGACATCACATATAGGGCACATTTTCAAATGACTCAGTTCAGTGAGGGTGAATATTGTGAGAGGAGAATTGGAAGAATGCGCCAATATGAGAATTTTGAGACATAGATCATATTAATATAAGTTCACATAGCTAGGAAACAATGCTAAACACTCAAAAAGGCCATTTATAAGATAGTTCCCCTTTAAGACTTTTTAATACATGCCACTCAGAATGAAATTGAATACCAATTTCACAATAACAAAATGGCAAAAATCACATAACGACACCAATTAGTTTAAGTTTAGGGACACATTGGTCCAAAGATGTTTATTAAAACATAAAGGAGTAACTGGATTGGATGAAACAAAGGGGTGACAAACGTAAATGTCTCTCTCCCTCTCTCATGTCAGAAGTCACCTCGCTGGCAGACTGCCGTCCCTCTCTCTCTCATGTCAGAAGTCACCTCGCTGGCAGACTGCCGTCCCTCTCTCTCTCATGTCAGAAGTCACCTCGCTGGCAGACTGCCGTCCCTCTCTCTCTCATGTCAGAAGTCACCTCGCTGGCAGACTGCCGTCCCTTTCCCTCTCTCTCTCATGTCAGAAGTCACCTCGCTGGCAGACTGCCGTCCCTCTCCCTCTCTCTCTCATGTCAGAAGTCACCTCGCTGGCAGACTGCCGTCCCTCTCTCTCTCATGTCAGAAGTCACCTCGCTGGCAGACTGCCGTCCCTCTCTCTCTCCGTCTCTCTCTCATGTCAGAAGTCACCTTACTGGCAGACTGCCGTCCCTCTCTCTCTCTGTCTCTCTCATGTCAGAAGTCACCTCACTGGCAGAGTCCTGTCCCTCTCTTTCTATGTCTCTCTCTTCAGGGGTTTTGCTGCCACTTCCTCCATTAGAACAGATTAGATTAGATTAAAATGTATTGTCATTAAAAAGCACTTAGTAGTTGTACAGTACAACGAAAAGAAGTTTGGCCTTCAACCAGAGTGCAACTGTAACAGTAAAGTGCAAAAGTAATATACAATGTACAGGTGATTAAACTGGGTATATAGCATATATTCATTAGTACTACTATTGAGTAATAGTGCTAATCAGATGTATGTACAGAGCTGTATTAGAGTAGTATTAATTAATGTGTACAGTGATACAGGTATAAAGACACTAAGACACCCACCCACCCTCTCCTAATGGACAGTCTCCTCCCCGCTGTATGTATATATTTTCTCCCGCCCACCCACCCCCTCCTAATGTACAGTCTCCTCCCCATTATATGTATATATTTTCTGTTAGGATCTCTGGGTAACAGTACTGTATATTTGCATATCGTATATGTCACAAATGTAACAGTACTATATATACCTGTATGTCATGTATGTCCCTATGTCATAAATGTCATGATGTCACGTACAGTATGTTCAGTTGTGTATGTCATAAATGACACTATGAATTGAAAATGGGGGACCCTGATGTAAACAAGACAAACGTCTTTCTCTGGTTCCAAGTTCCAAGTCAGTCAGAAGATCCTTAAGAACTTCTACACATGTACAATAGAGAGCATCCTGACTGGCAATATCACCGCCTGGTTTGGGAATAGCACCGCACAAGACCGTACAGACTACAGAGAGTGGCCCGTTCAGCTGAGCCCACTCTCCATAACATTTACAACAAGCGGTGCAGGTGTAGCCGGTCTGCAGCCTACTCCTCTGTCGAACGTGTATAGGAAGTGAAGACAGGCTCGTGATACATTTTAGTATTTATTTCACCTGTCAAAACAACCAGACAGATATGGCATTACTTCTTGTCCACTAGATGGCACCAGTTCACAGGCTCCTCAATACCCAGTAGTAACTGCTGCGTGAGGAGGGGCGGTCGAAAGGAAATACGTCACTTCGGGAGGAAGTGACAACGGTATCGATTTCAAAATAAAAGACTTAGCTCCCAAAAGTGCAGTAAAACAAAAAGAAAGCAATGAAATAAAACCAAAGCAATAAAATAAAATGTGAGGGATTATTTGTGGAATACATAACAGTATATTATATATACCTGCTACATACACCCCCCCTGAATTCCACTAAAATCCTGAACCGACAGGACACACTAACAGGGACCTCCAACACTACGTCAGAACCCGCACGGGTTTACCTAAAGATACGCATCTTCAAAATCAGCTAGAAGCTACCTGTCACACAGGTTCAGAGAAAACAAAAAGATGATTGGTCCTATGTTCCTCCTAGAATCACTCAGTGCCTTGTACACCAAACTACCCGGCCTACTTGAGTCCCATATCTCATTTGTGAGCACATGTAGTAAGTACGCCACTTACAGTGTCACAGTGCAAGATAATTTTTTTTTTTTTAAACTGAAAGAGATAGTACAGAACGCCTAGGACAGAGCGAGAAGAGACTGGGGACTCCTACCAACTGAACGGCCTCTGAACCATCGTCTCTATCAAACGGTTGACTCCCCTAACCACCCTGCCAGCCCGTGTCCTGACTACACCCTCTGTGCCCCTTAGTGTAGGTGTACGGCAGTCTCGGTCCCGTTCTACAATAGCCGGAATGACTACAGGGATAATGGTCGGGGCCCTTGGCACTGTGTCTGATGTGTCAACTGCAGACACTGGACCGGAGGACTGGGCACTACTTGCATCAACCACCGACACTGTCCCTGATACACTCCGCAGACTCTGGTCCATATCAGACTGATCTTCGTCCACATCAGCTACGTCACGGGAATCATGACTGGTAGCTTCTTCAGCCCCACTCAACACCCATGCACCCGTCCTATCCTCCGAACCTCTCTCTTCTTCCAGAGAGTTGACGAGACCCATCTGAGACCCTTCCTCTGATCCTCTCTCTTCCTCCAGAGAGTTGACGAGACCCATCTGAGACCCTTCCTCTGATCCTCTCTCTTCCTCCAGAGAGTTGACGAGACCCATCCGAGACCCGTCCTCTGATCCACCAAGACTGTCATCAGTCTCCGGTGCGTCCCCATCAGCAGTCTCTATGGGTAGGAAGCTTATATCCAGGATAAGGTTGCAATGCACCACTCTCGTCTTCCCCTTGTCATCTTCCAGCTTGTAGACATGAGTCTGTGGGTTGCTGTCCATGACAGTATAGACTGTTGGTTCCCACTTGTCCGCAAGTTTCTTCTTCCCCCTCTCGCCTTTGTTTGCAAGGAGCACCCTGTCTCCCACGTTTAAACAAGCCCCTCTGACTTTACGGTTGTAACCTTTGGCTTGCATGTCTTGCTCCTTGATGGCATGTCTCCGAGCAATGTCTGCTGCTTCATGGAGGTGGGACATAAGCGTCGTCACATAGCTGCTGTAGTCAACAACCACTGGGTCATGCAGAACCTGTCTGAACATCACATCAACAGGGAGCCTCGGAACCCGCCCAAACATTAGGTGGAAAGGTGCATACCCAGTTGTCTCATGCACCGTCGCATTGTATGCAAATGTCAGAGTCTGTATTTGCTGAGGCCACCTGGCCTTCTCTCTCAGCGGCAGTGAACGGATCATACCTCCCAGGGTTCTGTTAAACCTCTCAGTCCCTCCGTTCCCCATGGGATGGTAGGCGGTAGTGTGTAACTTGGAGACACCTGACAACCTAAGCAGTTCCGCTATGAGCTCGCTCTCGAAGTTGGCTCCTTGATCCGTATGTATGCGCTTCGCAAATCCATATACACAGAATACGTTATCCCACAACTTCTTCGCAACTTGCTTCGCTTGTTGATTCGAGCATGGAAAGGCATGTGCCAACTTTGTGAAATGATCTGTCAAGACAAGGATGTCCACCGAACGCTGTTTGCTATCTTCCGCACTCCAGAGGTCCAAACACACTAGTTCCATGGGAGCGGAGGTCCTTATACTCTCAAGTGGAGCCCTCGCAGATGGATCTGGAGTCTTGGCCAAAATGCACCTCTGGCAGCACTTCACATAGACTTTAATTTGACGCTCCATCCTCGGCCAAAAGAAGCGTTGTCTTGTCAGGTCGATCGTTCTTGCCTGCCCTTGATGTCTGGCTAAGTCATGTACGCCCGCAAGGCCTTGTCCACTAGACTTCGGGGCAAGACGAACTGAAGCCTCTTCTGCTTGCTCAACGGATCCTTAGTGACTCTATAGAGCACTCCATCAGTGACCTTCAGTCTCTCCCATTGTCTGATCAGTACCAGAGCGCTTGCACCCAGACCGTCTCTCTCTCGCCTCGATGGTCTCCTCTGTCGAGTCAGAAAAGACGTGACCTTAAAGATGTCAGGGTCACTCTCTTGGCTTCTCTGAAGTTCTGCCAGAGAAAAGGCAGGTAGCAAATCCTGTCCTGGTGGAGCAAAATGTTGAACGGTTTGGACCAACTCTGTTGCCCTGGACTCCGCAGCTGCATCCCAATGGTCATGGGAATCAAGGACCGCCTTCACAGCGTCGTTACACAAGGGTGGCGAACACTGGGACTGCATCACAGCAACGTGCTCTGACCTCTCTGTCCGTTGACACTGGACCTTCAAACGGAAAACATCTTGAACCCTGTCCTCTCCAACCTCACCCGATTCGGCGAGCAGATTGCTGTAGGACTCTGTGACCAGCCTTCGCCCAACCGTCTTGGCAAACGGATCCAGACTGAGAGCATCAGCCACTACGTTCTTGGTTACTGCGATGTGCTTCAGGTTGAACGTATAAGGAGCAAGCTTTGCGACCCAACGTTGTTCGCAAGCATCGAGTTTGGGCTTGGTCATTATATAAGTGAGTGGATTGTTGTCCGTCCATACTGTGAAGGAGTTGCCCTTCAGCCAATGGCTGAACTTGTCGCACACACTCCACTTCAGTGCCAAAAACTTGAGCCGGTGGGCTGGGTAATTCTTCTGAGAACTGCTCAGGGTCTTGCTTGCGAAAGCTATGGGGCGCGCTTTACTTTCACCAGCTGGTACTTGTGACAACACCGCTCCGAGCCCATCCAAAGAAGCATCAGTTGACAGAATCAAGGGACGTGAGAAATCAGGATGCGCCAGAACCACACAGTCCAGCAGACTCTCCCTTAGACTGACGAAGGCAACGTCACACTCTGAAGTCCAGTCTTCGGGTCTCAGTCTCCTGAATGTTCCCGCCTTCACCTTCACCTTCATCCTTCCTCTCCTCTTTTGTCCCCCAGTCAGAGCGAATAGCGGTTTGGCGATGGAAGAGCAATTAGGGATGAAGTGCTGATAGAAGAAAACCATTCCCAGGTAAGATTTGATCCTGCGTACTGAGGGTGTACACCCATCCTCCTCCATGAGATCTGTCTTGGACATGCTGGATATGACTTCCACCTTTGCGGGATCCACAGCCACTCCGCTACCGTCTATGATATGGCCCAGAAACTTGACAGACAACCTCATCAGATGACACTTCTTCGGACTCAACTTGAGATTGTGGTCTCGCAGTCGCTGGAAGACGACCTCCAGTCTTTGTAACGCCTCCTCTTCCGTTGATCCGAAGACCAGCAGGTCGTCCAGATAGCATAACAGGCTGCTGAAGTTCATATCCCCGAATATACTCAGCATCATGCGCATAAATGAGGCGGGACTATTGCACAGTCCCTGCTGCATTCTATTATACTCATGTAGGCCTATCGGTGTAGTGAACGCTGTATATCTCTTATCCTCTTCAGCCATGGGAACGTTGTAGAAGCCAGACGGCAAGTCCATTGTGCTTGAAGGAGGTATTCCCTCCCAAGGCAACCAGACAGTCCGACTGATGTGGAAGAGGATGGGAGTCCTTGAGTGTCCTCGCATTCAACCATCGAAAATCGGTGCAGATCCTCAAATTACCGTCCTTCTTCCATACCATCACCAGCGGCGAAGCATAATCGCTCAGTGATTTCCAGATTATCCCTTGTTGCTCCATGTCTGTCAAGACCTGTCGTAGTTTCTGGTAGTGAGCAGGGGGTACTCTCCGGTAAGGAAGGCGGAATGGACGATCATCGCTAAGTCGAATGCGGTGGACGAAGCCCTTTGCCTCACCACAGTCCATCTCATGCTTGGAGAAGATGTCGTTGTAAGACTCGAGTAGCTGGACTAACTTCTCCTTTCCTGTGTTGCTGGTATGACAGGGTTGGATATCGAGCTTGTCAAGACCAACATCACGTAGCCTCTGTTCGAAGTCTGAAAGACTGGTTGCCGTATGGCGCTCGGTCGGAGGAGCCCTGTCAATCCGACTACAGCCTTGGAGAAGCTACAAATCTTCCACAGCCAAGCAGGGAGACACATCTGCCAGCTTACAGTTCCTCTTCAGCGTAACTGGTCTATCAGACAGGTTGGTGACCTTCATGGGGACCCACCCATCACCCCACAGAGGTGTCACGATCCGACCAACCATAATATTCCGTGGCATGGATCTTGATGAAGTCGGTTCCACTATCACGGTGCTTCCCGGCAACATGATGGTATTTTTGGGTAGTGTAACTGAGGGGTACAATTCCCTGACTGTATTGTTAGATATGATATTTAATACCACTACCTCATGTACTTTAACTTCTGGCCATCCAGTACAAGATATAAGTATGATGAACACTTTCCCACCTGATGAAACGAATCCACACAAATGTACCAAATCGAAGGTTTAATACAGCAAAAGGTGTATACAACGATCACTTAATTACATTTATGATTTGAAATATGAAATATGCACTTTTATGGCAAATGAGTATTCGTAGGTAAATCAACATTGAATGTCCAATCTCTGGTTACGCAGGGAGTAAGTATACAACCAGGAATATTTAGGAAACGATAGCGATGGTACTTAGATGATTATAGCTGGATACACTAAGGGGGGGGGGGGTGTCCCGCTGGTTGTAAGACAGTAGGAGGGGGGGGTTAGAGAAGCCGCTGGCGGTATCCCATCTGGCCGACGGTGTCTTGGGAGAATCCAAAGTCTTGGACACGGTGCCCACAGAACCTCGGACCGCAGACGAATACAGCTGGACCCTCTGTGGACGGTAGCTGCCGGTCCACAACGGAGAGACGTGAGGCGACCTCACTGGTGTAGAGCGCCGTCTCACCTGGAGTCCTCTCCGGGGGGTAGTTCCAACACTCTGCAGTGTTGGCCTTTATCCATGGAATAATCAAAGCACCCAAAGCATAATCCAAGCCGTGGAAGGCTCGCCGTCGTCCGGGTAGAGTAATCCAATATACAGGTCCAGTCGCTCTTGGCCCGGAGCTCCTCGGATGCAAGCACCACTAGGGGTCTGCCCAGCCTGGTTAAGCGTCCAGATAACGTCAGGAACGATGGGGGTACTGATAACTTTAGAACTCTAACCGAACGATGCACCATACATAAATAGACTATTATTAGCTTAATAGAATACGTCCAACTCGACGGTATAGTGCCAAACTATGACTATTCAACTATTAATCTACACGATATCTCAATGCCTATTCTGGGCCAAGTAGGCCTTACTACACCACACGTGCGTCGTGGGGAGGCTTTGCGTCTGTCACTCTGTTGGAGGGTAAAGAACTGGACTAAAAAGGAAAGTTCTACTTTACTTGCGCCATATATATATGCGCTATGAACAAATAGTACCATTCGTATTTCGCCCGACATATTCCTGCGCGGAACCGGGGCTTGCCACGACATGTTAGGCGGCACGATTGAACTTGGACCTAGGGGTATGGCAACCTGGCGCCAGGTTCTCGTCCAATGGTAGAATGAAACTATTATGGGCTGTTTAGTAGACTAAAGGGATATTCAGTGCATATTGTACAAGGAATATACAGGGGATATCAAACGATATACAAATACAATTAAATATATATATATAAATAAATATATATATTCGGTTTAATCTGATCCTTCACAACAGCCGCACCCTAATTAGTCCCAGCTAATTAGCTAAGCAGAGACAGATTAACCGCACTGTCTACCACTCAAGGTCCGCTGTAAGGGTCAGTCAACTCACAAAGTCATAGGGTCATGGTCATCATCGATAGTATCTGGGAGTCGGGGCAGTTCTATGAGCCTCGCCACGGGACGTGTGTAGGTGCGCCCTTGGACGAGTACTTCAGCTGCTCGGACCTTGCCATCGGCACCGGTGATCACTTTGCTTACGCGGCCAGCCGGCCACATAGCCCTGGGTAGTGACTGGTCAATAATCATGACGACTGTTCCTTCTGTCAAATTGTCTCTCTCTTTTACCCACTTCTGGCGGGTCTGTAGAGACGGTAGGTAGTGAAGTAGGAAGCTGCTCCAAAACTTGTCAGCTAGTACTTGGCTGTACCTCCACATTCTTCGGCCGTTCGCTTCTTCAGGCCTGTACATTGTCTGGGGTAGCGCGGGGTCCAGCCGCCCCATTAGGAGTGTGTTGGGGGTGACTGGGTCGACATCTGCTACATCACTGGAGACGTAACCGAGGGGCTTTGAGTTCAATACTCCCTCGATCTCCGTAAGGACTGTCATTAGGACTTCCTCCACCACAGTCTGGGCTCCGAGTACGGCGTACAGGGCTGTCTTTATAGAACGTACTTCTCGTTCCCAGGTTCCACCGAAGTGGGGTGCGTTCGGGGGATTAAACTGGAAGTCAATCTGGGATGGAGCGAGGTGGGTCTTAAGTTCTGGGCCCATAGCTTGGAAGCTCTCTCTCAGCTCTCTTTCTCCGCCTTTGAAGTTGGTCCCGTGATCAGACAACAATGTAGACGGTTTTCCTTTCCGTGATGTGAATCTTCGGAAGGCCATAAGGAATGAGTCTGTGCTCATGGTCGGAAGGAGCTCGATATGTATCGCTCTGGTGGTCATGCATTTGAATACAATACCCCACCGCTTCTCGGTGCCTCTTCCTCTCTTTATATACAACGGGCCAAAGCAGTCCATACCTGTGTAGTGGAATGGCTTGTCGCCGATTCGGAGGCGACAGGGGGGTAAGTCAGCCATCCGTGGTATGCTGGGCTGCGCGCGCCACTTACGGCAGTCTAGACAGGTTCGCTGGAAGCGCCGTACTGCTTCTCTCCCTTGCAATATCCAATAACGACGTCTGATCTCCGCGAAGACTCTCTCTGCTCCTGCGTGGTGTACATCCTCGTCGTATTTCTTTATGATCAGCTCTGTGACCTTGTGTCGGCTGTTCAAGACGATCGGGTACTTAATGTCATCTGGTAGATCGGGGGCTCTCCGCAGGCGACCACCCACTCTGATGAGATTATGGGCGTCACTCTCTGGTGCCAGGTGAATCAGTCTGCTGTCTGATGGGACGGGGTTTCCTCCCTGTAGACAGTCTAGCTCATCGGGGAACGAGTCTCTCTGGGCTCGTTGTAGTAGAAGAAGTTCTGCTTCTTCGTAGTCAGCTGCTGACATGTCAGTGGTGGACTGAATCTCTGGGTGGTGCCGCAGGAATGTTCTTTGCTGCGCACTCTCTAGGGTAATGCAGTCATCTATGTTGGGGTCTGTGGAGGCGGTCGTGCTCAGTCCACAGAACATAGGTTTCTTGTTCTCAGCCTCCTCGTTACTTGCTTCCCTCGGGGTGGGCGTAGGCCAATCTCCTTCCGGGAGCTTGAGGAATTCTGGTCCGTCACTGTAGATGTTGCGACGGGTTAGGTTATCCAGAGACATTCCCCGGGTGATGACGTCAGCTGGGTTGTGTTTGGTGTCCACATACCGCCAGCTTGCTTCTTCTGTTAACTCTTGAATCTCGGTGACTCTGACTCCCACGAAGACTTTGTATCTGCATGAATCAGACTTGATCCATGTGAGTACTGTCGTGGAATCTGACCACAAGATTGTTCTATGCACCGGAATGGTGAGTTCACGTTGGATTAACGTGGCTAGATGCGCTCCTGCGAGGGCTGCGCAGAGCTCTAGACGTGGGATAGATTGTTGCTTACGTGGGGCTATTCTTGAGCGGGCCAGGATGAAAGCAGTGTGTATCTTTCCTCCCCTCTCTTGGGCACGCAGGTAGGCCACCGATCCGTAGGCTACTTCGGAGGCGTCGCTGAAGACGTGTAGATCAATCTCGCATGTCTCTGGCCTCACTGTGGATGGGAAGTAGCTGCGGCGTATATTGACGCCTGGGAGTGAGCGGAGTTCCGTCTCCCACTCTCTCCATGTTGAGGCAAGGTGTGCGGGTATTGGGTCGTCCCAGCCCTGGTCCTTGTCCCATAGTGCTCGTACAATCATCTTTGCCCTGGTGGTGTAAGGTAGAATACATCCCAACGGGTCATATTGTCTGGCGAGTGTTCTGTACACACTCCGTCTGGTGGTCGGTATCGCCGTCGACCTTCCCTGCTCTGGAGCCAAGGGTTTGTGTCTATAGTGGAGCGAGTCTGTTTTGAAGCGCCAGACTAGTCCTAGTGTCATTTCTTGGGCTTCTCCTGGGATTGTCGCCATCCAGGTCTCGCTGCTGGCAGCCTTGTCCGCGGAGGAGAGGCTGCGCAATACGTGCGGGTCACTGCTGGCCCACTGCCTGAGATCAAAGCCACCTTTGATCAGGGAGGCGCGTAACTTGATTAGGAGAGCCTCGGCTTCTTCTTGAGTCGAAACGCTTTGTAAACAGTTGTCCACGTAGAAACTGTTCTTCACACTGTGTTGGACCTCTTCATCTGCTGCTGGGTCCTCTGTGACGTGTTTCTGTAGTGCAAATGTAGCACAGCACGGGCTGCATGTGGTTCCGAAGGGGAGTACTTCCCACTGGTAGATGGATGGGTTCTCATCTCCGATCTTCTCTCTCCATAGGAACCGTAGCAGAGGCTTGTCCTCCTCTACTAGTCTCACCTGCAAGAACATCCCTTTGATATCCCCGCTGATCGCCACCTTGTCCTGGCGGAAGCGCAGTAGCACGCCTAGTAGGGAGGGGCCGAGTGTGGGGCCGGGCAAGAGTTCTTTATTCAGATTTTGGGATCCGATCTGGTAGCTGCAGTTAAACACAATGCGATCCTTGCCGTTGTGATGGACCTTGTGATGCGGCACGTACCATGATTCGGTCGTCTGATCGGCCTCTTTAATGTCAATCTTTGTTACGTGTCCCGCTGTGATTAGCTTCTCAATCTCAGCTCGGTACACACTCTCTTGAGCGGGGTCTTTGGCTAGGCGCCGCTCTGTGTTCAGTAGATAGCGCTCCGTGGCGTCTTTCTTTGCGTGAAAGGTGGGCATTCCCTCTCGCCTCAGGAGTGGAGTTGCGTATCTCATCACTCCGCCGACTGTGACTCTCTTTGTCCCCTGCTCGAGTAGGTTGATGGCGTAAATGTCTTCTTTAGAGCGAATGTCTTTCTTTTCGTTCTTAAAGGGCACTGTCTCTAGGGTCCATAGCCTCTCGACATGCTGCAGGAGAGTGGTGTCTTCTTCTGTCGTTCTGGAGTGGAAGCAGCTAGTGGCTGCTGTTGGGTTGAGAGATGTAGCGAGGGGGCCTTGTAGGGTCCACCCTAGGCGGGTCTCGACTGCTGCAGGACAGCCTCGGGGGCCTGTATGGACCCGGTCAATCGGGACTATGAGTTCTGCATGGTCGGAGCCTATCAGCAGGGTCGGGGTAGCGCCGTCTATGAGCGGGATAGGTAATTGGCGCAGGTGCACATATTTATCCATCAACTTGGTGACAGGGTAGGTGTACTGCGATAGTCCTATTTCTTGGCTGGTGAAAGCATTTGTGATCTTGTACCGTCGCTCTGGCTGCCCGTTGGCTGCGATGGTGAAGGAGACATTCTCGCCCTTTATCGTCTTTAGATCTCTTCTTATTGTCCGAATCGTCATTTCGTTCTTGCTCCCCCGCAGTCCCAACTGGGTCGCAGCGGAGGCGAGCAGAAGGGTCTTCTCTGACCCGTCATCAAGGACGGCGTAAGTGTCCATGACTTTATCTTGGTAGCTCAATGTCACACGGACTACCTTTAAGAGCACTTGGGCTCCGCTGCTGCTGGCGGGGTCAATGTACATGACACTTGCCTTGGTGCCGCTCCGTGGTGCAGGTATAGGCCGTCTTCCGTTACTTTCGTGTAGTATATCTAGATGGGCTCCATCGCACCGGCTGCACCTTTTCTTTAGGCGGCATTCGGCTGCCATGTGGGGCCGCGCACATCGATAACAGCGCCGGTTGGACTTTATCCATTGACTCACTTCTTCTGCATTCATCTTTGTGAATAGGTCACATTGTGACAGCCAGTGTTCTTTCTCACAGTAGGGACACGCTATCTTCCACTTCTCTTTTCTCGAGGGGGTGCTGTGACTCTTACTGCTCGGTACTGACTCTGATTGGTGCATGACAGTCACCGATCTTCTACCATCATTTATTCTCCTGGGTCCCTCTCTGGAGCTTGGCGTGCTCCGCCCGAAGGTATCCAGTCGTAAGCTGCTGACTTCTCTCGCCAGGAAGTCGGCTAGATCAAGGAGGGATGGCTCGGGGCCGTTGGGATCCCGGTAATCCCTCTGCCGCCTAAAACGCTCCTGTCTTGCGGGTGGCAGCTTCTCCAAAATCCTCTCGACGTTAGAGTTGGCGTATAGCTCATGCATGCCCTTCTCCCGTTGCGCTCCCAGCATCCCTACCAGGGACTGCACTTTGATTGACAGGTCATCTAGTGAGCGATTGTCTGTGGCTGGGGGTAGGCGATCAATATGCCTTATCTCTTGGATTACGTAATCCCATATACGTCCATATCTCTGATCCAGCGCTGCAAGGGCCGCTGTGTATGGAGTCGAAGAGGTAGCATAGGCTAGCGCTATATTGTGCGCTCGCGGTACTTTCAGGTGCTTCAGTAATATTGCATACTTGTGGCGTTCATCAGCGACATCCACCATCATTGTCTCTAAGCACATCCGGAGCTCCGTGTACTGTGCTCGACTCTCATAGGCGAAGTCTGGGAATGATGGTGTGGCATTGTATGACGCCGTGGATGGCTGATACATCGGCGAGCGTTGGGGGAGAGACCTCCTGGGCGAGTCCCCTCTTGCGCCTCGCTGTGGGCTGGTACTGGCAGGGTACCATGGCCCGCTGGTCCAGGTGCTATTCCTCGGGGCTGGTCGTGCGTCGTGCTCACCCGTGAATAGAGTCGGGGGTCTGTAGCGCAGCGCCGCGGGGGTATAGCCTGGACTGTATGGGACCTCCTGGTCCGGTGGAGTACTGTGCTGTCGTCGGGCTTGGTTCTCCTCCTCTCCCTCTTCTTCCTCTATCAGATCTTCCAGATCCTGTAATCGTTTATTTAGCTTCTCCGCAGTGTATGCCGCTCCTTCCTTGTAGCTGGGTCTCGCTTGGACCGGTTTGGGGAGGGGGTCTGCGGGGGGTCTAGACTCGGTCTGTTGGTCAAGTTCAGGGTCGCTTGCTCGTTGAGGAGACGCTGCTCTTGACTGTTGTCTCGACGAGTTCCTTGAACCCCTGGCGGAGGGAGAGGGTGTTGTCCTTTTGATCAGCTGCTCCATTAGCTGCGCTTGTAGCTTGTCGCGCTCGGCTTGTATTCTGTCGCGCTCGGCTTCGCGCTGGATGAGAGCGAGTTCGCGCTCTGCGTCTCTTTGGGCACCGGCAGCGGCACGCTGGGTGTCTCCTCGGTCTCTTGCCATATTCTCTTCTATCTGAAGGCGTCTCATCTCCAGGCGTATGCGCTCTTCTTCGCTCCGTTGTTGCGCTTGGAGTTGTTCGCGCTCGCTAAGCGTCTGTGCTTGGAGACGATCGCGTTCGGTAGAGGCTGTCAGGCTGACGAGGAACGCCTGTTGTAGTATCCTCTCCGCTTCGTTGGGGGAAGGTGGTAGTGGAGGTGAGCTGCTCCTGCGTGAGCCGCTCCTGGGGGTACTCGTTGGGGAGTCCTGGAGCTCTATTTCCTCGGCGCTCTCCTCCTCTTCTTCCGTGCAGAGTTCTCTCTCTGTAGGGTCGTCTTCCTCCCGGGGCTGGTCGGGGACTACTTCTTGAGTAGTGGCGGGGGGTAAAGGCATGTCAATTCCCTCCTGGTCCCCACCGTGAGCTTGGTCAGTTACATTAGGACCTACTAGGGCCTCTGTGGTCGGGGAAACCTGGTCGTTAAGGTCAGACATAATTTTACTTTCTACTTCTACCGCGTTTACCGTTTGTCGAAGGCTAGGTAGTTGACTGACAGTGTAAGCCTCTAAGTACTGAGGTGTCTGTCGTCTGCGCCGCGGGCGTTCTAGGTTAGGAGGATCGTTTCGTGGAGTGTTCATCATAGGCCATTTCGATATTAATAACACTATATTAATATTACACTAGTTACCATCCGGCTCGAAGGACCAATTGTAACTGAGGGGTACAATTCCCTGACTGTATTGTTAGATATGATATTTAATACCACTACCTCATGTACTTTAACTTCTGGCCATCCAGTACAAGATATAAGTATGATGAACACTTTCCCACCTGATGAAACGAATCCACACAAATGTACCAAATCGAAGGTTTAATACAGCAAAAGGTGTATACAACGATCACTTAATTACATTTATGATTTGAAATATGAAATATGCACTTTTATGGCAAATGAGTATTCGTAGGTAAATCAACATTGAATGTCCAATCTCTGGTTACGCAGGGAGTAAGTATACAACCTGGAATATTTAGGAAACGATAGCGATGGTACTTAGATGATTATAGCTGGATACACTAAGGGGGGGGGGTGTCCCGCTGGTTGTAAGACAGTAGGAGGGGGGGTTTAGAGAAGCCGCTGGCGGTATCCCATCTGGCCGACGGTGTCTTGGGAGAATCCAAAGTCTTGGACACGGTGCCCACAGAACCTCGGACCGCAGACGAATACAGCTGGACCCTCTGTGGACGGTAGCTGCCGGTCCACAACGGAGAGACGTGAGGCGACCTCACTGGTGTAGAGCGCCGTCTCACCTGGAGTCCTCTCCGGGGGGTAGTTCCAACACTCCGCAGTGTTGGCCTTTATCCATGGAATAATCAAAGCACCCAAAGCATAATCCAAGCCGTGGAAGGCTCGCCGTCGTCCGGGTAGAGTAATCCAATATACAGGTCCAGTCGCTCTTGGCCCGGAGCTCCTCGGATGCAAGCACCACTAGGGGTCTGCCCAGCCTGGTTAAGCGTCCAGATAACGTCAGGAACGATGGGGGTACTGATAACTTTAGAACTCTAACCGAACGATGCACCATACATAAATAGACTATTATTAGCTTAATAGAATACGTCCAACTCGACGGTATAGTGCCAAACTATGACTATTCAACTATTAATCTACACGATATCTCAATGCCTATTCTGGGCCAAGTAGGCCTTACTACACCACACGTGCGTCGTGGGGAGGCTTTGCGTCTGTCACTCTGTTGGAGGGTAAAGAACTGGACTAAAAAGGAAAGTTCTACTTTACTTGCGCCATATATATATGCGCTATGAACAAATAGTACCATTCGTATTTCGCCCGACATATTCCTGCGCGGAACCGGGGCTTGCCACGACATGTTAGGCGGCACGATTGAACTTGGACCTAGGGGTATGGCAACCTGGCGCCAGGTTCTCGTCCAATGGTAGAATGAAACTATTATGGGCTGTTTAGTAGACTAAAGGGATATTCAGTGCATATTGTACAAGGAATATACAGGGGATATCAAACGATATACAAATACAATTAAATATATATATATAAATAAATATATATATTCGGTTTAATCTGATCCTTCACAACAGGTAGCTTACCCCAGACGAGGTGTTCTTGCATCGCCAGAAGAGTGATCGACTGCTTGAGCTTGACCGTGCCGATCTTATCTGGTAGCTCTTCACCCCTCCAACGGGATGTATTCGCCATGAGGTCCAAAAACTGTTCACACCCTGGGGATGAGGATGGACTGCAGACGGAGATGAGCCGCCAGTAATCGTCACTGTTCTTCAACTTGTACATGAGGAACTTGATCACATTTGTGCCGATGATGAGATCATCCCGCTGGCCTGGCACCATAAGAACTGGTACGATGCAGCTCACCCCATATACTTTCAGTTCAACTTCGTACACACACTTCGGTTTAGTGAGTTTTCCTCCACACCCCACTAAAACCACTTCCTCAGTCATTGGTCTTGATTCTTGCAATACTTTTCCCTTCAACATCCTTTCCTCTGCATTTTCACTGAAAGTACATGCCATGGAACCTGAATCGAGCATCCCTTGCATCTGAAACATATTATTTACATTGACTGGAGCATAGAACAGCTCATCATACGACTCAACTCTATGCGTGTTCTGTGCTATGATCTTCACACCAGCCCGTGCTGCACTGCACTCTTTTACATAACACTGTTCATGTTCACTTTCAGCACTGAGGGTTTGTTCGTCCTCACCCACACGTTCCCTCTTCCAATGCGGGTTAGTCAGTTTAAAGACTGCTGCTCTCGAGGTGAGTGCGCGGCCTGGTCTCCCCGTCCAGGAGTGTAACTGCGACAGTCTCTGTGGATATGGCCAGGTTTAAAACAACCCCAGCACAGGTGCTCCCGCATGCAGTGTGACTTGGTGAAGTGCTCCGCCAATCTGCATATCTTGCAGTTAACCTGTTGTCGTCTATACATTGGCTGGTTGTTCTGAGCCATCGGCTGGTAGTTCTGAACCATCGTCTGGTTGTTCTGAGCCATCGGCTGGTAGCTCTTAGCCCTCGGTTGGTTGTTCTGAGCCATCGGCTGATTGTTCTGAGCCATCGGCCGATTGTTCTGAGCCATCACTTGGCTGTTCTGAGCCATCGCTTGACTGTTCTGAGAGACTGTTCGGTCAAGCAGGCCAATCAAAGTCTTCAGGCAGTTACCATCAATCTGAGGAGCAGACGTGTCACGTGACACTCGCTCCAACCTGGACAGGGGGCGACTCTGGAAGGCTAGGCGTAGACACCTCCTCAAACACAGGTGTCTGGACATGAACTGTTAAAGGTCTCCCCAGACCTGCACGGTCCGTTCTGGTGTTCAGCTGTCCTCTCATGCTGATCTGATGACGGTCAACATGCTCCTGTATTTCACCAGCTGTCCACTTCTCTGGTGCTTTGAACCGAAAGATTGCAGCAAGGGAGGGATCGGGGCAATACTTTATGAACACCATGGTCACCTCTCGACGGGGGTCATCAATATGTCGCCCATGCCTGTTCAGGCCCTCCTCAGCTGCATCAACAGCTTTGTTAAGGCGGATCCAGTATTCAACAGGGTCCTCCCCTGCCACAGGCACAGTGTTATAGAAATCTGCAAGAGGCATGCTTGAACATGACATGCCACCGAAATGTTGTTTCAGTATGTCAGTCACAACTCTCGGGTTCTCACGAGGCCTTAGCAATGCGTTTCTACGGAGCATTATCTTTACAATGTCTCTGGCTCTGCCCATCAACCTGGACAACATCTCCTGATGCTGCTCGTCCACTCCTATACCCCTCTTCCTTAGGTAGGTGTCCATAAGCTCCTCCCACTCATGCACTGAGATCTTGTCAGACCCATCTCCTCTGTACACTGGAGGCTCCCTCACATCCGACTGCATGACCAGCTTTACGCCAGTCAGATTGAGTGTGGAGTCGACGCGTGGTTGGCTCCTACCTGGGTATTGAACCCGCTCTTGACTGCCTTCATTCGCCTGGCTCTCTCCTCTCAGCTGAGCCGATATTGACTGTCCCACCTGCTGGGCGATGTGTGTTATCAGGTCACTCAATGCTGGGTCGTTCCTGTCGGGAATGGCCGCAGGTGAAAAGGTAGGTCTGTGGGCAAAGGGTGTGTGGCTTGGTAGATGGGTTGAGGTGAAGACTGGGGAACCTTCATTGCCCGGGACACTAACCTGTTGGGTCTGACTGGGCGCTCGTGACCTCCCCTCACCTGGGCTCGGCCCTGGGGAATTAAATAGCTGTAACCCTCTCCCATAAGAATTAAGCAGCGATGAACCCCTCCCCAAACCAACACCCGATGAGTTAATTCGAGCCAAAAGCTGTGCCCCCCTCCCGGACGCAAAATCACTAGGGCCATGAACCACCCTCTCCCCAATGGCTCCCCCCTCTACAACAGACCCGCTCTCTTCGACGGCTCCCCCCTCTACAATAGACCCGCTCTCTGCGACGGCTCCCCCCTCTACAATATTGGGATCCATCCTTTTTTTCTATAAAATGAGCTATCAGCTACCAGGGAAGAAGGACATTTTTATTTATATATTCTACTGATCACAATACTTTTTTCTTGACTATTCCTACACCAGGAAAGAGGAGAAAATATATATATATACTGATTACAATATTTTTCTTGACTATTCCTACACCAGGAAAGAGGAGAAAAAAAATATATATACTGATTACAATATTTTTCTTGACTATTCCTACACCAGGAAAGAGGAGAAAAAAAATATATACTGATTACAATATCTCTCCCTTCTACTTGACTAAGAGAGGAGAAAAACCAGATATAAAAGATAAAGAGAGAAGAAAAAAAAAATTCACATAATTTCACATAATTTCACGTTCGACGACTTCCGGTGACCAAGCTGGTGTTGGTTCTTGTGCAGATCCGGGTCAAACGGCACCAATGTAGCCGGTCTGCAGCCTACTCCTCTGTCGAACGTGTATAGGAAGTGAAGACAGGCTCGTGATCCATTTTAGTATTTATTTCACCTGTCAAAACAACCAGACAGATATGGCATTACTTCTTGTCCACTAGATGGCACCAGTTCACAGGCTCCTCAATACCCAGTAGTAACTGCCGCGTGAGGAGGGGCGGTCGAAAGGAAATACGTCACTTCGGGAGGAAGTGACAACGGTATCGATTTAAAAATAAAAGACTTAGCTCCCAAAAGTGCAATAAAACAAAACGAAAGCAATGAAATAAAACCAAAGCAATAAAATAAAACGTGAGGGATTATTTGTGGAATACATAACAGTATATTATATATACCTGCTACACAGGGGTAAGGCTAAGAGAATTATCAAGGACTCCAGCCACCCAAACAACTGCCTCTTTGAACTGCTGCGGTCAGGCAAGCGATACCGGAGTCTCATGGCAAGCACAGAAAGACTCAGAAGAAGCTTCTATCCCCAGGCCATCAGGTTGCTCAACAAACAATAACACTATGCAACAACCATCAAATGCACTCACAGCACACACATCCACACGCACACACTCACTTTAAACAAACAACACACTGCAGCACCCACTCTCCACACTTTAGAACACCTAGACACACTTTATATTTATTGGCAAAGAATTTGCACTACAACCCATACCTCAGTACACCTACTGTAAATTGTACCTAAATTGTACCTCATCCCATTTCTGCTTTGCACTATATAGTATATTGTATATTAGTATATTGCATAGTATATTGTATGGTAACTCAGTTACTTCTATTCTGCATTGAACATTGTACATATGTACATACTGAACACTTGTGTCTACGTACGTGACTTCTATTTTTTACATGCTATACTTATTTTATTTCATACTTATCTTTTTTGTCTAGCACAGTCTCTGGAGCGTAACAGAAAGAAGCATTTTGTATAAAAGTATTCTGTACTTCTGCATGACAACTATTAAAGAAACTTGAAACTTGAAACTGCATTCCCTTAACAATTGTGTATTGAGCCATACTGTATTGTACCCATTCTGCAATTTTTTTAAATTTTTTTTAACAAATGTTTTTAATTTTCCCTTTTTTTTACATGAAACAAGACAAACAATACAGTAACAGTAATAATCAATGATAAATCACAGGACAATAACAGAAATAATAATAACAATAATGACAGTCCAGTAATTAAATCAGAATGAAAGTAGATTAAAAGACATAAAAATAATAAATACAATACATGGGCTCTTGCTCGCTCTTCCCCCCCCCCCCCCCCCTCCCTCAGGACCCCCACTTGGACTATACATCCACTCAGGGGCGTAACCGGGGGGGGGGGGGGAGGGGGGGTAGTTTAGGATGATTCCAAGGGCCCAGCACTGGGGGGGCCCACATTTTTTTTTTTTTTTTTTTCTTTTTTTTTTCTAGACATCACTCAGGTGTATTATTGATGCTCTCATTGATACTATGTTTGTTTCTGAAGTGTGTGTGTGTGTGTGTGTGTGCGTGTGTGTGTGTGTGTGTGTGTGTGTGTGTGTGTGTGTGTGTGTGTGTGTGTGTGTGTGTGTGTGTGTGTGTGTGTGTGTGTGTGTGTGTGTGTGAGATATATAGAGAGAGAGGGGGGGCTTTGGTAGACTATTGCATTGGTCCATTCATTGAAGATGAACGCAATGCGACATCCTTTACTAGGCTCACCCACCAACAGTGCAGGTGCTGAACTGCTGATCCGAATGTATAGGTAAAAACCATATTATGCGTTTTCATCAATAAAAAAATTTCCAAAAAAAATTCTGCTTACGCGCGCTCGCATTCACTGGGGGCCTACAAATACATTCTTTCATGGGGCCCAGAATCTGGAGCTACTTCATTCAACATCAGAAAATTCCACATTTATATGCGTTCCTTTATCTTATCCACCACAGCTACCCAGACTGCTATGCTGGCTTCATTAACACCTAAAATTCGTGCAGTGGATATCTCTAGATAAATCACATCGAGATAGGTGAGAACCCATACCTTCTGGCACATTTTATCCGGTTGAATCCAGCGTGCCGCTATCAACTTTTTGGCAGCCATAAGACCTGCCAAAATGAGTCTCTTTACATGTACAGAGGACGATAACTGAGAAACATCATTCAACAACAATACAGAAGGAAGTGTAGGTATGGTCAGAGACAAAAATTCTGATAATTGAGTGGTGACATTTTCCCAGAAAGTCTTGACAGGAGGGCATTCCCAATACATATGCATATATGATATATGTACCAATAGCATCATTTGAACACAAGGAGCATCGAGAGTCCGGTCTGAGACCCATTAGGTGCAATCGTCTAGGGGTCAGGTAAGTCCTATGAACAAAGTTAAGATTAATCTGTTGGTGATCTGGGTTGCGTGATGATAGCCGAACATTTTCCCAGACTGCATCCCAATCAAAATCTACTTCCAGGTTTGGGATATCCTTCCTCCAAGCCGAGTCTAGGGGAAGGACCTTATGAGGACGTAAGTAAGTGGCAATAAAAGTCAGAGACGAAGCCTCTCGACGTCTCCTTGTCATAAAAGAATTTGTGAAATTTGTGGTGCTCAAGTGGAACATCGAATGGGACTCCGTGAGCCTTCAAAGCTGCTCTTATTTGTAGATAGAAGAGATAAGTGGAACTGGTGAGGTCAAATTTGTTGAATATATCTCGATAACTGCGGAGACCATGGTCATGGAAGATATCCCCCAATGTGTGTATGTCTTTCTTTTCCCAACCAGGGTATCTGATAGGTTGTTGTTGAATAAGGATTAAATTGTTATTAAATAGGGGAGATTGCCTGTGCCATTTATGGTGGTTAGTACACGTTTTCTGTGTGTCACGCCATATCCGGATCACATGTGTAATAAGAGGGCCAAATCTTAAGTTGCATTGCTTAATTGATAAGTTGGTCTACACTATATCCTGCAGTCTATGTGGTGCCACTATGTTCTCCTCTAATGGTCTCCAGGATACCGCTGATTGAGAATCAAACCAGGTGATCAGTGGTCTCAAAGAGAACGCTTTAAAGTAATAATTGAAGTCTGGAAAGGCTAAACCCCTGTCGGTTTTATTTCTCTGTGCAGTGGATCTTTTTAATCGTGGATGTTTGTTGTTCCAAATAAATGTATATGCAGCGGAGTGTAGTTTTTGCCAGTAACCAGCAGGGGGGGGTAACGGTAACATCGAGCTGACAAAGTTAATTCTGGGCAAAACATTCATCTTAACTATTGACGCTCGGGCCTGTAATGAGTTTTTTTATTTTGACCACCTGCCGAAGTCATTTGTGATCCTGTCTCGCAATCCGGAATAATTATACTTCACCGTTTGGCTTATAGTGGGGAATATTTCAACTCCAAGACATTTAAAGTGTTCTACCATGGGTATATTTGCTGGGAGGGTGGTAGCCTTCGCAGTCAGATTGAGTGGAAGGAAGGCCGATTTTGGCCAGTTTATCTTAAATCCCGATAGATTGCCAAAATCATCTATTACTTTGAGAAGATGAGGTAGGGAAGTGTCAGGGTTTTGCATGAACAAGATTACATCATCTGCATATAAGCTAATGTGATGCTGTGTGCCCTTAATTGAGATCGGTGCTATGGACAGGGATTGTCTTATGTACTGTGCTAAAGGTTCAAGGGATAGAGCAAATAGTCCGGGACTAAGAGGACAACCCTGTCTGTACGAGCGCGATACAGGGAAGAGTGGAGAGCAGAGTTTACCTGTTAAAATCATGGCTGATGGACCTGTATATAGTACTTTGATCATATGAATGAACCCATCACCTAACCCCATCCTTCTAAGTACTGCTCATAAATAAGACCATTCCAACCTGTCAAAGGCTTTCATCGCGTCTAAGGATAATACAGCCGTAGGAGGTGCGGCATCCTTGCTGGCATCTATCACATGCAGTAACCGTCTAATATTATCCGTGATCAGGCGGCCTCTTATGAAGCCTGTCTGATCAGGCTGAACTAAAGATGTCATATGCTTTTGAAGTCGGATGGCTAGTACCTTAGCGTACAGCTTGAGATCGGTTCCAAGGAGGCTTAAGGGTCTATAACTGCCACATTCGGTGGGGTCCTTATCTTTCTTAAGTAGGACAGATATGAGTGCCATATTGACATCCCTGGAAAAGTTTCCCTCTTTGACTGAGTGTAAAATCATATCAAGTATTAGGGGTCCAATTACATCCCAGCATGAGAGGTACAGTTCGGATGGAATGCCATCCCAGCCAGGGGCCTTACCACTTTGCAAATCAGAAATAGCCTCCCTAAGTTCCTCTAGTGTAATAGGTGCATCTAACCGTTTAGCGCAGGGGTAGGCAACCCTAGGCACGCGTGCCTGCATAGGCACGCAGGGGCATTTTTATAGGCACAGGGGGCAGCATAAAAAATAAAAATATTATACTTTTTTTTTTCTTTTTCTTTTTTTTGCTTTGAAATAATTGAGTAACATTTGCAGAGCCTTATAACAAAAACATTATTACGGTCACCATTGTGACCAGTGGGATTAATCAACAAATTGTATTATTTATTTTTCTATTTCATTGAACATTGCACATGTTAAAAGCCATTTCTTTTACTCAAAATGTGAGTATTACCAAGTCAACTTGTGTTCTTAAAATAATGACAATAAACATAGTTTTATTAGGTTGAAATAATGTGGTTGTGTACTTATTTTTCTGTTAACTTATTATGGATTGAAAACTGAAAACCTTAATGCACAGTAACTGAACTCAATATTTTAAAGTTCTGGTAACTTATTATTATAATTTTTTTTACAGTGTAGTCTTGCGATCAATCAAAACTTATTTACACGATATACCTCACATTCATCCTCCATTCACATCCTGGTGTTCTCCTGGTGTTCTCCATTAGGCCTGTAGGTGGAGCTATGACAGCACACGTACAGTACACACACCGATGGTGTGTGATGTGTCCAAAAATGAATGGGCAAATGTGAGTGAAATGGTCGCACTGTATGCAGCTGTTTGTCTGCATTGCACCCCCCCCCCCCCCAACTCAGATTTAGGGTTGATACAACCATCATAATAATATTGTTAATAATAACAATAACAATAATGATGTAATAATGTAAAAATTGTCATTAAAAATACCTGATTATGAGAAAAAAAATTACGATGCATGGAATATTGTTGAGGCACACTAGTTACAACCATATTTCAAACAGGCACTCCATGTCAAAAAGGTTGCTGACCCCTGGTTTAGCGTCTTCCTCTGAGAGTTGTGGTAAGTTAATTTGATCAAGGAATTCCTCCAGTTTATTATGATCGAAGATCACTTCTGACTTGTACAGGTTAGAGTAAAACGTACGAAAAGTCTCGTTGATTTTTTTGGGGTCGGTGGTAATCATCCCTTGTTGGTCCTTGATGGCAGGGATATCCGCAAATTGTTCACTGGACCGTATCTTCATAGCTAGTAGGTGACTAGGTTTAGAGCCATGAAAGTAATAATGTTGTCTTGTTCTGTGTATTTGAAATTCAGATTGTTGTTTTAGGCTATGTGGCCACCGGGGATGTTTTTTTCAAGGCGGACCGATTTGAAAAGTAAAAAAAAGCATGTTCAGGGTGTTTTGATAGCGTTTTTTTTGGGGCGCCGACAGCGTTTATTTTTGCGTCATCTGCGTCACGATCAACGCGTCATCCGTAGGAGGTCTGCACCTGGACACACTTGATTCAGCACCACATGCTAACGTTACGCCCTGCTAAACGGCTCTGCATTTTTTTGGTCTGAGGTAAGTAGCTAAAACGATCTTGACTTCTGTCGGAATTTTAAACTGGATAGCCCGCTTCTTGTTGACTGCAAAGATGAATGCCAGAAACCGAGCCATTGCTGTTGCTGCTTTTGCGGGTATTGATGAAGACCCCCCTGTCGCGAGAAGGCGTGTGTGGGTGCACGCCATTAATCGTGGTAGGAGGCAGTTTGGTGAATATCACCGGCTTGTACAAGAGTTGCGCCTGGACGATGCCCGGTTCAAGGCCTACTTCAGGCTGAACAAGGAGCAATTTGAGGCGGTACTCTTGAAGATCGGGCCAAGCATAGCCAAAATGCAGACCAACTACAGGGAGACCATCAGCCCTGCTGAACGGCTCTGCATTTGTTTGAGGTGAGTAGCTAACTAACTTAAAACTAGCACCAACGTGGCTAGCTAGCTAACGTTACTAACTTAAAACTAGCACCAACGTGGCTGGCTAGCTAACCTTACTAACTAGCACCAACGTGGCAGGCTAGCTAACCTTACTAACTAGCACCAACGTGGCTAGCTAGCTAATGTTACTAACTTAAAACTAGCACCAACGTGGCTGGCTAGCTAACCTTACTAACTAGCACCAACGTGGCTAGCTAGCTAACGTTACTAACTTAAAACTAGCACCAACGTGGCTGGCTAGCTAACCTTACTAACTAGCACCAACGTGGCTGGCTAGCTAACCTTACTAACTAGCACCAACGTGGCTAGCTAGCTAACGTTACTAACTTAAAACTAGCACCAACGTGGCTGGCTAGCTAACCTTACTAACTAGCACCAACGTGGCTGGCTAGCTAACGTTACATGTACTTGCAAGTCGAGTTGTGTCTCAATGGCAGGTGGATTACAATAGATTGATTGATATTAGACACAACTCGACTTGCAAGTACATGATCAATACAATACAGTACAGCTCAATACACACAATTGTTAAGGGATTGCAGACCAGAGAAATACTTTCGTCTTGTTTACATCAGGGTTCCCCATTTTGCAATTCATAGTGACATTGATCAGGGTTCTCCTGAGCTAGCCAACGTTACTAAACTATATAACTAACGTGGCTAGCTAGCTATTTTGTCTGTCTGTCTAGATAGATGCAGTATCTATTTAAAGTATATTGATAGGTCTGTGTCTGTCATATCAATTCAATATTGCCAGAGATAACTTAAACAGTACTGTATATTTGTATATCTTGTATATCATAAATGCCTGGATGAAACAGTACTGTATATCTGTATGTAATAAAAGTCTTGATGAATTGAAAATGGGCGACCCCGATGTAAACAAGACGAAAGTCTTTCTCTGATCTGCATCCTCTTAACAGTTGTTTTGTATTGAGCCATACTGTATTGTACCCATTCTGCAATCTGTTTATAAAGTTATCAAAATATACCAGATGAAATTAAAAAAAAAAAAACAGCAGGAGTATTTTTTATTTTAAAAAGATGTTTACAAACAGGGTTCTAGAATCTTATAGTAAAACTTAAACTACAATCTGTTTTTCTCTACCATGAAACTCTGGTATTGCAGATGAATTTTTTATTTTCCTATGTTGGCTTATGTTCTTTTCAGGAACGTTTTTTGTTGATTTTCGAAATAAAATAATTCATTCATTCATATCAATCTATTTATTTATCCTGTGTACTGGTATACATGGCATTAAGACGCACGCCGACTCGACTAGTTTATTATGCAATTACACATGCAAACACAGTTCTCTTTTGTATCTTTTTTATGTTGCAGGTATCTGTCAACTGGAGACTCATTCCGCTCCATCGCCTTCAGCTACAGAGTGGGGTTCTGCACTGTATCCCGGATTGTGCGGAGTGTGTGTAAGGCCATATAAGTGTATGGTCTCTGACTACATGCCCGTACCAGATAGAGATATGGTGAGTAGCTCTGGTGTTATAGAGATACGGTGAGCAGCTCTGGTGTTATAGAGATATGGTGAGCAGCTCTGGTGTTATAGAGATATGGTGAGCAGCTCTGGTGTTATAGAGATATGGTGAGTAGCTATGGTGTTATAGAGATATGGTGAGCAGCTCTGGTGTTATAGAGATATGGTGAGCAGCTCTGGTGTTAAAGAGATATGGTGAGCAGCTCTGGTGTTATAGAGATATGGTGAGTAGCTCTGGTGTTATAGAGATATGGTGAGCAGCATGGTGTTATAGAGATATGGTGAGCAGCTCTGGTGTTATAGAGATACGGTGAGCAGCTCTGGTGTTATAGAGATATGGTGAGTAGCTCTGGTGTTATAGAGATATGGTGAGTAGCTCTGGTGTTATAGAGATATGGTGAGCAGCTCTGGTGTTATAGAGATGGTGAGTAGCTCTGGTGTTATAGAGATATAGTGAGTAGCTCTGTTGTTATAGAGATATGGTGAGTAGCTCTGGTGTTATAGAGATATGGTGAGTAGCTCTGGTGTTATAGAGATATGGTGAGTAGCTCTGGTGTTATAGAGATATGGTGAGTAGCTCTGGTGTTATAGAGATATGGTGAGTAGCTCTGGTGTTATAGAGATATGGTGAGTAGCTCTGGTGTTATAGAGATATGGTGAGTAGCTCTGGTGTTATAGAGATACGGTGAGCAGCTCTGGTGTTATAGAGATATGGTGAGTAGCTCTGGTGTTATAGAGATACGGTGAGCAGCTGGTGTTATAGAGATATGGTGAGCAGCTCTGGTGTTATAGAGATATGGTGAGCAGCTCTGGTGTTATAGAGATATGGTGAGTAGCTCTGGTGTTATAGAGATATGGTGAGCAGCTCTGGTGTTATAGAGATATGGTGAGCAGCTCTGGTGTTATAGAGATATGGTGAGCAGCTCTGGTGTTATAGAGATATGGTGAGTAGCTCTGGTGTTATAGAGATATGGTGAGCAGCATTGGGGTTATAGAGATATGGTGAGCAGCTCTGGTGTTATAGAGATACGGTGAGCAGCTCTGTTGTTATAGAGATATGGTGAGTAGCTCTGGTGTTATAGAGATATGGTGAGTAGCTCTGGTGTTATAGATATGGTGAGCAGCTCTGGTGTTATAGAGATATGGTGAGCAGCTCTGGTGTTATAGAGATATGGTGAGCAGCTCTGGTGTTATAGAGATATGGTGACAACTCTGTAGATGAGGGAACGGGTACATACAATACGCAACATCTAATAAAAACGTAACTAAATATCCTAACCGACATAACACAAAGACGCTATGGTTTGGAAAAGCCTTATGGACCCAACTCTGTAGATGAGGGAACGGGTACATACAATACGCAACCTCTAATAAAAACGTATAATATAATAATAAATAAAAAAAGATGAGAGATGGAAAAATGATGTCACTGGATAACCACTAAGTTTAACACTGCTGGAAATGCCAGAAAACACATAGTGGTGGTAACTGACTCCCTCTACTCATCTCAAAACCTTAGTCGGTGTACCTGGCGCTCATATAAATAGAAGCGCCACCCCACGGTCGCAAAAATAATAATAATAATCCATTTGGCCTTTACAACACCCCCCCCCCCCCCCCCCCCCCCCTCTCTCTCTCTCTCTCAATCTCTCTCTCCAACTGCTACTCTGATCCAGGGTTCCTGTCCTTCATCACGGTTGTAACTAGGGATGCCCCGATCATGTTTTTTGCCACCGATACCGATCACCGATCGTCTTGAGCCATATCGGCCGATACCGATCCGATATCGATCGTTTTTGGTATAAAAAAAATAAATAAATAAAAATATATATCTAATTTTTTTTTTATAAAAAATATATATTATATAATCATACTTGTAGTTGTATTATCTGCGAGACATCCACTGTCTGTGTGTACTCGAGTAGCCTCCAGCTACGGCCAGGATTCTCTGGCGCTGCAGCTGGACCCTATTGGTATAAATCACATTCAGCATGCCCTCAGCTCGAATACGCATCGAATCAATGTTATAAGACATTGATATCAGGAGCTATCTGTAGCTACTGCTAGCCGGCTAGATAACGTTAAGACAACGCCTCAGTGAACTATTTAGTTTAGAGCTAACGTGAGCTAACGTGAGCTACCGAGTCAACGGAGGTAACTTATCATACACTCGACTATTGCTGGAGCATTTGTTGATATCAGCAGCTATCAGTAGCTAGCCAGCTAGATAACGTTAGACAATGCCTCATGTAGTCACTGGGTCATTTAGTTTAAACAGTAACGTTAGCTCGGTAGGTAGCCAACGTTAGCTCACGTCGCATGCACCAGACTATAGCAGACTGCGAGGCAGAGCCTCTTGTTTACACGAGTGCGGGAGGGGCTGGGGAGGAGGAGGGGCCGTACACTGCAGGCAGCTGTGTGTCTGAGAGAGAAGTCAGCAGTGAGATCTCCGCTAAGAATTGGATCATGTTTTTCGATCGGTTTTGACGATCGGCGAAAATAAAGCATTATCACCGATCTCATATTTATACTGAATATCGGCCGATACCAATCGCTGGCCGATCGATCGGGGCATCCCTAGTTGTAACGGCAAGTATAAACAGCTATAACTGAATCCTGAAAAAAAAAAATCTACATCTCCCTGATTATGACTTGGGGTTTGCCGCCTTGTGTTGCGTTTGTTTGTATAATGCATAATACATATGACCTTTACCTCTTTTCAGTTATGTGTGTATTTTAGATGCCAGCATGTTATGTTATATGTTATGAAGTATGTATTCTGCTAATTCCCTGTATACTCTGCTTATCTGTTGCAGAATACCACTCACTACCGAACACTAATCTCTCTTTCATCCAGCCTTACAACCTGGATGAAACCCACTCTGGAATACCATCACTCTGAAACACTCCTTCATTTTGAGAGATCTCTCATTCAACAACAAATCCTAATTAAAATACAAAAGGACTGTTCTCTGTCTCTTGTGTCCCACTCTCTGACCGGGGTTGTGCTGAAGTGGCTCTAGCAAGCAACAGTACAAAACGTTATATCTTCAATAGATATAGTATCTAAACTATCTACACTCTACAGAGTTGTAAAAATTATTATATGCAGGTATGTACAGACGTGGATATATATATGGTAAGAGTAAATACAGCATTATTGTGCATGTATCATACAGAGTTGTATGGGTTATATGCAGGTGTATAAGTACGTGGTAATCTATTGGGTTTTGCTGAGGTTGGTCTGTCTTAGCTTGGCTCATCAAGGTCGTGATTTACATACAATACACTTGAATTGCAACTGACAAGATGTGAGGAGGATTTGACTTGTTTTCATGAGGCATGGATTCTAACATCAGAAGCAGACAACAATCAAGCGAGAGATGAGCTACTAATGTGCCCTGCTTCTTACCATTGGCAGCAAACCAGCTGCTACACACATCCCTACCTAATACATCTAGTGATGATGATAATCAAATAAAATATCTAAACTTATTAAAAAGGTAAAATGCAGTGTGGCAATACATTTTGTATTGTTGAACTGTTCCACTGCATGCCAGCAGGCAAGTAACAAGTAAAAACATCCGTAATTTAAAATAATTTATTGGAACATATAAAACAAGTGAAAGAACAAGAAAAAAGAACAAGTAAAAAGCAATCTTATTTGAAATATTTACAGAACATCGGGACATTAACATTTAACATTAAACACAACGCAGACCAGTATGATCCGTCACAGTGGTGCTCAGTGACCCGGATGTCCTGAGGGGCATGAGTTTAGGGAGGTGAGTGTAACGGGGAAGCCCGTGGGTATGTCCACAGTCACGGAAACAGGTGTGTTGACGAGTGACTGTGGCAGTGCGGGCTGGTAAATTAAACTCACTTCCCCATAACAGGGTTAACAGACGCATAGGTACGGTAGTTAGGAGTGAATTCACTTCTTAGTGCAGCGGCCTGTGTTGTCGCCTGCGGACGCGGGAGCCCCCTGTTCGACTCCCCCTCGGGACATTAACATTTAACATCAAACACAACGCAGACCAGTATGATCCGTCACACAAGCTGTGTTAGGCAGGGGGCAGTAGCGGGCTGGAGGCGCGTGCTGGGTGATGGCGACCTCTGCTGGACGGGACGAACTCCCGTGCTAGGCTGCTGACTGCCGGTGCTGAGAAGCTGCTGACTGCCGGTGCTGACAGGCTGCTGACTGCCGGCGTCGACAAGCTGCTGTCGACGAGCTGTGTTGACGCGCGTGGTAATCTGGTGGCTACCTTAACTGAAGCTACTCTGTGGGTCCTAGACAGCCCTCCTGCTAGTCGAACATGCAACAACGCACGGTGCCTCTAACCACCAGTTCTCTTCAGGCAAGGATAAGGGAAGAAAGAAGTTCAAGGAGGGTCTCTGTATGCCTTAGTCAGTATTAAATTTTTTTGAGTAGGTATTATATTTGTATACCTGTTTAAGGGCGGTACACAATCAGTCTTTGTATTAAGTACCTGGAAAAACAACTGAAGTGGAACCAGATAACTAACCATGCTAACCATGTAACCATTTATGTGCACTGCATTCTTTCTTATTGTGTTGTTAGTTTCATTTTTGTGTAAGTGTTGTTTGTCTATAAATGTTAATAAAAATTTAAGTAAAAAAAAAAAAAAAAACGTGAATTCACTCCTAACTACCGTACCTATGCGTCTGTTAACCCTGTTATGGGGAAGTGAGTTTAATTTACCAGCCCGCACTGCCACAGTCACTCGTCAACAGACCTGTTTCCGTGACTGTGGACATACCCACGGGCTTCCCCGTTACACTTGCTAGCTCCTGGGACGAGAGCGCTCGACGTCATCTTACCACCCGGACTAGTGGTGGTGCGGCGAGGCCGCCATCTTGGTTGAGTACACTGGCACTTCGGTGACCAAGATCCTATCGTACATTACACAGTGTGTCGCGGCCTACGGGCGAAGCTAATGGTTGCTAACCACAGTTCATAGGGGTACCCCATAAACATTACATGCCGGCATTAGTTTAGGACTTTTGTTAGGTAAAGTGGGCCCACCTTTTTCATTTCCTTTGAGTGTGATAACGTGTATGTTCCTTAATATTACTTTCCCATCTACTTAACCCTTTCCCTCTTGGAGGTAAACGTAACGCTGCCATATAAGTAAAGCCTTAGAGAGGTATTATTATTGGTACTAGCCCAGACGTGGGTAATGAGTCAAGTACATTGAAGTCTACAATATCTGGGTCTATTATATTTGGGTCTGCAATACCTGGTTCTATACGGTGTGGGTGTACGATATAAGTGTCTGCAAGGTATTGAATTACAACTGAAGTAATAATAGAACTACCTTCCATTTGACCCATTGCTATTAAATATTTGTAGCTGACCAGTCCTTAAATAACGATAAAGAATGTAGATGGGAGTCTTGTGTGCGTGTCAATTCCTGAGCCTTAACATTAACCCTTTTGGTGCGGGTAACGTTAACACACTTAACCCCTTCCTACCCAACTTCCCCTTTCAGCTATTAAGGTCTCTAATGTCACAGAGGGAGGGTACTGCTTGCGGGAGGAACTAAGCTATTTATTTACATATCAGTCACTAGGTGTGGGAGGGTTAACGGAGGTATTGGGGGAAGTGAGAGCGAGTTGGGGAGTACTGCTGACCGCGTCGGAAAGGCGAGGAAGACCAGAGTACCAGACCAGGTTGGTAAATCCTGGGCCCCATCCACTCCCACTGCCGGCCTCCAGTTCGACGCTCCAGGCCCAAAGACGAAGGTGCAGTCAGACGGAGCTCTACTGTGTCTCGCTACCCAGTGACTGTGCACACCCGTTCCCATGAAGCAGGGATAATCCACCCTGCTACATATACATAAAGGTTTAACCGAGTTGAGAGTATAAAAAGAGGCTTTTAAAGTCAAATACAAAAAAAAGGGAGCAGCAGCTTAGCAGAATGCGACCTCACATCCTGTTAAATAAAGTTTTCATTCATTCAAGTCGTACTAGCCAGCAGCGTAACTAAGAGTAAGTAAGATATATGTACAGATATAGATATAGTATTAATAGGTTGAATGAATGAATGAATGAATGAATGAATGAATGAATGAATGAATGAACGAACGAATGAATTAATGAATGAAAACTTTATTTAACAGATTGCAGAATGGTACAATACAGTAGGGGAGAGTGGGGTGAGCAGTGCCAATTTTTACTTAAAGTGCCTTTAAAGCAAGGGGATTACAGTAATTCCCCCAACTAAAATATGTACATATAGTTTAGGATGTTGTGCATCCCTGGGGACAATCACTTTGGATCTTAAATAAACTGTTTCAGAAATATAGCTTTAGAAAAAATAAAGTGGTTTTGTGGCACAACTTGCCCCTGGTGCAGGGTAAGTTGTGACATTAGAGAGTGGGGTAAATTGTGCCATTGATAATTTTAAGTAAAACAGATCATTTTAATCTCAAACGCGGTAAAAGCATCCTGCAGATCTTCATCTCCTTTCCAACCTGACGTATAGTCTTCCCCTGTTGCACCTCTTTCACTGCTCTTTCCAACTTCTCAAGAGGAGTTGAAACCCTGTCTGTCTTCCGTTTGTATATCTGCGTGGCATGATGGATTTTGGTCTAAAATTAAGAATATCACATAGTTTTAATGATTAAATGTAAGAATACAATGTACAATAACAATAAAATACAATAAAGTAATATATATATATAGTTAATAATTATAAGTTGGGGCAACAAACAGAACACCTGGCACAACTTAACCCAGGCCCTTTGGCACAAATCACCCCAAGCCTACCATTTTGAAAAAAATACATCCCCCAGCTGTTTTGAGCTAGCATCATGCTAACTGTATAGACTCATGGTGTAGCTTACTAAAGCACTAAAACATGTGTGAACTGTTTTCAAAGTTGTCTATAATTGTTCAAACACAGCAATCAGAAAACCTTGATCATACAAATTTTACTTTGGAGGGCACTTTTTTTTTTTTTTTTACTTAAATGTGCTTACCTCTCAAGTCAGGTGTCTCCCTTCTTTGAAGGTTGAGTGAAATGGATGCCTCTTCAAAAATATGTTGTCACATGACCAACTTCTTCTAGTTAGTTCTAGCTAGTTATAGGCCCTGAAGCATATGATAGATTATCGATTGACGTTTCTTTCCTATACACGCTATATTAAAAAATTCAAATTTATATGATCGGTATACATTATACTTCATCATGCGTGAAGGAAAGGGGGGGGGGGTCGTTTATAATTCCTTGATCGTCAGTAACGGCTTTATTTAGTATGGGTTTATATATTGATCAGACTGATTGCAAACAAAGAAATGGACAATCAAGCTAACGTTAGAAAGTAACGTTAGTTTCCTCTTACCGTTCGCTGATGAGACTGGAGGAAAAATATCCCAATTATTTGACGTCGATCTGCTAGATCTTTCCGGTTTGTATGACGCAATAAACGCCGAAATCATATCGATTATTGCGTTTCGAAAAGCGATCCAAATCCACTTGAGTGTGTATATTGATCCACGTAACAACATCTCTCTGGCGGAGGAATTTCCTCGATGCACCGATCGCCACTTCCGGTTTGGCGTGAGTGTAACTCGCCCGACCATCCACCAGGCGGCGGTATAGAGGCGTTGCAATATCAGAACAGGCTCCGGCTGTGATTCGGAGGGAGGCTGGATGAATTATGAATGCCATGGCGAAAAAATGAAATATTGATCCCAAACACATGATACGGCGTTGTTGCCGTTCAACGCATGGTGGGCAATAACGATTTACGCCGTTCTTGGCGCACAATGTGTTAATTGTTGATAAACAAATTTAAGACTTTTTTTTGTATCTACTTTTTCTCCCCATTTTTCTATTATTCTCCCGTCCCCAATTTCGCATTGTCCAATTCTACCCTCCCCTGTCTCGAACGTTGTTAGGCCATGCCTCTCACAAGCCGGCTGCAATGTGGACGAAGCCTTGCATCACGTGTCCCCTCTGGTACTCGAGGAGGCAGCCGTCTCATCTTTTCACCTGCACAGCGCGATCTCTCAGCGGCGAGGGTCTGCGTGGGAGGGACACGCCGCCCTCGTCACTTCCTGATTCTACTGTGCTGGCGCACCAACCGACCTGTAGGAGTCGCTGTCCACAACGTCCGATCCCCACCCACCAGCTTCCCACCCCCTAATACTGCCAATTGTATTAGTATGAACGACCAGCCAAGCTGGTAGCAACGCCGAGAGCTGGGCTCGAACCCAGCATCTCCTGCATTGGTGGCGAGTGCCTTGCCCACTGCGCCACCTAGCCACCCCAAATTTAAGACTTTTTAAGACTTTTTAAGTTTTTAAGGATCCGTGGATACCCTGTAGGACAAATGGTTCAAAAGATACATGTGAAGGGTTATGTGCGATATTGTGAAATTCCGTCGACAATTGTGGCCTGTGTGGCGATCGGAAAACAAGGGAAGGAACGGTAAAAAATCTGATTTTAGCTATAGTGGAGAGCCCATTCGTGTCTATGTGGAGCAGTGATTCCCAACCTGGGGTCCGCGGACCCCCTGGGGGTCCGCCAGGGGGCGCAGGGGGTCCGCCAGACCACAGATGATTTGATTTTTTTTTCTTTTTCAGATAAATATTTAATTAGCATATTTGTATCATCAGAAGCATGAATAGTCTCTCCACTACAATAAAAAATAAAGATAAATAAATAAACATCTAGACATGATTTTTGAACGTTAACAGTAGGCTACCGGGTAGCCGCTAAAACGCAAATCAGTTGACTGTATCACTTTCCGTAGCTAGCCTAGCACGCTAGTTAACTTTCTCGGCTCGTCTGCAGTCAGCCGCCACAGGCGAAAATGTGTGACAAACGAAAAGGAGATGACGGCAGCTCCAAAAAAAGTTAGGACCTACAGCAATCGCGAAAATTACATCACCATGGGCTTCACTGAGGGACCAGACAAACGACCTGAGTGTGTGATTTGTGGAGAAAAGTTGGCAAACTCGAGCCTGAAGCCCAGCAAGCTGAAGAGACATCAGGCGTCTAAGCACCCAGAAACCGTTGGGAAGGATCCGTACTTTTTTCGGAGGAAAGAACAGTCTCTCAAGGCGAACAAGCCCGTTGATGTTAGAGTAGCGTGGAGCAGGGGTGGCAGTGATTTACTGTTCCTAATTTATGCAAATGACATGTCGTCAGCTTGTGACTGCAACTTGTTCCTGTTTGCGGACGACTCAGCCCTGCTGGTCTCTGACAAGAACAAATTACAGGTTGAAAAAACCCTCAGCTCAGAACTAAGGAAAATCTGCATATGGCTCGCTGATAACAAACTATCATTACACATGGGCAAAACAGAGTCCATTCTCTTCGGTTCAAATAACAAACTCAGCAAGACCGACGGCTTCTCAGTTACAGTGGGTGACAATATTGTCACAAGGAAAGAAGATATTACCTACCTGGGTTCCATCCTAGAGGCAAATCTTTCCTGTGACAAAATGGCATCCAATGTAATAAAAAAAGTCAACCAACGAACTCGTTTCTTGTACCGGATCTCCTCACTGGTAAACAAGAATACCCTGAAGACTCTAGCAGGAGCACTCATTCAAGGGTACTACGACTATGCTTGCACCTCATGGTACCAAAGCACCTCAAAGGCGCTAAAAACAAAATTACAAACATCTCAAAACAAACTGGTCAGACTACTGCTTGACCTTACTCCTAGAACCCACCTCACCCCTGCCCACTTTGACAACCTAGGATGGCTTAGAGTAGACGACAGAGTACAGCAACTTGCAATGGGCCTGGTCTACAAGATACACTACACGACCAAGGTACCCATGTACATGACTAAATACTTCCCAAAGGTCAGTGAATACCACGATCACAACACCAGAGGGAGCTCCACAAATCATGTTAAACCCAGATTCGGCTCAAACAAGGGACTAAACACGTTTCGCAATTATGCCACATCAATGTGGAACGCCCTACCCAAAGCTGTAAAGGAATGTGAATCACTACCCACTTTCAAAAACACTCTCAAAAAACACCTAAGGGAGACTGCAACTCGAAACTGGCCCCTGTAAATGTCCGAACACAACCCCCGCCAACACCCCCCCCCCCACACTCCTACCCCCCCCCCCCCCCCCCCCCCCCCCAACCACCTCCAATGTACAGTCCCACCCCCACCTACCCAATCCAATGTACAGTTTCTACGCCTAATGTATATACTCTTTTCTTTCTGGACTCTTTTTGTATCACAAATACAGTACTGTAATTGCAAATCTGGTATGTCATAAATGTATAGATGTAGCAGTACTGTCTATCTGTATGTCATGTATGTCATATATGTTACGATGAATTGGAAATGGGGGACCCTGGTGGAAACAAGACGAAAGTCTTTCTCTGGTCTGCATCCCCTTAACAATTGTATGTATTGAGCTGTACTGCACTGTACCCATTCTGCAATCTGTTAATAAAGTTTTCATTCATTCATTCATTCATACAGAAGGCTACCGAAGCCTCCTTTGAGTGTTCGCTTTTAATTGCAAAAGCAAAGAAACCGCACAATATTGGCGAGCAGCTCATCAAACCAGCCTGCATCAAAATGGTTTAGAAACTGTGCGGCCCACAAGTGGCGGATAAACTAAAATCAGTACCACTCTCGAACAATGTAGTGAAAGACCGAATTGATAAGATGTCAAGTGATTGCGAGCAGCAGCTGTCAGAAAAGCTTAGAAAGGGTCCATTTGCCATACAACTTGATGAAACTACAACTGTCGCAGACGAGGCTGTGCTCATCGTTTATGTGCAGTATATCGAAAATGAAGATCTGAAGCAGGACATTCTCATGTCAGTCAACCTTACTACCACCACTTGAGGTGAGGATATTTTTACTGCAGTGGATTCTTACTTCATTCAACATAAATGCAAACCGTTCACCATTAGGGCCTGATTTGAGAGGATGAATACAGGATTTGAATGTTGGCCAACATTTTGAAATACATATGGTGCAAGATGAGATTTGTTGATTGAAGGCACAAGTCAAAGAAGCATAGTGGGTCTAATTATGATGCATATGCCTGTGTATAAGCAGTTTGTTATTAAAATGACAAAAAAAAGTATTAAAATGACAAAAAAAAAGTATTTTATGGTATTTTATTAGGAGGGGGGTCCAGGAATTTCATCAGAGATGTTTGGGGGTCCCTGGGGGAAAAAAGGTTGGGAACCCCTGATGTGGAGCATGACTTTCAAAGAAATGGTCATATACACACTCGAGTGCAAATGGTTGAGATAGAAATGTCCAATTCCATTTATTTTTCTTTTGTGAGCGGGACAGTCGTGTCATCGTTTTGGTGTGTTGTTTTTATATCTACGTCCAAAATTGAGATCACTGTCGCAATTTACAAAAGGTGATGGTAAAACAAAAAAATGCAGCTTCTACACTCTAGTTCTGCCATTCATTCCTTATGGACCAAAATGTCCTGTTTAAAGTCGATTTGTAGCCAAACGGTGCGGTGAAACTTTCCAAAAAGTTATAGCAACTTGAGTTGGACCAAGCCGGTCGTTTTGATACCTTATACATTTGTGTGTGGTGTGAAAGCTCTGGCAGGAGTTACTGGACAGAAATCGGCAGAATAAATAATAAATAGTATAGATGGTCACCCACACTAAATATGATGAATAGCCTATATAGATATGAATTTTAGAGTCGCCATTCATAATTTAATTCATGGGAGTGCCCACCCACCCCTAAGCAGAACCCACAAAAGTCTTTCTCGGGTCTGCATCCCCTTAAGCAACTGACGGACGAGATTTTGGAGCTAGATAGACTACATAGCCACTCGCCATCAACCGACACGTTGAAAAAAAACGTATATCGCTGCGAACTGAGTTTGACCTCCTGTCAACGCGACAGGCTGAGTACCTCATTACTAAAAGGCGACAGGGGTACTATGAACATGGGGAGAAGGCCGGACGGATACTTGCCCATCAGCTGCGACAAAGAACTGCCAACCAGTCCATCCCCACTATCAACGACGAGCGGGGCTCAAAAGCTACTGACGGGGAGCTCCAGTAGCTCACCACGTACCTCGAGCGCTATTTCGGCGCCGGGGACAACCGTGCTCGTCACGGATCTGGTGTTTAGCGAGTTCGAATCCCGGACTGCAGCCGTGCCTTTCCCAGAGTGTCTTCCCCCCCATCTGTACCCCTTCAGCCTGTTTCTGTCGGTCATTCTTGACCAGAGTAAATGCGATAAACGCTAAAAAGAGCCAGGGGAATGGCCAAAAGTTTAAAAAAAAAAAAGCTACTGACAACCTTAAAATTAATAAAAGTTTTAAAACTTTCTACCAATCGTTATACACCTCGGACTCGCAAGTGGGGCCCTCCACGCTAGACGATTTCTATAGGACCCTCTGCGTCCCGACAGTCGACCCAGAGAGGGCCGCAGATCTGGAGGAGGAACTTACGGTTGCGGAGATTACGTCAGCGATTAGATCTATGCAGAGTGGCAAGTCCCCGGGGCCAGACGGCTACCCTACAGACTTCTAAAAAAATTTCTCAACCCAGCTGTCCCCGCTGCTGCTAGCCGTATTTGATGAATCATTCTCAACAAATTCTCTTCCTCCGACCATGCACCAAGCGGTTATCTCCTTAATCCTTAAGAAAGACAAGAACCCACTGGAATGCGGCTCGTTCTGTCCAATTTCCCTCCTTAACGCCGATTTCAAGGTTCTCGCTAAGGTTCTGGCCCGTCGTCTGGAGGGGGTTCTCCCCTCAATTATCTCGCCGGACCAAACAGGCTTCATCAAGAATCGGTACTCTTTCTTTAATATCAGACGCCTCCTAAATATCCTGTATAGCCCCTCTCCACCCGGAACACCTGAGGTGGTCCTCTCCCTTGATGCGGAAAAAGCGTTTGATCGGGTGGAGTGGGACTATCTTTTTCACGCTCTGGAGAGGTTTGTGTTTGGCCCTAAACTCATAGCTTGGATTAAAATTCTATATACGTCTCCGATGGCTGCCGTTCATACCAACAACAATCTATCCACCTACTTTGAACTCCATAGGGGTACGAGACAGGGATGTCTTTTATCTCCACTCCTTTTCGCGATCGCAATGGAGCCCCTTGCGCTGGCTCTGAGGCAGAACACCGATATCAAGGGGATCATGCGCGCGGGCTCGGAGCATAAAGTCTCGCTCTACGCGGACGACATGTTGTTGTATATATCACAACCCCAAACGAGTCTTCCTCGGTTGATGACCCTACTTGCGGACTTTGGCAAAATATCCGGATACAAACATTCAAAAAAGCGAACTGATGCCCGTCGGTACCTCGGCGGATCGGATACCTCTGAGCACATTCCTGTTTAAAATTAGCCCTAAAAAGTTCAAGTACCTCGGGATATGGATCACGCATGAACATAAGGACCTATATATGGCTAACTATCAACCTTTACTGTCTAACCTGGCGAGAGATATTGAACGTTGGGACCCCCTGTCGCTATCCCTGGGTGGGAGAATCAACACAATAAAGATGAATGTATTGCTGAAATTTCTATATGTATTTCAGTCTTCCAGTCTTTCTGTCCAAAACATTCTTCTCCAAGATAAACAACCAGATATCTTCCTTTATCTGAAACAAAAAAACGCCCCGGATCAAAAGATCTATGCTGCAGAGACCCCGCGTAATGGGTGGGATGGCGCTTCCAAACTTTATTTACTACTACTGGGCAGCAAACATAAGATCGTTATTATACTGGGTAAAGGGGGAGGACACAGCCCCCTGGTGGACAGTACTGGAGAGAGCGTCGGTTAAATCCACCTCCCTATCTGCCTTGTTATGTGCTAAGCTCCCGTTCACACAGCCCATATCTAGCTTTACCTCGAACCCAGTTGTCATCCACTCGATAAAAGTGTGGAACCAATTTAGAAGAACCTTCTCCCTCAGGGAACTATCACTGACTGCTCCGATCACAAGAAATCACATGTTTGTCCCATCAACGATGGATAAGACCTTTGACAGTTGGGTTGGGAGTGGAGTGATTACGCTGTCTGACCTCTATATAGACGGCAACTTTGCCTCCTTTGAACAGCTAGTACAGAAATACAAGATCCCTAGGTCACACTTCTATAGATACTTGCAACTCCGGAGCTTCGTAAATTCGAACTCGGACTGCTACCCAGTGTGTCCTCCTGCCTCCCTTTTAGACTCAATCTTGAACAGTAAACTGATCCAGAAACAGGCTATAAGCAGAATTTATGAACTACTTAATAGAAGCAACTCGACACCTTTAGACCTCCTCAGGGGCAGATGGGAGACTGACTTAGGTGAACCAATCAGAGGTCACATGGGACAAGATAATACAGGGGATTTTCTCCTCATCCATTTGCCGTAAACATGCGGTTATCCAATTTAAAATTGTACACCGACTGCATTGGTCTAAAGACAGGCTCTCTAAGATATATCCCGACATAGACCCTCTATGCGACCACTGCAGACAGGCTCCAGCCACTCTGCTCCACATGTTCTGGACATGCCCAAAGTTGCACACCTACTGGAAGACCATCTTTGGAAAGGAAGTGGAGCCATCACCATATATTGCATTATTCAGAGTGGCCCCAGCGGACATCCACTTTAGATGGTGGGAATCTAGAATGCTGGCCTTCTGTTCACTTTTGGCCAGAAGGCTGATACTGTTCAAATGAAAGAACCCAACTTTCTTTGAGGGTATGGAAGCGGATAATGTGACAGAGGCGATCTGACTGGCCTTCCTGGTCTCTCAGCTTGTTATTATTTATTTTTTCTATTATGTTCTTACTTTTCTTCTTCTCTATCTGCAGAATGCAAGCGGTGTGACTGCTGTCGGGTGATTTAAAAGCTAAAAGGAAAAACAATGATTAATAAACTATCTGATATTTTTGAATGATTTTGTCTGGTATAGGGGAGGGAGGGAGGGCCTTATTTAATTTTTATTTTATTTTGGCCCATGTGGGACCGCCTGTTAAAACGAAATTTTCAAATAAAAAAAAACCTTGTTCAAAAAAGAAATGTCACTTCCCGCCTATCTGAAACAGTATTTTGCCAGTTTACTTGATGCAGATGTGAAATGTTGCATACTACCGTTAGTAGATCCATAAAAGTAGTAAATACATTATCCATATTTTAATAACAATGCCAAACATTTGAAATGCAATGTTCAAATTTATTTTATTGAGTCATGACCAGTAACAAAAACAAAAATAATCTCTTACCACGGTAATACTGCTGATATTTTACTCATGTATACAGGCAAATTGGTAATCAGTTGTGTAACGGTACACAGAAGCCACAGTTCGGTACAAGTTCGGTACAACAGAAAATTGGTAATCAGGAGATTAACATGCATATAAACACCACCATATCCTATCCAAGACTGTAACTGGATATTGGCTAGTATCTGGAATATTCATAAGCATAATATTAACAATCATTGTAAAAACAAGGACAAGTAGTCAAGAAAATGGAATCATTTACTGCCCCATTAAAAGTTATTACTCAGGTTGGTGCCAATAAATATATTGCAATGGGACCCAGTGTGTATACCTTTATACAATTGCATGCAAATTTCTCAATTCTCATTGGCTGAAACAGTCAAGTTACACATGGTCATCATAACCCCCGCTCGTGGTCCTAGAATCTGCCCACAACCGAATTACGATCACTCTGCCAGTCGTGGATTTAGAAGTGAAAGCAAGATGGCGGACAATAAACGTTACGAATGGATATGTTGACAGCATCATAACGACTAAATCAAAAACGATTCTGTCACGGAGAATGTGTTAGTTCCTTACACAATGTTGGCTTATGTAATTGGTGGGTCATGAGTCATTGTGGAACAAAATAAATATTGCGCAAATTGATTGATTGCAAATGTTATTTGCAATTTTTATTTTTATTTTTTTTACCCTACTTTCTATAGAAGCAGCTGGGAAGTGCGCTGTTTTAAGTGAGCATGGATTATTAAATTGATTGATTGATTGCACATTTTATTAATGTCCGCCTTGTTTCCAACTGGTTAAGCTTAGGCACTAGGGGTGTAACGGTACACAGAAGCCACGGTTCGGTACAAGTTCGGTACAACAGAAGAAAAAAATTATAATAATTATTATTAATATACTTTTCTTTAAATTTATTTATTATTATTTTTTATTATTTTTATGATAATTACTAAATAGAATAATTTTCTATAGGCTTGCCGTGGTAGTCAGTGATACTGGTGTCATTCTGTGTTCAGGCATCCACTTGCCTACTGCCCCTTTAACAATTTATCCTTGATAAGTTTCAGTTTCTCTTCTAGAGAGAATTTAACTTCACGACGAGACTGAATACTAGAGAACAGATGACATATTACAACAATGGCAGAGGATTATTTTGATTTAAACACAGTAGCAGACAGTTCAACTGGAGAAGAGCTCAGATGATCTGTCCGGAAAAGTATGTTTCTTTTTTTATTTGATGAGCTGTGCCTGTGAGTCCGGCGGGGGAGAATGTTGATGTGTTTGTTGGCGCGTGTGTGTGTCGGCGACGCGTGTGTGTTTCTTTCCATTGGTTTCATTTGGTTAACGTTATTGGGCGAACAAGAAAACGAAAGAAAACTGTAAAATTGTAATGACCCTGCAGCTGTTCCAATGTATGTGCCTTTCTCCGTGCACTTTCGCCGCTCTGAAGTCTGACTCGCACGCTGTTCTCCCACGGACCTCGCGAGTGCCTGCATGTGCGACTCGTGTGTGTGTGCTGTGGGGCGTATTCGTCGCATGGCTGCGCGTACCGCACCGTGACGGCCGTACCGTAAATTCGCGGGACGAATACACGTACCGTTACACCCCTAATAGGCACTCTTTTGAAATCGCCCTCTTTCGAAGTCGGTTATGCTTAAGAGTTTATCTTTAGAGCAGGGCGATAGACCACCAGCCCTGATTCCAAACTCTAAGCATAACCAACTTTGAAAGAGGGCGACTTCAAAAGAGTGCCTAAGCTTAACCAGTTGGAAACAAGGTGGACATTAATAAAATTTGCAATTAATCAATCAATCAATTCAATAATCAAAACTCACTTAAAACAGTGCACCTGCCAGCTGCGTCTATAGAAAGTAGGTTAAAACAAATATATTCCTCCTATAGGGCAAAGAAAACAATTTTTTTTGTTTACCTACTTTCTATAGAAGCATCTAAGAATGAAGTTCTATAGAAAGTAGGTTAAAAAAGAAAAAAAAATTTATGTGTTAGTTTGTTGGATGTGTTAGTGAGAACAGTTGGATGTGTTAGTTTGTTGGATACATGTGTTACTGAGAACAGTTGGATGTGTTAGTTGAGAGACAGTTGCACTTGCGAGCTACTTCCACACGGAGGCAACTTCTCTCTTTTTTTTTAGGAACTAGTTTTTCTGCGGATGGTTTTGTCAATAAATCTTCAATTAACACATCCACCGCCGGAAACGGCTTACGACGTGTTTCAAGGTCATGCGAATTCCGCCATTCCACGGCGTACAACGTTATTGAGATCATATTTAATTTTTTCGCCATGGTATTCATAATTCCCTCACCGAGCCTGGTCTGATACAGTGGGAGCCTGTACAACAGTGCAACGCTTCAATACCGCCGCCTGGTGGATGATTGGGCGAGTTACCAAACCGGAAATGGATCGAGTCGATCTCCGTGCATCTGGGAAATGCGTCCGGCAGTCACATATTGTTGCGGGATTCTAGACACACATCCGTGTATATGGATCGCTGCCATAACTCAATAATCGATATGATTTGGGCGTTTATTTCGCCGTCAAAAAACCGGAAATGGATCTAGTCGATCCACGTCAAATAAGTGGGATCTTTTTCCTCCAGTCTCATCGGCGAACGGTAAGAGGACAGTAACGTTACTTTCAGCGCGATTGTTTATTATTATTAATGCAAACTGCTCTGATCAATATATCACCCATAGTACATAAAGCATTTACTGACGATCACGGAATTATAAACGACCCCCCCCCCGTTCATCCACGCATGATGAGTCATAACGTTTAGGATCGTATTCAGTTGGATTTTTTAATATAGCGTGTATCACGAATAAACTGCAATCGATAATCTATATTATGCGTTTAGGCCTATAACTAGCGTTCTAGGAATTACTGCAGAAAACGATAAAAACATATTTATATTCTAGATGGTATTTTCGTGTGAATCTATAAATGAAAAAGTATAACGTTTCTACATCCTGAACGATAGATAATCGATGTTGAATGGGCCATAGTAATGTCAATTTAGCAATACAATTAAAAAAGTTATAGCCCTGCAAAGAAGGTGAACATCTCCATAGGCTTAAGAGTGGTGGCAGAGAGTGGTATGAGAGGGGTAAACTGCGTGGCAGTTAATGTGTTAATGCGTGTTTATGGCGGCTGAGTGGCGCAGTGGGCAAGGCGCTCGCCACTAACGCAGGATATGCTGGTATCGAGCGCAGCTCTCTGCGTTGCTACCGGCTTGGCCAGTCGTCATACTAACACAATTGGCAGTGTTAAGGTGCTCCCATAGTCGAGCGGACTGTACACGGAGCAGACTCCCGTGGACTCAAAGCGGACCCAAAGGGTACTAAAAGCAGACCCAAGGGGCGGTCAGGTGGCGTAGCGGAGATTGTGCTCGTCACCAATGCAAAAGGCTGCGGTCTCGACTCCCGGAGAGTCAGCATTGCCTTGGCTCGGGCTGATCGCTATACTAACTCGTTTGGCTGAGTTAGGGGGAGGGGAGCCGTGGGTGGGTCCTGGGCATTGTGGACAGCGACCCCTACAGTTCGGTCAGGGCGCCTGCTCAGCGAAGGTAGGATCTGGTGAGAGGTAGTGCGGCCTCCCACACGTTACACTCTCCCAGTGAGAATCTGCGCCGCCAAGCTGGCTGCCGGCTGGCTGCACATGCGTCGGAGGAAAGCATGTGACAGTCTCCGGCCTCTCGGACCAACAGTAGGGGAAAGTGTGCAACAACCAGGAAGGGGGTTGGGAATTGGCATAACGACTAACAGTGGGATGGGAGAAAAATCGGAAAAAAGAAGGAGGGGGAAAAAGAGAATACAAAAATAAAAATAAAAAAAGCAGACCCAAAGCAGACTCCAAGTGCGAAGCTCCAATTTTCTAATGCGCGGACGTACGCGGCGCTGACTTGGTGTCACACAAAACGCTGCTCTGCGTTTTGGTTGACATCGAACTGCATTTAATGTGACGCCGATCTGCATTTTACTCTGACCACTCGCTCCGTGCCAAGAGAGAGTAGGGCTTGAGATGTTTGAATGGCTTTTCTAAATGAAGTGTGTAAAACTGCCAGTTTTTTTTTCGAAATATTGGAAACGGAGATAACATAGAATGAACCAGTAGAGGGCGGTTAGGTGGCGTAGCGGAGATTGCGTTCGTCACCAACCCCGGAGCTGTGAGCTGGATTCGCCTGTTCGAATCCAGCTCACAGCTCCGGGGTTGTCACCAGCTTGGCTGGCCGTTCACACTAATACAATTGGCTGTATTAGAGGGTGGGAGAAGCTGGCGGGGTGGGTCCGGGTCGTTGTAAACAGCGACTCCTACAGTTTGGTTGGGGCGCCTGCTAAGCGCGGATAGGACCTGAGTGGGATAGTGTGATCCTTCCACACACTACGCCCTCTCTGGGAGGATCCGCGCTGCGAGGTGAAAAGAAGCGGTTGATTGGCTGGACGTGTGTCGGAGGAAGCACGTGATAGCCTCCACTCTCCCAGATGATCTGACTGTGGGGGGTAAGTGCGCAGCGACCAGGAAGGGGATTGGGAATTGGCATACGACTAACATTGGGATGGGAGAAAATCGGAGGAAAATGGAGGGGGAAAAAGATCAATAAAAAAAAAAAATGAACCAGTAGAACCAGTTTTATTTCGAAATATTGGAAACGGAGATATCTCCGTTTCCAATATTTCGAAATAAAACTGGTTCTTTTATTTCATGCAATGCGTGTTTGTCATTTCAGCACCAGGCGCTGTCCACCTCAAGCCTATACGGTACATTGCACCTCGCTGCCTATATACCTGTTATTCAAGTGTGTAAAACTGCCCGTTTTATTATCGAAATATTGGAAACGGAGATAACATACTCTTTATTTTGACATCGGATGACGACGACATGACAGAAGTTGAACAGCGTGGGAAGAATTGTGTAAACTGGCGCGAGACATGTAGGAAATTGGTCCACGGAGGTCCGTTCGACTATGAATGCTCAGAGTCCAGCAGACCTCCGCTGAGTCCAGTCCGCGTAGTCTGCTCGACTATGGGAGCACCTTTAGAGGGTGGGAAAGCCGGTGGGTGGGGATTGGACGTTGTGGACAGCGACTCCTACAGGTCGGTTGGTGCGCCTGTACAGTAGAATCAGGAAGTATCGGGGGCAGCGTGAGCCTCCCACGCGTTACTCCTCGCCACTGAGAGATCGCGCTGTTCAGGTGAAAAGATGTGACAGCTGCCTCCTTGTGTACCGGAGGGGACACGTGATGCAAGGCTTGGTCCTCACTGCAGCCGACCAATGGGAGGCATAGTCTAGCAACGTTCGAGACAGGGGAGGGGAGAATTGAAGGGAGAATTGGTGAGGCGAAATTGGGATGGGAGAAAAATTGAAAATGTGGATAGAAAATTAATGTGTGTTTATTGTATAGCAATAAGGTTGGATGACGTCGGCCATTGTATAAAAGCCATTACACCACGCAGTCGTGGGTTATGAGAATTAGACCATGCCTAGGGGGGTCTAACGACCCTCGGCTGCGCCTCGGGCCTAACAACCACCCGTAGGCATGGTATAATTCTCATAATCCACTCCTGCGCGTGATGTAATGCTTTATTCTTTCATGTTTACACTTTACTGCCCTCCCCTCAGACGCAGGACAAGGTGGAGAGTAGATTCTTTCTGGATGTTGTAGTCGGACATGGTGCGTCCATCTTCCAGCTGCTTGCCGGCAAAGATCAGTCTCTGCTGGTCTGGGGGAATGCCTTCTTTGTCCTGGATCTTGGCCTTGACATTCTCAATAGTGTCACTTGGCTCAACCTCTAGGGTGATGGTTTTGCCGGTAAGGGTCTTCACAAAGATCTGCATGCCTCCCCTCAGACGCAGGACAAGGTGGAGAGTGGATTCTTTCTGGATGTTGTAGTCGGACATGGTGCGTCCATCTTCCAGCTGCTTGCCGGCAAAGATCAGCCTCTGCTGGTCTGGGGGAATGCCTTCTTTGTCCTGGATTTTGGCCTTGACATTCTCAATAGTGTCACTTGGCTCAACCTCTAGGGTGATGGTTTTGCCGGTAAGGGTCTTCACAAAGATCTGCATGCCTCCCCTGAGACGCAGGACAAGGTGGAGAGTGGATTCTTTCTGGATGTTGTAGTCGGACATGGTGCGTCCGTCTTCCAGCTGCTTGCCGGCAAAGATCAGCCTCTGCTGGTCTGGGGGTATGCCTTCTTTGTCCTGGATTTTGGCCTTGACATTCTCAATAGTGTCACTTGGCTCAACCTCTAGGGTGATGGTTTTGCCGGTAAGGGTTTTCACGAAGATCTGCATGCCTCCCCTCAGACGGAGGACAAGGTGGAGAGTGGATTCTTTCTGGATGTTGTAGTCGGACATGGTGCGTCCGTCTTCCAGCTGCTTGCCGGCAAAGATCAGCCTCTGCTGGTCTGGGGGAATGCCTTCTTTGTCCTGGATTTTGGCCTTGACATTCTCAATAGTGTCACTTGGCTCAACCTCTAGGGTGATGGTTTTGCCGGTAAGGGTCTTCACAAAGATCTGCATGCCTCCCCTCAGACGCAGGACAAGGTGTAGAGTGGATTCTTTCTGGATGTTGTAGTCGGACATGGTGCGTCCGTCTTCCAGCTGCTTGCCGGCAAAGATCAGCCTCTGCTGGTCTGGGGGAATGCCTTCTTTGTCCTGGATTTTGGCCTTGACATTCTCAATAGTGTCACTTGGCTCAACCTCTAGGGTGATGGTTTTGCCGGTAAGGGTCTTCACAAAGATCTGCATGCCTCCCCTGAGACGCAGGACAAGGTGGAGAGTGGATTCTTTCTGGATGTTGTAGTCGGACATGGTGCGTCCGTCTTCCAGCTGCTTGCCAGCAAAGATCAGCCTCTGCTGGTCTGGGGGAATGCCTTCTTTGTCCTGGATCTTGGCCTTGACATTCTCAATAGTGTCACTTGGCTCAACCTCTAGGGTGATGGTTTTGCCAGTAAGGGTCTTCACAAAGATCTGCATGCCTCCCCTCAGACGGAGGACAAGGTGGAGAGTAGATTCTTTCTGGATGTTGTAGTCGGACATGGTGCGTCCATCTTCCAGCTGCTTGCCGGCAAAGATCAGCCTCTGCTGGTCTGGGGGAATGCCTTCTTTGTCCTGGATCTTGGCCTTGACATTCTCAATAGTGTCACTTGGCTCAACCTCTAGGGTGATGGTTTTGCCGGTAAGGGTCTTCACAAAGATCTGCATGCCTCCCCTCAGACGCAGGACAAGGTGGAGAGTGGATTCTTTCTGGATGTTGTAGTCGGACATGGTGCGTCCGTCTTCCAGCTGCTTGCCGGCAAAGATCAGCCTCTGCTGGTCTGGGGGAATGCCTTCTTTGTCCTGGATTTTGGCCTTGACATTCTCAATAGTGTCACTTGGCTCAACCTCTAGGGTGATGGTTTTGCCGGTAAGGGTCTTCACAAAGATCTGCATGCCTCCCCTCAGACGCAAGACAAGGTGGAGAGTGGATTCTTTCTGGATGTTGTAGTCGGACATGGTGCGTCCGTCTTCCAGCTGCTTGCCGGCAAAGATCAGCCTCTGCTGGTCTGGGGGAATTCCTTCCTTGTCTTGGATCTTGGCCTTGACATTCTCGATAGTGTCACTTGGTTCAACCTCTAGGGTGATGGTTTTGCCGGTGAGGGTCTTCACGAAGATCTGCATGCCTCCCCTCAGACGGAGGACAAGGTGGAGAGTAGATTCTTTCTGGATGTTGTAGTCGGACATGGTGCGTCCGTCTTCCAGCTGCTTGCCGGCAAAGATCAGCCTCTGCTGGTCTGGGGGAATGCCTTCTTTGTCCTGGATCTTGGCCTTGACATTCTCAATAGTGTCACTTGGCTCAACCTCTAGGGTGATGGTTTTGCCGGTAAGGGTCTTCACAAAGATCTGCATGCCTCCCCTCAGACGCAGGACAAGGTGGAGAGTGGATTCTTTCTGGATGTTGTAGTCGGACATGGTGCGTCCGTCTTCCAGCTGCTTGCCGGCAAAGATCAGCCTCTGCTGGTCTGGGGGAATGCCTTCTTTGTCCTGGATTTTGGCCTTGACATTCTCAATAGTGTCACTTGGCTCAACCTCTAGGGTGATGGTTTTTCCGGTAAGGGTCTTCACAAAGATCTGCATGCCTCCCCTAAGACGCAGGACAAGGTGGAGAGTGGATTCTTTCTGGATGTTGTAATCGGACATGGTGCGTCCGTCTTCCAGCTGCTTGCCGGCAAAGATCAGCCTCTGCTGGTCTGGGGGAATTCCTTCCTTGTCTTGGATCTTGGCCTTGACATTCTCGATAGTGTCACTTGGTTCAACCTCTAGGGTGATGGTTTTGCCGGTAAGGGTCTTCACGAAGATCTGCATATCTGCACCTGTACAGTAAAAAAATTAAAATAAAAAGAGTGCAACACATTATATAGATCCACAAATCAAGCATACATTTCAGGCAAGCCCACTGCAAACCGATTCATAATCTCAAATAGCATTATCTTACAGCTAGCAGTACTAGGGTGGGTGGGGGGGCTGATAATTGATTCTATTTTCTAAGATAAATTAAAGATAATCAAAAAATCTATTTCAGTGTTGTGATATGGTTTTGTCTATCATGAGCCAAGAACTACGATATACCTGGCTAAATCCAACAGTTGGCAAAGATTAGCCGAGGAGAATGACTTGTGACAAATACAATATTTGTAAGGTATATAGTAATCTAGACTAGACAATTCAGCGCAGGGAAATTGTGAGTGTGGGTGATGCCTGTGCACCGCCCGCCAACGGGAGAGGGTCTGTATTGTCTCTGTATTCCTATTTCCACAGCAAAACGGTAGGCAAGGCACCTTGGTTGAGAAATGCAGGCTTCAATCTATGTTGTTTAGTCTATCTGTTCAGTACTGTTCAGTACTGTTTCAAGATGCACAATGAGAGCTTCTGAGAGAATTGTTGAATAGATACACAAATGTTATAGAATGTTTGATTATGACATCATACTGTGCCATCACAAATGTTCTAGAATTTTCTATTATGACATTATACTGTGACATCACAAATGTTCTAGAATGTTTGATTATGACATCATACTGTGACATCACAAATGTTCTAGAATGGTCTATTATGACATCATACTGTGACATCACAAATGTTGTAGCATGTTCTAGTATGACATCATACTGTGCCATCGCAAATGTTCTAGAATGTTCTATTATGACATCATACTGTGACATGTCATAGTAAATATCATCATGTCATTATAGATCTGTGTTGAGATATCATTTTATCTTTGTACAGCTTGACTAGTTATGGCCAGCTAGTATAATGTGTGTGTCTCTTTAAAAGGTCCAAAGTACCCAGCTAGCCAAAGCAAGGTCGTGTTATTACTCCCCTACTGAGAACCCAGTTTGTTTATACTTTCATCATCATATCTGATGTATAATGTTACATCTTGCAAGTGTGTATCAACTATGTTCTGCCCAGACCTCTTGGTCATTTTGCTGGTCAGATTCAGTGTGTGAACACATGTTGTCTCTGATTGTAAACTGAACTTTCATTTTGTGGCCACAGATGAAATAAACTATGTTTCCTATTTTTAATAACGACTCAGAATGATTTATACAAACGGCTCATCTTTTTGTCCTTTAACATTTCCCATAACAGACATCACAACAGAACATGTTTGAGTTCCATTTGAATAATATAAATAATATGTTTGGTAAGGCTGTCCCCAAAGCCTGTTTTTTGGGATTCAAACTTCGTCAGGGTTCTTCGAACGTCCTCGAACCTTCGTTTTTATTCGAATTATTCTCATTTATTTTTATAGTTTTTTTTTATTATATCCTCAAACTAAATCCTCAATTTGAATAAAGTGATTAATCTGATTAAATGAGTCTTTTTTCTTTTATTAAATCAACTTACAAGCCCCTTGTCAACTGTCAAATGATGTCAACTGTCAACCTGAATTAACATTCAGTATTCAATATTGTCTGATTCAATATTAACATTCAGTATTCAAGTAGAACAGCTAGCTAGCCTTTGTGGACACTCACCTTTCCACAGCAAAATGGTAGGCAAGGCACCTTGGTCTAGAAATGCAGGCTTCAATCTATGTTGTTTAGTCTATCTGTTCAGTACTGTTCAGTACTGTTTCAATATGCACAATGAGAACTTCTGAGAGAATTGTTGAATATATAAACAAATGTTATAGGATGTTTGATTATGACATCATACTGTGACATCACAAATGTTCTAGAATATCTATTATGACATCATACTGTGACGTCACAACGGAACATGTTTCAGTCCATTTGAATAATATAAATAATATGTTTGGTAAGGCTGTCCCCAAAGCCTGTTTTTGGGATCCAATTTGAATAAAGTGATTAATCTGATTAAATTAGTCTTTTTTCTTTTATTATTTTGTTAGTGATGTAATAAAAAATAACACTATAATAAAAAACGATAATATACGATTGGTAAACACTCTGATTAACGTTAGGTTATGACTATAACCAAGTTCTGTTAACACTAGTGGACGCTCAGCGTCTCATTGCATATATCTCGCTTCAGCATACTGAATACATTTGTCTGGCCACACCCCCATCCGCTTACCTACATAAGCAGGGGTGGTGCCACCAGGGACGCGGGCGAAGGGGGGGTGCGCAGGGTGCTGCAGCACCCCCTCTCAATTATTGCAAAAAAAAAATTTAAAATAAAAAAAAGATTTATGGCAGTATTTATATATTTGTATATACTGTAACTGTATAACTGTAACACTGTATATTATAAGTTTATCCTGCTCAAAGCACGTCACCATTTTAATATTGTGTGTATTGAGCCGTACTGTATTGTAGCCATTCTCCAATCTGTTAAATAAAGTTTTCATTAATTCATTACACTACTGTATGTACACAATCATACGTGTAAAACCGAGTAGATTTTCGAGTGATGACAGACTGTCACAGACTGATTGAATGACAGGTGAAACAACTAATTGTATTCACCTCCCGTCTCCCGCCCTTCCCACGCGTCACGAACCACTGAGCCAGTGGCGGACTGGCCATCGGGACGTTCGGGACGAATCCCGATGGGCCGGGACCAAAGTGGGCTGGTCAAAAAAAAAAAAAAAAATTTTTTTTTTTTTTTTTTTTACTTTTTTTTAATTTTTTTTTTTTTTTTTGGGCCAGTGTTTGGGCCAGTGTGTGGGCCACTAATGTGGGCCGATGTGTGGGCCAGTGTGTGGGCCAGAGTGTGGGCCAGTGTGTGAGTCGGTGTGTGGGCCACTAATGTGGGCCAGTGTGTGGGCCGGTGTGTGGGCCAGTGTGTGAGTCGGTGTGTGGGCCACTAATGTGGGCCAGTGTGTGGGCCAGTGTGTGGGCCGGTGTGTGGGCCAGTATGTGGGCCGGTGTGTGGGCCGGTGTGTGGGCCAGTATGTGGGCCAGTCTGTGGGCCGGTGTGTGGGCCAGTGTGTGAGTCGGTGTGTGGGCCACTAATGTGGGCCAGTGTGTGGGTCGGTGTGTGGGCCAGTATGTGGGCCGGTGTGTGGGCCGGTGTGTGGGCCAGTATGTGGGCCAGTGTGTGGGCCGGTGTGTGGGCCAGTGTGTGGGCCAGTGTGTGGGCCACTAATGTGGGCCGGTGTGTGGGCCGGTGTAGTGTGTGGGCCGGTGTAGTGTGTGGGCCAGTGTGTGGGCCATATGTGGGCCGGTGTGTGGGCCATTATGTGGGCCGGTGTGTGGGCCAGTGTGTGAGCCGGCAATAAAACAATAAACAAGTTGCATAAACTAAATCAGATTAAAAATGATCACAGTTCTGGTTTGCCTTAAGATGCAGTTTAAGATGGGTCTTGAACATGGAGTATGTAGGGCACTCTCTAATCACAACTGGCAGGCTATTCCAGTAGTTACCACTTTTAACAGAGAACACAGTTTTTGCAATGGTAGTATACCGAAAAGGCACCTTACAGTCCCCTCTACTGATGGCCCTGGTGGTAATGCCAGTGTCTGCTTTCTGTTGGATGAACTCATTCAATGGGGGAGGGGCAAGTCCATGCAGAACCTTGTACATGAAGCAAGTATATTTGAAAACTTGGAAATTCTCGAAACTTAGCATGTTATGTTTTTCTAAAACATTACAGTGATGAAATGAAATTGGTTTCCTATCAAATACTTTTATGGCTTTTTTGTAGAGTAATTATATTGGTGTAAGAGTAGTGACATATAAAAGAGACCAGTTGATAAAACAGTAGGCCTACTCGATGTGTGATAAAATCATTGAATGCAGAAACATCCTTGCAGCATTAACTGGCAGGCAGGGCCTGATCTGCCTGAAGTTTTCGATGTTAAACTTGACTGTTTGTCACTTTCTTCACATGACTTTTTGAAGGTCAATGTAGAGTCCAATGTGACCCCAAGATACTTGAATTAATGTACAATGTCCAGCTCCGCCTCTCCCAGAAACACATTAGAGTGAGTGACCTCTACTGGTGACTTTGTGAACATCATACACACTGTTTTCTTGGTGTTAAGTGAAAGACATGCTTTTGTTAGCCAGTCTTGAATGAGACATGAGACATCAGTGAATGAGATTCACGTTTCCTCCCAACCGCGAGTAGGCCTAGAAGCGCAGAAATGGAGAATGCAAAAAAAGAAAGGGTGGAGCTGAAAAAGCTAGAATTAAAAAACTAAAATTGCTAGTAAAAGACGCAGAACAATGTTCTAAAATTACAGACATGTTTACCCGCTGCTGCTGCTAATGATGATGAAGTTCAAGTGGAAGGAACCAACAGTAACATGACAGGTACATGCAGTAGCCTAGTGCATATTCTACTGTTGGTGTCTGCCGGTTCATGAGGGCTAGCTAGCCTATACTAGCTCTTGCAGTGATTTCAGTCATTCTATTACAAGACAATGTGCTTTCCGTATTCCTGATTCCTTACAGCACGTGGACGAAAATAGTTGTGACTCGTGATGTTTTTTCTCTGACTAAAAGTTTAGTTAGCAATGTTAGGACTAGTGCCCACCACAGCATCAGAAGCTAAAGTGCTAACCTAGAGAGCCAATCAGAACCTAGGACGGGCTGCAAATTAATCGGCTACTAATATTATAATAGTAAATACTCAAATAAAATACTATTATGTTCCCTTCCAAATTTTCATGTTGATATAATATTGGTAATCTAATTGATTGAATTGATTAGTTGCCATTTTACATGCTTAAATAAGATGTACCTTAGAATTCCCAACTGTTAGCCATGTTCTCGAACTGTATATGATTAGTCTCATCTACATGTTTGTAAATAACCACAGCTAACTAGCTTAAGCTAACAACTAGGTCAACTACTACCCCGTAGTTAAACATATGTGATTGCATATAACAGCTAACTGCTACAGCTAAGTTGGTAGTTAGCCTATTCCATTAATGTTGAATGTATTTATGAAGGTTGTTGATGGTGGTTGGCGCTGATTAGCAGACATGATTCCGTCAGTCTGCCACAGGGCAGCTGTGTTTGCTGATGCTGCTCACAACCACCAGTAGTGTATGACTGTGTGAGTGTGAATGCTTGATGGTTTCTGTGAAGCACTTTGTGGAACAATGCTGATATACAGTTAAGAATGAGTAATTCGCTTTTGGTTTTTAAGAAAAATTTGTAAAGCTATTTTTGAAAACTACAGGGGTGAATAATACTGTTTTCTTTTGCTATTTTCTTTTAGAATACTGTTTTGGAGCCTTAATTTTTTTAATTTTTTTTTTGTATCCACTTTTTCTCCCATTTTCTACATTTTCTCCCATCCCAATTTCGTATCATCCAATTCAACCCTCCCCTGTCACGAACGCTGTTTCTTGCCTCCCACAAGCCGGCTGCAATGTGGACTAAGTCATACATAGCACAAGTCCCCTCCGGTACTTGAGGTAACAGCAGTCGCATCTTTTCACCTGCGCAGCTCGATCTCTCAGTGGCGAGGAGTAACGCGTGGGAGGCTCATGCTGCCCCCGACACTTCCTGATTCTACTGCGCAGGCACACCAACCGACCTGTAGGAGTCGCTGTCCACAACGCCCAATCCCCACCCATCAGTTTCCCACCCCCTAATACGGCCAATGTGTATTAGTATGAACGACCAGCTAAACTGAAAGCAATGTGGAGGGCTGGGCTCGAACAGGCGAGCCCAGCGTCTCCAGTATTTGTGGCGAGCGCCTTGCCCACTACGCCACGTAGCCGCCAATTTTTAAAATTTCTGTTAAGAATATAGGACAGGCATATATAAGCATTATGCTTCAGTCTGTACCTTTTCAGTCACTGTAAAAGCAAATATTGTTAAATGATGGGGTATATTGTATTGTGTGAGATGATGACTGAATAAACTACTACTACTACTACTACTACTTTGGGTGTTTTCAAAAGGCTGAAAAACGCTGTATGAATTCAAGCCATTATTATTGATTGCTGATGTTCTTCTTATGCAGTTGACTCTGAGGAAAGAGAGAGCGCCCAATCCAGCACAGCTGACCCTGAGGAGAGAGAGAGCGCCCAGTCCAGCACAGCTGACCCTGAGGGGAGAGAGAGAGCCCAGTCCAGACAGACAGACAGACAGACAGACACACAGAGAGAGAGCCAGAGAGAGAGAGACACAGAGTGAGAGACACACAGAGAGAGGGAGAGACAGAGAGAGAGAGACACACACACACAGAGAGACACATACATAGAGAGAGAGAGAGAGAGAGAGAGAGAGAGAGAGAGAGAGAGAGAGAGAGAGAGAGAGAGAGAGAGAGAGAGAGAGAGAGAGAGAGAGAGAGAGAGAGAGAGAGAAAACAGGCTCTTGGAATGGGTGTCTGGGAGGAAGTGGGGGGTCTTTCAATGTTGATTAAACGGCAAGCAACTAATGTCATGAGTGCCAAATTAAAGGACAATAAATCCAATCTAACTGAAATTGTGTAGCACAGACCTTTCTATTAGGGATGCTCGATATTGGCTTTTTTACCGATACCGATATACCGATATTGTCCAACTCTTAATTTCCGATACCGATATCAACCGATATCAACCGATACCGATATATGCAGGGTTTCCCGCCCCAAGAAATGGAATAATTTCAGGTAATTAACATTACATATCTCTTGTTGTGGAATTAACACAACATTATGCATACTTTTGACAATAAATAAAATCAGAATTGGTTCTTACTTGCTTGCCTGGGTAAATAAAGGTTATAGAAATGTAAATAAAATATTATTTCTTTAAAACCGATACCGATATTTTTCGATATCACATTTTAATGCCGATATCGGCCGATAATATCGGTAGGCCGATAATATCGGACATCCCTACTTTCTATGGATCAAAACCTCAATATTATTATGGTGTAGTTAATACTTCATGTATCCTTAATCCCTAGGCTAATGAGGCACTAAGATGTTAGTAAAAAAAAAAATATGCCAATGACGGGAAGTAACGGTATATGTATGTGTGTGTCTGTGTGTGTGTGTGTGTGTGTGCACTGTGCATGAGTGCACATCTAGGGGCGGTGTGTAGATTTGGTCTCCCTGATGTTGACTCCTTAGCCTCCTTAGGTTGTTTAATACTGGACAAGTGTTTCATAACGCCCGTTGTGTGGGCCGGTTTCGGGGCCGGTGCGTGGGCCGGTGCGTGGGCCGGTGTGTGGGCTGGTGCGTCTGAATGTCCCGGGCTGAATTTGTGTCCCAGTCCGCCACTGCACTGAGCTACTGTGATACAGTGCTTGCGCAGTCAGTCGATTTGAGCTAGTAGTCAGACTTTGCTAGCACAGAATGTCTCACTCGCAGAAAAGAAAAATATCAGATTTATTTTCTAAACGTCCCGCCGGTCCCAGTGACAGTCCCACTAAATCTGATAAACGTCAGAGAGAGACAGAGACGACAGGTTCAGCCTCAGCATCAGGTATTGAAGAGTTAACTGAGTCTGTTCCCCTATACCCCCCCTCGGGCGCCAGGGGCTTCCACTGAGGGGTGATGAAAATAGGGATGGGGTGTTATGGCAGCTCATGATGGAAAGAGTGCGTACCGAGTCTGATCCCGAGTTGAAGAATTGGCTCCTAAAGAGAGACAACTGGATGTCCAACAACATCCAAAACGAAATCTTACAGCTGCTTGCCCATGATATTCAGCGACAAATTAGAGGCAAAGCATCCAAAAGCCCAATCTTTGGCTTGAGCGCTGACGGAACCACTGATGTCACTCACTGGAAAAGAACAATTCTTGTGTAATATACAGTTAGCCGATGACAACTTGGAAGCTCAGAACTTCTTTTGGGGTTTTTACAATGTCCGGCCCAGACACAACAGCCGAGACAACAATTGATGAACATTGTTACTCAGCTGATAGAGTTGTACCCTTCTTGCTGTCTTGTCGTACAGAACTTGTAAGTCGCTTTGGATAAAAGCGTCAGCTAAATGACTAAATGCAAATGTAAATGAGACGCTGTTTTTGTGTATAAAATACTTTTACGCCTCGACCTGCCCATGGAGAGGCTGATAGGATACTGTTTTGACGGGGCCAGCAACATGTCTGGGGGGTACAGGCTAGACCAGGGGTTCGCACATTTTTCAGGCCGCGACCCAAAAAAAACGGTGTCAGAGAGCCGCGACCCCCACTATTATAGGAGGTAAAAAAGAATTATTTTAAATGGAAATCTATGGTTGAAACATGCAAACGTTCAAACGCACACACACTAATGAGCATTGGAGGCTTTTAAGCAGGGCCGGACTGGGGAAATCATTCAGGCCAGGAAATATAGCCCCAGTCAGGCCACTTTTTAAGCAGGGGGTCTGGGGGTCCCCCACCAGGATTTTTTTTGTTACAAAGACTTAATTTCCTGCATTCTGGTGCAGGCATTTTTTTTATTTGTACCCTTTAAATGCCAGTGTTTGTGATGGCATCACAACTTATTGTTAAAAAACAGGCTAGCATATGTATGATTAGCAACAACACAGATTTTTATGGATTTTCAGTTTTTTGTAATTGATAAATACAATATTTTATTCAACTTCAGCCCTGATCATAACACCACATATTCATTTTATAATTCTAACCCTTTAAATGCCAGTGTGTGTGATGGCATATATTTGCAATATATCAAATGCAAAGTACATTTTTCTGGGGGGGATTATTACAGGCTAGCATGTGTCAATGATTAGCAGTTTTTCGTAAGGATCCCGCCTCCACCAATCACATGCGGCTCCCTTTGTGTGTGTGTGAGAGTAAGAGAGAGAGAGAAAGAGATAGTTCTCCAACTTGTGTGAGTTGCAGTGATCTCCTGGTTGTTCCCCACCTAGGTTATCTAACTATTGCGCTGGTGCAACTAGAAACACTGGCCTGGCCTGCTTCTAAGTTCAGTGGCCTGACCGCAAAAAAAAAAAAAAAATTATCTGGCGACCCCCAGCACCCCCTGCCGTTTTATAGTTCCCGCGTGCCTGGGTGCCACACACTCATCTCCTTCCCAACAAATTTCACCACAATGAAAAATCAAGGGCCGCAGCGGCGTCTAGACGCTGAGCGTCCACTAGTGTTAACAGAACTTGGTTATAGTCATAACCTAACGTTCTGTATCACACTAGCTCCCGCTCAGCGTCTCATTGCATAATAGGAGCTGAGCGGGAGCTAGAAGCTCGACAAATGTACCCCGCTGAGGCCCCCCACAACCATCAGATCAGGGAGGACCGAGCCCCCCCGACCCCCCCTAATGGAGGGCACCCCCCCTATTGGGGGCTTCACGGGAGGGCGACGGACCCGACCGTGCGAAGAGGCACTCAAGCAACTCAACGCACAGGGTGAGCAGACCGTGGCTTGACCCCACGACTACACACACGCACAACCCGCATGCCACCCGGGAACGAACGGAGGGAACAACCTCGTTACTGCCCCCAGAATCACGGGGGCAAGGGCAAACCCAACCCCGTGGCAAGGCCGTAGCAGCGGAGCGTGAAGGAAGACCCAGACCCACCAAAGGGACTGGATCCCCTGGAACGGGGGCCCGGAGAAGTCCATGATGCCAGCATCAAGACCCCACCAGGTGGGCACTTAGTGATCCCGCCCCCCACATCGCCAGCGTATTCGGACAAAGGCCCCTCAGCCGAGCGGGCCCTGTCCCCCCAATAGTACACCGCCTGGCACACTGACCCTGCAGAACAGGCAGTCAGCATGGCCGTAAGCACACAAAAAAGGTTAACCAACGGAAGCAGGCAGCGCACCGGGGAAAAACCAGGCAACAGGCTGTTAACCCTAGCCTGGAGACTGCGGACGAGACAGGCGCCAGAGGGGACAGCTGAACACAGCCGCCCCGGCGGAAGGGGCATATGCTGGCGTTGTTGCATGACCAAGCCTCCATTTAAAAAAAACCCACCCAGAGGGGTTGAGGCAGAGAAGGCTGACACGATTGGCAGACGTCATGAACGTGCAGGGGCACCCTCAACCGGGTAACCCGGGAGTTGACACTGCTCCCAACACACCAGGGAATCAACCACCTTGGTGTTACCCAATGCGGTGGTTGTTCCTATAACCCCTCAAGAAAAAACTCCAAAACACACCTGCGGGTATACACCGGCTATACCGCAGTACAAGTGTTTCAGTTTTCAAAAAAGGGTTAACCCAGGCCTACGGGTCGACGAAACATTACTCCGGACCGGGCCCGGCGATACGGAAAGCACAGGGTCACCAGAGGAGGTCAAAGACCACCCCAACAGGCCCCTCTTCGCCATGCGTGAGAGAGGAGCGAAAAAGAATGGAGAACCAGCCCCAAGCACACCGTACTTGGTATTCCCAGGCGGTCTCCCAACCAAGTACTAACCAGGACCAACCTGTGTAGCGGCCGAGATCTGACGAGATCGAGCGTGTACAGGTTGGCATGGCCGTAAGCCATTACGACAGTGCAGAGTAAAAAATGTACCCAACCAGGGTCTCCATAGCGCTTAACCCTGTGACACCCGGACCGACCTGGCATTTTTCCCCCTGAAAAAAGCCCAAGTCCCTCAGGGTACCAGAACAGCAGATCTGCATCCCCGGCGGACAACGGGTTCAACTGATCCGGACCAGCGTGACCAGAACCAGTCCCGTGCCCTAACCACGCCGATATGCCTACTCCAGGAGAAGGGGCAGATATGCGTGTTGATCTTAAACATGAAAAGAAGGCGCCACCCAGACGTTCGGGGCGAACCGCGCCCGGTGGCCCACCCCCAGGGCGTGAGACCCCTCTACATACGTTCAGATCCATTCCGTCATCATCCCCCAGATATGAACGAGAATCCGTGGACAACCAAAACAGGTCGTCGGAAGAGGAAAAACCTCCATCCCAGTTGCTCTATAAAAACGCCGTTTTAACCCCAAGCAACCAAGGCGTGCCAGTCAGTCGCCTGATTACAGAACACCCCGAGCTAGCACTATGCGTGCGTCGGGACACACCCACATCAATGAACAGGCTATTTAGACCTGTCATTGAATCCCCAAGGCGCCCAGGGGAACGACAAGAGGGGTGTGATACTTCCTAACTCCAACTCTTTTTAAAAGAAAAGAAGGAAGCACCAACAGTATGTATCCCAGTCTACACGGCCGGGGGTAAATTTTTTTTACATTTTTACATTCCACCACCCTCCCATAGAGAGGAGACGGAAATCCCCAGAGAGACTTCCCACGCGAGCTGCACAGATTGAAAAGAATATATTGCACCTTGAGCCATGTAAAAGTTTGGTTTTAGGGCTCTCCGGGGAGGAGGCACTGAACCCATACACACTCAATAATCGAATTGAATCGAATACACACACAATAGAGTAGGACTCCTTCTTGAGGTTCCACTCACCTTATCAATCTGAGGAGGAGGCTCTGTACTCTGAGGAGGCTCCCTCACATGGAAGGAGAGTCCCAACTCACAGAAGGCCCGAATAGGAGCTTCGTGAGGAGGAGCCCTGACCACCCCCCGTTTTAAACAGATCCATCATATGGACCTGAACAGCACACGGAAGTCCTACCAAAAGAGACGCGCACAGTGACGTACTCTATGGTGGGGGAATTTCTGCGGTGCACACGCCCAATATTCCAGGGCGTGGGACCAGGAAACTCCCTCCCCCCCCCCCCCCCCCCCCCCCTCACCCTGTAACGTGCCGAACCGCAACGTGACAGGAACCTTGAAGGACAGGTGGGTTTACCCCTGACCAACAGAAAAAAGGGAAGGAAAGGTTACCAGTTCACCCCTTTACGACCCCACACCCATGATACGATGTAATGACAAAAGAGAGTATGACACAGTCATAGTCAGCTCCATGAAGCGTCTAACAGCTTCATACAGCGCATGTGCTAACCTGCTATCTGATTTTTACTAAGGAAAAAACACAGAATAGAGAGGGCTCTCCAAGAGCCCTGGTACCAAACTTACACATGTGCTTCTGTGGCCAGCCCAACCCAGTTGTAGGTCACATGACACACACAACCCATCATCACCTACAAAAAATGGCAAAAACACTCTACAGAGGAACACCGTTTTTCATAATGAGAGAATACATAATTCTCGATTAGTATCGGCCACAGGCCTTGCTAAGCACACACGAAAAGCGACCAAAAAATTTTTCTTTTAGGAAAAATAAAGTTTCTCAAGCAGTGTTTAGCACAACCTCAGCAATCAAGCTAAGGGTTACATCGTATCCCTACCACACAGTGACACAATGTAGTGCAACAACATGTCTGAGAGGAGGATGAAGAAGTCCCCAGGGAACCGGGGGGAAACACAAGCCTCCTACTTTACCCTTAATACGGCCAGTTGAACAGGTAAACCTGTTAAGTTTCAAGTTTCAAGTTTCAAGTTTCTTTAATAGTTGTCATACAGAAGTACAGAATACTTTTGTACAAAATGCTTCTTACTGTTGCGCTCCAGAGACTGTGCATGACAAGATAAGTATGAAATAAAAACATAGTAAAAATTAGAAGTAAAAAAAAAGAGGTCACAGTGTTCAGTTTAGACATATGTACAATGTTCGTAGACGTAGTTACCATACAATATACAATACTGTGCAGTGTACTAATATACAATACTATATAGTGCAAGGCATAAATGGACGAGGTGCAGTTTAGGTACAATTCACAGTAGGTGTACGAGTTGTAGTGCAAATCCTTTATCAATCAATATAAAGTGTAAGTGTGTTTGTGTGATCTAAAGTGTGGAGAGTGGGTGCTGCAGTGTGTTGTTTGTTTGAGTGAGTGTGTGCGTGTGGGTGTGTGTGCTGTGTGCATTTGATGGTTGTTGCATAGTGATTATTGTTCGTTTAGCGATTATTGTTCGTTTAGCAGCCTGATGGCCTGGGGATAGAAGCTCCTTCTGAGTCTTTCTGTGCTCGCCATAAGACTCCGGTATCGCTTGCCTGACGGCAGCAGTGCAAAGAGGCAGTTGTTCGGGTGGCTCGAGTCCTTAATAATTCTCTTAGCCTTCCCCTTGCACCGCTTGTTGTAAATGTTCTGGAGGGTGGGAAGCCCCCCTCTAATTGTGCGTTCGGCTGAACGTGTCACTCTTTGTAGTCTGCTACGGTCTTGTGCAGTGCTATTCCCAAACCAGGAGGTGATGTTGCCGGTCAGGATGCTCTCTATTGTACATGACTAGAAGTTCCTAAGGATCTTCTGACTGACTTGGAACTTCCTTAGGCGCCTGAGGAAGTAGAGGCGTTGTCGTGCCTTCTTCACAACACTGTCAATGTGTGTGGTCCATGTCAAGTCCTCGGATATGTGGGCTCCGAGGTACTTGAAACTGTTCACTCTCTCAACTGGTGCCCCGTCGATGCTGAGGGGGCTGTAGTCCTTGACCCCCGACCTCCTGAAGTCCACAATCATCTCTTTTGTTTTGCTGACGTTCAGGGAGAGGCAGTTCTCCTGACACCACTGTGACAGGTTCTCTACCTCTTCCAGGTAGGCCCTTTCGTCGTTGGCAGAGATCAGGCCCACCACTACTGTGTCATCAGCAAATTTGATGATGGTGTTGTTGTTCCGCTGTGACACTGTGACACTGTGACACTGTTCATTGTCATTACAGGCTGAGAGAAGAATCATTCTTTACTCATATGTCACTAAGCATAGCTTTATAGGTTAGTTTAACCGCCTTAGTTGAGAGTGCTCGGTACAAGAACACACATGATGTTTCTCAACACAACAAACCAGATCATTTTCACATCTGTAATAAACAACCCTATTTGCATGGAGAAGCTAATACCAGTGACAAGACAATTCACACATAACTCGCATCGTATCTGAATAAAAAAAAAAAAAAAAAAAAATCTAACCCTAACTAACCATACTGTCATGCACTTGTCCTAATAAACTAACCTACACTGTAGCACTCAACACTTTGATGAACATTGTTACTCAGCTGATAGAGTTGTGCCCTTCCTGATGGCTTGTCGTACAGAACTTGTAAGTCGCTTTGGATAAAAGCGTCAGCTAAATGACTAAATGTAAATGTAAATGTAAATGTATCCTAAATGTAGTGCAGCAACACTCGTTTTGGAAAACATCGTTATTTACAAAACATTTAGAAGGGAAAGCAAGAAGACGTGCTCAAGGTCTGGTCCAGACCTTGCCTACCTGGAGCGCAGATCAAGCGAAGTGCAGTCTCAAGGCACCGTAGTAAACACAGCCGTTCTGTGTTGTCGACCTGGGCAGCGTCGCCGCTCCATCCCGTCGCTACGGTCCCCCTTGTTGACGCAGTCCTTGCCGTCCTGGCTCAGGGCAGGGTCGACGAACATCCTCTGTCAAAGATGACGTTTTATTCAAGAGTGTTTAAAACATGTTATAATCAAAGCACGTTCAAAAGTGTAGCATTAAGCTAACGGCCGCTCTAACCGTCGGGCGCTACCGCCCCTGCCCGCGAGACGCCGAGCGAACGGCGCACACGACCAGAGGGGAGACTTCGAATCCCCCCCGCCTCTTCCCGTGAGGGAGAGGGGAGTTGGGAACCGCGGCGGTGCGCGAGGGGCCGGAGCCACCCCGCGCTGGGCCTCGGCCGATAGCAGCAAGCTAACGTTTCCTAGCCTAGCCTAGGTAGGCCACGACTAGCACGCAAGCTAACGTTTCCTGGCCTAGTGATCACAGCAGGCTAGCGCCGCAGCTAACAGCTGACTGGCTAACAGTAGGCCACCACTAGCACCTAAGCTAAGCAGCTATCACCTGAATTTGTACACAATGATATAACACTCACTCAGACAGGCCGCCGTTCTGAAACCCTCCTCACTTTTTAAGAGAAAAGAGAAACAAGATGTTAACACAGTTTTACAACGGTGATTTTACCAACACCCGACAGAGCCAGCACAATACCCAACTGGCCTGTAGCTGACTTGAACACAGATCTTCCGCTAATGAACATCCATGCCCATATTTCCTCGTGAGGGAATACTCTCATTTGGATATGAAAGACGGTGACAGAGAAAACATCCACTCGTCCAGAAAACACAGGAATCACCAGTGTTAATGGTCGTGGCCCACTAGTTAACTATAATGGGCTTCAGATCAAGGTCTTCCGCTGTTGCCTAAGAGGCTGAACAAAAGACCTTAATCTGGGGCCGGTGTTCGTAAACATTGTCAGCCAGCCCCCATAGCACTAACAGACAAGTGGAGCCGCAAGCAAAACATCACTCACCAACCTGGAACTCACCGCTTCTCACAACAGCGGCGCGTCCTACAGTTCAGCTGTGTCCTGAAAGGTTTTACCGCAACCAGCCACAGCAAGGAACTGCAGTTGAGAGGCATGCAGCGGCGTGCTCCCAATACGAAAACCGGTGGAGGATTTTAGAATGATCACCATCTTCCAGACACTCCAGTGACGAAGACAATATCGCCGTATTTTCTCGAAAATAGTGAGAGAGAAAATAAAGATATGATGTCAACGTATCTCCTTGTTCTTCCTTTCCTCAGAGTAAATATTTTTCTCCACGTCAAGTGGGCATATGAGCAACACGTTGCTTGTGATGAAATTTGAGAAGGAGATGAGTGTGTGGCACCACCCCTGCTTATGTAGGTAAGCGGATGGGGGTGTGGCCAGATGAATGCTGGCATTTAAAGGTACATTTTGAAATGTATTCAGTATATATATGCTGAAGCGAGATATATGCAATGAGACGCTGAGCGGGAGCTAGTGTGATACAGAACCAAAACACTTAAAAGAAAACTGGATGAATTATTATAATAATATGTGGTTGGCACTTCTTTATCGTTGCTATTGTAGATAACTGTGGCAATTCTAGAGTTAATACATGTAAAAAATTGTATTCATTGATAACCCAAAAAAAACATTATCTACTTGAGGAGAGAATGTGTAAATCTGTGTTTTAACTTTGTGTACACACTTAACGCCCATAATGGGAGTAGGTATGCGTTACTCATAAATTGTTTCTGCTTGGGGAGAAGTCTTGGTTTTGGGGAGAGTAATACTTAGGGTTTCCAACCTGCTCTACTTCTAGAAACAAAACAGTGAACAAAATGTGTATTTTAGCAGCTTTAGGGGCTACAGGCGTGTAGTTCACCAGTTTGATAAGAATCTATTATTTGGGAAACAGAAAATACTCTGTTACACTATAACCACTTGTAGGGCTGGGCGATATGGCCAAAAATGATATTGCGATAACGATATCGATAACAATATCATATCACGCGATATCGATAATTATCGATATTGTTATAAGTATTATTTTAAACAACAGATATATGTTTATTTTGCAGCAATTCTTTGTCGTTGCCGCCATCTTTAGTGTTACATCCCCTCACACACTCCAGTTCTCAGGCTGCAGCTGGTTTGAAAGCTAAAGTAAACGTACGGTTATGTATATAACCATAGTTATATGAGCATAGTGATGCTCTGCATCTACTGCAATACTCTTCCATATCAGTATTAGCACTGAATAAATTTTCACATGCACCTTTACATACCTCATCTGTCTGGCCACACCCCCATCCGCTCCTCTACATAAGCAGGGGTGTGGCCACACCATCAGCTCCTTCCCAAGTCTTTCACCACAAAGGCAAGACCACGGGGTCCTCAGTGAGTCCGACGCAGAGCGTCACTATGCTCATATAACTATGGTTATATACATAACCGTACGTTATATTATCGCATAGCTCCGCTCTGCGTTTACTGCAATACAGGAGCTGAGCAGAGCGGAAGCTCGACAAATGTACCAGCTGAGGCCCCCCACAACCATCAGAACCTGGGAGGACCCGAGCCCCCGGACCCCCCTAGCGGAGGACGGGAGGGTATCGGATCCGACTGCGCGAAGAGGAGTTTAGCAACTCAAACGCACAGGGTGAGCAGACCGTGGGACTTACCCACGACTACACAAACGCGCAACCCACATGCCACTAGGGAACGAACGGAAGGAACAAAACCCCTGTTACAACCCCTAATATCACAGGGTCAAGAGCAAAAGCCCAACCCCGTGGCAAGGCAGTAGCAGTGGAGCACGAAGAAGGACCCAGACCCAGGAAGGGACTGAATCCCCCTGGAAAAGGGGGCCTGGAGAGGCCAACGACGCCGCAGCATCGAGACCCCACCAGGCGGTCACTAGTGACACCACCCCCCACATCGCCAGCGTATTCGGACATGGGCCCATCCAAGAGCAGGCCCTTCCCCCCTACAGCACGCCGCCCCGAAGCACTCAAGAGGCTACACCCACAGCGGGAGCAGGCAGCGTACCGGGGTGACGACCCCCAAAAGAGGTCGATCCCTGAATCCAGGCAACAGGCCACTCGACCTGAGCCTGGAGCACTGCGGACTAGACAGGCGCCAAAGGGGTCTGCTGAAACAGCACCCCAGCGGACGGGGCGTATGCTGGCATGTTGTGCACCATGTCGCAGCCTCCACAAAAACCCCTTGACTCTCTAGAGGGGCCGAGGCAGAGAAGGCTGACATGATTGGCAGACGTCATGAAAGGTGCGGGGGCACACTCACAGGTAGACGGGGCCAAACCCGGCCTACCCCGAGAGTTGACTCCGCTACCAACACACCAGGGAACCAACCAACCCCTTGGTTCTAACATGAGGTGGTTGTTCCTATAACCCCCCAAGAAAAAACTCCAAAACACAACTGCGGGTATACACTGGCTATACCGCAGTACAAGTGTTTCAATTTTCAAAAAGGGGTTAACCCAGGCCAACGGGTCGACGAAAACAATTTCGAACCCGGGCCCGGCGGACCGGGACGTACACAGGGATGCCAGAGGAGTTCTATAAGAACCACCTCAACAACCCCCTCCCAGCCCTGCCTAAGCAGGAGAAGAGAGGGGCGAAAAAGAATGGAGAAAGACCAGGCTTCTTTAGCACAGCGCAAGGTACAACACAACATGGACCAAGCAACAGTGAGGGGTAACACGTAGTAACACAACCACGAACATCTCCATAACGTCAAACCCTGCAACGCCCGGGCCGACCCGGCATTTCCCCCCCCGAAAAAAGCACAAGTCCCTCAGGGTACCAGAACAGCAGATCTGCGCCCCGGTGGACAACGGGGTTAACTGACCAGGTCCGGCGTGACCAGAATCAGTCCTGTGCCCTAATCACGCCGCCATCCCCAGTCCCAGGAGGGGGGTAGGTACGCGTGTCGATCCAAAACATTATAGAGGGCGCCACCCAGACGGTCCCTTTCATACCGCGCCCGGTGGCCCACCCCAAGGGCGTGAGACCCCTCTACCTATGCTTTGATCTATTCTGTTAACATCCCCCAGATATGAACGAGAATTCGTCGAGACAAGCCTAGTACACTGGTGCTCGGAAGAGACAAACTCCATTCCAGTTGCCCCATAAAAACGCTGTTTCAATGATGAGCAACCAAGGCGCGCAAGCCCATGCGTGGTTCCTATCAGAAGCACCCATGGGCCAGCACTATGTACTAGGGCTGCAACGATTAGTCGACATAATCGACGACGTCGATTATAAAAAAATCATTGACGAGATAGTGTTGCGTCGATTAGTCATTAAAAAAAAATAAAAAAAGTTATTTAATTTTTTTTTTTTATTATTATTTTTTTTGCACTACCTATCTTTGTGAGAGTGGCTTCTCAGGGTTCCAGACAACATCATAACATGATGATCCCATAGCAAATTTTGGACATTGAAAACATTGTTCCCCTGCAGGAGATGCTGATCAGACTAGACACACAATACATTACACACGCACTCCTCTCACTCACACACAGCGATCAGAGTAAGACACACACATACACACTCTTCTCACTCACACACAGCGATCAGAGTAAGACACACACACATACACACTCCTCTCACTCACACACAGCGATCAGAGTAAGACACACACACATTCACACTCCTCTCTCTCACACACAGCGATCAGAGTAAGACACACACACATTCACACTCCTCTCACTCACACACAGCGATCAGAGTAAGACACAGAGTAAGACACATACACAAATTACACAGTACACACCTCTCACTCACACAGCGATCAGAGTAAGACACACACACAAATTACACAGTACACACACTCCTCTCACTCACACAGCGATCAGAGTAAGACACACACACATACACACACACACGGACTCCTCTCACACACAGCAAACAAAAGTTATTTAAAGTACACTTCCACTTTAATTTGTATTATTTAATTTATTTATCTTGTTATGAGAGATTGCTGTATTGTTCTTCAAATACATTTTCATTTAAAGTGGCTTAAAGATCCAAATTCAAATGTTTCATCAGTCATTATTTTAATTTGCTATGGGATCATCATGTTATGATGTTGTTGTTTGGTCCTGACAAGAGTCTCAAAGTCTGGGGTGATGGTAGACAAGCAACTCTGAGGTCATGCTCAATGTCCAATCTGTTCCTCTGCTCTGTCTTCAGCTGGACCAGAGCTGAGAAGCCACTTTCACAAAGATAGGTAATTAAAAAAAAAAAAAAAATCATTTTTTTTTTTTTTTTTTTTACATTGGTTTTCGATTAGTCGACTAATCGAAAAAATAATCTGCAGATTAGTCGACTACCAAATTAGTCATTAGTTGCAGCCCTACTATGTACACGTCGAGACCCAAAACATATCAATGGACATTCTAACAAGAACCCAGATACCGTTCCTCCAAGCCGCCTGGGAGAACGACAAGAAGCCGTTTTTTTCACAGAAAAAAATACGGACATGGACATGGGTCCCATACGACGCGGCTGAGGGAAAACAACACCCCATCAACCATGCTCCATAAGGGCGGTCAGGTGGCGTAGCGGAGATTGCGTTCGTCACCAACGCTGGAGACGCTGGGTTCGCGTGTTCGAATCCAGCTCCCGGCGTTGTCACCAGCTTGGCTGGCCGTTCACACTAATACAATTGGCAGTATTAGGGGGTGGGGAAAGCTGGCGGGTGGGTCCTGGGCGTTGTGGACAGCGACCCCTACAGTTCGGTCGGGGCGCCTGCTCAGCGAGGGTAGGATCTGGAGAGAGATAGTGCGGCCTCCCACACGTTACACTCTCCCAGTGTGAATCTGCGCGGCCATGCTGGCTGCCGGCAGGCTGCACATGCGTCGGAGGAAAGCATGTGACAGTCTCCGGCCTCTCGGACCAACAGTAGGGGAAAGTACGCAACAACCAGGAAGGGGGTTGGAAATTGGCATAACGACTAACAGTGGGATGGGAGAAAAATCGGAAAAAGGAGGGGGAAAAAGATAATACAAAAAAAAAAAAAAAAAAAACATGCTCCATAAAAGAGGGGACGGGAAGCGACGTACCCTATGACGGGGGGAAACCCATGACTCAACAGACCATTACAGGCGAGGAGTCAGGGAACTCCCTAAACAATACCCCGTCAACCTGCTCCATAAAGGAGGGGACGGGGAACCCCCAGCTTAGAGACTTCCCACGTGAGCAATAGATTGAAAAGACATATTGCAACATTGAGCTATGTAACAATTGGACTAAGACTCCCTGAGGAGGAGGCTCTGAAACTCCCTGAGGAGGAGGCTCTGAAACTCCCTGAGGAGGAGGCTCTGACCCAATACACACACTACTAGTAGGGAGCAGAGCAGAAGAACAAATCGTCTCTACTGCGTTGCATCACCCACCAAGCTCAATACACATACAACAGAGCAGAACTTCTTTTTAAGTTCTACTCACCTTGACAATCTGAGGAGGAGGCTCTGAAACTCTGAGGAGGCTCCCTCACTGAGAGGGACGGTCTGAACTCACAGGAGGCTCTGAAACTCCCTGAGGAGGAGGCTCTGAAACTCCCTGTAACAGAGGTCCACAACATGGAGCCTGAATAACTCACGGAAGTCTAACCAATAGAAACGCGCCCAGTGACGTACTCTATGGCGGGGGGAATTCCGTGGCCCACCGCCCAATATGGCGTGGGACCAGGAAACTCCCTTACCCCCCCCCCTACCCTGTGACGCGCTGATCCAGCAACGTGACAGGAAGCCCGAAGGACAGGAGGTTTTTAGCCCTGACCAATCAGAAAAAGGGGAGGAAGGTTTTACCATTTCACCCCCTCATGACCCCTCACCCCTGATACGATGCAATGACAAAGCAGAGCCATGACACCAGTCATAGCATGCTACATGAAGCGTTAACAGGTTCACATAGACTCATGTGCGAACCTGCCATCTGAATTTTTCAAAGGAAGAAAAACACAGACCAAACACAGACCGGTACAAGAGCTTACACATGTGACTTCTGTAGGCCAACACCTAACCCAGTTGTGGATCTTAACGACACACACAACCCTCCATCACAACAAAAAAAGGCAAAAGTACATGTGGTACCCTTGACTGAGATTTCATAATCAAAATGTTAGATCAACCCTGAAAACTGAAAATATCTGTGGTAATAGTTCATTACATGGACTCTCAGAGTACATTCCGGAGGAAACCTTCAGGCAAAACCTCTCTAATGATAAGGTTGTTTACACAGTTGTAGAGGCGCCATTCCAAACCCCCAGGAACCAAACACCTTCTAGACATGTGACGGTTGAGCATAGCACAAGAGGCTGAAAGCGGAGATGCCTCTGTGAGACAAGACCAATGTGGTTGAATCTATACAATAATAGATTACCATTTTAGGAATGCCAAAGCTGGTTCCTTTCATAGAGTAATACAAAGTGTCAGTTTGGTAGATGGGGTTTGGTACTGGCTCTTGTGGACTGAATGGTATTAACCTAAGAAGCAATGACTGTACTGGGTTAATGCTAGATCATTACACAAGCCCTATTAAGGGAAGTTTAAAAGGTCTGAAGTCATCAGACCTCCTCGCTGTTGAAAACTGGAAGAAGACACCAACAAGGAAGTCAGGGGGGGGGCTGACTAGCCTCCCCCAGAAGGTCATCTAAGGAGAAAACGCCATGTATGGAAGCAAGGAAACTAACTATGGGGGGAAGTCAGAGTATAAAACAATGTATTTGGTGAGGGGGAGGCAGGCCAGCTCATGACCCACCACGACCGTTCCCCAGGGGGTCTGAGTCTGCGCCTCCATCACCCATCGACCATGGTTTTCTACGTTGCCGCTATGTAAGTAAACTGGATATATAATCACTGTTGGTGATTAGAAGATGTCTATTTAGACCAGGTTTACCATGTGGCGGCAACAAAGTACTATGGTCTATTTCATAACATAACATGAATACTATTAATGTGCAATACTGTCTTGATGTAGAGAGCCACCGTGTCTGGGCTATTGGGATTTACCTCATCAAATCCTTTTGTACAATCATGTATTATGCTGAAAACATTTCCTGTATGTAACCAATGCATTAACTCTTGGCCGCGCTGCAAATAAATGAGTTTGGACCAAAGCTCCTGGTTGTCTGGCTAATACAAGCTTATTTCTCAGCTGACTAAGTCAGGTGAGGAGACCATTCTATCACTCTGTGATCTTTCCCTCCTTCCAGATAGCAACCTCATTGTGCTGTAATTAACCGTAGATATTCATTAGGAATATACGACATACACTCTCACTACCGTAAGAGGAACGTCGTTTTTCATAACGAGAGAAGACACAAGTCCTCGATTAAGTACTGGCCACAGGCCTTGCTAAGTCCACATGACAGCGACCAAACAATCTTTTCTAGAAAAAATATTGCTTCTCTAAGCAGGAGCACAACCCCAGCAGAAACTGAGGGGTTACACCGTATCCCCACAAACATAGTGAAACAATATATTGTAAACAAAATCATGTTTGAGGGGAGGCCCAGGGGAAAACCGGGGGGACCACCCCTCACCACCTTACCCCTGATACGACTCGGTTGAACAGGTACAGCCCTGTTAATATGTGAACACGCCACCTGTTTTATTGTCATCACAGGCTGAGAGAAGGACTCACCCCTCGATCACATGTCACTATGCATAGCTTTGCAGGGTTATTAACCCAACCAGTTGTGAGCTCAACTACGTTGCCTAACGTTACATGAACACACAATGTCTCATCATACAACCAAACCAGTTCATTTTTACTCACGTAAAAAACAACGCTGATTTTCTAGGTAGAGAGAAAGCTATACCAGCGATCAAGACAATTCACACACAACACATGTCGCATCCCCAATGTAGTGAAGCAACATACGTTTTGGAAAAAAACATCGTTATTACAAAACATTCAGAAGGGAAGGAAGGAAGAGGCGTTAAGTGTCCAACGGACCCTTACCTGCACCAATGAACGCAGGCTGAGAGGACCGCAACAGGCTGGTCTCCTTACGTTGACGAAGGCCCTCGCTGGCGGGGCAAAGAAGCTCTTCAAGGCCGGAGCAAGGCTCCGGCGAAACGCCCCCCTCCAACAGCCGATCATAGTGCAGGGTCGACTACATCCTCTGTCAAAGATGACGTCGTAGTCAGAGTGTTATGGCCTGCTATTCTCACGGCTAATGTTCAACGGTGTAGCGTAAGCTAACAGCCAACTCCAGGCCAACTGGTAGCATCAAGCTAACGTTCCTAGCCTAGCGAGCGTACAGAGCTAGCGCCGCAGCTAACAGCTAACTGGCTAACAGGTAGCTCAACCCAGCTAGAACGCAAGCTAAGCAGCTATCACCGAACTGTACAGCGAGAAAACACAATATAGGCCAACACTTCAGACAGCCGCCGTCTGTCCCCCTCCTCATCCTAAGAGAGAAGAGAAAAAGAAGTTAACACAGTCTTCAGAACGGTGATTAACAGATACAGCGGTGCCAGCACAATCCCCATGGGCTGCAGCCGACTTGGGCGTGGAGAAATTCCGATAACGAAACACCAAAACCCACTTCCCTCGCGCTGGGTAACTTTCATCTTGAAAGATGGGGCCTCGCACGGTGACAGAGAGAATCCGTTCGTCCAGAAATCCGGGGGTTTGAACTGCAGATTCGGTCACGGTCCCAAGCAAATAGAGCTCCCGATGAGGAGCTCATGTAGCGTGGGCGTCAGACCAGAACCCTCTCCACGCCGTTAAGAGGCAGCAAAAAGGGTACCAGCCTGGGGCCGGATTTCGTAAGTTGTGTAGCCATTCCCCCCATAGCAACACAACTGGCGCTCGCATATCAAAACCATCACTCACCCCGAGAGGCAGCTAGCTCTCACAACAGCCGATCGCCTCTCAAGAAAAGTCCAGCTGCAGTAGCGGAGGTGTCACATACAAAGGTCTGATGACCATATAGAATATACCTGGAGCGGGCTGTATGTGAACACCAGCCCGTCCAGTCAGGTGCCTTAGCACGGGTCCAGGTAGGCAAGTAATAAACAAAGGCGTTTTCAAATGGCAAGGGGAAAATTATGTTTATTTTAGTGGGGATTTAAACCCATAACACACACAAAGGGAAAAAGGTAAGGGGAGAACAAACAAGGTAAGTATAAATAAACAAACTAAATTAGCGTCCACCGACACTAACCAACCAGCCAGAGGTTGGTACTGGGAACCACCCAGCAAAACGTACCAAACGTACAAGTCCACACAAAGTGGCAATGGCATACAGTTTACAAATACATATATATATACAGTTCCACTTAAATGGAACAATGGCAAAATGGCAGCAGAGTATCACTCCACACTCAGTGGAAATAGGCACAAAGGCCAACAAGAGAATACTCACTCAAGTAGAGAAGTGGCACATAGGCCAACAATATATATATATTAACACACAGTACTTGGTCCACACAAAGTGGTAAATAAGCACAGTATCGTTCCACAACAGTGGCAAACAATGGCAACCCCACTCCACTCTCGTCACTGGCAATTGACAGAATGAGGCGCCCTGGATGTGTGTCATCCTCCAGGTTATATCCCACTCATCCCAACTGACTGCCCGCAGGTGCACTCGAGCAGGTGCAATCAGCCCAATCAGTGAGATGTGTGGCATCTGGGAAGGGGAGAAAGAAGAAAGGGTTTAGGAGATGACACACATCACACACAAACAAAATAACACATACTACATATACTAACCTGATGTTTACATGGTGTTAAAAATATGGCAATAATGATAATGAACAACCCACGTACGTGACAGAGGTAATACCTGTCCAGCTGCAGCTTGGAGGAATGCAGGTGGGGATTAGGCCAGCGACGCGAGCCCCTAATACGAAAATGCCGGTGGAGGTCAGAATGATCATCATCTTCTAGACACCCCAGTGGCGAAGACATTATCGCTGTATTTCCTCGAAAATAGTGAGAGAGAAAACAAAGATATAATGTCAACGTAGCTCCTTCATCGTAGCTCCTATTCCCTTCTTCAATATTTCAGCAATCTCAAAGTGTGATACATGCAGGCACTTGACGTGGTAAAAACTAGGAAGGAGCTGATGGTGTGGCCACACCCCTGCTTATGTAGAGGAGCGGATGGGGGTGTGGCCAGACAGATGAGGTATGTAAAGGTGCATGTGAAAATTTATTTAGTGCTAATACTGATATGGAAGAGTATTGCAGTAGACGCAGAGCGGAGCTATGCGATAATATAACCAGCTTCTCTGCTGGCTGTGGCTCCAGGGGAGTTGAACATTTCTGGCTCTGCTAGTTTCTTTTCTATCTTTTGATGCTTTTTTGGTGGACAAACCACCACACATGTGCACCGTGACTCGTGACTGGAGACTAGTTCTGCTAGCACACATAGTCTACTGTGTACAGACGGTTTCAAACTGTATTTTACATTAGAAAGCAAACAAAATAAATGGACAAGAGAAATAAATCTCAATTTGGTCAGTATTGTCATCTGGACAAGCAAAGCCATTACTTTAAGTTGCAGGCAAGAAAGACAAGTCTGTCCACTGTCTCTGGGTTTAACAAAAAAAGAATCGATTATTAAAATATATCGCAATAATTATCGTTATCGTTATATCGCCCAGCCCTAACCACTTGAATGTGTAAACACCATGTCCTCATGCCTCACCATAGTGTGAACAATATGTATATATATATACCATCTTATATATCTTATTCTTTACATATTGTTTTCAAAGGCATTTCTTTTGGTCTCATGAGTGTTTTACAAAGGTGTGAGAGAGAGAGAGAGAGAGAGAGAGAGAGAGAGAGAGAGAGAGAGAGAGAGAGAGAGAGAGAGAGAGAGAGAGAGAGAGAGAGAGAGAGAGAGAGAGAGAGAGAGAGAGAGAGAGAGAGAGAGAGAGAGAGAGAGAGAGAGAGAGAGAGAGAGAGAGAGAGAGAGAGAGAGAGAGAGAGAGAGAGAGAGAGAGAGAGAGAGAGAGAGAGAGAGAGAGGGGGGGGGAGAGACAAACAGACATGATATAGACAGACAAATGATCAACCATATTATCCTTTGCTATTTTAAACTTGTTCTGGAAGAAATTACTGTGAGTGTCAACCTTTAGTAAAGTCCTGTCTTTAGTTATCCTAAATAAATCTTATACAATTGATATCTTAATTATAACTTATTAACCTAGTTGTATAGTGCATAATGAAACATTTGTCAATCTGTATTGTTCTAGAGAAAGAATGGGCATTAATTCAAGTCAAAGTTAATTTATCATAATGATTCTAAAATGTATATATTTCAGTTGTATATTGGTATAACGGATTTAGATGTTGAATCAACTAAACATATTAACCAAATTACATTATTTATCGTTGTCAATAAGCAAGTTATAGTGCTGTTATCGTTATTTACAGCGAAACCGGACGTGAGATCAAATCAAACTACAATTCAAAATGGTCTCTCCTCGTGGCGTCACTATACGCCCTCTGTTGTTGTCTGATGATTCTCCGTAAACCCGGAAGTGTTTAACACTTTGAGTGCCAGCCACGAGAAACTCGTTAGTTCATGCCATGCTGTAACGTTCTGGGTTCTCGGGTCTGGTTGAACTGAGATCCCGGGTACCATCCTGTCACCTGTCACTTGTCCTCTCCCTTGATTGTATTATTGGTTGTCACCTGGGATTACTCTGTGGAACGTATGGAACGTCTGGTATGTTGCCCTCAAATAACTCCTGTCTTCTCTGTTCCTCGTCGGCTCTTCACACATTCTCCAGAACCAGTATGCGGCGGTACCAAGAGACAAGTGCTGCAGTAACTAGCATTCTATTCTTTTGTTCTCTGTTGATCAGTACTCCTATTTACCTAACTGCTCTACGGTTGTTCCTAATAAAGAGGATACCCGAATTGTGAAGAATGAACCTACTCTCCGTCTCCTTATTGCCAACCACTATTGGAACTCTACACTCTTACCTGGTGCCATCGTAACACCATGCGCTGAGTGCCAAAGATGAGAAATCTCGTTATTTAATCGTTATTTCTTTTATTAGCGATTTCCATCAATCTAGCCTCACGTTACCATTGGGACTGTCTCTGAGCTCGAACAGGGAAAATATGTGTATGTGTGTGTGTGTGTGTGTGTGCTGATCAGGAAATAGATAATTGATTTTTCAGCCCGCTTCTCTAGCGTGCATAAGTACACATATACTATTGATAATCTAGCGTTTATTTGAAAACGATTCATAAATAGGCCGAAAAATGACAACGTGTTTTGTGTATTCCACTAAAGGGCAATTCCTGCGGAATCTCTTTTTTTTCATGAAAATTTCCAAAAACAAGCGTTTTTCAAAATGGTATAAAATGGAAATGTACCGATGAAAAAACAATCCGTTTCGTACATGTTGACTGGAAGCAAGTCATTGATAAGCGACGGGCGTATTAGACACATAGCCATAATTTAAGATATAGTTTATGCGTTCGCAAATGTGCTCGCCCTCTCATTGACTTAAGCTCTGGCACTCAAGCGATAAATCGTGCGCCCCCTGCTGGCACTCAAAGTGTTAACAGGGTCGGCTTTTGTTGACACCGGAGGCTACTAGGCTAGCATTTCGCGTGATTTACAATGGTCGGGTGCATGAGACTGTCGACTCACGACTGTCTAAACACAATATTAATATGAACACAACTATTTCGAGTGATATAGGATCATTGTGTATGAAAATAAAGTTATGTCCTGTAATTGTTACACACACTAGGCAAAGCTATAGTGTTCACGCCGACAATCACGGATCTAACACGCTATATAACGTACCCCAAAACTGTCAGGATGGAGGTAGGTGAGTTCCAATTGTTGTAGGCAATCACAGAGACGGAAAAGGTATACTCTTGAACAGGTTCGACTTTAATAGTAAAAAACACAAAGAGTAATACTAGGATACTATGCCAAGGGCAAAGGAACGAGAGAATAGATAATGGAGCTTAGTGGTGGTCCAGAACTGGAACCGGCCGTGTTATCTCCGAACGCCTATAGTGAAGACCTGATGAATGACAAGCAGAGGAAAGGAATGTTAAATAGCCACCAAATACCAACATTCCACACACACCCCCGTGACAGCCAATCAGAAGCCAACCCCTAAGTGACAGCACTAAATGACAGGGAAAAACAAGTGACAGCAGTCAGGTGACAGGTGACAGAGAAGGTGGGTGGTTCCCGACCGTAGTCAGGAACCAGAATCGTAACAGTACCCTCCCCAGACGAACGGCACCAGACGTTCACCTGGGGGCCTCGGGATTCAGCCGCCGGAAATCAACGATCAGGCTGGGATCTAAAATATCCCTTTGAGGCACCCAAGAACGCTCTTCTATCCTGTACCCCTCCCAATCCACCAAGAACTGAAACCCCCTACCCCTCCGCCTACAACCCAGTATCCTCTGCACCGTGTAAATGGGCTGACCACCAATAAACCGAGGCGGAGGAACCGTAGGCAGTGGCGGGGCCAAGGGCGATGAGAGGAACGGCTTCAACAGGGACACATGAAACGTCGGATGAACCCTCATAGAGCTCGGAAGCCGTAGCCTGTATGCCACAGGATTCACCCGACGTACCACTTTAAAGGGCCCTATAAAGCGAGGAGCCAGCTTCCTGGGCCCTCATTCATCAACTTGACGTAGAAAATGTTCTATTTCCACACGTAAGCACAGAATTTAGAATGAGTGCACGCACAAAATAAACGGGATTTACCACACGTGCGTACGCAGGTTCTACGCACACCTGTCATGATAAATATCACCTTGGCCCTGCGCCGAGGCTCGTGCACACTTTCACGTATTTGCATACCAAAACCGCCCCGATTAACCATATACGGTAATGGACACCCCTATGAAATGTGGAAGAATGGACTAAACCGAGGGAAGCGTGTTATGAGACAGGCTGACAGACGTGTACACGTACGGTGATGTCGGATATGATATCTATTAACCATTGCTGCCTGGGCAGCGCAAACACTAATAAAGACCGTGCTGGAATATGACTGCCTTTTTCCGTTTTGTTTGATTAATACCCAGGGATTAAAGTTCTCCTCAATTTTATTCCAAATCGCGACGGATTTTCCGTAAATTTTCTACCTGCTGCATACAATTTCTAGAGGCATACAATCTATTTTGATGTCAGTATTGGGTAGCCTATATAAACAATAATACGAGAGCATATACAAGAACAATGAATCTCACTGCCAATGATGTAGCCTATACGCCATGTGTAGCCTGCCTATATGTGATCAATACAAACTTGAACTTGAATTCCATCATGTCTGTGTGCGGGTCACTGCGGGAACTCACAAGGCTGTTGTCACAATGTAAATAAGAACGTGCACTGAAAAGTTACAGTATGTAGTTGGTTGATTATTTGTATGACAGTCAGTAAACCCTTGCAAAAAGTATCCGTTTTATTTAATGAATTGAAAACATTCAGCATCGCCTTCCTCCCGGCATGCAGCAACAACATGTATCAGGCAAATGCGCATCGCAACATTGACTGAGTGGAATCCCTTTCTATTCACATAACTGCATTTGTGATGGAGCTTTGACAGCTACAGTAACAGTCTATTGCTCGATCCATCTACAATATCACGATGGACCGTGCCGGTGGCAAAGACCCGAGGGTGGAGAGGATCTTGAATGAATTCCATCATCATATTTATATGTTGTGTGTCTGTCCACTATGTTTGTTACTTTGTTATCCCCCCCCCCCCCCCCCTATCTATGTAAAGCGACCTTGGGTCTCTTGAAAGGCGCTATATAAAATGAAGCTATTATTATTATTGTTATTATTATTATCATCACATCTGTGCGGGAGCTCACAAATAGACTGTTAGTCTCAGTGAAGTTTCAACGGAGGTCATCTATTCTAACCAACAAATTGAAGTAGAAAGCATTTCGTGACCAATCTTATTTGGAAACATGACACACAAAATAATTCGCTTTTTATTTGAAACAATATTTAATCGCGTTTGGAGGTTGGTGTTTTGCGTCTGCCCCCCGTGCCAAACAAGCAGGCCAACCTCTTGTTCGCGTGTGAGCCCGTTATAATTACACTACTGTCGCTATTTTACAATGAACTATAATGAATTACGGGTCATACAGAAGTTGAACACTAATGCACGGAAGCTTATTTCCGCCTTGAAACTAATGCAGAACTGAGGAGCGCTTATGCTGTAGTAACGATGTTCTACCACTGGGCGTCAGCTACGCATGCTCCGAGCTGTGCGTAAATATAAGCACAAAGTCAAGTTCAAGTTGAAATTGATGAATCCCACTCTTTGCTTAGAAATGGTCGTACGCACAGCTTAAGCACATATCTGTGCGTAAGTCACGTTGGTGAATGAGGGCCCTGGATTCCACCTGGAGAGGGAGATCCCGGGTGGAAAGCCAAACCCGCTGCCCAGGACGGTAAACTGGAGCCGGACAACACTTGCGGTTAGCCTGCCGCTGGGTACTAACCGAAACCTTCTGCAGCGCCGCCCGGACCCGCTTCCACGTCCTGCGGCCACGTGTGCCTGGGCCGAGGGCACCTCCGCCTCCTGCTCCTGCTCGGGAAACAGAGGAGGTTGAAAACCATACTGACACTGAAAGGGAGACATACCGGTAGAGGAGGAGAGGAGGGTATTATGCGCGTACTCAGCCCATGCCAACCTCCTACTCCACGTTGCCGGGCAACCGGCAATGTAACATCTCAAGACCCCCTCCAGGTCCTGGTTGACGCGCTCCGTCTGCCCGTTCGACTGCGGATGAAACCCAGACGAAAGGCTGACGGAGGCGCCGAGACCGGCGGCGAAAGCCTTCCAGAACCTGGAAGAGAACTGAGGACCCCGGTCCGACACGATATCCACCGGAAGCCCGTGGACCCGAAAGACATGCTGTATCACAAGATCAGCAGTCTCTCGGGCCGATGGAAGCTTGGGGAGCGGAACAAAGTGAGCGCCTTAGAGAACCGGTCCACCACCACCAAAATGGCGGTGAACCCGTCCGAAAGGGGGAGGCCAGAAATAAAGTCCAGGGATATGTGCGACCAGGGCCGTTTAGGAATAGGAAGCAGCCGGAGGAGACCTGCTGGTGCACGGTGAGAGGTCTTACTGCGCGCGCACATCGGGCAGGCCGCCACAAAGGAACGCGTATCCCCCTCCACTGTCGGCCACCAGAACCTCCTACGGATAAATTCCAGGGTCCTGGTGGCCCCAGGGTGGCTGGTGAGGGATGAGGCATGTGCCCACTGCAGCAAACGTGAGCGTGCCGCCTTGGGCACATACGACCGCCCCGGAGGGCCCCCGCCAGGATCGGGCTCCCGCGTCAGCGCCGACCTTACCACCTTATCTATGCCCCAAGACACGGGTGCCAAAATCAAGGCCGGTGGAATAATGGGATGGGGCTGCTCCTCCCGACCAGGAAGATCAAACTGGCGCGATAACGCGTCAGGTTTGATATTCTTGGACCCGGGCCTATAGGAGATGGTAAATCGAAATCGTGTGAAGAATAACGCCCACCTGGCCTGGCGAGCGTTAAGGTGTTTAGCCCCTTGGATGTAAGCCAAGTTCTTATGATCGGTCCAAACAATGAAAGGATGTGCCGCTCCCTCCAACCAATGTCTCCATTCCTCCAGTGCCAATTTGATAGCCAACAACTCCCGATTACCCACGTCGTAGTTGCGCTCGGCTGGTGACAGACGGCGAGAAAAAAAAGCACACGGGTGCACTTTCCCATCCTTTAAGCACCTTTGAGAGAGCACCCCCCCCACCGAGATGTCAGAGGCATCCACCTCCACAATGAACGGAACCTCCGCATCATGGCGGATCAATACAGGAGCGGATGTAAACCGACGTTTGAGATCGCAGAAGGCCGACTCTGCCCTAGGCGACCATTCAAAGCCAGGGAGAGAGGCCTTAGTGAGAGCTGTTAACGGATTGGCTAAGGTGCTAAAGTTGCGAATAAAGCGCCTGTAAAAATGTGCAAAGCCCAAAAACCGTTGTAACCCCTTGAGCGACGAAGGCCGTGGCCAGTCCAAGACTGCACTCACCTTGGCCGAATCCATGCGTAGATCACCCTTCGTCAACAGAAAGCCCAGGAAGGAAACGGTATCAGTATGAAACACACACTTCTCGGCCTTAACGAATAGTTGATGCTTGAGGAGACGGTCTAGCACCTCCCGAACATGCAGTTGGTGTTGCACCATATCGCGAGAAAACCCCAATCAAGTCTCGCAGCACGTCGTTAACCAGGGCTTGGAAGACTGCCGGAGCATTAGCCAAACCAAAGGGCATGACCAAATACTCATAGTGACCATTAGGCGTATTAAATGCAGTCTTCCACTCGTCTCCTTCTCTAATCCTGACCAGATTGTATGCATTACGTAAGTCAAGTTTAGAAAAGACCTGCGCCCCCTGTAAGCACTCAAAGGATGTGTCCATGAGAGGTAAAGGATATCGGTTCTTGATGGAAACGTCATTCAATCCCCTATAATCAATGCACGGACGCTGATCCCCATCTTTTTTATCAACAAAGAAGAAACCAGCGCCGGCCGGGGATGTGGAAGGACGTATGTGCCCCGCAAGCAATGCCTCCTCAATGTAGGTGTTCATGGCCAAGGTCTCGGGCGTGAGAGCAGGGGTGTGAAGTACTTGAGTAATTGTACTTTGTTACAATACTTAAGTACTGTTTTGGGGGATTTGTACTTTACTCGAGTATTATTAGGTTTGTATACTTTGTACTTTTACTCCATTACATTTCAGAGAAAAAAAACATACTTTTTACTCCTTACATTTAAAATGCAGACCTACAAAGTACAAAGTACAAATCTTGCAGGTCCAACCATTTTAATGAGTATTTTTTAATTGTTTATCTGGTCAAACTAACGTTATAATCCTGCGACCGCAGGTAAACAGCCAATCAAATCCCCATCAATGGAAAATGAACCCGCCCATACCCATGCTGATTGGTCCTTGTGCAAGACTAGAAAGTGGGGATCTTTGATTAAACACCTGCTATCAGAAGAATAGAGTCAGTGACAAGATGTCTTGGATGGGGATGTGGTGGGGATTGATGTGTGGGGTGGGGTGTTTGGAAAACTGACTGTTAAATTCCTCAGTCTAAAGAGATGACCTTGCCCCTGGCAAGCCTTCTAGTGATCCATTGTTAAAGCGCCTCTGAGTGAATCTTTTCCAGTAATGAAGAACACTCTTATCTCAGTTTTTGGATGGATCCCACTCATGAGAAACAACTAATATGTGATTCTTCTTGCAGGAGTGCAGAAACATCTGCACTCTTATCACAGATAGCTGATAAATGACATTATTAAATAAAATGTCCTCTGTTCTTTCATTTCAGCATTGTCTATCGCAGAACACATTCCATTGTGGGCAGAGTGTATGCTTGGTTTCATTCCAGCCTTGCCTAAACACCAGCTGATGATTTCACTAATTGGCTCACCTCTTCAACTAACTCACCTGGTGCAATGTATAGTTAAAATGAAAACTTGGCCGTTGATGGAATCCTTTAAAAAAAAAAATTACTTTTACTTTTTAGTACTTAAGTACATTTAAAAGTAGGACTTTTTTACTTTTACTCAAGTGTGTTTTTAGCCAGATACTCTGACTTTTACTTGAGTCAGATTTTGAGACAGTACCCATACTTTCACTTAAGTATAATTTCTGGGTACTTTTTACACCCCTGCGTGAGAACATTCGCCCGCGAGGCGGGGAGGTACCGTGTAGGAGATTAATGGGACAGTCGTATGATCTATGAGGCGGTAGTGCTTTAGCACGCGTCTTGCTAAAAACGTCCGCCAGGTCCCAATAGATCTCAGCAACCCCTATCAAATCGGGATTAGAGGGTGGAACAGAATCTGCGACGCTGAATGAAATTGCCCGCCGACCCTGAGTCAATAAGAGCCTTTGTTCCCCTAACGTTACCCCCACAGTTAACCGCCACCTCCAGAATTGTACGTGTGTCTGATGGTAGTGCTGGCGCCCTCTCGAGGCCCGACGGAGCACCTCCTCTTCCCGACTGGCGCCGAGTTGAGCCAGCCTGTTCCCGACAGCTGCCGAAACGATGACCGATGCGGCCGCACCGGAAGCAGCGTCGCTCCTCGATGAAGCGCCGCCGCTCCTCGTCTGAGAGCGACAGCGCCCCAAGCTGCATGGATTCATCACCCAGTGGCCCACTCGTGTAATGCAGGAAAGTATCAACAACGGGAGGAGAAGGGACACGTACCTGGGTAGTATCTTCACGCTCCCTCTCTCTCTCCCGATGTCGGTTGTCCATCCTTATGGCGGTGTTGATGAGCGTTTCCAGCTGCTCAGGGATCTCACGCACGGCGAACTTGTCCCTCATCCGTGCGGAGAGTCCCTTGAGGAACAGGACCACACAAGGAATTTCCGGACAAGCTGCCTCCCGAGCCACGATCCGAAATTCGATGGCGTAATCTGAGACCGTGCGGAGGCCCTGCCGGCAGGCGAGAAGCCGCCCACCGGCCTTGAAGATCGAGAGTACTCGGGAAGTGTCGAATACCCTTCTCAACTCCCCGGTGAAGTCGTCCACACAGTCGCAGATAGACGAACCGCTCTCCAATTCGGCCGTAGCGCAGGAGAGTGCTCGACCGGTGAGGAGGGTGATAATATATGCGACTTGTGCTCTGGAAGAGGGAAATGAGCGTGGCTGCAGCTGGAACACGAGTGAGCACTGGGTGATGAACTCCCTGCATCCCTCCGGTGCTCCCGCGTAGCGGCCTGGTGCGGGTAGCCGTGGCTCCTGGGTCCGATCCTGGTGCCCAAGAGCTCCCCGACTCTCCTCGGTGTTGAACGTGGTGTTGAACGCCGCCTCTCCTGCCGCCGTCTCTCCCACCGTCGTCCTTACCCCAGCCACCTCGACTTGTGCCTGCTGGGCTGTGAGTAGCGCCGACTGCGCCGTCTCCTGCGACGAGCTGACGATCCCGCCCAGCCGAACCAACTCGGCGCTGACCAGATGTTGGTGTTCTTCCATGCGCTCCTGTGCACTCTTCTGTGCCCGGAGCATCTCCATGATTGCCTCCATGGAACTCTGATGGTCAGGTCTTCTGTCAGGATGGAGGTAGGTGAGTTCCAATTGTTGTAGGCAATCACAGAGACGGAGAAGGTATACTCTTGAACAGGTTCGACTTTAATAGTAAAGAACACAAAGAGTAATACTAGGATACTATGCCAAGGGCAAAGGAACGAGAGAATAGATAATGGAGCTTAGTGGTGGTCCAGAACTGGAACCGGCCGCGTTATCTCCGAACGCCTATAAGATAAGATAAGATATTCCTTTATTGATCCCCTTGGGGAAATTCAGAGTGATCTATAGTGAAGACCTGACGAATGACAAGCAGAGGAAAGGAATGTTAAATAGCCACCAAATACCAACATTCCATACACACCCCTGTGACAGCCAATCAGAAGCCAACCCCTAAGTGACAGCACTAAATGACAGGGAAAAACAAGTGACAGCAGTCAGGTGACAGGTGACAGAGAAGGTGGGTGGTTCCCGACCGTGGTAGAAAAGGGTAACCACTGCGCTCAGACAGGTGCGTAGTCCAATATTAATTATGCAAAAAAGGGACGTAGTCAGGAACCAGAATCGTAACACAAAACACATGATCTAATTTATCCTCCTCTCTCCTGTATACGCGCTCTCCTGTATCTCTCCCTAAACAACACAACCAAAATGTCTCGCCGTTTCCCTGCCCGCCTATCTGTTATGACAATAGTTATAAGAAAGCTAAGATCGCTTTCAGGAAGGAAGGGGAAAATAATAACAACCACAACGTCTTTTATGGCCAAACTTGGAGCTTTTGAATAATACAACAATATTTGGATGAATTACCTCAATCCCCTGTTGTCAGTCGCACGTCCTACCCATTACAGAGACCGAGAACAATCCAATCCAAATATTGTCTCCAAGAATTACACACAACCGTATAGCGTTACCTATGCGTACAAACACACGTACGCTCGGTCGAGTCGTACACACACAACAGATATTGTACCTATTTTTTTGTTGGCAACAGTGGCGCACTGGCCATCGGGACGTTCGGGACGAATCCCGATGGGCCGGAACCAAAGTGGGCTGGTCCAAATTTTTTTTTTTTTTTTTTTTTTTTTTAACTTTTTTTTTAACTTTTTTTTTTTAACTTTTTTTTTTGGGCCAGTGTGTGGGCCAGTGTGTGGGCCACTAATGTGGGCCGGTGTGTGGGCCAGTGTGTGGGCCAGTGTGTGGGCCAGTGTGTGAGTCGGTGTGTGGGCCACTAATGTGGGCCAGTGTGTGGGCCGGTGTGTGGGCCAGTGTGTGAGTCGGTGTGTGGGCCACTAATGTGGGCCAGTGTGTGGGCCGGTGTGTGGGCCAGTATGTGGGACGGTGTGTGGGCCACTAATGTGGGCCGGTGTGTGGGCCAGTATGTGGGACAGTGTGTGGGCCAGTATGTGGGCCAGTCTGTGGGCCGGTGTGTGGGCCACTAATGTGGGCCAGTGTGTGGGCCGGTGTGTGGGCCAGTGTGTGGGCCAGTATGTGGGCCGGTGTGTGGGCCGGTGTGTTGGCGAGTATGTGGGCCAGTCTGTGGGCCGGTGTGTGGGCCGGTGTGTGAGTCGGTGTGTGGGCCACTAATGTGGGCCAGTGTGTGTGCCGGTGTGTGGGCCAGTATGTAGGCCGGTGTGTGGGCCGGTGTGTGGGCCGGTGTGTGGGCCAGTGTGTGGGCCGGTGTGTGGGCCAGTGTGTGGGCCAGTGTGTGGGCCGGTGTAGTGTATGGGCCGGTGTAGTGTGTGGGCCGTATGTGGGCCGGTGTGTGGGCCATTATGTGGGCCGGTGTGTGGGCCAGTGTGTGGGCCGGCAATAAAACAATAAACAAGTTGCATAAACTAAATCAGATTAAAAATGATCACAGTTCTGGTTTGCCTTAAGATGCAGTTTAAGATGGGTCTTGAACATGGAGTATGTAGGGCACTCTCTAATCACAACTGGTAGGCTATTCCAGTAGTTACCACTTTTAACAGAGAACACAGTTTTTGCAATGGTAGTATACCGAAAAGGCACCTTACAGTCCCCTCTACTGATGGCCCTGGTGGTAATGCCAGTGTCTGCTTTCTGTTGGATGAACTCATTCAATGGGGGAGGGGCAAGTCCATGCAGAACCTTGTACATGAAGCAAGTATATTTGAAAACTTGGAAATTCTCGAAACTTAGCATGTTATGTTTTTCTAAAACATTACAGTGATGAAATGAAATTGGTTTCCTATCAAATACTTTTATGGCTTTTTTGTAGAGTAATTCTATTGGTGTAAGAGTAGTGACATATGAAAGAGACCAGTTGATAAAACAGTACTCGATGTGTGATAAAATCATTGAATGCAGAAACATCCTTGCAGCATTAACTGGCAGGCAGTTAATGTTAAACTTGACTGTGTTTGTCACTTTCTTCACATTACTTTTTGAAGGTCAATGTAGAGTCCAATGTGACCCCAAGATACTTGAATTAATGTACAATGTCCAGCTCCGCCTCTCCCAGAAACACATTAGAGTGAGTGACCTCTACTGGTGACTTTGTGAACATCATACACACTGTTTTCTTGGTGTTAAGTGAAAGACATGCTTTTGTTAGCCAGTCTTGAATGAGACATGAGACATCAGTGAATGAGATTCACGTTTCCTCCCAACCGCGAGTAGGCCTAGAAGCGCAGAAATGTAGAATGCAAAAAAAGAAAGGGTGGAGCTGAAAAAGCTAGAATTGCTAGTAAAAGACGCAGAACAATGTTCTAAAATTACAGACATGTTTAGTAGAGGAAGGGCTGGCGTTAGAGTAGCTGATGCTGCTAATGATGATGAAGTTCAAGTGGAAGGAACCAACAGTAACATGACAGGTGCGTGCAGTAGCCTAGTGCATATTCTACTGTTGGTGTGTGCCGGTTCATGAGGGCTAGCTAGCCTATACTAGTTCTTGCAGTGATTTCAGTCATTCTATTACAAGACAATGTGCTTTCCGTATTCCTGATTCCTTACAGCACGTGGACGTAAATAGTCGTGACTCGTGACGTTTTTTCTCTGACTAAAAGTTTAGTTAGCAATGTTAGGACTAGTGCCCACCACAGCATCAGAAGCTAAAGTGCTAACCTAGAGAGCCAATCAGAACCTAGGACGGGCTGCAAATTAATTGGCTACTAATATTATAATAGTAAATACTCAAATAAAATACTATTATGTTCCCTTTCAAATTTTCATGTTGATATAATATTGGTAATCTAATTGATTGAATTGATTAGTTGCCATTTTACATGCTTAAATAAGATGTACCTTAGAATTCCCAACAGTTAGCCATGTTCTCGATTAGTCTCATCTACATGTTTGTAGATAACCACAGCTAACTAGCTTAAGCTAACAACTAGGTCAACTACTACCCCGTAGTTAAACAAATGTGATTGCATATAACAGCTAACTGCTACAGCTAAGTTGGTAGTTAGCCTATTCCATTAATGTTGAATGTATTTATGAAGGTTGTTGATGGTGGTTGGCGCTGAATAGCAGACATGATTCCGTCAGTCTGCCACAGGGAAGCTGTGTTTGCTGATGCTGCTCACGACCACCAGTAGCGTATGACTGTGAGTGTGAATGCTTGATGGTTTCTGTGAAGCGCTTTGTGGAACAATGCTGATATACAGTTAAGAATGAGTCATTCGCTTTTGGTTTTTAAGAAAATGGTTTGTAAAGCTATTTTTGAAAACTACAAGGGTGAATAATACTGTTTTTTTTGCTATTTTCTTTTAGAATACTGTTTTGGAGTCTTAATTTTTTTAATTTTTGTTAAGAATATAGGACAGGCATAGGCTATATAAGCATTGCTTCAGTCTGTACCTTTTCAGTCACTGTAAAATCAAATATTGTTAAATGATAGTGTATATTGTATTGTGTGAGATGATGACTGAATAAACTACTACTACTACTACTACTACTACTACTACTACTACTACTACTACTACTACTACTACTACTACTACTACTACTACTTTGGGTGTTTTCAAAAGGCTGAAAAACGCCATTATTCAAGCCATTATTATTGATTGCTGATGTTCTTCTTATGCAGTTGACTCTGAGGAAAGAGAGAGCGCCCAGTCCAGCACAGCTGACCCTGAGGGGAGAGAGAGTGCCCAGTCCAGCACAGCTGACCCTGAGGGGAGAGAGAGAGCCCAGTCCAGACAGACAGACAGACAGACACACAGAGAGAGACAGAGAGAGAGACACAGAGAGAGAGACACAGAGAGAGACACACAGAGAGAGGGAGAGACACAGAGAGAGAGAGACACACACACACACACAGAGACAGAGACACACACACACACAGAGAGACACATACACAGAGAGAGAGAGAGAGAGAGAGAGAGAGAGAGAGAGAGAGAGAGAGAGAGAGAGAGAGAGAGAGAGAGAGAGAGAGAGAGAGAGAGAGAGAGAGAGAGAGAGAGAGAGAGAGAGAAAACAAGCTCTTGGAATGGGTGTCTGGGAGGAAGTGGGGGGTCTTTCGATGTTGATTAAACGGCAAGCAACTAATGTCATGAGTGCCAAATTAAAGGACAATAAATCCAATCTAACTGAAATTGTGTAGCACAGACCTTTTCTATGGATCAAAACCTCAATATTATTATGGTGTAGTTAATACTTCATGTATCCTTAATCCCTAGGCTAATGAGGCACTAAGATGTTAGTAAAAAAAAAAAAAAAATGCCAATGACAGGAAGTAACGGTATATGTATGTGTGTGTGTGTGTGTGTGTGTGCACTGTGCATGAGTGCACATCTAGGGGCGGGGTGTAGATTTGGTCTCCCTGATGTTGACTCCTTAGCCACAGCCTTGGGTTGTTTAATACTGGACAAGTGTTTCATAACGGCCGTTGTGTGGGCCGGTTTCGGGGCCGGTGCGTGGGCCGGTGTGTGGGCTGGTGCGTCTGAATGTCCCGGGCTGAATTTGTGTCCCAGTCCGCCACTGGTTGGCAACACCTCATACTAATACAATTGGCAGTATTAGGGGGTGGGAAGCTGGTGGGTGGGGATCGGACGTTGTGGACAGCGACTCCTACAGGTCGGTTGGTACGCCTGCGCAGTAGAATCAGGAAGCAGCGAGGGCGGCGTGTCCCTCCCACGCAGACCCTCGCCGCTGAGAGATCACGCTGTTCAGGTGAAAAGATGCGACGGATGCCTCCTCGAGTACCGGAGGGGACACGTGATGCAAGGCTTCGTCCACATTGCAGCTGGCTTGTGGGAGGCATGGCCAACAGCGTTCGAGACAGGGGAGGGTAGAATTGGACAAAATACGAAATTGGGGAAGGGAGAAAAATAGAAAAATGGGGAGAAAAAGTTAATTAAAAAAAAATATATACGAAAAGGGGGCGGGACCTAATGATAATGGGGAGGGCCGAACCATGGGGGCGTGGTCAACATAGGAGTAATCCCCTGAAGGGGAGGAGCTGAACCACGGGGGCGTGGTCAACATAGACCAATGAAAGAGGATATCCATACTGAGTACAATGACACAACCCGCAAGTCTCTACAACAAACGGTTCAAAAGATACACAAAGGGGGTGTGGCCTAAGGGGGTGTGGCCTACGGATCGGGGGAGTGGTCAACATAGACCAATGAAAGAGGATATCCCTACTGAGTACAATAGACCACCGCAACACTTCCGGGATTCTGAAATCGGGGAGGAGATAGCGGGGGGAGCAAATGAATGAATGTGGATGAGAGCCGTGATGTAAGTGGTTGCAGCTACGGCTGTGGGGTGCTAGAGACATGATCGAATAGACTTTTATGCACCTGAGTTTCCTGAACACGACCCATTCCTAATCGATCAGAACTAAATCGGCAGAGCTTAAGTCCCTTTTCAAGCACCTACTCCCCATACACATGTGCAGATTGTCAACGGAGTCTGGACGACGCGAGGCGACACGCGAATGAATGTGGACTGTTCCATCAGAGGGGGGAGCTTCGGTGGTAGTGTGAGTGGCTATAGACCACTGCACTTAAATATAAACATTAATCTACCTGGAGACTCAATGAGGTAATTGTAGATGTCGCCATAAGACGCGCCTGGCCATTTAGTGGGATAATTTTTTCATTATCCTGTTCGGCTGAAAGGACACTGGCCACCGAAGCTCCCCCCTCTGATGGAACAGTCCACATTCATTCGCGCGTCGCCTCGCGTCGTCCAGACTCCGTTGACAATCTGCGCATGTGTATGGGGAGTAGGTGCTGGAAAAGGGACTTGATCTCGGCCGATTTAGTTCTGATCGATTAGGAATGGGTTGCGCCGTGTTCAGGAAACTCAGGTGCATAAAAGTCTATTCGATCATGTCTCTAGCACCCCACAGCCGTAGCTGCAACCACTTACATCACGGCTCTCATCCACATTCATTCATTTGCTCCCCCCGCTATCTCCTCTCCGATTTCAATGTAACGCGGAAGTTCAGTGGTCTATGCCACAACCCGCAAGTCTCTACGACAAACGGTTCAAAAGATACAAAAAGGGGGCATCAAGGGTTAACTCCCTGAGAGGTCATTGCTAGGTCAGCAGTACTGAGCTGATTGACAGCTCCCTCTGAGTCATGCCACCTGCCACGCCTAATTGATTCGAATCCTAACTGACGCAATGACTATGCATTATGGACCCAATGTATTTCAATGAGGGCTGAGGCGTCCTTCACTCTCACGATGATTAAAGCAAAACGATAAGAGATGAAGCTTAGTCGTCTTGATATGAGCACTTGAAGGGTTATGTGAAGGGTTATGTGCGATGTTGTGTAATTCCGTCGACAATTGTGGCCTGGGTGGCGATCGGAAAACAGGGGAAGGAACAGTAAAAAATCTGATTTTAGCTAGAGTGGAGAACCCATTTGTGTCTATGTAGAGCAGGGATAGGCACGCGGGGGCATTTTCATAGGCACAGGGGGCAGCATTAAAAAAAATAAAAAATAAAAAAATATATATACATTTTTTTTTTTTTTTTTTTGCTTTGAAATATTATAGTGAAATATTTTGCACTGTTGTCACATTTATCTTGTTGAAATCCTCCCACAGGTTCTTTTTACTACCACATATTTAATTGAGACCCTTTATTTGTCTATTATTTCAATTTAGCTGGAAATACATTGCTACATCATTCAGTAACATTTGCAGAGCCTTATAACAAAAACATTATTACGGTCACCATTGTGACCAGTGGGATTAATCAACACATTTATTATTTATTTTTCTATTTCATTGAACATTGCACATGTTAAAAGCTATTTACTCAAAATGTGAGTATTACCAAGTCAACTTGTGTTCTTAAAACAATGACAATAAACATAGTTTTATTAGGTTGAAATAATGGGGTTGTGTACTTATTTTTCTGTTAACTTATTATGGATTGAAAACTGAAAACCTTAATGCACAGTAACTGAACTCAATATTTTAAAGTTCTGGTAACTTATTATTATTTCTTTTCTTACAGTGTAGTCTTGCGATCAATCAAAACTTATTTACACGATATACCTCACATTCACCCTCCATTCACATCCTGGTGTTCTCCTGGTGTTCTCCATTAGGCCTGTAGGTGGAGCTATGACAGCACACATACAGTACACACACCGATGGTGTGTGATGTGTCCAAAAATGAATGGGCAAATGTGAGTGAAATGGTCGCACTGTATGCAGCTGTTTGTCTGCATTGCATTCCCCCCCCCCCCCCCCCCCCCCAACTCAGATTTAGGGTTGATACAACCATCATAATAATATTGTTAATAATAACAATAATGATGTAATAATGTAAAAATTATCATTAAAAATACCTTATTATGAGATTTTCTTTTACGATGCATGGAATATTGTTGAGGCACACTAGTTACAACTATATTTCAAACAGGCACTCCATGTCAAAAAGGTTGAGCGAGGGCACAGTCGTGTCATCGTTTTGATGTGTTGTTTTTATATCTACGTCCAAAATTGAGATCACTGTTGCAATTTACAAAAGGTGATGGTAAAACAAAAAAATGCAGCTTCTACACTCTAGTTAATTACATTCCGCCATTCATTCCCTATGGACCGAAATTTCCCATTTGTAGCCAAACGGTGCAGTGAAACTTTCCAAAAAGTAATAGCAACTCGAGTTGGACCAAGCCAGTCGTTTTGATACCTTACACGTGTATGTGGTGCGAAAGCTCTGGGAGGAGTTAGCGGAGTAAATAGTATTGTCTCTATGACAAACGGTTAAAAAGATACAGAAATGGGGCGTGGCCTAATGATCGGGGGAGTGGTCAACATAGACCAATGAAAGAGGATATCCCTACTGAGTACAATGGCACAACCCGCAAGTCTCTACGACAAACGGTTCAAAAGATACAAAAAGGGGGCGTGGTCTAAGGATGTGGTCAATATAGACCAATGAAAGAGGATATCCCTACTGAGTACAATGGTACAACCCGCAAGTCTCTACGACAAACGGTTCAAAAGATATAAAAAGGGGCGTGGCCTAAGGATCGGGGGAGTGGTCAACATAGACCAATGAAAGAGGATATCCCTACTGAGTACAATGGCACAACCTGCAAGTCTCTACGACAAACGGTTCAAAAGATACAAAAAGGGGGTGTGGCCCAATTTACAAAAGGTGATGGTAAAACAAAAAAATGCAGCTTCTACACTCATTCCTTATGGACCAACATTTCCTGTTTAAAGTCGATTTGTAGCCAAACGGTGCCGTAAAACTTTCCAAAAGGTAATAGCAACTCGAATTGTACCAAGCCGGCCGTTTTGATACCTTACACTTGTGTGTGGTGTGAAAGCTCTGGCAGGAGTTACTGGACGAAAATCGGCGGAATAAATAATAAATAGTATAGATTATAATACTGCCCTGTCAAGGCAGACCGCAGTAACTTCCAAACAGTGAAACTGAGAAAAATGGCTTTAAAGTTTTTTTACTTGCCATCCAAAATGTGTTATAGGTAGATAGATGATAGTACCCAGATTTAACATGTATTAATGAAGTAATCTTTAGGCATACAAAAATATGACGTAATTATTTTAATTAACCCCAAAAAAGCAGATACTGCACTCTGCTGCACAATTTCCTTAAATAATTATACAGGTAATGTACAGGCAAAGTGCAGTAACTTCAAATACAATGTTGTTTTCCCTCCAGCTTTCATAACTGTTTATTTTAACTGTTTATTTAAACGGATCCCCATTAGCTGACGCCTTAGCGGCAGCTAGTCTTCCTGGGGTCCAACAACATACATATACACAAGATAACATACACCTAGCATATATCACAAAGCCAATTAATCATAGAATAGAGTAAAAACATGTATCATAGAAAAAAAGAAATGTAAAACAGGAGATAAAAAAACAAGAGATAAAATCCAGTTATACCAAAATAAAACAATTTATCAGGGTGTGCATGTATTCCAGCTGTGCTGAATACAAAATTGTATTGTGTGTGCAAGTGTAAATAGTGTTTAAGATTTCTTTTAAAACTAGCCTTGTCTTTGATGTTCCTAACATCGCTGGGAAGACAGTTCCAGGATACTATCGCCCTATAAAATACTGCCCTTTTCATAAAATTAGACTTATGTAGCAGGGTGGATTATCCCTGCTTTATGGGGGTGGATGTACACGGCCACCTGGTAGTGGGAACACAGCAGAGCTGGGTCCAGCTGGGTCCCCGACTGTAGGCCAGGAATGTTGAAGTGGAGGTGGAGCAGCGGGAATGGATGGGGCCTAGGATTCACTAACCTAGGAATGGTGCGCTGGTCCTTCTTGCCCTCCAGGGCGATCAACAGCAGCTCCCCACACACGCACACTTCCCCCAATACTTCCTGGGCCCTCCCACACCCGATGACAGTAAAGATGGATGATATATTCGCTCCCCAAAGCAGTACCCTTCCCGAATGATGAGTGGAGACCTTTCACAATGAACTATAGGCAGGGGGTGGGGAAAGGGTTCAATTGTAATAAACATTACCCGGAAGGAAAGGGTTAGGTAAGATGCACATTAACAGACACGCACACAGTGGTCCCATTTACTTCTCCTTTCCTTTAAGTCAGATGCACGTTACAACTTATCACACATCTATGAAAGTTATTTCCACACTGGGCACCTAGTGCTCTCGCTCTATACTACAGACTCAAGTTATTCCCACACTGGGCTAGACACAGTAATAACCTCTTCCCTTTAAGAGTTATCTACTGCTTTGCTTCTCCGTAGGTGGGGGAGAGAGGGGAGGAAGAGGGAGAGGGATAAAGGAGTTCAATGGGATTTTTATAAAAGAACACACGTTATTATTACACTCAACCAAAATGACAGTGGGCCCACGTTACAAATAAAAGTCCTATCTATAGCCGGCTTTTCCCCAAAATAATAAATGGTCGGGCGCCCCTAGACACTGTTATCAGCGTCAGTTCAAAGCACTGTTTTCTCTTCGCCCTTAGAGAGCCCGCGCCGCCCAGTGGCAAATGTCTACCGATAAAGCTTCAGCACTCTGAGCGCTTGCTGTACTTATCCAAATGGCGGACCCGCTCCCACCACCAAACGTCCGTGTGGTGAGATGGCCGTCCAGAGGTCCCGTGATAGCAGGCAGCCGGGCTGGGTAGACGTTGGGCAGGTGACTGCTGGGGTAACGGCTTGGAGGGGCTGGAGGAGCGTGCAGTACAGTGACGTCCGCTGCTAGGCTGAAGGGGGTGGGGCGACACGCGGGCTAAAACTGGGCCCTAGGCCTAACTGAAGCTAAGCTGTGGGCTACGGCGACCCCCTGTCTCGACGCCTATACTTCAGCTAAAACGCAATGTGGGCAATATCTACCACACTCTTCGGTAGTAGCTCGTCTGCTTCTTAGTTCACAATGTCTCTTCCGCATTAACTAAAAGCTAAGCTATCACATACTCATTACTAACCCGCTTCGTAACTGGGTTTATATCTCGCGTGCTGATCTCCGGAGCTCCAGCTCTGTGCGTCCTCTTCCCTCCGTGGAAAACGCTGAAGAGGAAGTGCCTCCGTCGGCGCCTCGCCCTGAGCCCATCCTTCTTCACCTGTATCTCCCTGCCCAACGTAGTCACCAGCTCCCCCTGGTGGCACCTGTATCCTGTTCCACTATGAAGTGTCAATGTTAGGATAGGAAGGATCAAAGAGAGGTAGCAAGTTAAGTGTCAATGTTAGGGTAGGGAGGGTCAAGAGCGGTCAGCCGGTTACACAACGTCCTCGCGAACACAGGGAATGCAAGGAATTAGCGTTAGACACATTGAATTATTGTCAGACATATTCAGGTGTCTACACTTAGGTAGAGGTAAATTAATCAATCCACCTCTTGCCCCTCTGGTTGAATGTGTGTGAGTACTTGCGCTGTACACAATGCAATTATAAAGGAACTTTGGAGTTTGAGTTTGAGTAACTCTATGAAAATATGTAATTAAGTTAGCAGATAATCTTACCTTAACACTGAGCCATGAGAGACGTGCGTGCATGTCAACTACACTAGCCCTAGGTGAGCAGCCTAGGACCAGTCTAGCTGCCTTGTTTTGAGCTACTTGTAGTTTTCTGAGTAGACCATTGGATGCAGATGACCATACTACAGAGCAGTAGTCTAAATGACATAAAACCATAGAGCACACAACTTGACGAAACAGCACTGATGTGAGATAAGGTGAGCTTCCGTGTGACTGCAACCGCTCTGCCCATTTTGGCCACCACCTTGTTGATGTGATCAAACCAAGACAATGCACCATCAAGCCAGAGTCCTAAAAGCGTCACAGTCTTTACCTGTTCAATGGTTTGACCCTCAATCTGTAAATTCAATTTGGGATTGTGTGATAGTCTATAATTAGAGCTGAATATTATGCACTTTGTTTTTGATAAATTAAGTATACATTTATTTGATTTTATCCAGTTATATATAATGCTCAGCTCACTAGACAGAACCTGACTAAGCTCTGTACATGTTGCAGCCGCATAATAAATTGTGGAATCGTCTGCATACATTGTCAAATTAGCTCTACTAATTGCAAACGGCATGTCATTTGTAAAAATTGAGAATAAGAGGGGTCCTAGGCAACTTCCTTGCGGGACCCCGCAGTCCAGGGCCCTACTGCTCGATAGAGCCCCATTCAAATAAACTCTCTGCGACCTGGCCAACAGATAACTCCTAACCCATTGGATTGCAGAGGATTTAAAACCATAGCACACAAGTTTAGACGTTAAATGTCGTGGTCGATTACATCGAAGGCTGCGCTAAAATCAAGTAATACTGTACCAATGAGCTTTGAGTTGTCCATAGAGGTGAGCCAACTATCAGACATTTGAGTGATGGCGGTACAGATGGAATGACCAGGCCTATACGCATGTTGGAATAAAGTAGTTAAACCATTAGCAGAGAAATAGACTTGTATTTGCTCATACACAATTTTTTCCAACAGTTTGCTAAGTACTGGCAGAATGCTGATAGGCCTGCTATTGGGACCACAGAAAGTTGCTTTTGTGTCTTTAGGTAGTGGGATGATCTTTCCCTCCTTCCACAATTTTGGACACACGCCGGAGTCGCTGTTTACAACGACCCGGACCCACCCCGCCAGCTTCTCCCACCCTCTAATACAGCCAATTGTATTAGTGTGAACGGCCAGCCAAGCTGGTGACAACCCCGGAGCTGTGAGCTGGATTCCTCACAGCTTCGGGGTTGGTGACGAACGCAATATCCGCTACGCCACCTAACCGCCCCTCAAAAGTGCACATCTTATTATTCATGATGTGCTTTTTTATAAGCACATCAGAGTTAGAATTGACAGTGTTAAAGTTAGAGGTTCTATGTAGGATTGCTAGTAACTGTCTAACTGCATATATAACTGTTTCCAATAGAGGGCGCTCTAGGCGGAGCCACTCATGATACCACCAGGTGGCGAGTATAAAAAGAGATGTCTCCTCCGCCTCTATCTCTTCTTCCTTACCTACCTCTCACGGAGAGGAGGACTCATGTGCTGCTGTTTAACCATGTGAATGAAATAAACCACGCCAAAGGCTAAAGATAGAAACCATGCCTCTTGACCACATTATTGTCGCCCCATAGCCAGATTCTGTCAACAGACAGTACTGTCCATATTCTCTCTAAGTTTAGAGACCTTGTTGACACAATAATCATTAAAATAATTTGCGATCTGAAGTGGCTTAGTCAAGTAGACGCCATCTGATTCTACAAAAGAAATGGAGGACATCTTTTTACCCATGATTTCCTTCATTACATTCCATAATTTTTTCCTGTCGTTACCGCTTTCAGAAATTCTCTTTTGATAGTAGGTTCTTTTATTTATTTTATTCATTTTGGTTACCTGATTTCTTAACGTACAATAAAGTTTTCTGTCAACAGAAGATCCAGAAAGAGCAGCAACCTTTTTGGCCTCGTCCCTTTGAGCCATCAAGTTTTGATTTTACATTTTGCTTTAGCCGTGAATTTCCTTAATGGTGCATGAATGTTCACAATTTTCATAAAATGCTCCATAAATAAATTCAAAGAGATCTCAGGATCGTCAATGGTGCATACATCAGCCCATTCAATATTCTTAAGATCTTCAAGAAAAACATCTTCATTACATTTCTTATATGATCTAGAAATTATAATTTTGGGACAGGCCCTAGGTAGCTTAGGGAGACAGCAACTAAATGATGGTCACTGGGACTGAAACGAGTGAAGAGCTCAGATCGGGAGTATTAGTGTAAATGTGATCAATACATTTAGAAGTTTTAACCCCAAAATTATTCTTGGCAATTCTCGTTGGTTGGAAAATTAATTGCAATAATCCACAGGTGTCAGTTATGGTTTTGAGCCTGTTCTTCAGAGGACAGTTTTCAGAAAGCCAATCAATATTAAAATCACCAAGACAGTACAACTCTCTATTTTCCTCTGTGGCCCTGTCCAACATGTCACACAAGCTACTTAAATACTGTATATTGGCACTGGGTGCCCTATAACAGCAGCCAATAAGTATAAGTTTCAGGTGTGGGAGTTGCACTTGTAGCTTCAATATCATTTATCATTAAATCCTGCCTAAGTTTCACAGGGAAATGTTCACGAATAAAAATTGCCACACCACCACCAAACCTGTTTCTATCATGTCTGTAAATTGTGAAACCATAAATCTCAACCTCAGAATCTTCGAAGGAGCTGTCCAGATGAGTTTCGGTAACTGCTAGAATATCAACCTTATTTGACTCCAAGAATAGAGCAAGGTCGTGAGTTTTGTTCCTCAGGCTACATATATTAATGTGAGCAAGGACTAGGCCTTTCGGCAGGTTGACTATGGCATCCATAATAAACGGTTAATGTGATAAGTGATAGATAATAGATAAAATAGTGAATGTAACATGTCTTCTAGGATGGATGATCACTCTTCGGTCTTGAACCCTTTCATAACTTAACCTAGCCATTTTATTTGGATCATCATCATTCCAATATATTCAGGTGTTAAATTTCATTTTCAAAATGGCTAGGTTAAGTTATGAAAGCTGGAGGGAAAACAACATTGTATTTGAAGTTACTGCACTTTGCCTGTACATTACCTGTATAATTATTTAAGGAAATCGTGCAGCAGAGTGCAGTATCTGCTTTTTTGGGGTTAATTAAAATAATTACGTCATATTTTTGTATGCCTAAAGATTACTTCATTAATACATGTTCAATCTGGGTACTATCATCTATCTACCTATAACACATTTTAGATGGCAAGTCAAAAGACGTTAAAGCCATTTTTCTCAGTTTCACTGTTTGGAAGTTACTGCGGTCTGCCTGGGTTTTGAGTGTGATTTTGTAGTTACTGCAGTTTTTAAAACCCCATATCTCCAAAAGGGAGCGACATTAACATCTGAAACTTGGTCACAAGATAAAACATTTATTGACAAGTTCAATTTCACTCATAACTAAATTTAGACTTCTTTCAAGTTACTGCGGTTAGCCTTGACAGGGCAGAATATTCATGGGAGTGCCCACCCACCCCTAAGCAGAACCGACTGGTATTACTATTATTGGATAATGCCTGAAATTACTACATGCCGCTTCGAGGCTAGTCGAGGGACGTGAAAAGTAACTAGGCCTAAAACAAAGAAACGAAAATGTAAAGTGTTATATCCCTTTAGGACCACGCCTATAATATAGGATATAACACTTTACATTTTCGGACCAAGCCTATATTCCCTATAGATTATATATTTTTTAATCCGACAAGGACTTGTCCAACATTAACAATAGACGGGTACAGGTATATACATATGTTGTATTTATTCTATGTCTGTTGTTGTTCAAGTTGTCACTTATTCAAATCACAAGTATAAAATATATATAAAGAAAAAATTTATATATTCCTATTTACAATGGGTTCGTAAAGTACTTCCATAATAAAAACTCTTCACGAATGTAACTAACCGTACTGTGATATAATTTAAAGAAGGGCCCGGATTTAGGCTTTTAACCCTTTCACTGCCACACAACAGAAGGTTAACCGCGGAGCTAATGATGCAAATGATGGAGCATCGCCGTAGGTTGTGTGATAGTAAAGGCGGGGCGGGCTAACCTTCTGTATTGTCACAGTGAAAGGGTTAACCGGCTGTCGTGTGGTAGTGAAAGACTGCAGACTTGTATCTGTTGTTTTGTATTTTTTGTATTTGTATTTTTTTTGTTTTGCCTTTCACACCTTCCCTATGCAGCAACATGTTCATTGACTGCAAATTTTACTTTTTCAATCTAAGAAATCATTTGCAAATCATAATGGATGCCTCTCATCCATTTATATGATATAAACATCTAAAACATATTGTGAACCTAGATAAAAACCTTATAATAAAGAGCTCACTATTTTAATTATGTTCACTGATTAAAACGATTATTTATTCTATGTATTTTGTGTTTGCTAATTTTCTGTTTTCGAATGTATTTTCTTTTACTGACGTGACGAGAGTACTGTACAGAATTAGTTGTTTGGCCTATTTGTAGTATGTCAAAATGACCCTGTTGTATTATTAGATCTGACATTATCTGTAGCTGAAGACAGGCAGCCAGCAGCACAGTCCAGGCTGGGTGAGAACTGTTTTAGATCAAGGAGACCACATGGTTTTTCTTGGTCTGATCATCATTACCTACCAGTATATCATTGACCATGAGAAGCTATTTAATTTTCACCACTGTCAGTGAATGGTGATTGATACCATGGAAAGCTATTGTAAATGTCTACATCTACCACTTTATGTCTATGATAGTGTCCTCGTATCCACGTTTTAAAAGTGGACATTTTGGTGGTTCTGGCATATCTCGAATACTGTGTAGCAGCTACAATGGCCCAGCTATCTGTAGACAGCAGGTGGCGCCCATGCACACAACCAGTGCCTTTTCCATGGTGTGAAGCGAAGGACTCACTTGTGGAGTGACGTGTTGTGGCCTACGTCTCTGAAAATATAGGTCAAGAAGAACTAGACCCCCAGGGCCAAGGAGAGAGACAGGGAATTAAACACTTCAACACGGTAATATGAGGGCAGCTCAAGAAACGTCACGGGGAAAGCCTAGAGAAGTTTCTTTGTTTTTTAAGTTAATTATTAACGTTTTCAGCGTGGAACCCAATTAAAATAAATCCCACCCTGGGATGCCAGCTCATTAAATTATAGTAGATATTATAACGTTGCCATCTGTGAACCACCAGAAATAGGTCTGCAACTATCTGCACCCATAAATAAAGCAGGCTTCAGAGGAATGTCTGTTATGGCTGTGGCCAATGCATCTATCTTCTGCTTGTGTAAGGAAGTTGAACTCTCAATTTAAACATATCCCAGTTTTGCGCTATGCCATTTTCTTGTTGTTTTTTCCACCACAGGTTTGTCTTCTTTCTCCTCGGAAAATATGCCCGATATTGCAATGGATACAGTATTTATACAAGACCAATACGTCATTTGGTGGTATCCATCCGCCTTTAAAATAGTACCGTATATTCCAAAGTACAACACAATTGAATCTATTTATATTTATCTTGCTGAATTAATTTGTTAATACTCTTTACACACATTTACTATAGATACCCTAAACGAAATAATTTTGAGGCACTGAACCAAATGTGAGCCTAGAAGACACTTACGAGTATTGCACAGTAGGTAGCAATGACAACCAAATAAGTATTAATATTTTGGAGGTTATCCTTTCAGCTTCCAAGTTAAACATTCAGATGAAGAATCTTGTTTTCAGATTAGTGATATTCCTAAATAACCTTATCTAAATACATTAGTTTATTCAGATTGTAGTGGTTGTGCACTTCCAAGACATTCACTCTAGATTAAATACAGTATGTTCACACACTAAATCTAGTCTTGTATGGTTTATTGCAAGGCTTCAAATGTTGAGTCTACTTTATACAAATGTATTAGACATTTAATTCGTTACTCTTGGGAAAGAGCATTTTGCATACAATAACATGGTTAATGAAAATAATGTATAATACAACCATGGTATTGTATGCAAAATGCTCTTTCCCAAGAGTAACTAATTAAATGAGTTCCATAAATTTGTATATAGTAGACTCTTGCTGTGCTTTCACTTGCAAATATTCAATACACCAGAGTAAAATGTCTTATGACCTGGAGATCTCTTCCGCCACTGTATCTGCCATATTAGAAATGTCACTTCCAGCCTATCTGAAACAGTATTTTGCCAGTTTACTTGATGCAGATGTGAAATGTTGAAATGTTAGAACCATAAAGTAGCAAATACATTATCCATATTTTAATAACGATGCCAATTTTTAAATGCAATGTTCAAATTTATTTTATTGAGTCATGACAAAACAAAAAATCTTACCACGGTAATACTGCTGATATTTTACGCATGTATACGGGCAAATTGGTAATCAGGAGATTAACATGCATATAAACACCACCATATCCTATCCAAGACTGTAACTGGATATTGGCTAGTATCTGGAATATTCATACGCATATTAACAATCATTGTAAAAACAAGGACAAGTAGTCAAGAAAATGGAATCATTTACTGCCCCATTAAAAAATAAAATATTACTCAGGTTGGTGCCAATAAATATACTGCAATGGGACCCTTACAGTGTGTAGACCTTTTTCATGTTTACACTTTACTGCCCTCCCCTCAGACGCAGGACAAGGTGGAGAGTGGATTCTTTCTGGATGTTGTAGTCGGACAAGGTGCGTCCGTCTTCCAGCTGCTTGCCGGCAAAGATCAGCCTCTGCTGGTCTGGGGGAATGCCTTCTTTGTCCTGGATCTTGGCCTTGACATTCTCAATAGTGTCACTTGGCTCAACCTCAAGGGTGATGGTTTTGCCGGTAAGGGTTTTCACAAAGATCTGCATGCCTCCCCTCAGACGCAAGACAAGGTGGAGAGTGGATTCTTTCTGGATGTTGTAGTCGGACAAGGTGCGTCCGTCTTCCAGCTGCTTGCCGGCAAAGATCAGCCTCTGCTGGTCTGGGGGAATGCCTTCTTTGTCCTGGATCTTGGCCTTGACATTCTCAATAGTGTCACTTGGCTCAACCTCTAGGGTGATGGTTTTGCCGGTAAGGGTTTTCACAAAGATCTGCATGCCTCCCCTCAGACGCAAGACAAGGTGGAGAGTGGATTCTTTCTGGATGTTGTAGTCGGACAAGGTGCGTCCGTCTTCCAGCTGCTTGCCGGCAAAGATCAGCCTCTGCTGGTCTGGGGGAATGCCTTCTTTGTCTTGGATCTTGGCCTTGACATTCTCAATAGTGTCACTTGGCTCAACCTCTAGGGTGATGGTTTTGCCGGTAAGGGTTTTCACAAAGATCTGCATGCCTCCCCTCAGACGCAGGACAAGGTGGAGAGTAGATTCTTTCTGGATGTTGTAGTCGGACAAGGTGCGTCCGTCTTCCAGCTGCTTGCCGGCAAAGATCAGCCTCTGCTGGTCTGGGGGAATGCCTTCTTTGTCCTGGATCTTGGCCTTGACATTCTCAATAGTGTCACTTGGCTCAACCTCTAGGGTGATGGTTTTGCCGGTAAGGGTTTTCACAAAGATCTGCATGCCTCCCCTCAGACGCAAGACAAGGTGGAGAGTGGATTCTTTCTGGATGTTGTAGTCGGACAAGGTGCGTCCGTCTTCCAGCTGCTTGCCGGCAAAGATCAGCCTCTGCTGGTCTGGGGGAATGCCTTCTTTGTCCTGGATCTTGGCCTTGACATTCTCAATAGTGTCACTTGGCTCAACCTCTAGGGTGATGGTTTTGCCGGTAAGGGTTTTCACAAAGATCTGCATGCCTCCCCTCAGACGCAGGACAAGGTGGAGAGTAGATTCTTTCTGGATGTTGTAGTCGGACAAAGTGCGTCCGTCTTCCAGCTGCTTGCCGGCAAAGATCAGCCTCTGCTGGTCTGGGGGAATGCCTTCTTTGTCCTGGATCTTGGCCTTGACATTCTCAATAGTGTCACTTGGCTCAACCTCTAGGGTGATGGTTTTGCCAGTAAGGGTTTTCACAAAGATCTGCATGCCTCCCCTCAGACGCAGGACAAGGTGGAGAGTGGATTCTTTCTGGATGTTGTAGTCGGACAAGGTGCGTCCGTCTTCCAGCTGCTTGCCGGCAAAGATCAGCCTCTGCTGGTCTGGGGGAATGCCTTCTTTGTCCTGGATCTTGGCCTTGACATTCTCAATAGTGTCACTTGGCTCAACCTCTAGGGTGATGGTTTTGCCAGTAAGGGTTTTCACAAAGATCTGCATGCCTCCCCTCAGACGCAGGACAAGGTGGAGAGTAGATTCTTTCTGGATGTTGTAGTCGGACAAGGTGCGTCCGTCTTCCAGCTGCTTGCCGGCAAAGATCAGCCTCTGCTGGTCTGGGGGAATGCCTTCTTTGTCCTGGATCTTGGCCTTGACATTCTCAATAGTGTCACTTGGCTCAACCTCTAGGGTGATGGTTTTGCCGGTAAGGGTTTTCACGAAGATCTGCATGCCTCCCCTCAGACGCAGGACAAGGTGGAGAGTGGATTCTTTCTGGATGTTGTAGTCGGACAAGGTGCGTCCGTCTTCCAGCTGCTTGCCGGCAAAGATCAGCCTCTGCTGGTCTGGGGGAATGCCTTCCTTGTCCTGGATCTTGGCCTTGACATTCTCAATAGTGTCACTTGGCTCAACCTCTAGGGTGATGGTTTTGCCGGTAAGGGTTTTCACGAAGATCTGCATGCCTCCCCTCAGACGCAGGACAAGGTGGAGAGTGGATTCTTTCTGGATGTTGTAGTCGGACAAGGTGCGTCCGTCTTCCAGCTGCTTGCCGGCAAAGATCAGCCTCTGCTGGTCTGGGGGAATTCCTTCTTTGTCCTGGATCTTGGCCTTGACATTCTCAATAGTGTCACTTGGCTCAACCTCTAGGGTGATGGTTTTGCCGGTAAGGGTTTTCACGAAGATCTGCATGCCTCCCCTCAGACGCAGGACAAGGTGGAGAGTGGATTCTTTCTGGATGTTGTAGTCGGACAAGGTGCGTCCGTCTTCCAGCTGCTTGCCGGCAAAGATCAGCCTCTGCTGGTCTGGGGGAATGCCTTCTTTGTCCTGGATCTTGGCCTTGACATTCTCGATAGTGTCACTTGGCTCAACCTCTAGGGTGATGGTTTTGCCGGTGAGGGTCTTCACGAAGATCTGCATCTCTGCACCTGTACAGTAAAAATAAAATAAAAGTGCAACACGTTATATAGATCCACAAATCAAGCATAAATAGCATAATCTTACAGCTAGCAGTACTAGGGTTGGCGTGGGGGGGGCTGATAATCGATTCTATTTTCTAAGATAAATTAAAGATAATCAAAAAATCTATTTCAGTGTTGTGATATGGTTTTTGACCATCATGAGCCAAGAACGAAGATATACCTGGCTAAATCCAACAGATGGCAAAGATTAGCCCGGGAGAATGACTCATGACAAATACAATATTTGTAAGGTGTATAGTAATCTAGAATATGATGAATAGCCTATATAGATATGAATTTTAGAGTCACCATTCATAATTTTATTCGTGGGAGTGCCCACCCACCCCTAAGCAGAACCCACTGGTATTACTATTATTGGATAATGCCTGAAATTACTACATGCTGCTTCGAGGCTAGTCGAGGGACCTGAAAAGTAACTAGGCCTAAAACAAAGAAACGAAAATGTAAAGCGTTATATCCTTTAGGACCAAGCCTATAGTCCCTATAGATTATATATTTTTTAAACCCAACAAGGACTTGTCCAACATTAACAATAGACTGGTATATACATGTTGTATTTATTCTATGTCTATTGTTCAAGTCACTTATTCAAATCACAAGTATAAAATATATATAAAGAAAACATTTATATATTCCTATTTACAATGGGTTCGTAAAGTACTTTCATAATAAAAACTCTTCACGAATGTACCTAACCGTACTGTGATATAATTTAAAGGGCCGGATTTAGGCTTTTAACCCTTTCACTGCCACACGACAGAATGTTAACCCTTTACTATCATACGACCGACGGCGATGCTCCATCATTGGCATCATTAGCTCCGCATCAACCTTCTGTCGTGTGGCAGTGAAAGGGTTAACGTTACTGGTAGAGTCCAGGCGGCGTGTATATCTTCCCCAACAGAGTTTCACTTCCGCGTTCGGTTTGCGCGATCTGATTGGCCACTGACGTTTTCAGCGCCAACGGAGCAGGAGCACTCATTCAAGGGTACTACGACTATGCTTGCACCTCATGGTACCAAAGCACCTCAAAGGCACTAAAAAACAAACATCTCAAAACAAGCTAGTCAGACTACTACTTGACCTGACTCCTAGAACCCACCTCACCCCTGCCCACTTTGACAACCTAGGATGGCTTAGAGTAGACGACGGACAGAGTACAGCAACTTGCAATGGGCCTGGTCTACAAGATACACTACGCGACCAAGGTACCCATGTACATGTCAAAATACTTCCCAAAGGTCAGTGAATACCACGATCACAACACCAGAGGGAGCTCCACAAATCATGTAAAACCCAGATTCGGCTCAAACAAGGGACTAAACACGTTTCGCAATTATGCCACATCAATGTGGAACGCCCTACCTAAAGCTGTAAAGGAATGTGAATCACTACCCACTTTCAAAAACACTCAAAACACCTACGTGAGACTGCAATTCGAAACTGGCCCCTACAAATGTCCTAACCTAGTTGTACAGTAAATGACCAAGTAAGGCTTTGTCAATATTCCAATGTACAGTGTAAAATGTGTGTGTCCCCTACACAACCCCCCCCCCCACCCAACCAACCTCCTCCAATGTACAGTTTCTACGCCAAATGTATATACACTCCTTTTCTGGACACTTTTGTATCACAAACAGTACTGTATTTGCAAATCTGATATGTCATAAATGTATAGATGTAGCAGTACTGTCTATCTGTATGTCATATATGTTGTGATGAATTGAAAATGGGGGACCCTGATGTAAACAAGACGAAAGTCTTTCTCTGGTCTGCATCCCCTTAACAATTGTATGTATTGAGCTGTACTGTACCCATTCTGCAATCCGTTAATAAACTTTTCAATCAATCAAACCCCTAACAATCGCGCCAGCAGGCTGTTACCCTAACCAACTAACCCTAAACTTAACCTCGAAAGAGTCGCCAAGCTTATCCAGTTTGTTAGGAGTAAGGCGATTGGCGCCGAGAGAAACGTCAGCAAACCGAAGGCGGAAGTGAAACTCCGTTGGGGAAAATATGCGTTATTTTTTAACTCTAACCTTAACCAACTTCGAAAGAGTGCCTACGCTTAACGGGTGGCAGAACTAGGCGTCACACGATTGGGCGCACATCAGAGAGCGTCTCCGCAAAATGAGGCTACGAAAAAAAAATTACGCGGAAAATATACAGGCGACCAGGCGCCATCTTGTGTTCCGCTTTCCGGACAGACACTAGAAACGCTGACTCACAAGGCCTAACGCTACGTTTCTGTAACATTAGCGAAGCTACCAGAAATTAACCGGTCGAAGTCAATAATAAACCGGCAGACACACAGGTGACGAAATTGGTGACAACAATACATTGCTAACTTAACGTTAAATTGTCCCAAAACGTACCATATTGTGTCCGTGTTAACGTTAGCATTGGGCCTAGATAAATAAAAAATAACACATACGACCTCCAAAAACAAAAATCACAATAACCGAAGCAATACATTTATGACAAGATACATTTAAAATAGTATTTACATTAAATAAAGATACAAGGAAGAACATTACTTACGATTCGATATTGGTATAGCAGTAACAGGTTTTTGTCTTTCTTTCTTCTCGGGAAATATGCGGGACGTTGCGACGGACACAGTATTTATACGAGACCTAAAGACGTCATTTGGTGGTATCCATCCGCCTTTAAAATAGTACCGTATATTCCAAAGTACTGTAGTACAACACAATTTAATCTACATTTGTCGTATTTTTCTTGCTGAATTAATTTCTTAATACGTTACAAAAAATTTACAATCAGACTCGGACGCAAAATACACTTGTAAATATAAAATATCGACAATAACAAATCACAGCGGAGTGATACTTCATACTCCATGACGACATATCCAGAATTTGCTAGAACAACTGAAACACCAAGAGCCCTCCCCCAAACCTCTGATTGGATGCTGGAAATGTTTGTTTGATCAGTGACTGGTTGGATTGATTGATTGATTGAAAATGTGGGTACAATACAGTACAGCTCAATACACAACTGTTACTGTTGATCCAGCGCCATTTCATGTCCTGTGACAATGTTGTCATGCCAGTCTGCTAGAATTATTAGAATAATGTTATTCTAGTCTGCCTTTATAATTATATGGCATGTAATCTGGCACCATTTGCAGCGGACGCCAGTGGCGAGCCCAAATTTGGGAAAACCTGTTATAATCTGGATCGTGTCTGAAATACTGATTATTTTCTGTTTTTAAATACCATCATTTGATACATAATGTTTGTTTTGATGGATGCATTTACTGGGCTAAACTTGCAAATTTCCAAGCTGCTGATATAAAAACTGACCCATGACTGTGTTTCTTGTGTGAACAAGCACTAGCACTGTATGTCCTCAAACAAACGTGCCTGGCAACAGATGGAAACGTGTATCCTAAACACGTGCTACCAGCTGTTGTGACTTGGCTGCCAGAGAGGAATCTGACACCGCTTGTTGGCTTGCTACCTTCCCCATACATTAGTAGTTGAAGTCAATGTGCACATTAATTTATTATATGGAGACAAGCTAAATATAGGGAATATATAACCATACATGAAATCCAAAGCGGATTTGCCAATAAGCCACTGGCTGACACTGAATCACTCTTAGGCCTTACACAAGGCTACGGTGGTCATAGAGAAGTGATGTTTGAAGTAAACATTTCTAAATTCAGTACCAAGCCTTGCAGTAAAATAACGCTCAAGTATTTGGCCAAGTTTGGGGTATCTAAAGGGGGAAAATATGCATTAACCAGGTTCTGGACCACTATCTAATTTTTGCCTTATTTTAATTTATAATGCTGTTACCCCACAGGACTTCCTAAAAGTCAGCCCACCCCTACCTTAAACCTAACCTTACCCTTATTGGACCTCACACCTTAACTTAGACTTGGACTTGGTACATGAGATGTCTGGTTTTTTAGTGAACCCTGTTACATAACAAGAGTATAATTTTTTTGTGAGGTTATATTGAAGGTTGTGTATGCCAGAATAAAATATAAGCCTTTGTCCCCCCTTTGTCCCCCTAGCGCTCTCCAACCTAACAAGGCCACTGGCCATGACAATATCCCCTCCAAATTTCTCAGAGACTCAGAAGCCGCCATCACCCCAGTCATCACACACATAATAAACCTCTCCATAAAACAGGGACACGTACCCAAATACTTCAAAATTGCAAGAGTAACCCCCCTGCACAAAAAGGGCAGCAAATTAGACCCAGGCAACTACCGCCCTGTTTCTATTCTTACCTCCATCTCGAAAGTCATGGAAAAAATAGTATACGAACAGGTCGAAAAGTACCTTGCGGAAAAAAATCTAATCTTCGAATTCCAATCTGGCTTCAGAACATCCCACTCCACTGACACATGCCTTCTCTATTTGAACGACCACATCAAACAAGCAGTGGATGTGGGCAAATACTGCGGCATGGTCATGCTGGACCTACAAAAGGCCTTCGACACTGTCAATCACTCCATTCTGATTGACAAGCTAAAAGCAATTGATTTTGATAGTCTATCAGTGAGCTGGATGCAATCCTACCTGGAGGGGAGAGAACATATGGTGGAGGTAAACGGTACCCTACCCCCCCCCCCCCCCCTCCCAGTGAGCTGTGGTGTTCCACAAGGAAGCATACTAGGACCACTACTGTTCCTAATTTATGCAAATGACATGTCGTCAGCTTGTAACTGCAACTTGTTCCTGTTCGCGGATGACTCAGCCCTGCTGGTCTCTGACAAGAACAAGTTCCAGGTTGAAAAAACCCTCAGCTCGGAACTAGGCAAAATCTGCACCTGGCTCGCTGACAACAAACTATCATTACACCTGGGTAAAACAGAGTCCATTCTCTTTGGTTCAAATAACAAACTCAGCAAGGCCGACGGCTTCTCAGTTACAGTGGGTGACAATATTGTCACAAGGAAAGATGAAATTACATACCTAGGTTCCATCCTAGAGGCTAATCTTTCCTGCAACAAAATGGCATCCAATGTAATAAAAAAAGTCAACCAACAAACTAGATTCTTGTACCGGATCTCCTCTCTGGTAAACAAGAATACCCTGAAGACTCTGGCAGGAGCATGCACTCATTCAAGGGTACTACGACTATGCTTGCACCTCATGGTACCAAAGCACCTCAAAGGCGCTAAAAACAAAATTACAAACATCACAAAACAAACTGGTCAGACTACTGCTTGACCTTACTCCTAGAACCCACCTCACCCCTGCCCACTTTGACAACCTAGGATGGCTTAGAGTAGACGACAGAGTACAGCAACTTGCAATGGGCCTGGTCTACAAGATACACTACACGACTAAGGTACCCATGTACATGTCAAAATACTTCCCAAAGGTCAGTGAATACCACAACCACAACACCAGAGGGAGCTCCACAAATCATGTTAAACCCAGATTCAGCTCAAACAAGGGACTAAACACGTTTCGCAATTATGCCACATCAATGTGGAACGCCCTACCCACAGCTGTAAAGGAATGTGAATCACTACCCACTTTTAAAACCACTCTCAAGGAGCACCTACGGGAGACTGCAATTCGAAACTGGCCCCTGTAAATGTCCTAACTCAACCCCCTCCAATGTAAATGTCCTAACCCAATAATACACGAGATGTGGGACCAAGTAAGGTTTCGTCGATAATCCAATGTACAGTTACCCCCCCCCCTCCCCACCTCATCCAATGTACAGTTTCTTCGTCAAATGTATATCTAAATCTGGTATGTCATAAATGTATAGATGTAGCAGTACTGTCTATCTGTATGTCATGTATGTCATGTTATGATGAATTGAAAATGGGGGACCCTGATGTAAACAAGACGAAAGTCTTTCTCTGGTCTGCATCCCCTTAACAATTGTGTGTGTATTGTACCCATTCTGCAATCTGTTAATAAAATCTTCAGTTGGCTGGCTACAGCTTTATTTACTAAATTATGGAGGTTTTTTAATCGTCAAGGTAAGAGAGGATTTGTCATGATCAACTGAAGGCGTATGCTATGGAACAAATGTGCTTGGGTTTTCACATCCCGATCAAGCTCAATAGCTTCTGTAACACGCAACTACTCTGTAGGCTACATGCCATTGTTGTTTAATAATAACTCCCGGTGTTATGTGTTTAATAAACACTTCTAGCCAGGACATATCTGGACATATAAGACATATATGTATCATGTTTCTTTTTTTGTTGGCTGGGTTTTGTATGCAGAGGGAAATGTCAATCTGTTGTCGACGGGGGGGAAATAAGAATTAATTATTTTCACAGGGCATTATGACCAGAGATTTAAATATCAACAGATTTTCTTCTGGTAAAAAAAACAGGAATTACCGGATAATGGAAACCCTGCCCACTGTGCCCAGTGTATGTATCCAGACAATAGTTCACATTTAGGAGCTAGTTATGCGGGGTAAGGGAGAGGTGGGCTATCGCGTCATCGGTTCAGGAGAAGACGCGTATTGCTTGTAAAGATGGTGACGCAATGGGGGGCGTCTTCAGGCGTCTTCAGAATTGCGCACTCTGGGAGCTGGTATCAGAAAGTAGCGTCTTCAGGCTGCCAGAACGCAGTTCCGTGTGGCTGAATGGTGCAAACGATCAAATACTTTGCCTGATACGACCGAAATCGTTTTAGTCTAGACATGGCCTTATTGTAGGTAACTATTGTGAATCCTGCTCATAATTTCAGTTTATCTTGATGGCCTGTCAATGAAAAGATGGTTGTCATGAGACAAATTCCAAAGTGCAGAATAAACAGCAACACTATAACACAAACTAACGGCACTCAACTATACCATTTGATCTGTCTCACTGGAGACCTTATGTCTAACCATATTACATGTTTGTCATGTCTTTTTGAAAATGCAGTGATTTTGTACTCTAAAACTCGGCCATAATGTGAAAACCATCTCCCTTTCCTTTTTGAGAAAGTGGGAGTTATTGAATAACAATCAGTGAAATGGGTTATTGTTAGGTGTTCAAACATGACCTGACTTGTCTGTTGTTGCTATCAACCTTATTTAGTAGGCAGCACAGTCTCTCTCCTTCTGAGTGGAAATGGCTAAAGAGATGAATGAGAATGATATTGATTTGATAATCATTGTTAAATGCCTCATTGCTCAACAAGAGGACATCCTACGATTATGTTTCTTTAGGCTATGCAGCACATGACGTTGACACACTGGTGTCACTGACTATTGTATAGGAAAGCCTGTCAAATGTAGGCTTATAAATATAATCAGTGATGGAATATGAAACTATATACAGTATGTTGTATATTTTATAGGCTACATTGTAGGAAAAGCTTCCAACAGATGTGCTGTAAAGTCATCAGTTATAATCTTCTTTTTGAACAACAACATTTTGTGATGAGATGTTGACCAGGCTAGGCTCCAGCTACAGTGACTCAGCAAGAAGCTATACTGTAAACTACTGGTTCAATAAGAGCAAGGAGTGGTGATCTAGGTCAGGGTATTCCCAGGAGTCATGTGACGCTCAGCGCGTGATATTGCAGTCTACTCCAAGGAAAGGGTGGCACTTCTGCCTAAACTGGTTTAGCCTGAATGGAATGCATTTGTGCAAGTCTCCCGTACTTGTAAATAAGGTCTCAGCTTTCAAAACATGTTGATGGGAAAAGTACATTGTTTTAAGCAGAAAATATTAATTATATACATTTTGAGAAACTGTAAATTAAAAGATACATAATGAAAATTCTACATTTTCTTGTTTCTAGTTCTATCTATTTTCTATCTGACGATCCAATCAATCAATAGCAGCAAACAGAATACAAATATCTTATTATGTATTTATATAATTTTTTACATAAATGTGATAACAGGATTGTTTATCCGTGAATGGGGTTCGTGTTTACTGTGATTGAGAAACATTATTATCTATCAGGGTGGGACATTTTACCCCGTGCCTCAGAGGCTCTGACCTGCTATTCCATTCCACGTCACCAAGTTTCACAACACTGGCCAATTAGGATGCAGGTCAAACTGGTATATGAATCTCTTACCAGAACATTCTGTGATAACTGGTCATTGATATGTATTCTAAGGTCAAATGTTAACATAGTAAAAATGAGATTAACAGAGAAGAGTCAGAAAAGAAGGTCGATATCTCCTGATATGATATGGATATTTCTGTTTCCAGGCAGGATGGCGGTGAAACATCCAGGCCACAGTGGGGCTTCCAGATTTGAAGTCTGAATCAAATCAAATCAAATGTATTTGTAAGGCCTGACAACACACGTTAATGTCCCCATGGGCCGGACATGTCTTCTTTAATTAAACAAGTCAAGAAGAAACATCACAATAAATCAAGAACAAAACAAAAAACACCATGAAATCCAAAATAAAATGTAAAATAAATAAATGAATGCAACACTCCCAGACATACTCCACGCGAACGTTAGGAAAAACTCACTAAAAACCTAGCAATAGGAAAAAATCGCCACAGGCAATGTGGAGGAGAGAAACCTTAGAAGGGCCGTTCAAAGGGGGATCTCCCTTCTTAAATGTCGTGATAGTAGTGTTGCTATAAAACAGGCGAAACAGTTGGTAAGCATGTACATACGTGTAATGAAACACAAATAAGTACATGCAATAGCAAATGGGGTACATAAGAACATTTTGAAAGATTGAAAATAGAGCTGATGACGGAAACCTTTTGAGGTATGGTGGGGGTGGCGTAGAGAGGATTGCAAGTGTAACGGGGAAGTCCGTGGGTATGTCCACAGTCACTGAAACAGGTGTGTTGACGGGTGACTGTGGCAGTGCGGGCTGGTAAATTAAACTCACTTTCCCATAACAGGGTTAATAGACGCATAGGTACGGTAGTTAGGAGTGGATCCACTTCTTAGTGCAGCGGTCTGTGTCGTCGCCCGCGGATGCGGGAGCCCCCTGTTCGACTCCCCCTCGGGACATTCTCATTTAACATTTAACATCAAACACAACGCAGACCAATATGATCCGTCACACATCCTCCCGGCCATCACCACGGCATTCTGTCTGGCATTCTGCAGACCTGCCATGGTTGGCCATATGGAACAATGTTGACAAAGACCCACTTGAATAAAACAAATACATTTTATTATCAATCTCACAACATACACATTCAAATTCAACACGCACTAAGCATACCTTCTGTGGAGTTCAGAGTTTCTACACTCCATATTCCAATCCAGATGGCTACAATAAGCACAACACATACCTTTTGTTTAAAACTCTCCTAATGTAAAGTTGTACCACCACCCTGTATTATTTAGTATAATACTAATTTAGTAGTCATGAATACATACAAGGGATATTAGTTGTTGTTAAAACAACAAGTGTGAGGCGGCCCCAGAGGCATGGAAATGTGAAGAATGGATTCATTCTGGATGTTCTAAAATGGTAAATGGTGCATTTATTCAACTTTCAACTATTCAGCACAAAATCAAGACAGTACAGATATGCAGATATATTTACAACACGTTCTCAATTAACATCATGTCTGTACTGTTAGACAGCTATGCTTGGGGGAGGGGAAGGGGTGTGGGGGAAACATAAAAGCAGATAAACCAGAATATACTACATGTGTGGATGAAACCACCAGTAAGTGTTGAAACAAAGACAGATTTAAGAAGTAAAAATAATAATAATGATGATATGCGAGTGATATTAGTAGTTACAGTTTAGATGCAATCATGGTTGTATATTGAAGGAATTCAGATTCAGATTCCTTTATTAAGCCATATGTGTAACCACATTGGTAATTGTCACAGCGATACAGTGCTTTCCTCCGGAAGTCCACTACCATCAGCCTGCCTCCCACCACCCACGAACACCAACCCCCCCACCACCCCAGCCAACAGCACACTACCTATCGAGACAACAGCCACAACTCGAGCAGGTGCCACATACAGAAGTTCTGTTACATCTGATCGTTACTGTAATGTAGTCTCATATTCCAAGTCTCACCCTCAATAGAAGCTAACAGAAAAGGATTGCCTAAAAGGACTCCAAGTCTAATTTTGACTGTTCGCAGGGTTAGCAGAGATTGCCCCTATCTTTACATAATTTTGTATATATAAGTGTATACACTATACTTTAGTAGATCTCAGCCTTACATTTAAATGTTGAAACAGTGCGTAAAAACAGCAGACTTGAAAGTTGCTACAGTAGGTAGGTAATTCACCCTTTTGAAAATCACTACTGTCACGGCTAGACATATTGAACCCAATATGTGGACACAGAGAGGCAGACAGGTCTTGTTAAAACCCAGCACGGGTATATTTATTTAGAAAGGGGTAGTCAGGTATCCGGGCAGGAATCGAGGGACATGGGGGGGGGGGGGGGGGGCAGGATCTCGTACAGTCCAGGGAGCGTGTGTGGGACAGGGTAGTCAGACAGGCAGGGGTCGATAACGTAACGGTTACTCAGGTAATAAGGGGGAGTAGGTGTGACGGATCATATTGGTTAGGCAGGGGCAAGGCAGTCCAACAGGCAAGGGGTCATACACGGGTTCAGGTCCTCATACGTTCCAGGAAATGGCAAGGAGAATAGTCAGGCAGGTGGAGGTCAGAGCACGTTATCCAAGCACGAGATCAGGGTGAAGAGCCAGGTATCGGACTGCAGGAAAGGAGGACAACACAGGGTTAGGCACGGATTAAAGAACACGGAATAGATCACTCACGAGCGCACAATAAACTACACGACTGACTGGGAAAACACAAAGTTCTGATCTGGCAGCATCATGACATCTGAGGCGGGGTTATATAGGTGGTGACGGCCCACAGACGTCAATCAGCTGCTCCCATGACTCCAGCACACCTGAACTTCATACCTGACATACGTTGACACATATTTTCAGGTACATTTCAGGTACAACGTGTATTAGAAAAAACTAAAACATAAAGCAATTTTAGGAAAAATTTTAACTATGTGACCGATGTTGACAATGGACAGTGACATTTAATAACACTGGTATGGTCCTTTAATACTAAATTTTAACTACATCTTTCATTCTGACAGTAATAGATTCAAACAAAGTTTGGTATTTATTACCATATATTACCAACACTTTACCAACACACCACACTTTGAGATGATATTGTAGTGTGTGTTTTTACTATGCCCCACGTAGTTTTCTTGATTTAGAACAGTCTCTGTCCTGGCCACAATTGAAGCAGGGCCTCTGTGTACTTTGGTTCTGTTGATAAGGTTGCTGGAACTGTCGTCTGCCCCAGCCTCCTCTCTGAAAACCTCTTCCTCTGCCCCTCCGTTGGTTAAAGGCTTGCTGGTATACGGCAGCGCCGGTGCCTTCAGTGAGGTTGGTGACTGCTTTGATGAGCTGGGATTGCTGGAGCAGTCTGTTAGATATCTTGGCCTTGGCTTTGTTTTCCTCTTTGTATCTTTGTTCATCGTGGTTTGCATGTCTTGTGCTTATCACAAAGCTATTCAATAATGTTGCTATCCCATCTGGAACTGTCCCATAGCTGGGTGATGGTGTTTGTAGCTGCGGTAGTGGAGCGGGGGGCCTCTGCTACTGGCTGCCGGGTGGGGTCGGCTGCACCTGCCTCCTGGTTCTGGAGCAGTGGGGCCGGTGGGCATGGATAGGCATCATCAAGGTCAGGATCCACCATGAGAAGAGACATACAGTAGATGGGTAGTAGATGGGTGTCGTGAGTGTGTCATCTGTACCTTTCATTGTTTCATCATTACTACCTGTAGACAGAGTGGTGGTGAGGCAGGAACAGGAAGAGACCCATATAAGGCCATGGAGACCTGCTGACAGACAGGGGAGAGAAAGGCCCTGGCTGTGGCTGTAACAGGTGTTTTCGCCTCACGTGGTATTAGGACTCTTCTCTGGACCGCTACACAATATATATATATATATACACGTATAGTGTGATTTTGCGAGCTCGGTAACCTGCGTCATCCTAACCCCTGTTCTCTGATGTGCAGGACCTCATCCCTCCGGCCTGCACTCACCCACGGCTCTCACCAGCCTGCACCCCCCTGGAACTCACCTACCCACTTGCCTGTTTGTCTCTCCTCCCACTCCCTGTACTTCATCACCAGACCCCTACACCTTGTCCTTACCTGGCTGCATTAAACATCCTAAACCGCCTCCTAAATCCTAAATCTGATTTGATTCATTCTCCTCTACCTGTGTTTTGCTCTTGGGTTCAGTCTAGACAGGGGCAGTGGTGGCCTAATGTTTAGAGAAGCGGGTTTGTGACCAGAAGGTCGCCGGTTCGATCCCCGGGACCGGCAGAAAAAATCTGCCGCTGAAGTGCCCTTGAGCAAGGCACTTAACCCCCAACTGCTCCAGTGGAGTTGCTCAGTGGCCAACGGTGTCAGACTGTGGTTGTACTGGGCAGCTCCCAGGTGTGAATGGAACTGTGTGAATGTGAAGCAGGGCGTAGCTGAAAAAGAGCATCTGTGCTCAGCGAACCTACCCTGGGTAAATAAAGGTTAAACAAAGACTGATACGCCTTTGACTGGTTTCAAAATTGTTATGTTCCTTTAGTTAATGTTATTCCTTTAGTAGGCAGCTAGCAGACTTTGTCATGCAAACTAACCAGCCACATATCTAGCTACTGTAGCTAACTTTCAGCAGCTAATTTCCATGTATAACTAATAATAACTAATCATTCCTTTGCTGCCCTAGGGGTTGATATGCTCACCCTGCTGCACACTAGCCCTACAACAGCATAACCTAGTATGTTGATATCAGAACAATGAACACTTGTGGAAAGACTTTATTCTTATTAAATCGATTGTATTCTTCTTTTTTTCAGTTGATACAATTATTTTTCTATTTTAAACTTTAACTTGTGGTTAAAGTTGTATGGGTGGTTATGAAAGCAGACAAAGACATAAACAGCTCAACACTCCAGAGTCTTGCATTGTTGGGTTGAGTTATGTATAGCTCTTTCGGCTCAACACAGTGTAGTGTACTCATTGGCCAGCAATAATTGCTCAGACACAGATTTAACTTAGATAGGGATATATAATGAAAGCTGTGGTCTTCCTGAAAGGTGTGATAGTTTTCATGTTGAGACGGCACAAATGTACCTACAGTGCCCAACATATTCTGAAAATGGCACATTTGTCTAGTACGAGTGGTTCTAAAAGCCAGTAACAATTGTTCGGACACGCTGTGTAGACCACTGAGCATTTATTCTGAAATTGGCAGTAGCCTACCTTGTAATTTATACAAATGTATGCAGTGAATAAACATTATTAGGCGTATATAAATGTTTTTTTTCACAATTTCATGGCATCGAACAATAATCTGACAGTTCATTTGGTGACTTTGATTGTTAAATAAAACAAAGATCATGTGAAATGTATGTTTTTAAAAACATACATTTTCGGGCATTTATTTTGAAGGCTAAACTCGTCCAAACCGGAAGTTAATTGATCTGGAACTCTTATTGTTGCGTGCGGAACGGAGCTGTAATAGGGAATCATAGTTATGTAGCTAAGTAATAGTTATTATTTCTTCTCGTAAAATATGTATCCATCCGCCTTGAATGTAAAATAGTTTTAATAGATTGCAGAGAAGAAAGGGCCAGAAAAGAAGCAGATCCTGATATGCAGTGTTGGTGGTGAGTAGCTTCACTAGTACAAATCAAACTAGTTTTGCATTAGCCTGCTCGTAGTTCAAATTATTTCAAGTTATTTAAATTGTTAATTACGTTTCTTTCTTCCTAATTTGAGGTGTAGTTAACTACTTAAACTACAACATATTTCTTTGTCTATCAAATAAAGGAACAATAACTTTGAGACTACTCGCGTGTCAGTCATACATACGAATTCTGCTCTTATCTTATAATGAAACTGACATTATTTATTAATTTGATATGCCCATTATTTAGACCATTGTTCTGATCAAGTTGTTAAAAGTTCAGATACAATTTTTGTTGACTTTTCTAACTGTTGATTATGATTATGCAAGACACATGCAACAAAAAAAAAAGTTTTTTCTGTGAAGAAACCAGATTAGGGTTCACGTCCAACTGGCAGGCAGCTATTAACATGACATGTGTGCACTATAGCTTTCGCAATACACTCAATTGAGTTTTATATTATGCAGTCATGTGACTTCCCTTTGTATTATATTTGTAATCATTTTGTATTGCTTTGCATGCCGGTATGTGGATATGATCTTGTACTGTACTGTACCCATTCTGCAATCTGTTAATACATTTTTCAATCAATCAATCAATCAATCTTTTATTTATTTTTCTAAGTAACTTTAAAACGATACACTTGTCCTGAGGGTATAGCTTTGCTGTAGTTCAACTTCTTCCAGTGTGAAATGATTGGTAGCTTTGATAATATGCGTTCTGTTTTCAGAGCGGATGGATGTTGTGAAACATGCAGGCGGCTGCCACTGTGGGGCTATCAGATTCCAAGTCTGGCATTCTGCAGCCCTTCTTGTTTTCCACTGCAAGTATGGTTGGCCATATGGAACAATGTTGACAAAGACTTGAATAAAACATTTTTATTAGCATTCTAATGAAACCGATAAAACCCAGCTATTGTAAACAATATTGTTTTTTGGCTAATATTTTTGGCTAATATAATCATGTACTTATTTCTCAAGCTGCAGCATCTGCACCAAAAAGCAAAACCATCATTTTATTGTTCCAAAAAGCAAGTTCACACTTCTACAGGTAGGAATGTAGGTAGCCTAAAATGACTGATACAATTTAATAGAAGATGATGATAGTACAACGTCATCAGTAATGCATAGCCGACACTTCTCTCCTTTCATAGGGATCCGAAAATCTCACAACATACACGTTCAACACGCACTTGGCCAAGCACACCTTCTGTAAAACATGTGGAGTTCAGAGTTTCTACACCCCACGCTCCAATTCTGATGGCTACGGTAAGCAGCACAACACACACCTTCTGTTGAACTGTTTAAAACTCTCCTAATGTAAAGTTGTACCACACTACCCTGTATTATTTAGTGTAATACAACATTTAGTAGTCATGATTAAATACAAAGGTACGGAAGCGTATTGCTGCCACACCAGAAACAGAAAAAAATATCAGTATCATGTTATAACTTCTTGTTTTAACATAAAACGTTTCACATTATAATGTGATAACTTCTTTTTTTATATATATTTATTTTATTATCTTTTTCCGTTTTTCTCCCATCCCAATGTTAGTCGTTATGCCAATTCCCAATCCCCTTCCTGGTCGTTGCGCACTCTGCCCCCTACCGTCGGTCTGGGAGGGCGGAGACTATTGCATGCTTCCTCCGACACATGTGTACCCAGCCCACCGCTTCTTTTCACCTGGCAGCGCGGACTCTCACTGGGGGAATGTAACATGTGGAAGGTCACACTACCTCCCTCCAGATCCTTCCCTTGCTGTGCAGGCGCCCCGACCGAGCTGTAGGAGTCGCTGTTTACAACGACCAGGACCGACCCTCGCCGGGTTTCCCCACCCGCTAACACCGGCAATTGTGTCAGTATGGACGGTCGGCCAACCCGGACCCTAACCCGCCCGATAACTTCTTGTTTTAACATAAAACGTTTCACGTTATAACGTGATAAGTTGGTCTCAGGCGGTGGTGGTCCTAGCCCCACTCATCCTAATGAGGAGCATAAGGATAGAACACCGACAGCGTGCGTAACAGGGCGCAGCTCCATAAAACGCACAAAATGTGAGTATCACATCACACATCCCAGCCATTTACAATAAGAGCGGGATGAGGTCCCAGCACTAAGGACTGCATGAGAGACAGAGCTCTCAGTCCTGTCCATCAGATAGAACCTGACAAAAGGACCCGGGGAGGACCACCGCTGCCGCAGCGCAAATGTCCTCCACCGAGACCCCTCTAAGCAGGGCAGAAGAGGCTGCCACACCACGAGTGGAATGCGCTCTCATGCCTGCGGAGGGAACCTGTCCAGCCAAGGTGTAACAAAGGAAGATGCCCTTGCAAAACCAAGGCGTTGTTTTGACAGCGCTTTACCTTTGTTAGGGCCACCGTGACAGACAAACAAACAGTTGACTGGTAGCCCTGAGGTCTCATGTGCGCTCAAGACATAATTGGAAGCGCACGAATATAGGACACAACAGGCGAAGGCTCCGTGAAACGTTTTATGTTAAAACAAGAAGTTATCACGTTATAACGTGATACTGATTATTTTTTTCTGTTTCTGGTGTGGCAATACGCTTCCGTACAAAGGGTATTAGTGACTCAAAACAATGAGTGGGCCTTTGTTGTTTGTTTATCCCCAGGCATCGCTCCTCACTGTCTAGACCCAGGCACTGTACGCAGTGTCACAGTTGAGAAGTTCTGCGGAGAGAAGTGGGAAGAAAGCATGCAAGCCCACAAGACCATCGGAGACATGTCCAGACATAGCACAGCAGCACACCCAGGCAGCTGAGAAAACAGGCCTACCTGTGAGAATAACACTGTTTCTGAATACGCATGTTTTGTACATCTACATAAACTATATGAACATTAACTAATCTTTACAACATTATTAAAATAAAAACAAGAAGCAATCTTTTCATTGTTCAAAGCACAACAATTTCAAAGTTCTTTATTTATTTCTTCTTTCCAGTGTAACAAATGAGAATATAAAAGTAAAGCAGCATTCCAAAAGTATGAAATCATTACAGTATTACAGGTCTGCAGATTATAACTATGAACGGCCTCAGTAGAGTGCAGACCTCCACCAAGGCCTAACAATCGCCCCACTTTGCCATCACATACAACATTTTACTGGGTAGATGACAGAAACGAGGGTTGTTTTATGCCTTATGTATGGGTTCGCTAAGGGGACTGTAGAAGACGCCACAAGGACACAGTCTTCAACCGCCATGTGTTTGGTTACTTAGTTAGGTTCTTTTGTTAGTTTTAGTGCTGTCAATCGATTAAAATATTTAATCTGATTAATCGCATGATTGTCCATAGTTAACTCACGATTAATCGCAAATTAATAGCTTTTTTTTCTTTTCTAAATCTACCTTAAACAGATATCTTTTAAGTTTTAACTTGACAACAAAAACAAACTTAAAGGAAAACTCAACATTTTGGGAAATTAGCTTATTTAACATCTTCCCTGGAGTTAGACAAGAAGATACATACCTTTTTTGTCTCTCTGCATGCATTAGGCTTAGGGAACGCCCGCACCGTTAGCATAGCTTAGCTTCATCACTGGAAGAGGGTCAGACCTTTACCCTGAAGTTCCCTACAGTCCCCTACAGTCACGAAATACACTCCAAATACAACTCAAACGTTCCTGTAAACATGTTGTGACCTGTGTATTTACCACGTGGAGAAATAAAAAATAATTGAATTCGACATTTACATTTTCTAAGCAGATATACTCGTAACAATTTTTTGCCAAACCACTCCTCTCTGGGCTCAGTGATTTCACGTCACCAGTGCTACTTTCTAACGTGAGGCCAGTCTTTGTTTACATTTTCATTTCATTCAAAGGATCCGAACCGATTGAAGTTATTATGGATACCATGACTGTGGTAAGTTTTAAGGGGCTAGAGTTACACAATAAATGAGTTATAATAATACCACGAGTGTGGATTCACTCGCCCAAACCCTGTAGCCGTGCATCGCAGTCACGAAAGGGGCTAACTAGGTCGATAGTCCAGCAACGTTATGTCCTATTCATCAATCTCACAATATTCGCTAACGGTAGACAGATGGAATACAGCCTTCCATCTAAAAACACACACACACACACACACAACTTGTAACATAACAAAATGATGTCATGCGCTATTATGATCACAACTTTATTTGATAGATCCAGGGCATTGAAAGGTATTACAGAAAGTAAAGATCTATAATCCGTGGACAGCACAGCTCTTTGGACAGACCTTAAGGGAAGCTACTAGCTACATTTCAGCTATTAAGTAGACAGGCACTTTAATAGAATGCATTCACATGTGTCTGAGACTTAATAGACCTTTAGGTTCTTGGGTCCATGCGGGATCATCTGGAATGTGTTTACAAGCATGTACCGTGAGAACATGATGTAGAGGTAACGGAACCACAGGAGTTGAGTGCGATGGCATAACATCGCCCCCTGGTGAAGAAGAAGAAACAGTTGTTTGAAAGATGGATGAGACACTAAACTCTAATCACTAATGTCCTTCAATGGTTACTTAAAAGCTGGGATTTAAAGGGGACATGCATTGCTATTCCTTGCACTATTTGGGCAACTTTACACAATTCCTGTGAGTCTATGGAACACCTCTGTAAGGTTTAAAAAAAAAAAAAAAATTCATTGTTTTATATTTCTAATTAAGTACTCAAAAGCATCATTTTTCAGCCTCAGGATTTCAGGCTATTTTTGGATGGGCTCCGCCCATAAGCGCTTTGGGTGACAGTCACCCACAGTCTGCGACTGGCAGACAGAGAGAGAGGGAGGGACACGGAGCATAAAGTTATCGCTCCACTGCTTCCCCTGCTACACACTGTTGTGTGTAAATGCGTGTGTGCCACTGCTTCCCCGCGGGTCCAGGTTGTGTGTGTAAATGCGTGTGTGCCACTGCTTCCCCGCGGGTCCAGGTTGTGTGTGTAAATGCGTGTGTGCCACTGCTTCCCCGCACGGCCCAGGTTGTGTGTGTAAATGCGTGTGTGCCACTGCTTCCCCGCACGGTCCAGGTTGTGTGTGTAAATGCGTGTGTGCCATTGCTTCCCCGCGGGTCCAGGTTGTGTGTGTAAATGTGTGTGTGCCACTGCTTCCCCGCGCACGGTTTGTTTCCCGACAGAGAGCTCCTCTCTCTCTCTCTCTCCCTCTCTCTCATTCTATGCCTCGCTCTGTTTGAGGAAGTGTCAGGTTACACTATGCGCTACAACCATAGAGGTGGCGTTACTGCAAATCAGTACCTTATTCACGTCAGCAATACCGTCAAATCAGAACAGCTTAGTTGAGTGAGGGAAGATCTTGTGAACGAGACTAGACTGGATGAGTCAATATGATAATTAACGACAGACCACATTGATATAATCCCCAATTGCTAGGATACAATGCTAAACACTGGAAAAGGCCATTTATAATGCATGGGACCTTTAATGTAAATACTTGTGTTTGTGAAGAGAGGGAGAGCAATTTATGATTCTAATTCACTGACATACTCCTGATACACAACAGTTACAACACAGTGACACAACATGCTTGTTAAAGGAACATGCCAACATCATGGGAAAATGCGCTTACCATGTTCTCCAGAGTCAGACAAGAAGATAGATACCAATTTCCTCTCTGTGCATTCAGTAGAAAGCTATCCGGCTGCAAGCTAGCCTAGCTTAGCACACATGCATGGAAGCGGATACGGACCACTAGCCCAGCTGTTGGGCCAAAAACACCTCTCCCGGAGTTTTAAGCTATCTTCTTGTCTGACTCTGGAGAAGACGATACGCATTTTCCATAATTCTGGCGTGTTCCTTTAACCCATTCAGTGCCAACCACGAGATTAGTCGGGTTAACTCGCCATGCGTTGAGTGCCAAGACCAGAGAAAACCCGGGTTTTAATAGTTATTTCTTTTATTAGCAATATCCATAAATTTTTCATCCATCCAGCCTGACGTTATCATTGGGAATGGGTCTGAGCTCGGGGCAAAGGGCAAATACCGCCGCCTATCGTCTCCCGGATGGTATTGCACATCATTGGATTGGATTGGGTGGGACTGTGAATCAGAAAAAAACTCCGGTCCGGGGTTTTCCCTTCTTGGGCATACAGTATCGTATACCACATTGACTGGGGAGGTTCGGAGCAGCTTTCGATTATGTGTTTTGGACTATAACGTTGGATCAATAAACACGATCAATATTTGGAATGGCGATCAGGAATTGGATTAATCTTTTTGCAGAACATCTGATGTGAGGTAAGGACTCTATGTTACCAGTCTTGGGTTAATCAGAATTTTTTTCCTCCGCCATCACAGCGTGTGTGTGTGTGTGCGCGTAACGTTAGCGCTGACCACGGCATGGATAATCAATTTTCAGCCCGCTTCTCTAGCGTGCATAAGTACACATATACTATCGATAATCTAGCGTTTATTTGAAAACGATTCATAAATCAGCCGAAAAATTACAACATGTTTTATTGTTTTGTGTATTCCACTAAAGAGCTATTATCGCGGAATTTCTCTGGAATTACTAGACATCTCCAAAACTATACTCGTATTCAAAACGGTATAAAACGGAAATGTACCAATGAAAAAACTATCCGTTTCGTACATGTTGACTGCAAGCAAGTCATTGATAAGCGAGGGGTGTTTTAGACCCATAGATATAAGATATAGTTTAAGCGTTCGCAAATTTCCTCGTCCTCCCATTGACTTCCTTATTGGCACGCTAGCCCTAATATGGTCAAAGGGGTGTGGCTCTGAATGAGTTAAGAGAGCCCAGAGCCATCACCACCTTGAACTCCAATATGCACCAATAACTCACCCCCCTCCCCCTCCTCCCACACTGTGCAACATCCTACCCCCTAAGTGCAATATACACAGTGCAATACCCACTCACTAGTCTGACACTGATTGTTATTTTGTATATTGTTCTTATTTTATATATTGTATTGTAACATTGTTTATTGTATAGTATCGTATGTTTCTGTATAGTATTTTACGGTTCTTGTATAGTATTTTATGTTTCTTGTATAGTATTTTATGTTTCTGTATAGTATTTTATGTTTCTCTTTTATTACTCGTGTGATTTTATATTCCACTTCTGCACCTTAAGTTTGAGTCCCAAATCTCGTTGTATGCAAATATAATGACAATAAAGTACAATCGAATCTAATAGCAGGAGAGACATTGGCAGCAAACAGTGCATGTCTACTTGAGCGCAGCAGGCTAATGCCAGCACACCTTGGCCTGCCTGTAGCCCTCTGAGTCGATGATGCAGCAGAGGCGGGAGGACATGAGCCAGCTGAGGGGGAGGTCCAGACAGGACAGGTACTTCCTGAGGACGCCAACGGTCACCAAGGACAGCAGACGACAGTCTGTGGGAGACAACAGACAGAAGAGACCCAGTTAGCCGTTAATGCTATTTAACACTCACTCCCTACTTCCGACAAAGCACAGACTAGTTACTGACACACCCAGGCTCTTCTTCGTGGTCTACATTGTGTGGGATATGGAAAAGCGAGGAACCTTTTCTATACAGCAACTGGCATAATATGTTGCATCTAGAAAGGTTTCAAACCCTTTCAAGTACTTTTACAAGCACTATTTTCCATTTTAAAAGGGCATTTAAAATGATCCAATTCACTTTTAAATGCTGTTTCTTTATTGAAAAAAAAATCGGATCCACTATTTATGGCTTAAAACCAATTTCCGACAATTAGTTACACTTAAGATTAAAAAGTTTATTTATTTGGCTTTCCATGTTCCGTGTGCGTTTGCCATACTATGAGGCTATGCTAAATTACAGGTCATCTCTCTGTGGTGTGTGTGCGTAGGCTGAACGAACAACATCCGGCCCTTTGAGCAAGTTATATTTTGGGAAGGGGGTGAACTTGGGAGCTTTGAATCAAATTCTGCACGCAAATAAAAGTTCTGCGTGTGCGTTCCGTTGGCGGTTAACATACCGTTGCATTCGTTCGGTACACAGTGCGTACCGAATCGAAGGTCCAGTACATAAATGGTTCGGTACAGATATGTGTACCGTTACACCCCTACCTACCAGTGAAAGAGGCTTTCCTTCGGTAAGCTGTTGGAAACGAGCAGACAGCCTAACTGCACATAAAGAGTAAAGAGGCTTAAAGAGTCACACCGGGGCAGACAAATATCTCTATCTATCTATCTCTCTCTCCCTCTCACACACACTCACTCACTCTGCCTCTCTCTCACACACACACTCACTCACTCTGCCTCTCTTTCTCTCTCTCACTCTCTCTCTCTCTCTCTCTCTCTCTCTCACACACACACACACACACACACACACACACACACACACACACACACACACACACACACACACACACACACACACACACACACACACACACACACACACACACACACACACACACACACACACACACACACACACACACACACACACACACACACACACACACACACACACACACACACACACACACACACACACACACACACACACACTCTCCCTCTCTCTCTCTCTCCCTCACACTCATACCAGGGCATACAGTGAAATGCAGTTGGCCATGCCCGCTACGATTGTGCAAGAATACAGTAGTAATAATAGTAAATAGTAATAAAAATAAGTAGAATAGTCATGATAAAATAGAGGTCTTAGAGAGAGAGAGCAAGAGAGAGAGAGAGACCCAGAGAGCTGATCTTCCAAGTTCCAAGTTCAGACAATTTGGAATACCAAAGCCAATATGGAGTTAAGAGATTGATTGAAAATTGTATTAACAGATTGCAGAATGGGTACAATACAGTATAGCTCAATACACACAATTGTTAAGGGGATTCAGACCAGAGAAAGACTTTCGTCTGGTTTACATCAGGGTCCCCCATTTTCAATTCATAACAGAGGGGTTGCGAGTTTGGGTTATTAAAAGGAATGCGTGTTTGTGTGAAACACACACACAATACAACAGTTGTCTGATTTATTGAGATGTATTTCACACTGTACACAGTAAGATCTAGATAAGGCAGGGTCATGGCTGACACCTGACACCACTGTTGTTTTCCAAGCAAAATAAGTGACTTCACACAGCCACCGGAACATTTTGGAAGGAGACGCACACAACTCATTTGAACAGTAGAGGGCGCTCTGTACCAATAAACATCTACTCGGAACAGCTACTGTTCCCTCTCTTTCATTCTCAAACATAACATGCAAACTTGTTGAGATGATGCATTACATTATTATAGCAGGCACATTTTTTTTTACAGTAACACTCTTGAGATATATGAATACTGCTTAATCAAGGAGCAATTAAGTGGAGCTTCAAACTCACCATCAGGTAGTTTCCCAGTAGAGGCAAGATAACTGCAAGTAGAGAAAAAAAAGACATCACTCGGGGAAATTCCAGGGGGGGCACTAATCATGTTGTCAAATTGATTGCACTTTTAAGTAACAGCCAATTTAGAGTATCAATCTGCTCAATTTACCTTTGCTGAACAATATAAACTTGGATCATTTTTATGTATTCATTATTTATTCAAATTATTGGAGATATAATTCATTTTCATAAATTTTTTGTATTTATTTATTTATCTTTTGCTGTAGTGGATAGGTATATTCTTTTTTTATATTGATAGATAACTTATTACATATGAATATGATATTGTAAGGAAGGGGTTCCTGGTATGGGGTTATTGTATTTACTTCTGACATGTTGTATAACTCTTGGTATGGGTTATTGTATTGGGGGAAATGCTCCTTATACTGATACCCTATACAGCCCTACTGATACAGCCTTTCCTTTCGTCTGGCAGGGTGTGATGGTTCCACTACCCATAATGCCACAATGAGATTAAACTTTCTGCCTCGCTGGCTGCAGCCTAAATGGGTAAAAGGTCAACTACTGTAAGCCCCAAGGAAATGCCAAGCTGCAAAGCCAACGGGTGCCAATGGGTGTACTTCTTTCTCTTCAGTGATTGGGTGGCGGTCCTTGAAATTGTAGTAACAACCTGATAATTTCATGGAATTATCATATGCTGCTCATTATAAGTAATGGACTACTGTATGGATGGTCACATTCTAGTATGGGTTGACAGTTTCACCCCCCCCCCCCTCCCCCCCCCCGAACTCTCGTCATCCCATGGTTAATCCGAGTTGATGGAAAGCACGAGGCTTCCTGCATTCGCTTCTACACTATTTTATTTATTTATTTTACACGGGCCGGAAATAGAATCTGAGAGAGCGAAAAACCCTTGGGATTTGGAACATTGAGAAACTAGCGCACGCACATCCTCTCTTGAGTTCCAAACTAATGCAAATCATGGGATGTGATGTGGAGAGCAGCACACAACATCTTATCCACAGAGCTCTACAGACTGGCAGGGAGCCAGGGAGGCTCAGCCAAGGAAGAGACTAATGCTACTAGCAGAGCGGTCAACTGACCTATCCCAAGCCCTTTCAAACTGACCTATCCCAAGCCCTTTCAAACTGACCTATCCCAAGCCCTTTCAAACTGACCTATCCCAAGCCCTTTCAAACTGACCTATCCCAAGCCCTTTCAAACTGACCTATCCCAAGCCTTTTCAAACTGACCTATCCCAAGCCTTTTCAAACTGACCTATCCCAAGCCCTTTCAAACTGACCTATCCCAAGCCCTTTCAAACTGACCTATCCCAAGTCCTTTCAAACTTTGTTTGTCAGAGGAAAGCAACAGAGTTGCGATGGGAGGACCAATAAAAGAGGGTGGGGCTTGAGATATCGGCAATTACGGCATCAGCACAATGCGTCCACTACACTGCTACATGCACACCGCAATGACCCCCCCCCCCCCCCCCCCAGAAATGCAACCTTTATTCCACATGCGTCTGATGCAACTGGCTTGGCTGACCCATCCAGACCGGAACTATCTTCCCATCTCACCAACCCCAGGAACGTGAGATGCTCTCGAGGAGCAAGGCCATGTGCTGTGTGTGTGTTTGGATGACCTCTCAACTGTGTAATAGATCAATTATGCATAGCGTCTCTCTCTCTCTCTCTCTCTTGCAAGAGGGGGGAGGGGAGGGGGGTGGCGTTGATGTGTGCCTGGATGTTTTGCACATGGTGGTGTGTGTCTGTACAGTTTATAATTATAGAGTCTGGGAATGCAGGCTACGGGGCTGTTTTATTGGTGCACGTTCAAGTCTCCAGCGTATCCTGACAGACGGACGGCGTGTGAGGTTTGACGGGTACCTGACTGCGCTGTGGATGGCTATGTGGTTGGCATGGCCGCTCACTCCTCTCCCATCGAAGGTCAACACCTGAAACAACAAAATACAGGGTTCCCACAGACATTGCAAAATGAAATTCAAGGACTTTCAATTACTTTTCCAAGCACTATATTTTCTTTTAAATGTTGTTTTGTTTTATATATATATATATATATATATATATATAAAAAAAAAGAAAATCGGATCCAATATTTATGGCCCCTTGTGCACCCCTGGTCCCTTTTTCTACTTTTTTGAAATATTTTGAGTGTGTGTGTGAGCACAGCGGTGTCTGTGTTTATTATTATTTCATGAAATTGGGTAAATATCTTAATTTTACATATATGTTCATTGTGTGAAAAGCTTATAACATGAAACACTCTAGAAAAATAGTTACAGATTTAGTGCCTTGTTCACCCCTAGTCCCTTTTTGAACTCCCATCCGCGCCAATGTTAAAACGGCATTTTTTACCATTTTTAAATATGCTCTTATTCGTTCAATTCTCGATATATCTTCCCACCCTTTGCATATTCCACGAGCTAAGGACCTTGTATATGCCGGGATGTGCTGTTACCGATGTAAAACTCATGGTGGCGTCATCGCTCCACAGATAACTTTGCCACAATTCAGGGGAGGTGAGATAGGCTGTGGCGGGCTGCCGGTGATTGAAACTCCGGACACAGGTTTTGGGGTGGTGGGGGGGGGAGCGAGTGGATTTTCAAGACAGAACCAGAGGCGAACCGGACCGCGCAGTCCACAGCGCGCCACACGCCGAAACACAAGCCCCCCATAGCCGGCGCGCGCCAATGAGGAAGGAGCAGGTCTGGTTCTCCTCCCACCAGCAAGCAGAGCCCAAGATTCTTGCCGCAGAAACACTTGGAACCGCCCGCAGCACATTTAGGTCAGTTGAGCGCTTAGTAACGTTTCGCCTCAACGCCGTTTCTGGCCGAACTAGTCATCGAATCTTTAATATTTTTTTTGATTCGTATTCAGAGGTAATTCGTCGAGATATTTCTAAATGTTATTTATCAACAAAAAAAATGGTAAATATGGTCAAAAACAACATTTATCTGTTTTTTTCGATGAAAAAACACGTTCTATCAAACAAACACAGGTTTGAGTGGTTATAATTCATAAATATGAGTAATATGTTGAGATATATTGAGATTATGCTATTACTGTTAATCATGGGTAGAAAAATGTTTTAAAAATAGTAAACAGGTAAAATTATATGGCTTTAAACATGATGTATCATTTAAGGACCAAGCCCAGTGAGTTCCACCATTGCTAGGCGTGCACAAGGGTTAAAAACCAATTTCCGACGATTAGTTACACTTTAAATGTATTTCTTGATTCAGAACAATTGAATCATGGATGAACATTCAATGCGAATGGTTGATTTGAATTTCAATGACTTTTTAAGCACCTTGTTAAAAGATTGGCTGTTTTCAAGGAATTCCAGGCCTCGACTTTTTTTTGGTAAAAAAATCAAGCACTTTAAGCACTTCAAGGACCTTGTGCAAACCCTGAAAATAACATCCCATTGTGCCACGGAGGAGACCGTGGGCAGCTGGAATGGAATTTAAACACACACAAGCAAAAAGGAGGAGATTTCTCTCGAGGGCTAATGGAAGGGTTTGTGTGTGTGACAGCGGAGCTGCTTGGCAGGACACAACTGATATTTAAAAAAGCCTTATTCTGCCTGCATGCTTGAGCACCAGAGTAAGGGAAGAACAGAAAAAATAAAAACCAGGTCAAAAGGGAAAGAAAAGGTTGCTTGATTAAAATATCATTGCTGTCGGGTGAAAAACCTTGCAAAACTTTTTCAGGAATTAATAAAAACAACCTCATTTTTAGAAGACATTTGTGTCTTTTTGAAGTTCTCCATTGGGGTTTTGAATGGGTTTTTACGGCCCGGAGGGTGATGAAACTGACTCACATCTTACACATGTCAAGTTTCGATTAAAGTAAAACAATGAAAATCTGCTAAATTGGAGATACAAGGTTTTCACCCGACAGCAGCCACATACAGCATTTGTTAGGTTCAGGTTTAATGTGCCGTGATTATACCTCTGAAGCTAAACAGGAAGGGGGTGACCCCACCCACGGCAAACATTCTCCAACACAGCGGTTCTCAAACTACGGGTCACGACCCAAAGTAAATATGCCTCGTTTTATAAATGTGTATTGATAACATAGTGCTGTAATAAAATGTTCTAATAAATATGCATGATCAAGTTCAACAACGTGTGCTTTTATTTTGATATTCCTTAATTCCACATTGAAATTACGCGATACATTAAGTGTGGGGTCGCCAGAAGAAATCCTAAATAAAATGGGGTTGTGGTATAAAAAAGTTTGAGAACCCACACATGAACTTTGCGTGTGAAAAAGTTTCACTCCTGGTGGGTTACATGTGGAAAACCTATATTAATTTAATATTTCTTGTTACAAGGGAGACAAAAACACATTTCTGTAGAGGGTGGTTTCTGCCAAAACAAGCAAATCATAAAAATTGCCTCAAAAAAGTGAAACTGAGAGATGATTGTTAAATCATGCTTTACTGTTGGGCGGCACGGTGACGCAGTGCACAGCACTGGTGCCACAACGCAAGAAGGTCCTGGGCCTCTCTGTGTGGAGTTAGCACTGGTGCCACAACGCAAGAAGGTCCTGGGCCTCTCTGTGTGGAGTTAGCACTGGTGCCACAAAGCAAGAAGGTCCTGGGCCTCTCTGTGTGGAGTTAGCACTGGTGCCACAAAGCAAGAAGGTCCTGGGCCTCTCTGTGTGGAGTTAGCACTGGTGCCACAAAGCAAGAAGGTCCTGGGCCTCTCTGTGTGGAGTTAGCACTGGTGCCACAACGCAAGAAGGTCCTGGGCCTCTCTGTGTGGAGTTAGCACTGGTGCCACAAAGCAAGAAGGTCCTGGGCCTCTCTGTGTGGAGTTAGCACTGGTGCCACAAAGCAAGAAGGTCCTGGGCCTCTCTGTGTGGAGTTAGCACTGGTGCCACAAAGCAAGAAGGTCCTGGGCCTCTCTGTGTGGAGTTAGCACTGGTGCCACAAAGCAAGAAGGTCCTGGGCCTCTCTGTGTGGAGTTAGCACTGGTGCCACAAAGCAACAAGGTCCTGGGCCTCTCTGTGTGGAGTTAGCACTGGTGCCACAAAGCAAGAAGGTCCTGGGCCTCTCTGTGTGGAGTTAGCACTGGTGTCACAAAGCAACAAGGTCCTGGGCCTCTCTGTGTGGAGTTAGCACTGGTGCCACAAAGCAAGAAGGTCCTGGGCCTCTCTGTGTGGAGTTAGCACTGGTGCCACAAAGCAACAAGGTCCTGGGCCTCTCTGTGTGGAGTTAGCACTGGTGCCACAAAGCAACAAGGTCCTGGGCCTCTCTGTGTGGAGTTAGCACTGGTGCCACACAGCAAGAAGGTCCTGGGCCTCTCTGTGTGGAGTTAGCACTGGTGCCACAAAGCAACAAGGTCCTGGGCCTCTCTGTGTGGAGTTAGCACTGGTGCCACAAAGCAACAAGGTCCTGGGCCTCTCTGTGTGGAGTTAGCACTGGTGCCACACAGCAAGAAGGTCCTGGGCCTCTCTGTGTGGAGTTAGCACTGGTGCCACACAGCAAGAAGGTCCTGGGCCTCTCTGTGTGGAGTTAGCACTGGTGCCACACAGCAAGAAGGTCCTGGGCCTCTCTGTGTGGAGTTAGCACTGGTGTCACAAAGCAAGAAGGTCCTGGGCCTCTCTGTGTGGAGTTAGCACTGGTGTCACAAAGCAAGAAGGTCCTGGACCTCTGTGTGGAGTTAGCACTGGTGCCACACAGCAAGAAGGTCCTGGACCTCTGTGTGGAGTTTGCAACAGGGTTCCCACAGACATTGCAAAATGAAATTCAATGGGAGGCTGGTAATAGCACGCAACGTGTGTCCCTACACACGCTACAATTAAAAAATCAAATGCATATGATAGGTATTATGTTCCATCATGAATGCATGAAAGGGGGGGGGGGGGGGGGGTTCTCTGATCGCCACCAACGGCATACGTTGTGGAGTAACGTTACAGTAACACTTTCGGATCACAATGAAGGCATGCTCGGATCAACGCAAGATTGATATCATATAGCCCTTACCTTGATTAGGATGTGCCCCAAAAAGAATATTCCAATGATCTGATCGCCATTCCAAGTAATTATGTCCATCGTGTCGCCAACATAATCCATCACAAAACACGGACCGGGAGTACTTGATTCTTCTCAATCCGATCGGGACAACCGCTCCACTTGCCCGACAAAGAAAAGTCCGCCCGGTCCCATATAATCTACGCACAGCCCAAGACACAATGTTTCAAAGGTTGCTCGATACCGCCGCCTGGTAGGATGCGGCCGGTACTGCACATTCGGAGTCCCAGTATGTCTTTTACAGGCAACATACAGCTCCCTGACATTGAATAGGGTATTAAAATCGATAAAAATGAAAGACGACTCAGAAACGTGTTAACACGTGATTGGCACTGAATGTGTTAAGCACTTCAAGGACCTTGTGCGAACCCTGTTGCAAGTTATCCCTTATGACCAAGATACTAACTGGAGTTGGTCCACAGACAGTTCAGTCAGTATTTGTGACCACATCATACACCACTCTCTCCTAAAGCTAGAAATCAAAGAACCCTCCAATCTGTGATGTAACATCTGAAGCTCTTACACCCAAATTATGTTTATATTTTAGCATTGCTAGAAGGTCTGAATAATTAAAACCTAATTTGGGTGTAAGAGCTCACACAAAATGTTATGGCCTCATAAAGTCAGAGCCCCATTCATTGTCTATGGAGCAGCCGCAGATTTGACATCCCAGTGACATCAACAATTGACAAATACTGACGCCCGTAACACATCAAGTGCCGTTCAGCAGGGGGCGCTGTGGGCCGTGAGTGCCAGCGCTCTGTTCAATGGGGATAAATGCCGGTTTTTGCTACCTATATTAAATATTATAGCTATGGATCTAATAACAACGTTGATTGTCAGTGAGTTTCTTCCAGTCAACATGCAAAAAACAGATACTTTTTTCATCCATACATTTCCGTTTTATACCGTGGTGAATAGGAGTATAGTTTTAGAGTGATCCTGTGTAATCCCAGGAAACTCCGGCAAACAGCGCTTCACCTTGTCTCTGATGTACTGCAAAAAGAAGAATCCAATTATCTGATCGCCATTCCAAATATCCACAGCAATCCTGTGTCCAACGTTATCCAGCATTGCACATGAACGGGCGGGCGGGGACCCTCGTCGAGGCAACTGTGGTGACCGATTGTCTTGCCGGAGTGTTCAGAACCCGCCCCCACGCCGCAGCTCGGCCGAGAAAACAAACCACATCGTTTCAAATGGAGTGCAATAGCGGCCACAGGGAGAACATGTAAATTCTTAAAGGGCATTCCCCTTTAACTTATTTAAATCTGGACTAGGGATGTCCGATATTATCGGCCTACCGATATTGGCATTAACCGTTTCGTGGCCAACCACGTATATATACGTTATTGGGATCCGACCGTTGGAGGCCAACCACGTATATATACTAGGGCTGTCAGTTGATCACGTTAATTAGATTAATTAATTACACAGCAAATTATCGCGTTATGAAAACCCAACATCTCTGGAAACATGGTTTGCAGCAAACAACTACGAATGGGCATGATTGATAAGCATATAAATTACTGTTAGACTAGTTGGTCCCTGGTCCTAAACCGAGGTCCTGACTGAATCTCGGTCGTTAAAGAATCCAGGACGCCTATCGCAAAGAGTAGGGGGTTGGGGTTCCCCCGACGTTCCTGGCCAAATTCCCAATCAGGTCTCTGACATCAAGGCCACCTAATCATCCCTTCGCCTTAACACATTAATTGCCAAGAACGAGTTAACTCGTTATTGCCCGCCATGCTAATATCGCCAAAAACGATTTAACTCGTTTTTATGATCGTTATTTCTTTTATTCGCTATATCTATTCATAATTCATGGCTGCAGCCTCTGCAGACCCTTCAGACCCTGTCTGAGCTGGCAGACGGTCAACACCGCCCTCTACTGCCTTGCGGAGCTATTGCACTTCATTGGAAACAGTCTGGTGTGTTTTCTGAGCCGATCTGAGCCGTGGGGGCGGGGTTTAAATACTCAGGCGAGGCAGGCCTTTACAACGATGGCATGGAATACTAACCCCGCCCGCCCGTTCATGTGTAACGCCCGGTAATGTCGGGGACAGGATCGCTGTGGATAACTGGTAGGGATGGGTACCGAATTCGGTACTTTTAAAAGGTACCTACCGAAACACGTGATTCACGTGAGATCCAACGGTGCCTACTTTCGGTTATGAGAAAGAAAGAAAAAAAGTCAGATGACGTCACATTTTGTTTACTGCAAAACGAAACCGCATGTTAATGTCAACGGCACAATACATGTTCACATCTAATTTAAAGACATGTGGCAGAGGAAGCAGCGCCCTGACGGCCCTCGATTACTAAGGTAATGGGGACTCGACTCGGACTCAGGCTCTTCTTTGGTGACTCGGACTCGAACACTGGGGACTCGACACTCGACTCAGACTCGAGATGTAGTGACTCGACTACAACATTGCATTCATATTTGATCATGGACATTGATGGGACGGGAGTGGAACTTTGTACAAGCCCTTTGGGCTTCGTTCCCTCCTAGCACTGTTTTTATGTGCTAAATAAATAAATAAACTAAACTAAACTGAACCTACCACATTGATGGAGCGAGCTCTCACGTGCTCCACGACGAGAGAAGAGACCAACGAGATACTCCATTCCGTCTTGGGGTCGTCTGGAAGTTCTCTGGAAAAGAGAAAAGGCCACAGTGAGACATTCTACTTCCACAGGCAATCGTGAATCTTGGTAAGATAAGGTTCCGTCTGAAATTTTGTAAAAAGATTTACTTCTAGAGTTAATTATATTTTACTTTGTATTCTACTTTTACTTCTCCACTGTACTATAATTCTGTGACCTGTATGTCCTCTTCTACTACCTGTACCTCCCCTCCCACCTCCCCCATGCTGTTATGATGCCTGAATTTCCCCAATGGGATCAATAAAGGAATATCTTATCTTACATTGCAACTGTAATGAGACAAATTAATCACCAAATGTTGGACATCTGCAATTGGATGCAGTAAAATCTTGTGCTTCAAAGACCAAAAGCATATTTGTTGTAAATATTATTGTGATACCAGAGATTATAATTTTACAGGGATTAAAAAAAACTGACAAAATGGCTAATAGACAGGGGGAAAACATTTGCATTAACTGAGACACTAATTGACTAAGGGAGGGCAGCTAGTAACCACAAACTATCCTTAGTTAAACTGTTCTCCATACAAACTATACTTACCGTAATTTTCGGACTATAAGCCGCGCCTTTTTCCCCCATTTTTCGACCCTGCGGCTTATATAACGGTGCGGTTTATATGTGACTTGACGTGACCAAACCCAGAAAATGTAAAAATCGAAATATTGCTTTTTTGACTGCATTGAAATGTTATTTATCTGTTCCCTTATTTGCTAAACTTAATACAACTTGTAATTGAGTTAATTCTTGTTATTTGTCCGACAGTATTGTGTCCCAATGCTAATTACATAATATGGTAATTAAACATTAAAACACCTGCGGCTTATAGTCCAGTGCGGTTTATATATGTACACATCATTCAATTTAGCTGCTGCGGCTTATATTCAGGTGCGGCTTATAGTGCAAAAATTACGGTAGTTAACCTGTTCTCCATACAAACTACCCCAGCTAACCTGTTCTCCATACAAACTACCCCAGCTAACCTGTTCTCCATACAAACTACCCCAGCTAACCTGTTCTCCATACAAACTACCCTCAAGATAACCCGGCCGTTATTGATACAAACTACCTTCAGCTAACCTGTTCTCCATACAAACTACCTTCAGCTAACCTGTTCTCCATATAAACTACCTTCAGCTAACCTGTTCTCCATACAAACTACCTTCAGCTAACTTGTTCTCCATACAAACTACCTTCAGCTAACCTGTTCTCCATACAAACTACCTTCAGCTAACCTGTTCTCCGGGCGGCTACGTGGCGTAGTGGGCAAGGCGCTCGCGACGAAATGCTGGAGACGCTGGGCTCGTCAGTTCGAGCCCAGCGCTCCACATTTGCTTTCAGTTTAGCTGGTCGTCCGTACTAATACACATTGGCCGTATTAGGGGGTGGGAAACTGATGGGTGGGGATCGGGCGTTGTGGACAGCGACTCCTACAGGTCGGTTGGTGCGCCTGCGCAGTAGAATCAGGAAGTGTCGGGGGCAGCGCGAGCCTCCCATGCGTTACTCCTCGCCACTGAGAGATCGAGCTGCGCAGGTGAAAAGATGCGACTGCTGTTACCTCAAGTACCGGAGGGGACTTGTGCTATGTATGACTTAGTCCACATTGCAGCCGGCTTGTGGGAGGCAAGAAACAGCGTCCGTGACAGGGGAGGGTTGAATTGGATGATACGAAATTGGGATGGGGGAAAAATATAGAAAATGGGAGAAAAAGTGGAAAAGACTGTTTCAAACTGTATTTTAAATTAGAAAGCAAACAAAATAAAAGAGAAAAATAAATCTCAATTTGGTCAGTATTGTCATTTGGACAAGCAAAGCCATTACTTTAAGTTGCAGGCAAGAAAGACAAGTCTGTCCACTGTCTCTGGTTTTAAAACTGCCCTGTTGCAGGTAAAAAAAATAAAAAATAAAAAAACTATTTTTCGATATCGATTATTAAAATATATCGCGATATTTATCGTTATCGTTATATCGCCCAGCCCTACCTTCAACTAACCTGTTCTCCATACAAACTACCCCAGCTAACCTGTTCTCCATACAAACTACCCCAGCTAACCTGTTCTCCATACAAACTACCCCAGCTAACCTGTTCTCCATACAAACTACCCTCAAGATAACCCGGCCGTTATTGATACAAACTACCTTCAGCTAACCTGTTCTCCATACAAACTACCTTCAGCTAACCTGTTCTCCATATAAACTACCTTCAGCTAACCTGTTCTCCATACAAACTACCTTCAGCTAACCTGTTCTCCATACAAACTACCTTCAGCTAACCTGTTCTCCATACAAACTACCTTCAGCTAACCTGTTATTCATACAAATTACCTTCAGCTAACCTGTTATTCATACAAACTACCTTCAGCTAACCTGTTCGCCATACAAACTACCCTCAGATAACCTGTTCTCCATACAAAATACCTTCAGCTAACCTGTTCTCCATACAAACTACCTTCAGCTAACCTGTTCTCCATACAAACTACCTTCAGCTAACCTGTTCTCCATAGAAACTACCTTCAGCTAACCTGTTATTCATACAAACTACCTTCAGCTAACCTGTTCTCCATACAAACTACCTTCAGCTAACCTGTTCTCCATACAAACTACCTTCAGCTAATCTGTTCGCCATACAAACTACCCCAGCTAACCTGTTCTCCATACAAACTACCTTCAGCTAACCTGTTCTCCATACAAACTACCTTCAACTAGGGCTGGGCGATATGGCAAAAAATCATATCGCGATAACGATATGATAATGTTATATTTCTCGATATCGATAATTATCTAAATTGTTATAAGTATAAAAAAATATAAATTTTTTTAAACAACAGATGTATGTTTATTTTGCAGCAATTCTTTGTCGTTGCCGCCATCTTTAGTGTTATATCCCCTCACACTCCAGTTCTCAGGCTGCAGCTGGTTTAAAAGCGAAAGTAAACTGGCTTCTCTGCTGGCTGTGGCTCCAGGGGAGTTGAACAGTTCTGGCTCTGCTAGTTTATTTTCGATCTTTTGGCGCTTTTTTGGTGGACAAACCACCGCACATGTGCACCGTGACTCGTGACTGGAGTCTAGCTCTGCTAGCACACATAGCCTACTGTGTACAGACGGTTTCAAACTGTATTTTAAATTAGAAAGCAAACAAAATAAAAGAGAAAAATAAATCTCAATTTGGTCAGTATTGTCATTTGGACAAGCAAAGCCATTACTTTAAGTTGCAGGCAAGAAAGACAAGTCTGTCCACTGTCTCTGGTTTTAAAACTGCCCTGTTGCAGGTCACAAAAATATATATGATAGATATTCGATATCGATTATTAAAATATATCGCGATATTTATCGTTATCATTATATCGCCCAGCCCTACCTTCAACTAACCTGTTCTCCATACAAACTACCTTCAGCTAACCTGTTCTCCATACAAACTACCTTCAACTAACCTGTTCTCCATACAAACTACCTTCAGCTAACCTGTTCTCCATACAAACTACCTTCAACTAACCTGTTCTCCATACAAACTACCCTCAGCTAACCTGTTATTCATAAAAACTACCCTCGGCTAACCTGTTATTCATACAAACTACCCCAGCTAACCTGTTCTCCATACAAACTACCCTCAGCTAACCTGTTATTCATACAAACTACCCCAGCTAACCTCCATGCAAACTAACCATCTATGCAGCATCCCACATCATTGGCCAAAAAAGAAAATAAATCCCTGGCTCTCCCTAACTCTCTCTCTCCCTCCCTCTATCCAGAGACATCAAACATTAAAATAAAGAGCGAGGCAGTGAAGCACACAGAGTGATTCAGACTAACTGGGGTCAAGGCGGTTCAGTTGAAAACAAAGTCCTCCTGAGGGCTTCACTTGGAAGGCGGGTGGGGTCGGCTCCGCTCGCAGGTTAACCATTTCTCTGCTCCAGTATTGAACACAGAGACAGCCAGAGAGAGGGAGACTTGATACAGCTGAGGCAAATGGATAGAGATATACCACTGGGAGTGCGTGAATGTGCACGTATTGAACAAAAAAACAAACGAGAAGAAGAGCAAACTCTAGAGAGGGAATAAAATGGGGCTTGGGGGGTTGCTGAGATAAGGGAGAAAGATTAATGACCTTGCATTTCCCTGTACGTTTGGACATAGGTGGTTGTGTGTGTGTGTGTGACAGTGTGTGTGTATGTTGGTGAATAAAGGTTGGCCCTCCTCCCCCTTGGCTCTTAACAATGAAGCAGGACATTGCAGAGCAGGGAAGTGATGGATCAGGACACAAATCAAACGGCTGACATGGGTGTGAGGGTGTGTGAGGGTCAAGCGTAGTGGCAGTGTCACAGGGGTGGGGGGTGGTGTGGGGCCGGGGCAAGGGTCGGTTTCACATGGTCTGCCATCAAGCAGAAAAACCAGACACTTCCATAACAGTGGGCCTGAATCTAGTATTAAATCTAGAATTCTGCCCAAAATAAACTAATATAAAATAATAATAATAATAATAACAACAACATAGGCCTAAAGGAACAAATTTTTTCTGATTGCAACACTGATAATACAATCCATGCAAGTTGTAATGCAAAGAAACCTGAATATGGAACACAACAAAAACATCAAATTTGTATCCTTCATAATCATATCGCTTCAAGTTCATATATATATATATTTTATAGTTTATATTAGAGTTGTTCCGATACCGATACCAGTATCGGAAATGCCTCGATACTGCCTAAAATTCTGGTATCGGTATCGGCGAGTATGCCGAAAGTCTAGCCTCCGATCCCATGACGTAATTTATCTTCTGCGGAGAGTGAGGATTATAAAATGAACGTGTTTTAAAGTGTGATGCTGTTTGTCATTTTAACAGCAGATACACTTTCTTAAATTCCATTGTCCCAGACAGAGCGGTGTGACGGGGAGCTCGGATGTGTTTTGCTTGCTGGTGTTATTATACTGTAGCATTAGTTGAAAAGCTAGCTAGTTGGAACAACATCCGCTTTAACATTACATCAAATCAGATGATCGCCTGTCCTTTCTCCAGGACCTGACATTACTGTCCGTCTATCAACAATAATGCACCCACGGTGAATAGTATTTAAGTCAAGTAGCTACTGACTAGCGTTAGCTGACTAACGTTATCAAATGTCAATTGAGAAAACCTTGCAGGGAAGACGAGCGAAGACAGCTAGCTTAGCTTGATAACGGTACCTTGGCTAAAGTTGGTGCTATTCATAATCCAGCAATAATGGCTGCAGACCTGCAAGCAAAGTACAGCAAGTTCCAAGTGCCAAAGGATAGGAGTCTGAGGCGGAGTCTCAAAAGAGAATGTTGAATATTTATTTTGCATCGAAAATCACAACATGAACGTTCTATCTGCTACTAGCTTACAGACTGGGTAGCGAGTGGAACACCGTCTAATGTCCGTGCGGATCATTGGAGTACGGTATATCTGCAGTGCCGCAGCCCCATACTCATTGATTAATGATACTAATACTAATCTATACAATCACCTGTTGTTGAATAAATACCATTACTTTCTAGTTATTACTAAAAAACAGTATATATAAAACAGTATCTGTAGCTGTTTTAAGCTTAGGTATCGGAATCGGATCGGGAAGGAAAAAATGGTATTGGAACATCTCTAGTTTATATAGTATATTTTTTAAGAACAATCACCTTACACCTTGGCAACTGTAGCGAACCAATGGTGAACAAGAATAGGAAAAATAATTAATGAACAAAAGACAGACACCTGACCTTTTCAAGCAGGATGCAGAGTGCTGTCTTCACTATGGCAACAGAGTAAAACGACCTAGAGTAACTTCCTGCCCCCCCCCCCCCCCCCCCCCCCCCATGTAGCTTTGCATGTGGATGTCTATAATTGCTTGCAGGCATCTGTACGCAGCTGTTGAACTTGGCCCACTTTAGCCCAGTACAGGGATTCTGCATGTTAGAGAGAGAGAGAGAGAGAGAGAGAGAGAGAGAGAGAGAGAGAGAGAGAGAGAGAGGAGAGAGAGAGAGAGAGAGAGTTTGTGTGTGAGAGGGAGAGAGAATGAGTGTGAGGAGAGAGAGAGAGGTAGAGAGTGAGAGAGTTTGTGTGTGAGAGGGAGAGAGAATGAGTGTGAGGGAGAGAGGTAGAGAGTGAGAGTGAGAGAGAGAGAGGAGAGAGAGAGGGAGGGAGAGGGGAACAGAGTTTGTGTGTGTGAGAGTGAGAGAATGAGTGTGAGAGAGAGGTAGAGAGAGAGAGAAGAGAGAGAGAAGAGAGAGAGAGAGAGAGAGAGAGAGAGAGATAGAGAGGGGGGCTTGTTTAGTCTAGTCACATGGCCTATAGGCCTCTAAAGCTGCGGGCCTCTGTCCCCACAGTCTGCTCATTACTGCACTACTGGGAGGGCTGTGGTGGCGATCATTCACCATTATCCTTTATCATATCAGTATCGTATTGTGATGTGCACAACTCTGTCATATAAATGAGTAATAGCAACCGCATATTAACACTTTAATCGCCGGGAACGCCGTAACTCGTCTTTGCTCGCCATGCTCATTCTGCCGAAGACGCCGTAACTCGTCTTTGATATCAATATTTCAAAAATCTGTGATCGAAATCATATTTCTCCTCCGGAGACATGAGATGTACTGGTGAGCTCCACTCAACTGTCTAACGGTTCAAGAGCGCCATCTGGTGGCCGATCGGCAGATCGGCCAACAGGAAGTGACGCGCCAAACAGGAAGTGCTCATCCATATTTCGTCCGGGCACTCGCGATCGTTAGCCGGACTCCATCTCAACACACTGGATAATCAATCGCTCGCCCTAACTCAATAAACAACGTTATTTGGACGTATATAGTATTATACAACCTGGAAATGGTTAATCTATATCAACATCCCATAATCGAAAACTGTCTACTCCAAGCTGATCGTCCAACGGCGCGAGGAAGATACGGTAAGATCCAGCGTTATTTTCTAACGTGTTCCATATAAACTGCTCTGATGACCATATGACCCACACTAGACAAATGATATAACGTTGCCCACGGAATTATAAACGACCCCCCGCCCATCCGGTCAATATCAGATGATACGTAGTAACTTCTAGAAGTACCTCCAGTTGAAATTTTTCATCTGGCACCGATCGCTACCAAACTGTATTTGATCATCAATATAATGCATTTAGGGCTATAAATCAAGTTCTGGAGAAAGCTGCAGAAAACGATAAAAACATACTTATACTTTAGACCATATTTTAGTATGAATATGTGAATGAAAAAGTATAACGTTGCTACACCCTGAACAATGGATATAGGACATTGAATGGGCCATAATAATGTCAATTTAACAATAGAATTTAAAAAGTTATAGCCCTGCAAAGAAGGGGAACTTCTCCATAGACAAATAGAGCTGGCTAGGGATGGTAAATTATGAATTTAACCATGGCGATCAAAGTGTTAACTCAAAGATTTCTCTCAAAATTAGATCTTCAATATTTGAGGAGATGTCATTTGAAAATAACAAGATTTATTTTATATCACATTTTACATCATCATGCATTTACATTTATGTTTTGCATAGGGCTGGGCGATATAACGATAACTATCGCGATAAATTATTTCCTCGAAATAAACATGAAACGTGGTCGCAAAGTTTCTATATATCGATTTTCCAAGCTTGGATATGAGCACACGCACTAACAACCAATCAGTGAAGGAGATGGCGACAGCGAAGGAGACCTGCGGTGCACCTCTGGGTAGTAAACAAGGCTGGCTAGGATCATTAGCTTACACGCCGCTATTTTATAGTTTATGTGCGGAGTGGGTGTGTGGCGTCCCCCAGGGCTCGGTTTTAGGACCCCTTCTCTTCTCCCTCTACACTAAATCACTGGGTAACATTATCACGTCTCATGGCTTCTCCTACCATTGTTATGCCGACGATACTCAACTCTTCCTCTCCTTCCCTCCCTCAGATATCCACGTCTCTGTGCGGATCTCGGCCTGTCTGTCCGACATCTCAGCCTGGATGACGTCCAACCACCTCAAACTGAACCTAAGCAAAACAGAATTGCTCCACCTGCCGGCCAAATCCTCCCCCCTAACCGACCTTTCAATCACAGTCGAGAATGCAGCTGTGACTGCGTCCCCGACCGCCAAGAACCTTGGTGTTGTCCTCGACGACCAGTTGAACTTCTCTGCTCACATCGCAGCGACGACCAGAACCTGCCGATTCCTCCTGAGCAACGTCAGAAGGATACGCCCCTTCCTGACAAAAGAAGCCACCCAACTCCTCGTCCAATCAACAGTCATCTCCCGCCTCGACTACTGCAATGCACTGCTCGCTGGCCTCCCGGCCACTGCCACTAAGCCTCTTCAACTCATTCAGAACGCAGCGGCCCGCCTGATCTCAAACCTACCGAAGTCGGCCCATGTCACCCCACTTCTTAGGGACCTGCACTGGCTCCCCATTGCTGCACGAATCCGCTTCAAGGCCCTCGACCTAGCATACCGTGCGGCAAAGGGAACCGCTCCCGCCTACCTCCGGTCAATGGTCTCTAACTACACACCCTCAAGACCCCTACGCTCTGCATCTTCTGGCCGCCTCAGACCTACTCCTATCCAAGCTCCGGGAGGGTCATCAAAGAGAAGTCGCCTATTCTCAGTCCTTGCCCCACAATGGTGGAATGAACTACCCACCCCAGTTAGGACAGCCGAATCACGTCCAATCTTTCGCCGTCGGCTAAAGACGCACTTCTTCAACCATTATCTGAATAAAAAAAAAAAAAAAAAAATCTAACCCTAACTAACCGTACTGTCATGCACTTGTCCTAATAAACTAACCTACACTGTAGCACTCAACACTTTGATGAACATTGTTGCTCAGCTGATAGAGTTGTGCCCTTCCTGATGGCTTGTCGTACAGAACTTGTAAGTCGCTTTGGATAAAAGCGTCAGCTAAATGACTAAATGTAAATGTAAATGTAAATGGCGTGAATTCTGAGGCCACGGTTCGAGTAGTGTGGGGTATGCCGTGGACGTTGTTGCAATGTATTGGGGCGGAACGGAGTATTTTAGGGTGATAGTTAGTACATTGGAAACAAGGCTGGCTAGGATCATTAGCTTGCACGCAGCTATTTTATAGTTTACGTGCGGAGTGGGTGTGTGGCGTGAATTCTGAGGCCACGGTTGCAATGTATTGGGGCGGAACGCAGTATTTTAGGGTGATAGTACATTGTCATGGGATACACCGCTTGCTCTGGCTAACTGTTAGTTCCATTCTTATAATGCATATGATCCAGTGGCGGTAGGTTACCCCCTGGTGGAATATAATAATCTATGAGAATAATCTAGAAGAACGTGCGCGGACTGATGGCGACATCAACTTGAGACATTCGCAGCAGCCAAACAAGTGAGTCTATTAATAGCCCGTCCATCGGCGCCGGGCATAAGAAGTTAATTCAGGGGTCGGCAACCTGCGGCTCCGAGGCCGCATGCGGCTCTTTAGCCAATCAGCTGTGGCTCCCTGGCCCCAAAAAATAAAATAAAAAAAATTATTAAAAAAAGATTTTTTACTTTTTTTTTTTTTTTTTTTTAGATCGATGTCATACTGTGACACTGAAATGAAAACATATTTCATCAACTAAGATATTTAGTCAACAAAACTAAGGCTTACCTGTATGCCTGATATGTGGTGCGAAATTTGCGAACAACGAAAAATTTACTTTTTATTTGATAGATTTTCCACAAATAAGGGAAGGACTCTAATAGAGCTGCATAGTTCAGGGTTTTATTTCAAAGTAGGTCTACAGATGCCAGTGTTTTTTCACCTTTTCTGTGTTTTATTTCAAAGTAGGTCTACACATGGTAGTCTTTTTTCAAAGTGGACTACCGTACTTTTCGCACTATAAGCTGCACCCGACTATAAGCCGCAGCAGCTAAATTGAATGATGTGTACATATATAAGCCGCACTGGACTATAAGCCGCAGGTGTTTTAATGTTTAATTACCATATGTAAGGGTTCGTGCACAGAGGGGATTGTCACAATACTGTCGGACAAATAACAAGAATTAACTCATTTACAAGTTGTATTAAGTTTAGCAAATAAGGGAACAGATAAATAACATTTCAATGCAGTAAAAAAAGCAATATTTTAGGGTTTGGTCCACATATAAGCCGCACCGTTATATAAGCCGCAGGGTCGAAAAATGGGGAAAAAAGCCGCGGCTTATAGTCCGAAAAGTACGGTACTTTTTATTTTATAAATGTTCCACAAATAAGGGAAGGACTCAAATATACCTGAATAGTTCAGGGTTTTATTTCAAAGTCGGTCTACAGACACCAGTGTTTTGTCTCCTCTTCTGTGTTTTATTTAAAAATATGTCTACACAGCCAGTATTTTTTTCCCTCTTCATAAGAGTTTGAGGTTTTCCTTTGTTATACAGGTAAAAACAGCAATAAAAAGTCAAAATGTTTCTTTTTGTTGCTTTATAATCCCATTAATGCAACCAACTGTGTGCTATAAGTATAAAGTATAATAAATCGCAAATTACTTTGGGTATGCAATTGTTAGGCGTTTTATGCTAAATGTGGGGTATGCTTGGGGATATATAAAACGTTATACACCGTGTTTATCTTCATTTTAAGAGTAAATAGTTGTGCGGCTCCCTGAGCATTTTATTTTGTGGGACGGGGGAAAAGTGGCTCTTTTGATAGTAAAGGTTGCTGACCCCTGAGTTAATTAAACTTGACAGAAATTATATCGACGATAATTATCGATATCGAGTGATATGAAAATAATTTTATAATTGTATCGCGATAACGTTTTTGGCCATATCGCCCAGCCCTAGTTTTGCATAATGTTCACATGAAAAAAAATCCAGATGATTATAGTGATATTAACTTATTTTATATTGCCCATCTACTTGGATCCACTTCATTCCGAAGTGTGCCGAACGCACAATTGGAGGTGGGCTCCCCACGCTCCAGGACATTTACAACAACTGTTGCAGGGGCAAGGCTAAGAGAATAATCAAAGACTCTAGTCACCCAAACAACTGCCTCTTTTAACTGCTGCGGTCAGGCAAGCGATACCGGAGTCTCATGGCCAGTACAGAGAGACTCAGAAGGAGCTTCTATCCCCAGCCCAGGCCATCAGGATGCTCAACGACAATATGTAACAACCCATCATCTACACTCACTTTAAATAAACACTCACCGTAACACCCACTTTACTCACGTTAGACACTTTAACACACTTTATATTTATTAGTAAAGAGATTTGCACTACAATTCATACCTCATTGCACCTTACATTGTACCTCATCGCATTTCTGCATTGTATCTCACTGTTACTCTTTTTTACTCTGTATTGTATATACAGTATGTATATTGACTGAACACTTTTAGTTTATGTACTTTTGACTTTTTCTATTTTATACTTTTTATCTATTTTATCTAGCACACTCCCAGGAGCTCATACAGAAAAAAGCATTTCATGGAAAAGTATTCTGTATTTTACTATGACAACTAATAAACAAACTTGAAACTTGATTCTGCCATTATGCCCACAGTATGACTAGGGATGGGTACCTTTCACATTTGAACCGATACGGTACCGGTACCTGTGAATCGATACCGGTACCCAACGTTACCTTTTTTCTGTACTTTAGTCTCAAATTTTTTTATTTACCTACCTCAGTCTTAAAAAAAATCCTAACTTCAAATAACTACAATTTCGACAGTTTTCGGCTTGCCATTGCTCCGACTGCTTTGTTGTTGAATCAAGTCTAATCCTAGGTAAGCATATATTGTGCGTGTGAACGTTGACATGAAAAGAAAAAAGGTAAAATATATATATATATATTTTTCTGTATCTCACTTGAATTGATACTCGGTAGTACCGACGTGTTTCGGTTCGGTACCTCAAAAGTACCGAATTCGGTACCCATCCCTAATATGACCTCATAATAAATGTGAAATGTGTCATAGGTGGCCTATACCTAGTCGTAACATATATAGATTTAAAGAACCTTCATAGATTTGACTGGTTTTACAATTTATTTTTTTTAATTTATTTATCAATTAAGTAAAAAAAAAAATCTTTATTATTCTTACATGTAGGTTACGGTGAAAACTCAATGTAGTTTAATTGACAGTTACTAAAGATAATCCACAGACCTCATTGTGAACAGTTTCATTCAGACATTTTTTTTACCAAAGAAAACCCACGTGATACTTCTTAATGAAATGAGGTCTGTGGATTATCTTGAGTAGCCCTGTCAGGATTTCTGGAAAGATGTCTGTGGTAGAAATTGTATGTTTCCCCTCCCTCCCATTTGTCATCGCCCCCCCACACCCGTCTCCCTTGATCAATCCCTTTGTCCCCTGATCAATCAGTAACCCCCCCCCCCCCTTCCGGTATAACCTGGTTACCTGGTCACACGGCCACACCGCTTCCTGCCATGCATAAAATATTGACGTATTCTGTGTCTCGGGGAGCTCATCATGGACCCCCCACCACCCCCGGCCAGGGGCTCATTGAGTCTTCTCAAGCCAAATCCCCTATTTGACCTGTTGTGGAATAATTCAAATGAGCCATGATAATACATTTGTAACAACCAACTATGGACGAAGTTAATTATTTCCACCACAATGTCAAATGTATTTTTCCCCCCACAAACCCAATGCCATTCAGGTGCGCTGCGCCTTTAATACATTTGGTTTTCCAATCTCCATGTTTGTGACAAGAAATATATATAAAAACATTTTTACTGATCAGTTATCTGAATTATCCTATTTCCTCAGTGTACACAGAAAACTCAAAATAGTCAAAATTACCGTATTTTGTATTGTAGTGTCCAATTGGAATTGAGAGATGTTAGTGTTTTGACTGACTAAATATTACTTATCTCTTAATCCGTCATTAAATATTTTGTATGGATTATTATTACATTTATCTGATTAAAAAAACATGGACGTTTCAAACTTGCAAAACTGTCAATAATTTCCAATTAAAGATCTAATTATACCTCAAATGTATTGTTGCAGAAGCTTACCGAGAAGGGAGAGGTGGTGGAAAAGGTGTATTAAAAGAAGAAGCCGACAGATCAGACTAGGAGGGAATAATACATGGAGAAAGGGGGGGGGGGGAAGAGATAAAGAAAAATAAAGTCTAGGCGAGCGGTTCTCAAACTACGGGTCGCGACCCAAAGTGGGGTTGTGGGTAGGTGACAGTGGTTGTGCATTGCCAAGTAAAAAAAACTCTTAACTGGCGCCCCCAAAAGTGGCAATTTTTTAACTTTAACTTGAGGACTGCATACCTTTTTTTGCAAACCAAATACAAATACTATACTTATAGCACATGCATGGTAAATGGCTGCTTTTTTATATAGCGCTTTTATCCAAAGCGCTTTACATTTTGTTCCTCACATTTTACCCATTCACTCACACATTCACACACCGACGGCGAAGGCAACCATGCAAGGTGCCAACCTGCTCATCGGGTGCAATTAGGGGTTAACTTCCCAACCTTTATTCCCCAGAGCCCCACGATTCCTTGGAGACATAGGAATAATGATATGATATAAAGGTATACTGGTCCGTCAGCGAGGAGATAGCCCACAGCGGATAGCCATTAAATGCCATTTGAGAATATAGGCTATTAAGGCAAAACGACGGCCTATAGCCTATACATATTATTTAATGTTTTCATAAGCGTAAAGATACAAGGACAACAGTTATATTAACGATCAAGTTAGTTTACTGTATGCAGGCGCGGGGCTCTGTGTGACATGTTGCGTTATGCGCAAATTACTGTTGCATAATGTAGGCTATGCATATATAATTTATATAGGCTATACCTAATACCGACATCAAAATAGATTGTATGCCTCTACAAATCATATTAAACCATGCAGGTAGAAAATTGACGGAGAACTTTAATCCCTGGGTAATCGAACTTTAAAAGAACAAAGCGAAAAGGGGCATTCATATTTCAGCATGGTTATTATTAATGACACCAACGCCAAACAGTGGTTAACGGTCTTTATTAGTGTTTGCGCTGCCCAGGCAGCAATGGTCTTTAGGAAGTTAATAGATATCATATCCGACTGTTTCCGACATCACCGTGTACATGTCGCATATTTCTCCCAGGCGTTCGCTCGGTTTAGTCCACTTTTCCACATTTCATGGGGGTGTTTCATTACCGTATATGGTTAATTACGGGCGGTTCTATATGCAAATACATAAAACCGTGTGATCAAGTGATATTTATCAACACAGAGTACTTGCAGGTGTGCGTGGGACACGTCTACGCACGTGTGATAAATCCCGATTTTTCTGTACGTACACACATTCTAAATTCTGTGCTTAAGAACGAAAATAGAACACTTTCTAAGAATTTGAACAAAACAGAGGATATGGAGAGGGCTTCAGCGTTCTTATTTTGTTTCAGGTAGGTGCTCTTTGGATTAAATCCGGGGTAGGATTCGCTTATAAAAGAAAGGTTGAGATCCAAGGCAGCTCTACAATTTTTTAAAAAGCCTTTATTTATTGGCTTACATCATTTAGAAAAATCTTTTTAAAAAAAACAGACATGTTTCAGCCTACATGGCCTCAACACCCTGAAGAAGGCCATGTAGGCCGAAACATGTCGGTTTTTTAAAAAGATTTTTCTAAATAATGTAAGCCAATAAATAAAGGCTTTTTAAAAAATTGTAGAGCTGCCTTGGATCTCAACCTTACTTTCTAAGAATTGTTGATAAATGAGGGCCCTGGACCGCGGGGCTCCCCGGCCACCTCCTCCCACCCAACGGCACACAGCCACACACACACACACACAGCTTCGATCGGGGTAGAAAGAAATATCAGATCAACCCAAGATTTTATATATAGAGTTCTTACCTGGTATCTGATGTAATGCAAAAGAAATAATCCAATTATCTGATCGCCATTCCAAATACTGCTCGTGGAGGTCCGTCCAACATTACAGAGCATTACACATGAACGGGCGGGCGGGGTTACTGTTCCATGCCATTGTTGCAAAGGCCTACCTCGCCTGAGCACCTAAACCCCGCCCGCACGGCTCGGAACGTCCCAGAAAAGAAACTACACCATTTCCAATGGAGTGCAATACCAGCTGGAAGGCATAGGCGGAGGTATTTGCCCTTTTGCGAGCTCAGACCCATTCCCAATGATAACATCAGGCTGGATGGATGAAAATTAATGGATATAGCTAATAAAAGAAATAACGATTAAAACCTGAGTTTTCTCGTGATTGGCGCTGAACGGTTGGCGAGTTAACCCGACTTTTCTCGTGGCTCGAGTCCGGGATATGAAAATAAATCCTGATTTCATCTGTGAGTTCTAAACTGTATGGAAACGTGAAGTTAGCTCATGCAACTGGAAAACGGACGTCTCGTCATTTAATGAACAGAGTTAAAAATGATCATGCCCCTTTTTTTCCCCCACGGTTGCCGCGGTTGTCTGTTCTCCATCCGCGGGTGCCTTGACACACCGAGGGATTGCGGTGATGCGGTTACCGTGTCAGGCTAGTTCAGAGCACAAGTTCAGCTATTCCACCTCTTAATTACATTATTCATTGGCCTAGACCAGGGGTTCTCAAACTGTTTTATACCATGACCCCATTTTATTTAGGAATTAGGATGCTTTTTTTTTTTGGCGACCCCACACTTAATTTATCGCAGAATTTCAATGTGGAATTAAGGAATATCAAAATAAAAGCACACGTTGTTGAACTTGATCATGCATATTTATTAGAAATGTATTACAGCACTATGTTATCAATACACATTTATAAAACGAGGCATATTTAACCAGAATATGTTGCCAGAACATATAAAATAGAAGGGCCTTCTTGGCGACCTCTAATATATATATAGAATTAAAGCCATATTTGTTGCCTGTCGATTGCCGTTTCAGGCAACAAAATCCGTTCAGCGGTTCTCGAGTTACATGCCGATTACATGTGAGGCGTGTGCCAAAGACTTTAAATTTTTTCGAATACCACTCCCGAGGCTCTAGCTCCGTCAATCATTTGGCGATCGAGAATTCTTGGACAGGGTTGTATCCAATGAGTGTGGCTTTCCAATGATACCCCACATGGGGTTGAGTGAATCAGGGATCTAGGTGAAAAGTCACAAGCGTAAACAGGAAGTAAAAAATGCGCCGAATGCATTGAAGTCTATGAGAAAATGGAAAGCTGCAGACCTTTTTTTTCTCACATTTTACCAAAATCGCTCTATATCACTCATTTCTGAACGTATTTTTATGATATTTGGACATGTACTACACAAAATTTCAGGCTATGGACCCAGTTTCTTTTGGAAATATACTTTTGGATATTGCAACTACTACAGAAAAACGTGAGTAACAAGTTTTTCTACAACTCAAGTTCAGACCTATGTTACTCTATTTAGTCTATTTCATTAGCACTAAAAGTGAATTTTCTTTATTGTATCAGAAACTTAAGAATGTTATCTTTCAAAAGAGACCAGGCTCGGGCGGCTGGGTGGCGCAGCGGACATTGCGCTCGTCACCAACGCAAGAGACACCGGGTTCGAATCCGGCTGTCGGCGTTGCCTCCGGCTTGGGCCGGCCGTCATACTAACTCGATTGGCAGAGTTAGCGGGTGGGAAGTCGAAGGGTGGTAGTCTGGTCGTTGTGAACAGCGACTCCTACAGGTCGGTTGGGGCGCCTGCACAGCAAAGTCAGGAAAATGGCGGGGGCAGTGTGAGCCTCCTACACGTTACTCCTCGCCAAATGAGAGTCCGCGCTGGCAGGTGAAAAGATGTGACAGGCTGCCTCCACATGTATCGGAGGGGACATTTGATGCAAGGCTTCTATCCTCCCTACAACCGGCCAGTGGGGGGCATATGCGAGCAACGATCAGGACAGGGGAGGGAGAATTGGCACGAGAGGTAAAAATTGGGATGGGGAGAAAAATCACAGAAAAAAGGAGGAGAAAAAGTAGAAAAAAAAAAAAGACCAGGCTCATGCATAGGGGGCGACAGTGGCTTGGGAGGTAGAGCAATCGTCTGGCAATGCGGAGCTTCCCGGTTCGATTCCCGCTCCTCCCGGGCAGCGTGTCAATATGTCCTTGAGCAAGACACTAATGGAAACCCTTGCTATAGCCTATCCTAGGCTATTTTATTTACAGTAGTATTTATGATTTGTTTCCATAGCCGGTCTCAGTTATGCTGTGGCTGAGATGGGTCGGGATTAATGAAGCTGATAGGAGACTGCTTCCCGGCTACGAATTAAAGCCACGATTGAAAATAATGTACTTCCTTCTTGACAATAGCATATACTATAACAATAATACGAGAGTAGAACAATGAATCTCACTGCCATGTAGCCTATGTATAGCCTGCCTATCATATTTATACATTGTGTCTGTCCACTATGTTTGTAACTTTGTTATTTTCCCCCCCTATGTAAAGCGACCTTGGGTCTCTTGAAAGGCGCTATATAAAATGAAGCCATTATTATTATTATTATTATTATTATTATTATTATTATTATTATTATTATTATTATTATTATTATTATTATTATTATTATTATCACGTCTGTGCGGGAGCTCACAAATAGACTGTCTTAGTCTCAGTGAAGTTTCAACGGAGGTCATCTATTCTAACCAACAAATTGAAGTAGAAAGCGTTTCGTTGTGAGTGACCAATCTTATTTGGAAACATGACACAAAATAATAGTATTTCGCTTTTTATTTTAAACAATATTTAATCGCGTTTGGAGGTGGGTGTTCTGCGTCTGCCCCCCCCCCCCCCCCCGTGCCAAACAAGCAGGCCAACCTCTTGTTCGCGCGTGAGCCCGTTATAATTACACTACTGTCGCTATTTTACAATTAACTATAATGAATTACGGGTCCCCTTATACAGAACACGCCAGTGTAATGCACTAAAGCTTATTTCCGTGCTGCAGACTGCAGTCTTCATATTCTACCGCAGGTACGCATGCCCTGAGCTGTGTGTAAATATACGCACAAAGTCAAGCACACGTTCAAATTGATAAGTCACACACTTTGCTTAGAAATGATCATACGCACGGTTACGCACATATCTGTGCGTATGCACCATTGATAAATGAGGGCCCAGGGCTCTTTTCATTCTTGTATGAGGAAGGATGGTAGTGATGATCTAGCGTTGATTTCAGGAAGATTCGATAATCAGGCGAAAAATTACAACGTGTTTAGTAGGGATGGGTACCAAATTCTGTACTAAAAAAGTCTGATGACGTCACGTTTTGTTTACCGCAAAACGAACGTTAATGTCAATGGCATAATACATGTTTTCAAACTCTTTGGGTGTTTGCAATTCATGGGGAGTGTATATGTCTCTGATATCTTGGTACAGTGGGCACACTGGGCAGGTTGTTAGAAAGTGTAGCTCATTTTCCACCTCTGCTCTTGAAACACTACTAACGTTAGCTCCAAAGAGTCCAAACTTCCACCCCTTTCGAAAGTTTATTTTGTTATCTGCTCGCGCTGCGTTTTCTTTTTAGCGGTCGGCTTATTCCTTCCATAGTTTCACATATTTGTAACTTATTTAACGTTATAGCTAACGTTAGCTAATCGTCGGGCATAACGTTAGCTCCCTAACTGTAACTGAGGGGTACAATTCCCTGACTGTATTGATAAGTATGGTATCATTAAACCACTACCGTCTTATGTACTTTAATTACTGGCCATACAGTACATGATATATAAATATGATGAACACTTCCCACAATGAATCGGTTCCACACAAAGTTGTAATTAAGTATTTATTGCAGCAAAAGGTACATAATATACTTCTCTATTTTACTTTGGATGCGCTTATAAGGCAAAGGAATGTGCGTAGGCAAATCAATAATGAATGTCCATTCTCTGGTTACGCAGGAGGTAATTATACAACCTGAATCTTAGGGAATTATATCTATGGTACACTAGTAATATATAGCGGGAGATACTGGAAGGGTCCCCCCGGTTGTAAGCCAGCAGGGGTAGAGGATCTGTCGGTAGTAGAGCCTGGGTCAACGATGATAAGGAGACTCCGAGTACGGGAGACGGTGCAATAAGATCTTGATCCACAGACGAATACAGCTGTTCTCCGTAGCCTGTAGATCCACAGGGAAGAAAGCTAGCCTGCCTCAGGCTCTCTGAGGCGCAGACTCGACGTGGCTCCTCACAGGGTAAATCCCACACACGTGTAGGCGTCGGCGATTCTCCGCTCCATTAATCACAGGACCAAAAGCAAATATAATCCAGCCGCAAAGGGCTATGTAGTCGTCGAGTAGATTAATCCAGTGTACATGTCCACACGGTTCTCGTCTAGGGCTCCTCGGGTGAAAGCGCCATGAAAGCAGCCCAGCCTGGATAAGCTCTCTAGCTGATACGAGGAAGCGTTGGTGATGCTGGTCACTGTAGAACTTTAGCCGCACGATACACTATACACAAATAGACTATTACTGACTTAATAGAAATATGTCGCACTCAACGGTATAGCGCCAAACTCTGACAATTCAGTTATTAATTCGCACGCGGTCTCAATGCTCTTATTTGGGGCCAAACAGGCCATACTTCACCGCACGGAGTATCGTGGGTGAGGCTTCAACTTATTGGGTAACATACTTCTGTATTCACCTGCGCCATATTTATATGCACGGCGAACAATCTAGTGCCAACCTCATTTCTGTCTCGTATTCTTGGGCAAGGCCGGGCATGTACAGACATGTCTTGACGGTGGCTTTGAACCTGACTCTGGAGGCATGGCCTTGGCGCCTGTGGACCGCTGTCCAATAGGAGAATGAAATATTATGGTCTGTACTAGGCTAAAGGGATATTCCGTGTATATGTACAAGGAATATACAAGGGATATCAAACGATATACAAATATTATGCAATATATATCAATCAATAAATATATATATTCGGTTTAATCTGATCCTTTGTAACACTAACGTTAGCAAGCGCAGTCAGGAGGACAGAAGAGTACCGGATGTGACGTCGGTAAACAAGCCACAGGCTGTTATGTAAGACGCACAATATATGCTTACTTAGGATTTGACTTGATTCAACAACAAAGCAGTCGGGGCAATGGCAAGCCAAAAACGGTCGAAAATGTGGTTACTTGAAGTTTGGATTTTATTTTTTTCACAACTGAGGTAGGTAGATTACATTTTTAGAGACTAAAGTACCGAAAAAAGGTACCGTTGGGTACCGGTATCGATTCACAGGTACCGGTACCGTATCGGTTCAAATGTGAACGGTACCCATCCCTAGTGTTTAGTGTATTCCACTGAAGGGCTATTATCACGTCTTTTCCTGGAATTACTCAGAAGCACCCAAACTATATTCATATTCAAAACGGTATAAAACGGAAATGTACAGATGAAAAAACAATCTGTTTCGTGGATGTTGACTGGAAGCAACTCACTGACAGCCGACGGGTGTATTAGACCCATAGATATAATATAAGATATATTTTAAGCACTCGCAAGTGAACAAAGCGCCCGATTGACTTACAGCGCTGGCCTTATAGCGCCCTCTGGCGCCCTGACCCGTGGCGCAGAATGAGTTCATCTGAACAGTAGTGGAGTACAGGGGAGCGTTCTCCCTCCCGGGCCGAAGTGCCGGTCATGTAACTTGCTCAATGTTATTGACTAACGTTACACGCAAATCAAGTGCTGCCTCTCTCTACCGACCCCGCTACACTCTGACTAACCCCTACGCTCACTTTGTTAACGTTATCATAGCTATTATGATCTGTAATGTCAACTGGATAACGTTAGCTTTGTTTGCAAACGTTAGCGTTCGCTATCTATAATGTTAGCTATTAGGCTAGCTATCTATAACGTTAGCTATTGGCTAGTTTCCCCCAATGATTGATGACACAAGTTGTGATATTTAACTAGCTATGTATGTGCATTCAAATTCACTAACGTTAAAATAGTGTTATAATAACGTTAAATGTTCACTCAAATAACGTTAGTTTTAAGTTGGAGAAGGGACGTGTGACTGCTTGCTGCTTGCGTAGACCTACAGGGAACAAACTTAACTTTTTGACTTACCAGCCATTTGGCTGGTAGATTTTTAAAAGTACCAGCCGGGCAGATTTTTTACCAGCCAAAAATTATAAATAGCTTTTTAGTATATCGCCATGTGTTATTATTACATATAATACTCTCATATGCTATTTTCAATTAATATCATAAACAACATAAGGAATATTAGCATAATTTTGAGTGGACTGAAGGAATGAGTCAGCGTTAATAGTTTTAAATGCAAATAATTTATTGAAACATAGAAGTGGGGTCGGGACACACACACACACACACTGTGTTTCAACTCACCACCCCCGCATCATATTGTAGTCCGTCTTCAAACTTCCACTCCTCTCGGAACTTTTTTATATTTGAATATCAACATTATCTGTCCATCCTCAGTAATCCTCAGTTTACTATAATATACTCCTGTCCTGAGTCCTGACTAGTGACTCCGTCGTCTTTCCAAACGCACGCACACACACACACAGGGAAGGGGAGAGTGCCCCCCCCCCCCCCCCATTTCCCTTTCCTCAGTGCTGTTCACTATGGCTCTGCCTCGTTAGCTTACGTTAACGTTGTAGTGATTGGTACATAAACGTTAATTTCGGGCGATGTGGGCATAAAGGAATGGCGACGGTGCAAAGCATGTAGCTGCATTGGACTCGTTGTGAGAAGAAAAAAAACATCACAGACTTCTTTTGCGTCTGTAGGCGCACTGCTGTGTTAACGCTGCTGTGTTAACGCTGCTCTGTTTTCAAGAAAGTGAAACACGGAGTGGGCGGATATCATATGACTCGCGGAGTTGGTTTTTCAAAATAAGAGTATCATATGAACCTGAACGTTGCTAGCTGCCGGAGCCCAGATATTATGACTGGAGCTGCGCTTGGGGCGGCAATGAGACCCGCACAGGATTTTCAAAATAAGAGTATCGATATGAACTACACGCCAGCTGGCGGGCAGATTATTATTTTTAGTCGCCAGACGGTAAATCTACACGCATTTGGCGAATGGCGTGTAGTTATTTTGTTCCCTGCGTAGACGGGTTTAACCAAGAGAGAGGGGAGATGAGAAAGATGAGCTGGTGCTGATGGGGAGTGAAGATGAGCTGGAGGACTGATCATAAAGTATATACCGCACACACACAAATGAACACACACTGTGTTTAATTTATTAAATCATAATAATTGTCCAAATCTCTTGTCGGTTTTATAAAAAATTTAATAGGCCTTTATTTTCACAAGTACATTTCAGACAAGTAAGTTTAGCTTTCGGACAAGTAAAATATCTGAGCCACTCAAAAAGTTAATGTCAAGCCTGATTATCTAATCATCCTGAAATCAACACTAGATTATCATTATTATATCTCGTTGTGCATACATGAAATTACCATTGTAGCGGGGCGCTAGACACAAATAGCTGTGATCGTGGTAGAAATATATCAGAACAACGATCAAATTGATATATAGTGTTCTTACCTTGTATCTGATGTAATGCAAAAGAAATAATCGAATTATCTGATCGCCATTCCAAATACGGCTCGTGGAGGTCCGTAGCACACTACCGACCGTTACATATGGGCGGCGGGCGGGGTTACTGTTCAATGCCATCGTTGTATAGAACTGGCTCGCCTGAGTATTTAAACCCCGCCCTCCCGGCTCAGATCGGCTCCTAAAACACACCAGCCCATTTTCAATGAGATGCAATAGCTTCGTAAGGCAGTAGAGGGCGGTGTTGACCGTCTGCCAGCTCAGGCAGGGTCTGAAGGGTATACCAGAGGCTGCAGCTATGAATTATTAATAGATATAGCGAATAAACGAAATAACGATCCCAAAAACGAGTTAACTTGTTTCTGGCGCTGAACGCATGGCGGGCAATAACGAGTTAACTCGTTTCCGGCGCAGATTGTGTTAATAATAAAAGAATATATATACAGGTATATTAAAAAAAAAGAAATGTAAAGAATTAATGAAAATTATTCTTTTTTTGAATAGAAGTGCGGTACCACCGCATCCCGCAGTGATTAGCCACACACACACAACCGTGGTGAGAAAATGTCATACCGCGACAGCCCTACTCTGAACTCTCTGGTGTGCAGAGAGTTGGACGGAGTGCCAAGTGGAGAGGCAGCAGAGCATGCTCAGATTGGGCCTGATCACAAAGGGCACTGGGGCCCCAGATACAGTCAACACAGCTGTCCTATTCAATTGACCGCGTATTCACACGGCGGCCATTTTGCTCTTATGTCATCAATGCTCAGGTTGGGATTCCTTTCCACCCTGTTCCCACCCAGGGTGGAAATTAATCCCAACCTGAGCACGACATAAGAGCAAAATTGGCCACTGTGTGAATAATGGTCAATAAAGGCATTAAAGGGAGAACACACCCCAAAACAGAACTCCTGATGAAGATGCATCGCAATGTTAATAATATTTAACTAACTTTATTGGCCTACATCTGTGTACTCCAGTGTTCCACTTTGGACCAAGTGTCTCTGAAGTGTGTCCTCTATTCAACACTGTTCTATTCCGAGAGCCCCACATGAGCCTACAGTTCCCTATATATGCGTGAGACATCCAGAACTCATATGTTATTCCTAGAATCTTGGGACTGCTTAGCCTAGGTCTGGATTTACTACTGAACATGTGCATTTTATGACTGCATAAATTATCATCAGGGACATTTTGTAAAGCTGTAATTAAAAGGTACTCTTTTAGCTTCTGTGTGTGTGTGTGTGTGTGTGTGTGTGTGTGTGTGTGTGTGTGTGTGTGTGTGTGTGTGTGTGTGTGTGTGTGTGTGTCAGTGTGAGGATCTGTTCTCTTGGAAAGTAATGGCCGGATTGCCATCAAATCTGCTGTGCACATTCATGACCCCAAGTAGAAGAGCACCATTGAGATTTGGTGACCCCCATGATCTTTCCTCTATAGCGCCACCATCAGGCCAGGGCAAAGTATTTAAATGAGCGTATCTCTTGACCAATTTGTCATACAGTCGCAAGACTTGCTGTGCACATTCATGACCCCTAGAGGGCACACCTATTGATTATGGTGACCCCATGACCTTTCCTCTAGTGCAGGGGTTCTCAAACTTTTTTATACCACGACCCCATTTTATTTAGAATTTTTATTTGCGACCCCACATTTAACACTTTGGGTGCCGGGAAACGCTTTACAGCGTCTTTCCCGGCCATGCTCAAGGTGCCGAGGACGCTGTACAGCGTCTTTGATCTGTTTACATCTTTTTTCGATTTTCCCCGTCTGAACTTCACCGCCGAGCTTTTGGAAGAAAATTTTAACCGGAAACTGCATTTCCTCTCAAATTTCACTAGGTGGCAGTGTCCCCCTATTTTCTAACACTATCACAATAGGGGGAATATTGTACCCCACAATGAATCTGGCATTTGATTGGCCAGCATACCTGGCCAATGTAACCACAGGTATAAAACGTTAGCGCGATCCCAGAATCTACGAGGTTTTGGAGGAGAGAGAGAGAGAGAGATAGATAGAGCGATAGAGAGATAGAGAGAGAGAGAGAGAGATTGAGATTTGAATTGAGATCAGCCTATAGTCTATATTTATAGTGTTATACAGTATAGTGGTAGTATCAGACTAATTGTAAGGTTTCAGCTGTGCTTTAGAAAGTACTTAGTCGTGCTAAGTAGTAGTACTATTCGAGGGATTAGTGTGTAGTCTAGGTAGTATATTTCAGTAGTAGTAATAGTAGTTTGATCAGTTAGTAGTTTCATTTAGATCAGTATGAAGAGACGTAGTGTAGGAAAGCGAGGGGACAATCCGGCGGCGGGTCGCTTTGTTCAGACGAAGCTGGCGTTTGGACCCGCGGTTGTTCAAGCAGCAGCAGCACCAACAGCACCAACGTCTTTGGTAGCTCCGATCGGAGAGAGCCGTGAGACCGTTGCTGGGCCCAGTAACGCGTCTCTCCCCGGGACCGGGAGCGGCTCTACCCGACGCAGTTCGAGGAAGAGGAAGGCTGCCGCTGTGGTCATAGCTTCTTCATGCGAGTCAGGGGACAGCGATTCGACCGCCCACGAATCTGATGGGAGCGCCGATTGGGAACCACCAGGTAATTACACGGTCTTATATATATATATATATATATGTGTGTGTGTGAAACGTGTATTTGATGATTTACATACTGTGACTATGTAACGTTAGTTCGACAAACCAACGGCGATATGCATGTGATTGTGTGTGTGTGTGAAACGTGTATTTGATGATTTACATACTGTGACTGTCTATGTAACGTTAGTTCGACAAACCAACGCCGGCGATATGCATGTGATTGTGTGTGTGTGAAACGTGTATTTGATGATTTACCTACCGCTTATTCTGTGACTATGTAACGTTAGTTTGCCAAACCTAACGCTGATATGCATTTATTATATTCTAGCTCCGGAATCATCTGACGATGATCTCGGCTTGGGTCGGAGGTATGAGTCTGATTCATCGCACGATTCAGACGTGGGAGTCGGACACGGTGGTGGTCGACGGGGCAACGGTACGTCATGTTTACTAATGCAATGTGAATATTGTTTTGTGCATGTTCAAATCGATAGTTGAATGATATAGGATATAGTAGGGATGTAGAGTACAGGCCACGCGACCATGTGCTACAGTTAGGTTGTCTTGTGTGCGTGTGTGTGTGTGTGTGTGCATGTGCACGCCCTTTGAAGTGGCTCTTTGAAGTGTGTAGCTATCATGTAAGTGATAATAGTTGCATGCTGGGCATGATACGACGTGGTGGTGGTGGTCGACGTGGTAATTGGTATGTTGCAATGTGAATATTGTTTTGTGCATGTTCAAATCAATAGTTGAATGATATAGGATATAGTAGGCATGCAGTACAGGCCACGCTACCATGTGCTACAGTTAGGTTGTCTTGTGTGCGTGTGTGTGTGTGTGTGTGTGCATGTGCACGCCCTTTGAAGTGGCTCTTTGAAGTGTGTAGCTATCATGTAAGTGATAATAGTTGCATGCTGGGCATGATACGACGTGGTGGTGGTGGTCGACGTGGTAATTGGTATGTTGCAATGTGAATATTGTTTTGTGCATGTTCAAATCGATAGTTGAATGATATAGGATATAGTAGGCATGCAGTACAGGCCACGCTACCATGTGCTACAGTTAGGTTGTCTTGTGTGCGTGTGTGTGTGTGTGTGTGCATGTGCACGCCCTTTGAAGTGGCTCTTTGAAGTGTGTAGCTATCATGTAAGTGATAATAGTTGCATGCTGGGCATGATACGACGTGGTGGTGGTGGTCGACGTGGTAATTGGTATGTTGCAATGTGAATATTGTTTTGTGCATGTTCAAATCGATAGTTGAATGATATAGGATATAGTAGGCATGTACAGGCCACTACATTTAGTTACATGGATGTGTGTGTGTGTGTGTGTGTAGATGCCTCACCCCATGCCATTTGATGTGTGTGTGTATGTGTGTGTGTGTGTGTGCAGTGTGTGTACACACACACACACACAAGATCAAAAGACATGCATCCTCTCCAACACCTTTGAACTTCGCAGTACATGGTGAGGCCTCTATATGCAAATTCCATTGATTACAGCACACACATACACAATGGCATGGACACATGGCGAGGCCTATATTTAAATGCATGGTTGTGTAGCATATGTAAAATTCCATTGATTACAACACACACACATGTACATGCTTTGATGGCCGCTGATTTATTTTGTGTTCACACAGCAGAACACTCCGAAACCGAATCCGGGGCCAATACACCAACATGCTTGGGTATGTACTAACTACATTTATGTATGTGTAAATGTATTACTATTGTGTTTTGTGAGACTTACTTACTGAATGAATTTAATCCAATTCAGATTCTGGCGCAGACCCTGCAGATAGTGACGCTGAGACTGGCAACGACATAGGATCACATTCTACTCCTGCAGGTAATTGTACATGGTGGTGACTGGCTGCTGCTAGAGCCTGGGCCTGGTGGTAGCTGGCTGCTGCTAGAGCCTGGGCCTGGTGGTGACTGGCTGCTGCTAGAGCCTGGGCCTGGTGGTGACTGGCTGCTGCAGGGCCTGGGCCTGGTGGTGACTGGCTGCTGCAGGGCCTGGGCCTGGTGGTGACTGGCTGCTGCAGGGCCTGGTCTGGTGGTGATGGTGGTAAATACAATGACAATGCGTTGCCCTAGTGTAATGTATTACATCATGTGATTCTAGAACTGGATGCTAGTCTGGACATGCCGGAACCTGTTGCAGGGCGGAAACGCACATCTAAGAGCGGTAAGTTGGCCTCACTCTGCACACCACTTCCAGCTCTGACCTCTGACCCCCACACCACGTCCAGCTCTGACATCTGAACCCCACACACACTCACTCATTCACTCACACAGTTTGTAACTACGTGGCATATGAATGTCTACAGTAGGGGTGTTATAGTATATTTGTATAATTGACAGGTCGTGGAGGAGCGAAGAGCAGGGCTGCGATCCGTCAGGAAGAGGAGAATGCCTGGTCTCGTGAGGGCTGGGTGCCTCAAAGGATCCCCTTCACAGCCCAACCGGGGTTGCTCCAGGACGCCAAGGCACTCAGATCTTACCGGCCTGCGAAATGGATGGATCTGTTCCTGACAGATGCTTTTCTGAACTCTATTGTTGCCCAGTCCAACCTCTACGCTGAGCAGTCCATTGCCCGGCTGGACCCCACGCTAACCAGTAGCAGGGCACTGCTTTGGAAGCCCCTCACATTGAAGGAGCTGAAGAAGTTCCTCGGACTCCATTTCCTTAGCAGTGTCCTGCGGAAGCCTCGCGTGGACCAGATGTGGACCACTGACGACATGATGTACACACCGTACTACTCTGATACCATGCCACGCAACAGGTTCCAATTGATCTGGCGATTCCTCCACTTTGCGGACAATACTTCCCTGGAGGTTAGAGACAAATTGTGCAAAGTACGCCCTGTAGTCGACCATGTAAACACGAGGTGCAAGGAGCTGTACCAGCCTGAACGCGAGCTCGCCATTGACGAGGGGGTGATGGCATGGCGAGGCCGCCTGACCTTCCGGGTCTACAACCCCAACAAGCCCACCCGCTATGGCATCAAGTCCTACTTCCTGTGCGAATCACGCACAGGATATTGCTTTTCATTTAAGCCATATTGTCGGGAAGGCTCGCTCCTGGGGGACACGGTCGTCGGTCTGCTTGGACGTCTGTCTGGGGCCGGCTATACGCTCTACATGGACAACTTCTACAACTCGGTACGTATGTCAGCCAGGCTCCGACAGTTGAGGACCGACGTCTGTGGTACCCTCAGGAAGCACCGGGGCGAGCCAGCCATCATCAAGAACATTACCAAACGTGACATCGGTGTGGGGGAGCGCATTGCGGTCAACAACAAGGAGGTCCTGATCGTGGCATGGCGCGATAAGAGAATCGTGAAGACCATCAGCAGCTTCCACGAGGACACTATGGAAAAGGCGATGGTGTGGAAGAAGCAGAAGAAGGGCAAAGCGCTGAGGGTGGAGATGCTCAAGCCAACATCAATCCTGGAGTACAATAAATTCATGAACGGCGTCGATCAGCTGGATCAAAATATATCGTACTATCCGGTTACACGTAAGACTGGAAAGTGGACCAAAAAGTTTGTGATGTATCTGATCCAAATATGTATCTTCAACGCGTTTGTCTTGTACAAAAAAAAGCACCCACAAGGGCATTACTCCAACCTCTTCCGGTTCACCAGGGCTGTGGCGCGGACCTACACAGACGGTAAGGAGAAGAAGATTCCTGGGGTGACAGCGGAGATGGAGGCGGAGGCGGAGGCAGGGGAGGAGGCAGGGGAGGAGGCAGGGGGTGGGGATGAGGAGGAGGCAGGGGCTGAGCAGGTGGGGCGTGTCGACCCTAGGGCCCCACTGGGGGACCCGCAGAGCAGATTAGTGGGTGGCTTTGTGAAGCATGTAATGGTTGCATACAAAGCCACCCCGAAGAGAAAGCTACCGTGTAGGAAATGTCGTGTCTGCAGTAGGCGTGGCATCAGGAGTGAGACCAGATATTTTTGCACATCGTGCAAAGTCCCCCTGCATCGTGACAAATGCTTCGCTCTGTACCACACAAAGAGGGATTTCTCTAAATAGTTTCTTTATTAGTTGTCATACAGAAGTACAGACTACTTCTAAATAATCCGGCACACAGAAGTACAGATTACTTCTAAATAATCCATCATTGTGTGATACAGACAGAACCATGTGTACCGGTACATAGTATAGCTAGCTGAGTGTAGTATAGTATAGTGTAGTATAGTATAGTATAGTATATTGTAGTATAGTATAGTATAGTATAGTGTATGGGTAGTTGCACTGTTTTCTGTACAAGACAAATGCGTTGAACACATGTATTTGGGCCACGGTTGTCGATATTGCATAGGCATGTTTGGACCACTTGCAGATGAGACGTTATGTTAGCGATCTAGCTGTATCGACTCCATTCATAATTTGCATTGTGTGTGTATATAGTTTTTTTTTATTTATCTTTTTCCCCCCTCATTTTTACCGTTTGCACAGAACCAATGGTTGCTGACAGTCACCCAGTTTAAAAAAGTATATACTGTAGGTAACATACCACACTTTTCTAATGCAGTCCATTGGCCTATTATTTATATACTTTGGAAGCATGTATTGGATATTTTTTGGTCCACAGATCATCTGGCGCTTCATCCATTTATCAATGGACAATGCAGTCATCGATGCGAGAGACCAAGTAAGATATGCCCTGTAGTTCATGTGACGTGAATGTTACCAGCAAACTTCTAAATGCACTGAAACAATGGTTGGTTATCCTCCAGTGTTCACTTTTTATAAGGTATTGTCTTTGTAAATTACCATAATCCTATACTGTGAATGTTACCAACAAACTCCTAAATGCACTGACACAATGGTTGGTTATCATCAGCCAGTGTTCACTTTTTATAAGGTATTGTCTTGGTAAATTACCATAATCCTATACTGTGAATGTTACCAACAAACTCCTAAATGCACTGAAACAATGGTTGGTTATCATCACAGTGTTCACTTTTTATAAGGTATTGTCTTGGTAAATTACCATAATCCTATACTGTGAATGTTACCAACAAACTCCTAAATGCACTGAAACAATGGTTGGTTATCATCACAGTGTTCACTTTTTATAAGGTATTGTCTTGGTAAATTACCATAATCCTATACTGTGAATGTTACCAACAAACTCCTAAATGCACTGAAACAATGGTTGGTTATCATCACAGTGTTCACTTTTTATAAGGTATTGTCTTGGTAAATTACCATAATCCTATACTGTGAATGTTACCAACAAACTCCTAAATGCACTGAAACAATGGTTGATTATCCTCCAGTGTTCACTTTTTATAAGGTATTGTCTTGGTAAATTACCATAATCCTATACTGTGAATGTTACCAACAAACTCCTAAATGCACTGAAACAATGGTTGATTATCCTCCAGTGTTCACTTTTTATAAGGTATTGTCTTGGTAAATTACCATAATCCTATACTGTGAATGTTACCAACAAACTCCTAAATGCACTGAAACAATGGTTGGTTATCCTCCAGTGTTCACTTTTTATAAGGTATTGTCTTTGTAAATTACCATAATCCTATACTGTGAATGTTACCAACAAACTCCTAAATGCACTGACACAATGGTTGGTTATCATCAGCCAGTGTTCACTTTTTATAAGGTATTGTCTTGGTAAATTACCATAATCCTATACTGTGAATGTTACCAACAAACTCCTAAATGCACTGAAACAATGGTTGATTATCCTCCAGTGTTCACTTTTTATAAGGTATTGTATTGGTAAATTACCATAATCCTATACTGTGAATGTTACCAACAAACTCCTAAATGCACTGAAACAATGGTTGATTATCCTCCAGTGTTCACTTTTTATAAGGTATTGTCTTGGTAAATTACCATAATCCTATACTGTGAATGTTACCAACAAACTCCTAAATGCACTGAAACAATGGTTGATTATCCTCCAGTGTTCCCTTTTTATAAGGTATTGTCTTGGTAAATTACCATAATCCTATACTGTGAATGTTACCAACAAACTCCTAAATGCACTGAAACAATGGTTGGTTATCATCACAGTGTTCACTTTTTATAAGGTATTGTCTTGGTAAATTACCATAATCCTATACTGTGAATGTTACCAACAAACTCCTAAATGCACTGAAACAATGGTTGATTATCCTCCAGTGTTCACTTTTTATAAGGTATTGTATTGGTAAATTACCATAATCCTATACTGTGAATGTTACCAACAAACTCCTAAATGCACTGAAACAATGGTTGATTATCCTCCAGTGTTCACTTTTTATAAGGTATTGTCTTGGTAAATTACCATAATCCTATACTGTGAATGTTACCAGCATATAATGCACAGCAACAATGGTTGGTACTGATGACTTGTCACCCAGTTTATTGAACATATTTTACAATAAAAATGTTCATGGCATCAAAGTTTCAAGTTTTTTGCATTGTAAAGTATTCTGTATTTTATAATAATGTTGTCTGGACCTACACCAGTAGTTATAAAACTTACTTGTTCATTAGCGCCAGGCATATCAATCAAATGACCAACAAAGTAATCAATCAATCAAACAAATCAATCTATGAATCAAACTATCAACAAAACAATCAAACATTCTATCAAGCAAATGACCAACAAAGTAATCAATCAAACAAATCAATCTATGAATCAAACTATCAACAAAACAATCAAACATTCTATCAATCAAATGACCAACAAAGTAATCAATCAATCAAACCAATCAATCTATGAATCAAACTATCAACAAAACAATCAAACATTCTATCAAGCAAATGACCAACAAAGTAATCAATCAAACAAATCAATCTATGAATCAAACTATCAACAAAACAATCAAACATTCTATCAATCAAATGACCAACAAAGTAATCAATCAATCAAACCAATCAATCTATGAATCAAACTATCAACAAAACAATCAAACATTCTATCAAGCAAATGACCAACAAAGTAATCAATCAATCAAACCAATCAATCTATGAATCAAACTATCAACAAAACAATCAAACATTCTATCAAGCAAACTATCAACAAAACAATCAAACATTCTATCAATCAAATGACCAACAAAGTAATCAATCAATCAAACAAATCAATCTATGAATCAAACTATCAACAAAACAATCAAACATTCTATCAATCAAATGACCAACAAAGTAATCAATCAATCAAACCAATCAATCTATGAATCAAACTATCAACAAAACAATCAAACATTCTATCAAGCAAATTACCAACAAAGTAATCAATCAATCAAACAAATCAATCTATGAATCAAACTATCAACAAAACAATCAAACATTCTATCAAGCAAACTATCAACAAAACAATCAAACATTCTATCAATCAAATGACCAACAAAGTAATCAATCAATCAAACAAATCAATCTATGAATCAAACTATCAACAAAACAATCAAACATTCTATCAATCAAATGACCAACAAAGTAATCAATCAATCAAACAAATCAATCTATGAATCAAACTATCAACAAAACAATCAAACATTCTATCAATCAAATGACCAACAAAGTAATCAATCAATCAAACAAATCAATCTATGAATCAAACTATCAACAAAACAATAAAACATTCTATCAATCAAACCAATAAAACAATCTGTCAAACAATCAATCAATCAAACCATCCATCCATCCATCCCAGTCTAAATTGCTTTATAACACGTTCAGTACCTATTATCACCCCGCCGGCACACCTTTCATAAAAGTGCCTGTAACTTCTGTTCTAAATAATTTACCTCCACTTTTATCTTTTGTTGACGTTTTTTAACTTGTAATTGTGAACGAACGAAGACATGCAGAAACAAACGGTTTTTTGCATTGTGTACATCAACTTGTCGTCTTCAAATGAGCCCAACCATTTCCCCATAGTTATAATATAAAATATAGAAATAGCTCCGCTAAGATCATGAGATATGCTAGAATCGTCCAGGAATCCTGGCAACCCACAGTCATTTTCCGGATTTTTGGCCGGCACCCAAAGTGTTAATGTATCGCGTAATTTCCATGTGGAATTAAGGAATATAAAAATAAAAGCACATGTTGTTGAACTTGATCATGCATATTTATTAGAAAATGTTATTACAGCACTATGTTATCAATACACATTTATAAAACTAGGCATATTTAGCCAAAATATGTTGCCAGAACATTAAAAAAAAAAAAAAGGATATAATATACCACCATCAGGCCAAACTTTGACAGATTCCCTCAATATCACAGATATTATTAACGTTACATATTATTTGGATTCCCTGGACATTTTATCTAACATTTTTAAATGATTTAAAAGGTCATGGGTCACCAAAATCAATAGTTTGTTCGTCTGGGGTTATGAATGTTCACAGCAACTCGTGTGACTACATGACTAACTGTACAACAAACGGGTCAGGAGATACGCTCATTTGAAATATTTGTCCTGAAGGTGGTGCTAGAGAAAAGGTCATCACGGGGTCACCAAAATCAATAAGTGACTACAAAGAAATCACTGCAAATTTCATGGCAATACAGCCATTACTTTTCCAAGATATCTCATGGTTACTTACTCACCCACTTAACAGATGGGACCGATTACATGACCGCTGCCCTGGCTGCACCTTGGTGGAAGTAACAGAGCCAAGTAGTGGGCTGACCGTGTTTCAACAGAGGGCACCCTAATGCAACCATGCACTAAGCCTTTAACCCTTTCACTACCACACTACAAACCGTCTGTAGTGTGGTAGTGAAAGGTTAACCTTCTGTGAAAGGGTTAAAGTGTGAACACACCCTAAAATGGAATTCACATAATTATTCCTAGGACATCAGACAGCTAGGTCTAGACTTGTGAACATGGATAATGTCTCTCACAGAGACATCATCGAAGCCTAATGACACGTGTATGGAAGACATATAAACACTGGTTGATATTATAGAGATTAGAGAATGTCCAATCAACTCAATAGATCATTCGTAGTCCACGGAGGAGCTCCAGGTTCTAGCTTCAGGAGTGTAATATACTCATAATAGCTCATAATATTGAATGAACAAACATCCCAGGGACAACTAATAGGCTTGTTTATATGGTTGGTTTCACTCTTAAACTCTGATTAGAGGTCCAGTTATGCCCGTCAACATCGTATCTGTTCACAAGTCCTTTAGATCTGCCAATGTAATGAAACAATTTGGAAGCTGTTTTTATAGGGCTGCTCGATTATGGCAAAAAAATTATAATCATGATTATTCTGATTGATAGTGAAATCATGATTATTAAACACGATCACTGAGAACATCATATGACGATGACTATTAGTTTGACCTTTCTTCTAGACCGAAGGCTGCCTTTCTGTCATGTTTTACAAGTTACCAAAGACATTTGAAAATAACTGGAGAAACACTGCTCCCTCCTCCCTCACAACACGAACTGAAACTACTGTTTGGGCTTGAGGGCAGAAACTGTATGTGTTTTTCAGCCCCATTAGACATTTTACTAGCACTAACAAATAATTCTAACAACTTCTGCTTCCAAAACAGAAGTTTTGGACTACTGTACATTCTACTGTATATTTTTGGCTGGATAGTTGTATATTTAAGATTTTAGAATGTATATATACCAGAATGTATATCCCGGACCGCATTTTATTCTTTATTCTATTTTATTCTTATTCCTATTTTAGTCCTATTGACTACCTAAATGTTTATTGTTGTTCAATAATGTGAGCGATCTGTAGTGCCAAATTTCCCTCTGGATTATTAAAGGATTTCTATTCATGTGAGTACTGTCTTTTGGATGCACTGAGGGGGCTCTAATGGTCCATCTGATACATAGCTGTCAACATTGGCATTTGAAAAAAACTGGAAATTTCGCCCGCCCCCTCCCAATGTAGTCTCCTCCCCCTCGTTAAATTTAATTAATCAGATACCTGGTTGAAAGTGAAATGCTGTGAACATCCCTGCATTAAATGAATGGAAGTGTAAGACAAATTCAGTATAAATTCACTTTATGTAGTATAGCATTAACATGTTCATATTTATTGAAATCTTACAATTCATACATAAATGTTATGATGAATTGAAAATGGGGGAAGAAGTCCTTCTCTGGTCTGCATCCCCTTAACAATTGTGTATTGCGCCATACTGTACCCATTGTGCAATCTGTTAAAGTTAGCAATCAATCAATGTATTACCATAGTGTCTTTATACCTTCATCACTGTACATATTAATACTACAACTCAAGAAGAATCAAGGTTTATTTGTCACATACATACAGTGAAATGCGGGTGGTCATGCCCGCATTGATTGTGCAAAATACAATAAAAATAGGCATAGAAAAAAGAATAGGTAACAAGACATGCCAAGTTCCTGAAAAACTGGTTCCTATGTACACTACAATACAATATACAATTGTAACTCTTAATGTATCTAAACTATACAATACCTCCTTCCTTTAAAGTGACATTTTGTTTAAAGTGATCTGTACTGTACATACATCTGATTAGTATTGTATATTACTATTGCACTTTACTGTTACATTTCACTCTGGTTGGATGCCAAATGTCTTCGTTGTACTGTATAATGACAATACATTTTAATCTAATCTAATTAGACTGTTTTATCACTCTGGAATGGATGGGGGATACCACTTCATTCCCTGTGGGGGTCTCTTGCATCGGCCAGGGACCTGTTGTAGGTATAGGTTGCAGACCTCGCATTTCTCAACACCTTCTGAGAAGGAGTGTATTTGTGAAATTTTTTCATAGCCTCTATGCCTCGCCTATGTTTTTCGCCGATTGGTCATGATGACTGACGTCGCTTTTTCCTCTGTGTGCGACATTGAAATCAGCGCGGCATAATTTACAAAAAGCATAGTGTTGAAACTTTTCGTGAGGTACGGGAACGTCTCCTCCCACTTGGCGAGATATTTGCAGCTCTTCTTGGCTTTCTTAGCTGGTGGAACCGCACAATCCTCAGAGTCTCAAGTCCATCGTAGAATGTAATACATTTCGAGCTAAACCGCTCCTTTATCCGGTCACTGTTCTTCTTCTTCTTCGGGTCACAACCGTCTTTCGGTCTGACTTCCTGTGCTAACGTTCTAATCTACACTGATGCCACCTGTCGTCACGGAGGGGAATTGCAGCCATTTTGTAAAAATGTAAAAAAAATGGGAAAAATACGGGAAAATATTTTAGCGGGATGACGGCGGGAAGGAAGGTTGAAATACCATACAATCCCGGGAAAAACGGGATGTTGACAGGTATGATCTGATAGGCTTCTGAAATCTGAAATATCCTATTAATTTCAAGTAGCTACGACTTCATTCACATGCAACGATACTTCAACTGCAACACAACTACTGACTGTTTCCAACAATCCCGTTTGAAATGGATATCCAAAACTATGTGACCCATTTACAACGTTTTTTTTTATCCACTTTTTCTCCTTTTTCTATTTTTCTCCCATCCCAATTCCACTGTGCCAATTCTCCCCTCCCCGGTCTTGAACGTTGCTCGCATATGCCCCCGACTGGCCGGATGTAGGGAGGATAGAAGCCTTGCATCACGTGTCCCCTCCGGTACACGAGGAGGCAGCCTGTCACATCTTTTCACCTGCCAGCGCGGACTCTCAGTGGCGAGGTGTAACGTGTGGGAGGCTCACACTACCCCCGCCATTTCTCTGCTGTGCAGGCGTCCCTCAACCGACCTGTAGGAGTCGCTGTGCACAACGTCCAGATTACCACCCATCGACTTCCCACCCGCTAACTCTGCCAATTGAGTTAGTATGACGGCCGGCCCAAGCCGGAGGCAACGCCGACAGCCGGAGTCGAACCCGGTGTCTCTTGCGTGGTGACGAGCGCAATGTCCGCTGCGCCACCCAGCCGCCCCACCCATTTACAACGTTTGAAAGGGATGAAGGTGTACACTGCTGCTGTGACCACTCACTGGTAACACTCCTTCTGTTACCATTCCAACGGTGATGTCACACAAAGGCTGAGTCATAGCCAAACTCAACATGTGTATAGCAACAAAAGAGTACTCTCTACAGTAACTTGTAGTTACTATTTAACTCTCTACAGTAACTTGTAGTTACTAACTTGTAGGTGTGTTGTTCTAATCTAGGGCCATTTTGTGTAGCTTACACTTTGAACCAATCTGTCTCTTCCTGCGACATTATGCACTGCTTCGCCATTGTGTTTGAATATAAAAAAAGAAAAACAAACACATCCGAGATAACATGTTATTTCCATTCTCGCCTGTTGAAATCACAACTAGAGACAATGTAGAAGTCATCAGAAGTTGTGTACATCTGCACATCCTTAGAGCTAGAGATGCTCAGAATAAAGCTAAACTGTGACCAAAAAATTTACAGAAAAAAAACACACATCAGAATGACCTACATTGGAAGTGCTCAGAGCAGTGCCAAAATGTATCCCACAGTCCTTGGCAGTTGGCTGCAGCAGACAGGGGAGGAGGAGGAGGAGGAGGATGTGAAGGAGGGGGAGAGCAGTGGGAGGGAGGGGGTGGGGGTTCTCCCAGAGCAGTTTAGGGGTGTGTTCTTGGGCAAACAACACAAACACTGGAGGGGAAAACGGGCTGTACTCCAGTTTGGCAGAAAAGCAGACAGCGCCGCTGATCAAAGTTCAGCCATGTTCTGTGTGCGTAAGATGATAAAATGGTGTGGTGTGGTGTGTGTGTGTGTTTGAAACGGCAACAATGTTCTGTGGCGCAGACAATCTGGGCCGGCTGCCAGCTTATTACTGTTGAGTTCCAGGTTAGTGCCTGAGTTAATTTGCCACTCCTGGCGAGTCGCACAAACTCACATGTGTAGACAGCCCCGAAGTTCTCAGAAACCCAGATAGTTTCCTGGAAAACCCAGCGGATCGCCCATAGAACATTCTCCACTTTCTCCAGTGCTTTCTCTTTCACCCTGCCAGCAGTCAGAGCCAGGGGCCTATAAATCTTACAGCTGCAGCAACAACAACACAAGAAAGCAATATAGCAGTAGGACGTATTCCATGTACACAAACGTGACCAACAATCGCAAGCAAATGATTAGATTAATATTTGATAATTCTGTAACTTTATCATATATTATGTAAATGTAGCAATTGCATTTCAATATGCTGTTATGGGAACTATCTCGCAGTGAGTAATTTGACCCTGGAGAGCAGCGTTAGAACTGGCCAGTCTCCCAACCCTGTTATTTTAGAGGATTATTAAAGGATACATTTGATGAAAGGATAGATTTTTAAGGAGTAGCCTACACTGATTTAGACTCCTTTATCCAGTTGAGCCCCAGTCAAAATGTAATGATATGCATGTTTTCCAAGGTCTCTGTGCACATGACTTGAAATTAATAACACTTTCGCGGCCACTGGGATTCAAATCAAATCTAATTTATTTATAAGGCCCGACAACACACGTTAATGTCCCCATGGGCCGTACATGTCTTCTTTAAACAAGTCAAGAAGAAAACATAACAATAAGTCAAGAACACCATAAGGTCCAACAAATTTAAAATAAATGCAAATAAATCTCACTCTATAAGGCCAGCTTCTCATAACAAGGTTTAACTGTGTGTGAGGTTGTTTGTAGAGCTAAATCTATATTTTATATTATTGCTATGTGTCCATTGTCATTGTCAATTGACAGTATAAACCTTCCCTTCAATATGCCATAAAGATAATTTTTTTCATCAATACGTTCCCATTTTATAGCGTTGTGAATATGAACGTTATACCAGAATGGTCTAGGCTAATTCCTGCAAAGCTAGTTACAGGGTGCTAAGCTAATAACGTTAAATCGATTGGCGTTTCGGCCATACACAAGCTAGAAGCTAGAGTTAAAAATCAAAATGCATATGATCGATATCATGTTCCACCATGAATGCATGAAAGGGGAGGGGGGGGGCGGGGGAAGTCATTTCTGATTATCAATAGCGGCATTCGTTATTGCAGCATCATACGCTGACCAGAGGCGTGGCTATGAGAGCAAGGCCCGATCGGGCTGTAATTGACGTCAAATCGCTCTTACCTGTGGCCGGTTGGATTCCAAAAATGATTTCCCAGTTATTGATCGCCATCTGGTAGATCGATATGTCCATTGGCTGATGCTATATTCCTTTCCTGCATACTGAATTCGGCGTCGCAATAAGTATTCCATGCGATCTGGTGACGCTATAGCTTCAGGCTAACAGAAAAAGTAGCCCAGAATGGGAAAAAAGTTACATCCGGTCTGCAACAGGGAAAACTGCATTATCGTGACAGCACCACTACCAGGATCTGGCCGGTACTGCACTTTCTGAATCCCAACAGGCATTTTCCAGCCAACATACAGCTCTGTGACATTGAGTAGGATATTAAAATGGAATAAAAGCAAAAACGAGTTTAACACGTATATACGTGGTTGGCCCTTTAACACATTGGGCGCCGGGCATTGTGCCCATCTTATACCACTCTCTGCCAGCACTGTAAGCCTATGGAGATGTTTACCTTCTTTGCAGGGCTATAACTTTTTAAATTGTATTGCTATATTGACATTACTATGGCCCATTCAACATCGATTATCTATCGTTCAGGATGTGGGAACGTTATATTTTTTCATTCATACATTGTTGTGTTACTAGCGTCGAGAATATAAGTATGTTTTTAATCTTTTCTGCTGTAATTCCAAAAACAGTAGTTATAGGCCCTGAAGCATATATAGATTATCGATTGGCGTTTCTCTCCTATACACGCTATATTAAAAAATTTAAATGTATTATGATCGATATACATTATGCTTCATCATGCATGAAGGAAGGGGGGGGGGGGGGGGGGGGGGTCGTTTATAATTCCTTGATCGTCAGTAACGGCTTTATTTACTATGGCTGATACATTGATCAGATGGTTTGCAGTGAAATGAATAAACAATCGGGAAAATAACGTTACTGTCCTCTTACCGTTCGCCGATGAGACTGGAGGAGAAAGATCCCAATTATTCGACGCCGATCTCCTACATCCATTTCCGGTTTGTATGGCGAAATAAACGCCAAAATCAAATCAAAAATCGATTATTGTGTTATGGCAGCGATCCATATGCACTAGTGTTTGTCTGTAGTCCCGTAACATGATGTGACTGCCGGAGGAATTTCCTCGACGCACCGATCACAACATCCGGTTTTGAGAGTGTAACTCGCTCGACCATCCACCAGGCGGCGGTGTTGAGGCGTTGCAGTCTCATTCAGGGTCCCGCTGGAGCACCGGAGGTTGGCTGGATGAATTATGAATGCCATGGCGGAAAAATGAAATATTGATCTCAAAAACGCGGTACAGCGTTGTTGGCGTTCAACGCATGGCGGGCAATAACGCTGTAAAGCGTTTTTTGGCGACCAATGTGTTAAGCATGGCGCCCAAAGATATACGTGGTTGGCCCCGAATGAAGGAGAATACCCTTCACATACTGTATATTATACGGTTACTGTCGGTAGTGTGATAGTAAAGGGTTAACCTTCTGTAGTGTGGCAGTGAAAGGGTTAACCTTATGTGTATTGTCGCAGTGAAAGGGTTAACCGTTTGGTAGTGTGGCAGTGAAAGGGTTAAAGCTCTAACAAGGGGCACCATGTCCCACAGGGTAGGCCTAGCAATGCCTCTGGGGTCTAATGGGTTATTGCCCTAGTGTCTATAGAGTGCTGAGACATCAGGCCACGCTGGCTGAACTCTGTTGTGGTAAGAATGGAGGAGTTTGATTTGTGGTCGACTCACTGTTTGTTCTGACAGACAATGGGGGATGGGGGATGGGGGAGGGGCTAAACCCAGTTTGATGTTTATTAATACATAGGCAGGCAATATGGAGTTGTGTAGCTCAATGGTTATGAAGCTTTGGCGCTCTGGACATGGCACTGACATAGCCAGGGTTAGGGGTTCAATTCCCACTGGGGCCAAAAATAATGCAGTGAAAATGTAAAGCCTTTTGAAAAGTTTTGAGTAGTACTTGTACTAGAAAAGTGCTATAGAAATGAAGCCGTATGGAATCATGTATAATGTGAATACAAATGTAATGGTATCTAAGGGCGTTTTCACACCTAGCTCGTTTGGAGCTGTTGTTCCGGAACCTGGAGCGTTTACCCCCTATTTCGGTTAATTTGGGCATATGTGAACACAGCAATCGCATTCTGTTGCGGAACAAAACAAGCGGGCAGAGACCGCCTAGAGAGGGTGGTCTCGGCGCACTTCCAATCGAACCCGAAGCGACTCGTGAGTATACAGTACTCACTTGCCGTACTGTATATGTGTTGCATGATGACGCTTTCGCATTGAATTGTGGGCGGGATCAGTTTGTAGTCTTTAGGCAGCTAGATCGGTAAAGTTAACGCGCTATAGACCACTGCACTTCCGCGTTACATTGAAATCGGAGAAGAGAGAGCGGGGGGAGCAAATGAATGAATGTGGATGAGAGCCGTGATGTAAGTGGTAGAGACATGATCCAATAGACTTTTATGCGCCTGAGTTTCCTGAACACGGCGCGACCCATTCCTAATCGATCAGAACTAAATCGGCCGATTTACATCACGGCTCTCATCCACATTCATTCATTTGCTCCCCCCGCTCTCTCCTCCCCGATTTCAATGTAACGCGGAGATTCAGGGTTAGAGGGGGGGGGGCACACCCCAAAATCTGACCAAGTGACAGTTTGCTCGCGCGTGCGTTTGTTTTGGTCCGCTGTTAACACAGCCGTGTGAACACAAACGAACTAAGGGACAAGTGCAACTAGGGCTGGGCGATATAACGATAACGATAAATATCGCAATATATTTTAATAATCAATAGCGAAAAAAATATACCTATATAGATTTTTTTTTGTGACCTGCAACAGGGCAGTTTTAAAACCAGAGACAGTGGACAGACTTGTCTTTCTTGCCTGCAACTTAAAGTAATGGCTTTGCTTGTCCAAATGACAATACTGACCAAATTGAGATTTATTTTTCTCTTGTCCATTTATTTTGTTTGCTTTCTAATTTAAAATACAGTTTGAAACCGTCTGTACACAGTAGGCTATGTGTGCTAGCAGAGCTAGACTCCAGTCACGAGTCACGGTGCACATGTGCGGTGGTTTGTCCACCAAAAAAGCGCCAAAAGATCGAAAATAAACTAGCAGAGCCAGAACTGTTCAACTCCCTGGAGCCACAGCCAGCAGAGAAGCCGGTTTACTTTAGCTTTTAAACCAGCTGCAGCCTGAGAACTGGAGTGTGAGGGGATGTAACACTAAAGATGGCGGCAATGACAAAGAATTGCTGCAAAATAAACATACATGTTACATTTTTTATTTTTTTTATTTAAGATTTTTTTTTTATACTTATAACAATTTAGATAATTATCGATATCGAGTGATATAACATTATCATATCGTTATCGATAAGTGCAACATTGTATCATTATAGTCCCTGTGTCCCCCTGAATCGGAACAAAGCAAACTAACTACAGGTGTGAAAACGCCCTTATACATTTGCATTTGAAACTGTAAGTTTACTCTGTTTAATTTGTAACTAAACATGTGAAGATGCAGGTTTGTTGACTTTCTTCTCCTCTAACAGATGATATTATATTTTCCTCTGAAACTTAGTGCAAAGGACTTTAAGAGTGACCATAAAGTGGACGTATATTCTACTTTTGAGTGGGGAAAAAATGAAAACAATGTATAAGACTGCATATGGAAATAAAATAAACACTGTACAAAAAGAATCAGTCATTACTACTAGGGGTCCAAGCAGCGAAGCTCCTCGAACCCTATTGTATTAGTAAGGATTATTATTTTTCTCGCCACCCATTTTGCCCAGATGGTGGCGCTATAATAAGAAGTTACACCCAAGGTCATAACTCCCACACATTAGATGCACCCGACATGAAATGTAACACATATGCAGCTGAACATGCTCTACAACTTTGCTGCTGGGACCACCCATGTCTTCCATACTGAATTGTCGCAAGTAGCTAATGTGATTTATGCAAAACATTTTTGCCTTTAAGGCTTTTTCAATTGTTATCGTATCAACACCGACGCTGTCAGAAAGCATAAGGAGCTTGAGACACACAAACTGAAGAAAGGAATGTTTATATAAAAAAAAAACAGTATGGCCACTGTCAACCGACAAACTTCTCTAACTGACGAACATGAAGTTCAAATCTTTGAAAATTCATAAAAAATCAGCTGGGTCAAATCCATAGAGGTCCAAGCACTCACTTATTACCACCGCAGAGACTCAGGTTTAAATCATTAGCTGGGGTTAGGTGCATTAGCGACTCCTACTGGTCGGTCAGGGCGCCTGTTCGGCAGGGAGGCGATCTGGGTGAGATAGTGTGAACCTCCGCACGTTACGCTCTCCCAGTGAAAACTCCTCGCTGTCAGGTGTAAAGAAGCGTCTGGTGACTCCACATGTATTGGAGGAGGCATGTGGTAGTCTAAACTCTCAGACTGAAAGTAGGGCAGTGCAACCACCAGGGGGGAACTGGCATAACAACTAAATTGGGGGATGGGAGACAACGGTAGAAAGTTAAAAAAGAAAAATCAATAGTATGTGCTAGAGGTCTGTAATCCTCTGAGGTTGTCCGCCAGAATGAGACGAATCATTCATATGCTGGTACCCAATGGTGGAAGAAGTATACCTTTCCTTAAAGGAAAACTCCAACATTTTGGGAAATTAGCTTATTTAACATCTTCCCTGGAGTTAGACAAGAAGATAAATACATTTTTTGTCTCTGTGCGTGCATTTAGCTTTGGGAACAGTCGCTCCATTAGCGTAGCTTAGCTTCATCACTGGAAGTGGGGGAGATCCGGAGCCTGACGTTCCCTTACACTGTATACAGTCACGAAATACACTCCAAATACAACTCCAAAACGTTCATGTAAACATGTTGTGACCTGTGTATTCACCACATGGAGAAATAAAAAATAATTGAATTAGACAATTACGTTTTATAAGCAAATATTTCGGTATTTCAGTAGACTTGTGTCGCGAAAGTCCTCATTTACAAAATGTTCTGAGCAAACGACTCCTTTTTTAATTATTTCAATCGGTGTGTTGAGATCCATGTTCAGAGCAAGTAGCCATGTCTTCATCCTTTCCGGATCTGTTGGAAATGGAATTCTATGAAAAGAAAAGGGATCACCTGGCCTACCTTGTAGATTATCACAACCATTTACAAAACAGTAATGTACCATGATTATAAAGTTGAGATAGAGCGGTTAGGTGGCGTAGCGGAGATTGCATTCGTCACCAACCCCGGAGCTGTGAGCTGGATTCGCCTGTTCTGGATTCGCCTGTTCGAATCCAGCTCACAGCTCCGGGGTTGTCACCAGCTTGGCTGGCCGTTCACACTAATACAATTGGCAGTATTAGAGGGTGGGAGAAGCTGGCGGGGTGGGTCCGGGTCGTTGTAAACAGCGACTCCTACAGTTCGGTCGGGGCGCCTGCTAAGCGCGGATGGGACCTGAGTGGGATAGTGTGATCCTTCCACACGCTACGCCCTCTCGGAGAATATCCGCGCTGCCAGGTGAAAAGAAGCGGTTGATTGGCTGGACGTGTGTCGGAGGAAGCACGCGATAGCCTCCACTCTCCCAGATGATCTGACTGTGGGGGGTAAGTGTGCAGCGACCAGGAAGTGGATTGGGAATTGGCATAACGACTAACTAATGGAGGTGGAAAAAGATCAATAAAAAAATAAAAATAAAAAATAAAGTTGAGATATCAGAGCGAGCAGGTAGCGATAGCTTCAATTCAATCGGTTCGGATGCTTTGAATGAAATGAAAATGTAAACACTGGCCAGACAGTATAGCAGGTAGCACTGAAATCACTGCGCCCAGAGGAGTGGTTAGGCAAAAAATTGTTCCGAGTATATTTGCTTATAAAACGTAATTGTCTAATTCAATTATTTTTTTTATTTCTCCACGTGGTGAATACACAGGTCACAACATGTTTACATGAACGTTTTGGAGTTGTATTTGGAGTGTATTTCGTGACTGTATACAGTGTAAGGGAACGTCAGGCTCCGGATCTCCCCCACTTCCAGTGATGAAGCTCCGGTCTCCCCCACTTCCAGTGATGAAGCTAAGCTACGCTAACGGAGCGACTGTTCCCAAAGCTAAATGCACGCACAGAGACAAAAAAGGTATGTATTTTCTTGTCTAACTCCAGGGAAGATGTTAAATAAGCTAATTTCCCAAAATGTTGGAGTTTTCCTTTAAGTAAAAGTAGAAATACCCAGAAAAAAATAGTACTTTGGTCAAAGTAAAATTCCTCCATTCAGAATTCTACTTAACACTTTAATCGCCATGGGTTAAATTCATAATTTACCATCCCTCGCCAGCTCTATTTGTCTATGGAGAAGTTCCCCTTCTTTGCAGGGCTATAACTTTTTTAATTCTATTGCTAAATTGCCATTATTATGGCCCATTCAATGTCCTATATGTATTGTTCAGGGTGTAGCAACGTTAAACCTTTTCATTCACATATTCATACTAAAATATGGTCTAAAGTATAAGTATGTTTTTATCGTTTTCTGCAGCTTTCTCCAGAACTTGATTTATAGCTCCAAATGCATTATATTGATGATGAAATACAGTTTGATAGCAATCGGCGCGAGATAAAAAATTTCAACTGGACGTGATTCTAGAAGTTTCTACGTATCATCTGATGATGACCGGATGGGCGGGGGATCGTTTATAATTCCGTGGGCAGCGTTAGATGATTCATCCAGAGTGGGTCATATGTTCATCAGATCAGTTAGTATAGAAGACGTTAGAAAATAACATTGAAACTCACCGTGGCTTCCTCGCGCCGCTGGCAGATGATCGTGGAACAGAATTTTTTCTATTATGGGATGGAGAAATGCCCGATCCATTTCCAGGTTGTATAATAGTATATACGTCCAAATCATGTTGTTTTTTCGAGTTATTTGCACCGATCGATGTTCACTGTATCAAGACGGAGTCTCTCTAACGATAGCGAGTGCCCGGACCACATATGGATGAGCACTTCCGGTTCAAAGGTTCATTTCCGGTTGGCGATCTGCCGATCGGCCACCAGATGGCGCTCTTGAACCGCTAGAGAGTTGAGAGGAGATCAGCAGTGTGTCTCAGGGCTCCGGAAAGGAAATATGATTTCGATGACAGATTTTTGAAATATTGACATCAAAGACGAGTTACGGCGTCTTCGGCAGAATGAGCATGGCTAGGAATGACGTGTAAACTCGTCCCCGGCGATCATAGTGTTAAGTTAAAGCAGAGAAGTCAAAAACAGAAAAGGCAAATCCAAGGCACTTAGTGGATTAGCTTTTTCAGTTTTTGATGTATTTCCCTCTCCTTGTACCAAAGAGCACCTTCATAAAGCTTTGCTTCACCAGCATTTGCTACGCCATAATAACCCTCCTCTATTTCAGCTTTTAAAGTATATTTTAACAATATCAGTATTTGATATTGAATGTACTTAAGTATTGAAAGTAAAAGTACACATTCTATATGATGTTTGTGTATTCCAGTGTTTGGGAGCATTCCATTCTCAATTCATTGACCATTAAACGTTATGTTAGCGTAGTATGTGGTCCGGTTACGCTGTTCTGATTATGTCCTCTTGAAGTTGGGCAGGCTTTTTTTTATCCACTTTTTCTATTTTTCTCCCATCCCAATTTTTGCTGTGCCAATTCTCCCCTCCCCTGTCTTGATTGTTGCTCGCATGTGCCCCCCACTGGCCAGTCGTAGGGAGGATAGAAGCCCATCGCATGTCCCCTCCGATACATGTGTAGGCAGCCAGTCGCATCTTTTCACCTGCCAGCGCGGACTCTCATTTGGCGAGGAGTAACGTCTAACGTGTAGGAGGCTCACATTGCCCCCGCCATTTTCCTGTCTCCCCAACCGACCTGTAGGAGTCGCTGTTTACAACGTCCAGATTACCACCCCATCGACTTCCCAACCGCCAACTCTGCCAATTGAGTTAGTATGACGGCCGGGGCTAAGCCGGAGGCAACGCCGACAGTCGGATTCGAGAAGTTGGGCAATGGGCAGGCTTTAACATTTTAAATATGTTATATCTTCATACATTTTTGCTATGTTCTCTCTCTATGCAAAATCTTTTTCCTATAAGTAATTAGTAAATGGTGGGTTCAGATAAATTAAGTGGAGTAAAAAGTACAATATTTTCTTTGAAATGTAGTGGAGTAAAAGTAAAGATTTCCCAAAAATGTAAATACTCAAGTAAAGTACAAGTACATAAAATCTTACTTAAGTGAAGTACATAAGTGAAAGTACTTATTTACTCCACCACTGCTGGTACCTATGGTCAATGATCAAATTCATAAAATGTGCATTAAATGGTAATTTGCTAACAATGTGGTGACTGAAAGCCATACACATACAATATCACAGAGGACATTCCAAGTTAACATGTAGCTTTTTAAAATACATCCATGACTTTTCAACTAGCGCCACCATCAGGCCAAACTGAGAACAAGATATCTCGAAAAGCAATGGCTGGATTGCCATACATCCATGACTTTTCAACTAGCGCCACCATCAGGCCAAACTGAGAACAAGATATCTCGAAAAGCAATGGCTGGATTGCCATACAATTTGCTGTGCACATTATATCGTGTCGATACGATGGCGCGACCGAGGTCAGTCGCTGTTGGAGGCAGCGCCGACAGCCGGAGTCGAACCCGGTGTCTCTTGCGTTGGTGACAAGTGCAATGTCCGCTGCGCCACCCAGCCGCACCAAACCTCTTGATTCTTTTTTTTTTATCCACTTTTTCTCCCATTTTCTATTTTTTTTCCCATCCCAATTTCGTATCATCCAATTCAACCCTCCCCTGTCTCGAACGCTGTTTCTTGCCTCCCACAAGCCGGCTGCAATGTGGACTAAGTCATACATAGCACGAGTCCCCTCCGATACTCGAGGTAACAGCAGTCGCATCTTTTCACCTGCGTGGCGCGATCTTTCAGCGTCAGGGGTCTGCGCTTTGGAGGGGCGCCGCCCCCATCGCTTCCTGATTCTACTGCGCAAGGCGCACCAACCAACCTGTAGGAGTCGCTGTCCACAACGCCTGATCCCCACCCATCAGTTTCCCACCCCCTAATACTGCCAATGTGTATTAGTACGGACGACCAGCTAAACTGAAAGCAATGTGGAGCGCTGGGCTCGAACAGGCGAACCCAGCGTCTCCAGCATTCGTGGTGAGCGCCTTGCCCACTGCACCGCGTAGCCGCCCCTCAAACCTCTTGATTCTTTTACCCTTGCTATTCTTTTACTTATTTTTTTATTTTAATTTTATTTTAAAAGGTTTTTGGGTGCATACTATGACCTTTATCGTGTTTTGTAACAAATTACAGAAATTCAAGAAGCCTATTGGAACATGAGGTTCTGATATGATTTGATTAATATATCTGCATTATTTTATCCCACTTTATGCTTTGCTCTTGCTGCTTGTTTTACACTTCTTTTATGTCTTATTTCTTACTGGTGTAAAGTACTTTGAACTGCAATCCCCCTGTGCTATACAATTAAAAGTTATTATTATGACCTCAAGAAGAAGAAACGTATGTTCATGGTGAACCCATGACCTTTCCTCTAGTGCCACCATCAGGCCAAGCTTTCAGTTTTTGAGTGTATCTCCTCTCCTGACTCATTAGTCGTAATCACAAAATCTGCTGTGAATATTCATGATCCCTAGAGGAACAATCCTATTGATTTTGGTCATTCCATTACCTTTTCTCTAGCGCCACCATCAGGCCAAACTGACGAGATATCTTGACCTTTCCTCTAGTGGCAGCATAATGCCATAATGCCCAATGACATAGTGCTTAATGCCTAAATGCATAATGTCCAATCCCCAACACCAAATGCATAACACCATAATGCTTAATGTCATAATACACAATGCCATATTGCTTATGCTTCAGTGCTCCATATGCCCAATGCTTGGATCCCTGCAATGGCCGTGTGCGGCTATCTTTATTAATTACCTCAGACGGTAGCTCAGGTCCTATTCTTTTCATTTATTTTCATCCTAATTTCTAAAAATAACACATGCTACAACCTAGCAGTCTTGCTCATTCTGTAGACTCATCGTTCTGCTGAGGTTTCTTGACTTTTCTTTAACAGAGTTATTTATTTTTAATATAAACAGTTACAAGATGATGCTCCAGTTAGTTACATCCTTATGTAAAGTTCTAAAGGTTAGTTATATCCTTCTATACAGTTCTAAAGGTTTGTTACATCAATCTGTACAGTTCTAAAAGTATTATTAACACTTTGGGTGCCATGGGTTAAATTCATGATATACCATAGATTGCCAGCTCTATTTGTCTATGGAGAAGTACCCCTTCTTTGCATGGCTATAACTTTTTAAATTCTATTGCTACATTGCCATTATTAGGGCCCATTCAAAGTCCTATATGTATTGTTCATTGTGTAGCAACGTTAAACTTTTTCATTCACATATTCATAGTAAAGTATGGTCTAATGCAGGGGTTCCCAAACTTTTCAGGCCGGGGCCCAGAAAATAAGGCGTCAGAGAGCCGCGGCCCAATGCACATCGCCTGGCTTTTTTTTTTTTTTTTTTTGCCAGGCGACCGATTTTTTAAGCCAAATATCACTTCAATCCTATTAAGTTAGTTCAAGTTAGTTATTCATTTATATGTGCTATTTATGAGAGGGCTAACTTGTTGCAAAATAATAATGATAATAATAATAGCCTCATTAAAATACTATTGTTGCTTCGGTTGTTTTTAGCGTTTTATGTGCATAATCTGTTATTTAGTTTGAAATGTTCGTTGAAATAAGTAGATTTTTCGTTTTTGTTTATTTATTAAGTTAATATAAAACCATATAGTCACATTTTAGAATACAATAGAATAGAATTTTAGAATACAACTAGAAACACTGTCCTGGCCTGCTTCTAAGTTCAGTGGCCTGAAATTTTTTTTTTTTTTTTTTTTTTTTTTTAATCATCTCGCGGCCCATCCGTGGCTGCTCGCGGCCCACCTTTGGGTCGCGACCCCGACTTTGGGAACCACTGGTCTAATGTATAAGTATGTTTTCATCTCTTTCTGCAGCTTTCTCCAGAACGTGATCTATAGTCCCAAATGCATTATATTGATGATGAAATACAGTTTGATGGCAATCGGGGCGATATAAAAAATTTCAATTGGACGTACTTCTAGAATGATCTACGTATGATCTGATGATGACCGGATGGGCGGGGGATTGTTTATAATTCCGTGGGCAGCGTTATATCATTCATCTAGTGTGGGTCATATGTTCATCATAACAGTTTATATAGATCACGTTCAAAAATAAGGTTGATCTCTTACCGGATCTTCCTCGCGCCGTTGGACGATCAGCGTGGTGTAGACCGTTTTCGATTATGGGATGTTTATCCTGATGAACCATTTCCAGCTTGTATAATACTATATACGTCCAAATCATGTTGTTTATCGAGTTATTGGCAATGGATCGCTATATATTGTGACGAGCCAGAGTGCCGGCAGCCAAACCGAGTGCCCGGAAGTAATATGGCCGACCAGCACAACCGCCACAGCACTTCCTGTTTGGCGATTGCGCCGATCGGCCACCAGATGGCGCTCCTGAACCGCCAGAGAGCTCAGTGGGTCCTCCTGGTGGATCTCAGGCCAGCGGAGGGGAAATATGAATCCGATCACAGATTTTTGAAATATTGATATTAAAGACGCTGTAAAGCGTCCTTCGGCAACTTGAGCATGGCCGGGAATGACGCTGTAAAGCGTTTTCCGGCATAGAAAGTGTTAAGGATACCACAAGAAAGCTTGAAAGCATACTTCCATTGTGGTCCTTCAGAGGGTATGAGGGGTGGGGGGGGGGAACATTGAAGCAGAGGTTTGATGTTTCAGTAGAAAATAATTTGCTGTTGTATTTTGTTACAATCTGTGGTCTTACATGTGGTCTACTATGGTAACAGTCTGGTCTTATTTGTAGTCTACTATTGTGAGTAGTCTTACTTGTGGTCTACTATGATAACTCAGTGTGTGGTCTTACTTGTGGTCTACTATGGTGACTCAATGTGGTCTTACTTGTGGTCTACTATGATAACTCAGTATTTGGTCTTACTTGTAGTCTACTCTACTATGGTGACTCAATCTGGTCTTACTTGTGGTGTACTATGGTGCGTAATCTTACTTGTGATCTACTATGCTGACTCAATCTGTGGTCTTACTTGTGGTCTACTATGGTGAGAGGTCTTACTTGTGGTGTACTATGATGACTCTCGAGGCTGGTATTCCCAACACTGCACAGCTGTCTAGAAGTTCCTTTTTACGCTGGACTCCTTCATTGTAGTAATTTCCTGTGTAGCATTTTGGGGGAAACAGGATTTGAATATGCTGCAATATGATTTTCATCTTTCAGTCAGTATCCAAGTGCAGTCAAGAGTTATTTTTACACATTGAAAATCTGCACAAATCAATAGATTACACTTTTTTTTTCTCCCATTGCTGAGATAGACAGAGGTGGCTAGTGGCTACTTTGTACACTGTAAACAACAACAGTGTATCTCTACATTACATTGTAAACAACAACAGCAGGCTAACTTTTCAGGCAGCTTTCTAGCTTCCGTCTGTCAGGGCCTCAACCCCCCCCCCAGGACAGTTTCAGCAATGGAAACATAGCCCAGTACAACAAATCTGATTAAGCCTAGTCCATCCACTAGGCTACATGTGTAAAACAGAAAAATGTAATAATATATATTTTAAATAATCGCCAAAAGCAACTGTTAATAATAATAACATACCTTGAGACAAACACAGCAAGTGGACATTGGCATTCACTTCCAAGAGTTTCAAAATTGTTGGTGCAAAAAACATGCATTCATCATCTGGATGTGCTGTCACAATGAGTGCTCTGGCGTCGACGTTGTTTGTTTGGAGTAAAGGGAACTGGTTGTCGTTATTTGGTAACTCGTTCATTAAACGTTTAAACGCCTTTGCGAAATGATGTCGCCCATGTCGACGGTAAATGCACGTTATGCAGAGAAAGTAGCACAGAGTGGCCAAGAATACGACGAGAAAAACACTCATTGTGTTTGGACCGTTGCCATAAACAATCCGTGTGTGAACAAAGTCATACACGCCAATCGTTCCACACGAATCTAGTTATTTTCAGCACGCCTGAAGTAACCGTTATTATCCAGTTATTGCAATGGAAGTCATAAAATGCGTATTTTAAAAGCAACAGAGAAATAGATGGCCACATCTGAAATGGTTTTGGAACCAGAGTGTTGCCGTAACTTGCGTGTGTTGCACATAATAACACCTTGGGGCAAAGGCCTGAATAACTATGGATATAAATGCGTATGTGTAATGTTTGGTGATATATAAATATGTAGACGTCTTTGGAACGGAAATGTATATCAAATCAAGCAAGGATTTGTGTATTATAGATTATAGCCATTAGGAACTTTATCTCGTCTTGGGGGAAGATTTAGCTGTCACACCACATAGTCATTGAAGGTGCACAAAACATGTACTTTTAGGTATTTATATACTCGTTCAGACGCGGACACGACGGTGTTTTTCTTTCGTCGACGTGTAAGTAAAACACATTATACATTATACGACTTGATAAAAGTGTGCCACGCTGGTTGTTTTTTTAATCATGTAGGAAAATATACACCGTGCTGCCAAGACGTCGACTAAACAAATGCGGCGCAGCCTCTCGGTGTGTCTGCCCAGTCGATCACAGTCCGCAACCCCGCGGATTTACAACAATCAACACTCTATAACTACACCATACGACCAAGAAGGGATACGTTTCACTTCCTTCGGCATATTTTTATGAATATGAGGTGAGCTCGGATCGTTTATTTGCATCAGATCGTTGGGACTGTTTGAATGCTCTTTCAGTTCCTAGTGTGTACGCTGAAAATCTGCTTTGCAAGATGGCGACGTGGTTGAGAATTCAAAGGTGAAACAGAACTGCCAAGTTAACGCAGCTAACTGTTAGCCTGCTGCAACGACAACAACATTCCACAATGTCGATTTATTACGTCGAAATCGTCCGTTTGTTTTTGATAGATAACATTACTTGTCATGCCACGCATTTGTACATTTCCGGAAAATACCCTCTGTTGTGGAATTAGAGACCCATCCCCCAGTTCAACCGAGGCGAGAAAACCTATTTGGGGCCCTGATGTAAACAAGACGAAAGTCTTTCTCTGGTCTGCATCCCCTTAACAATTGTATGTATTGAGCTGTACTGTACTGTACCCATTCTGCAATCTGTTAATAAAGTTTTCAATCAATCAATCAATATTGAGTTTGCGTGATACTAGCGCGCTAACAGAATGGCAACAATAACACACAACAGCAGTCCTAGCGATGCAGACGAGGTCTTGTTTATTGTTTATTGCTAACTTATGTTACCGTGGTTGGCGTGATATCTAAAGAGGGAGCAATAGAAAATGCCCCCTCAGAAGTTGCATATTGATTTGACTTAGAAATTAACAGTAGCGAGCTAGGTCCACTAAATTAAACATAAAGACAAGTGCAAATACATTGTATACAGGTACATGATAAAACTACCCCCCCTAACATTATTGTCAATAATGGTTCCCGGGGGGTGCTTAGGAAGGTTTGATTCGATTATTTTTTTAAGGCCAGAACATGACATTCAAGGTGAGGAAACTCCACTTAGCTACTGTCTGTATTTCCTACTGTAACGTGTTATGTAAAATATTAAAGGACAACAGATGAGCCGTTGTATAAATCATTCTTTAGTCGAGTTATTAAAAAATAGAAAGCATAGTTTAATTATTTCTCTGTGGCCACAGCAGAAAGTTCAGTTTAAAATCAGAGACCTCATGTTCTTACACACAAGAGTCTGGCCAGCAAAGTGACCAAGAGGTCTGGGCAGAACGTACACACTTGCAAGACGTAACATTATCAGTGTTTCCCACAGGATTTCCAGAGACTACGGGGGTCCGGGGGCATGCCCCCCCGGAACTTAATTTTTTTTTGTACATTATAAAGTTAAATGCATCAATCTGGTGCACTTTGAGAGCAAAATAAAGAGGCTAGATCTATGATGAACTTTGTGCTCAAAACACAAAATCGACTACATTTGACTTTTGAGCCATTAAAGATATGAAGCAAAAGTGGTTACCTGTGTTGAACTGGTTTATTTTTTTAGAAAATAAAAAAATATATAGTGGATTACGACTACTACCACTGCCAATACTACTGATACATCCCTATTGGCAAACTTTATATTTAAAAAAATAGTAAAAAAAATATTTTTTTAAAGATTTTTTTTTGGTTCATTATACAACTGTGGCGGGACTAATTAGACTGTGACGGGCCGCCACAGTCTAGGTAATTAATGGGAAACACTGATTATACATCGGATATGATGATGAATAGTAAATAAAAATGGTTCCCAGTTACGGGAAGTAATAACGCAACCTTGCTTTGGCTGGCTGGGAAGATAACCTTGGTGGTACTTTGGGACCTTTTTAAAGAGACGCACATATTATACTAGCTGGTCATATTGAACCAGTCAAGCTGTACAAAGATAAAATTATATTTCCAACACAGATCTATAATGACATGATAATATTTCCACGACAAACGTAAGGTTACTTGGGGTAAATGCAGGTCACCTAATCGTCGTGGCCCAATAATACTACTCTTAACAAAACCTTTTGACATGGCTAGGTCTAATGTTACATAGGCACTAAGGCAGGCTGCTATCCAGTGCACTAGCTCTAACATCAGTAAATGGGGCCAGCCAAAATAATGTAATTTAGTGGGTCTTTAATTGTTCCATCCAGACTACAACAGATTTTTGGGTCCAATAAGCTCAATTCAGATAAGATCCGGTATCTTAACACATTGGGTGCCATGCAGTATGCCCATCTTTACCACTCTCTGCCAGTGCTGTAAGCCTATGGAGTGGCTCACCTTCTTTGCAGGGCTATAACTTTTTAAATATTATAGCTATATCGACATTACTATGGCCCATTCAACATCGGGTATCTATCGTTCCGGATGTGGGAACGTTATATTTTTCCATTCATACATTGTCGTGTTAGTACCGTCGAGAATATACGTATGTTTTTAGACTGTATAGCAGTAATTGACGTCACGGTATTGAGAATCATACCGGCGGGATCTCGAAATACCCTGGTATACCGTAATACCGTCATACCGCCCAAGCCTAGTATCGGTGGCAAAAAACGTGATCGGGGCATCCCTAGTATGTTTCCTTTGCAGAACACGTTTTCCAGTAGGAGCCTTAATGTCTGGCATTGATTTTTGGCCACTGTTATTCATTAATATTTTTAAAGGATTCAAATGACTTATTCTCGTGACACCAAAATTATTATTGGACGTCCCTCGACTTAATTTGTGAAAAGCTAGTGCCAAATTCATACTCTTGTGTCTGTTTTATTTTTTTTATCCACTTTTTCTCCTCCTTTTTCTGTTTTTCTTCCATCCCAATTTAGGCGTGCCAATTCCCCCCTCCCCTGTCTTGATCGTTGCTCGCATGTGCCCCCCACTGGTTGGTCGTAGGGAGGGTTGATAGATACTATCGCATGTCCCCTCCGATACATGCAGAGTCAGCCAGCCACATCTTCTCATCTTTTTTTTTTTTTTTATTTAATTTCTTTTTAGTAGTCTACTCTTTATAGCATATAGCCTGCCTCTAGTCTAAATGTCTATCTTTAGAGGATGACTTTGCAGTATGAATATTGTTTGGGATTTGGCAAGCACGCATTCGTTATTGAAAGTGAAACACGGATTCGAAGTCTCCCCTCTGGTTGTGCGCCGTTCACTCGGTGTCGCTGGCAGGGGTGGTAGCGCCTGGCGGTTACCCCCCCCCCGACCCTTTCTTCTTCTTCTTCTTCTTCTTCTTCTTCTTCTTCTTCTTATTATAAAGTTACTACTTATGATTAACAAAGGCATTCGTTTTGTGGCATTAACGTTATATAGTTACACGTTCAATAACATCAGCGTATTTACCGGACCATAGCAAGGCAAGCATTACTCAATTCATATCTCAGTTCCTTCCATTGCTCAGAGCGTGCTGAGTTGTGCCCATTCTGCGGTCTGTTAATAAAGTTTTCAATCAGACAAGTGTATAGAACGAAGGGCTTTTATTATAACATTCGTTGCAGTAAAATCATTATGCCTCGTTTAGTACTCCTGTGGAGCGCTGGTAGTCCACTCCGGCGGGGAGCTAACGTTATTAGCCTTGTTGTGAGCTCTGATCAATGGCTGACATACAGGAAGTAAAAAACGAATACGCGCTTGCCGATTGGTGGTAACAGCAGAGGCGGGTGCAAGCGGTGTGACGTAATTGGCAGAATCGACTGTCAATCAAAATTGTTCCGTTGCATTGCTTTGGTTGAGAGTATTATTATAAAAAACAGCGGTGATGCGGTATTCAGTTAAACTCTGCGGTGGGCGTGATGTAACAGCGATAATGCGGTAACCGCGGCAGCTCTACCCTCGCCCATCTCCTGTCCTTGCTGTGCAGGCGCCCTGACCGACCTGTAGGAGTCGCTGTTTACGACGACCAGATTACCACCCACCGGCTTCCCTCCCGCTGACTGCCAATTAGGGATGGGTACCGAATTCGGTACCTTCAACACATGGGTTGTGCCCATCTCATACCCCTCTCTGCCACCGTTAAAAGCCTATGGAGATGTTTACCTTCTTTGCAGGGCTATAACCTTAAAATTTTTATTGCTATATTGACATTACTATGGCCCATTCAACATCGATTATCTATCGTTCAGGATGTGGGAACGTTATACTTTTTCATTCATACATTGTTGTGTTAATATCTTCGAGAATATAAGTATGTTTTTAATCTTTTCTGCTGTAATTCCAAAAACGCTAGTTATAGGCCCAAACGCATATGATAGATTATCGATTGCAGTTTCTTTCCCATACACGTGACGCTATATTAAAAAATTCAAATGTATGTGATCGGTATACATTATGCTTCATCATACGTGGAGGAAAGGGGGGGGGGGTTGTTTATAATTCCTTGATCATCAGTAACGGCTTTATGTAGTATGGGTGATAATATATTGATCAGATGGTTTGCAGTGAAATTAATAAACAATCGGGCTGAAAATAACGTTATATTCCCCTTACCGTGGGCCGATGAGACTGGCGGTGAAAGATCCCAATTATTCGACGCCGATCGCCTAGTTCAAGTTCAAGTTCAAGTTCTTTAATAGTTGTCATACAGAAGTACAGAATACTTTCATACAAAATGCTTCTTACTGTTACGCTCCAGAGACTGTGCTAGACAAGATAGTATCAAATAACATAATAACATAATATAGCATGCATTTAGAAGAAGAAAAATGAGGTCACAGTGTTCGGTATAGACATATGTACAATGTTCTGAGTTACCATATAATATACAATACACAATACTATGCAGTGTACTAATGTACAGTACTATCTAGTGCAAAGCAGAAATGGGATGAAGTACAATTTTAGGTACAATTTACAGTAAGGTGTACGAGTTGTAGTGCAATCCTTCATCCATAAATATAAAGTGTGGGGAGTGGGTGCTACAGTGTGTTTGTTTAAAGTGGGTGTGTGCTATAAAGTGTGTGGAGTGGGTGCTACAGTGTGTTTGTTTAAAGTGAGTGTGTGCGTGTGGATGTGTGTGCTATGTGCGTTTGGTGGTTGTTGTTGTGTAGTGTTCATTCATTGTTCGTTTAGCAGCCTGATGGCCTGGGGATAGAAGCTTCTTCTGAGTCTTTCTGTGCTCGCCTTGAGACTCCGGTATCGCTTGCCTGACCGCAGCAGTTCAAAGAGGCAGTTGTTCGGGTGACTGGAGTCTTTAATGATTCTCTTAGCCTTGCCCCTGCAACGCTTGTAGTAAATGTTCTGGAGGGTGGGGAGCCCCCCTCCAATTGTGCGTTCGGCTGAACGTGTCACTCTTTGTAGTCTGCTTCGGTCTTGTGCAGTGCTATTCCCAAACCAGGAGGTGATGTTGCCGGTCAAGATGCTCTCTATTGTACATGAGTAGAAGTTCTTAAGGATCTTCTGGCTGACTTGGAACTTCCTTAGGCGCCTGAGGAAGTAGAGGCGTTGTCGTGCCTTCTTCACAACACTGTCAATGTGTGTGGTCCATGTCAAGTCCTCGGATATGTAGGCTCCGAGGTACTTAAAGCTGTTGACTCTCTCAACCGGTGCCCCGTCGATGCTGAGGGGGCTGTAGTCCTTGACCCCCGACCTCCTGAAGTCCACAATCATCTCCTTTGTTTTGCTGACGTTCAGGGAGAGGCTGTTTTCCTGGCACCATCCCGCCAGGACCTTGACCTCTTCCAGGTAGGCCCTCTCGTCGTTGGCAGAGATCAGGCCCACCACCACTGTGTCGTCAGCAAATTTGATGATTGTATTGCTACTCCGCTGAGCCACACAGTCGTGTGTGTACAGGGAGTAGAGGAGGGGACTCAGAACACAGCCCTGGGGGGCCCCTATGTTGAGGGTGATGGATGAGGAGGTGCAGTTGCCTGCTCTCACCACCTGGGGTCTGCCAGTCAGGAAGTCCAAGACCCACTAGCAGAGGTCATAGCCCAAGCCCAGGTCCCTGAGCTTGGCTATGAGTATGGAGGGGACTATGGTATTGAATGCCGAGCTGTAGTCGATGAATAGCATTCTCACATAGTTCCCCTGCCTCTTGTCCAGGTGTGATGCTGCTGTGTGCAGCACATGGGATATGGCGTCCTCCGTGGACCTGTTGGGGCGGTATGCAAATTGCAGGGGGTCCATGTTGATGGGGAGGGACTAGGTCCATTTCCGGTTTGTATGGCGCAATAAACGCCGAAATCATATAGATTATTAAGTTTAGAAAGCGATCCATATGTACTATAGTCTCTGTCAGGAGTCCCGTAGCGAGATGTGACTGCTGGAGGAATTTCCTCGATGCACCGATGGCACTTCCGGTTTTTGCGACAGTGTAACTCGCCCGACCATCCACCAGGCGGCGGTATTGAGCCGTTGCAGTCACATTTAGGGTCCCGCTGGAGTCCGGAGGTTGGCTGGATGAATTATGAATGAATGCCATGAATGCCAAAAAAATTAAATATTGATCTAAAAAACGCTGTAAAAAAATTCGCATGGCGGGCAATAACGCTGGAAAGCGTTTCTGGCGCCCAATGTGTTAGGTACATACCGAAACACGTCGGTACTACAGAGTATCGATTCACGTGAGATACCGTTGTCGGTACTGTTAAAAAACAAAAAAAAAAAGTTTAAAAAAAAAGTTATGTGAACGTTCACACGCACAATATACGCTTACCTAGGATTTGACTTGATTCAACAACAAAGCAAGTACCGAAAAAAGGTACCGTTGGGTACCCGGTATCGATTCACAGGTACCGGTACCGTATCGGTTCAAATGTGAATGGTACCCATCCCTACTGCCAATTGAGTTAGTATGACGGCCGGCCCAAGCCGGAGGCTACGCTGACAGCCGGATTCGATACCGGTGTCTCTCGCGTTGGTGACGAGCGCTTAGACCTTAGACCGCTGCGCCACCCAGCCGCCTGCCTGTGCATTATGTTTGTTCTGTGCGCCACCTCTCGTGTGCCCAAGCCGCCTGATTGCTTTTACCAACTCGTTCGTGTTTTTGCGTCTCTGATTGGCCAGGTCATGTGACATGTACGCCCAATTGTGGGACCGCAAGTTTCTACACTGGTTAAGCTCAGGCGCTCTTTCGAAGTTGGTTAAGGTTAGAGTTTGTCTTAGAGCAGGGCGATAGAACGCCTGCCCTGATTCCAAACTCTAACCTTAACCAACTGCGAAAGAGTCGCCTAAGCTTAACCAGTGATAAACTAGGCGTTAGGTAGTTTGCAGGCTGTTCGACCCGGAAATAGGCGCAGAACTTGCCCTCCCACGATTGGCGCACATGTCACATGACCTGGCCAATCAGAGCGCAAAACGGGAACCCGGAAACACGAACGCGTTGGTAAAAGCATAGACGCGCCCAAGCCTCTCATAGTAGTGCACCAGTCACGCAGCTTTGGTTCCAGGAACAAGGACGCTGCTAGCTTGCCTATTTCCAAAGGGATAGATTAGCCTTCCAAAGGCCGTCATATTTCGAATGGAAAAACACGAGACCTCTTGTTCTATTTCATTACACATATCTTTGTTAAAACGGTAATTAGTGAGCTAAGCAGTTTTGGGCATATATTGGATGCACAACAACCTTTTTTCGAATAATTATGAATGACGTTCCTCTTATAATCTCATGGGTGGATAATACAGTGTTGGGTGCAGTTTATTTTGCCTTGCCAACCTCCACTGAAACAGATTCATCTTTGTTTTGTTGATCAAAACCGATTTTTAGGTTGTGTGCTTGCCAGGAAATCCTGCCTCATTGCTCTCAAGCCCAGTCATTACCTCTGTGGCGTCTGCTGCGTAGTGATGTTTTTCAGGAGATGCTGCTAGCGAGCCTCCTGACGGCTCACCGCTTCCATACAAGTATACATTGGACCATTCAGACTTCACCAAGTTTGAAATGTTGAAAACAAAAAAGAAATTGGGACCATAAAAAAACCTTAAAATATTAATTCGAATTTTCAAAACTACAAGAACCACAAGTCTGAATTAGTGTTGTCACGATACTGGAATTTCGAACTTCGATACGATACCTTGAAAAGTATCGATATATTCGATACCATTTTCGATACCACAGGGAAAAAGGTTCAATCTTAAAAAAAAAAAAATAATCTTTTGTTGCTGGTTGATTCTCCTCAGCTTCTCTCTGGTACTATAAGAGAAGATAAATATAACACTTTTAAAACCCTTTGTTTATCTTTAGATCACACATTTAAAAATAACTTCATCTCACTTCAATCATTTTTATTGCAGAACATGGTATTTTCTCAAGCAGACAGCTGTAAACACTGTAATCTGTGTTGCATGTACCTGACAAACTGAACTCAACTGTTTGTATTACAGTCATATTCCAACTTAACTGAAGCACATGTGTGTGTGTGGACTACTGTACTATTACAGGTATTGAAATGAACAATGCAACTTCCTTATACAATTTATTTTTGTTTTTTTGACAACACTAGTCTGAATTATAACAAAATGTCTATATGTTATGCTGATTTTATGGTGTTATGGTCTATGCCTTGCAGTGATTCCCCCTAGGATTTTGGCCAGAAGCGGTGCTCATGGTTTTTTTGTGTGTTGTTTTTATTGACCTATAGTCCATTCATGCTGAGTGAATCAGTTCCCCCAGCCACATTTGTGTATTCAAATTTTTTTGGGGAACTTGCCGAACCACTGCTGCCTGAGCGCAGTTATTTCATCACCTCAAAATCATTAAACAAGCCTAATGCATGCACAGAGAAGAAAAAGGTATGTATCTGCTTGTCTAACTCCAGGGTAGACGGCAAATAAGCGAATTTCCCCAAAAGTTGGCATGTTCCTTTAACACTTTCCAGTGATTTTATTATTACTAGCAGCTGGATATTAATTAGCTTACTTATCTACCACAAGCAATTTGTTGAGTTCAAAATGTGTACATAACGGTGCAATACAAATATGTATTGTTGTTGTTACACCCCTATCTCAGGTGGACCATTGGACCAAAGGGCATTGTGCCCCTGATTGGTTGATTTGAGAATGGCCTGAACAAGTGCTTGGTAGTTAGAACGATACGCATTCGGGGTGGAACGATACGCATTCGAACCGTACACCGTTCAGCACGACCTCCACGGTTCGGGGCGTCTGTGTATTGTACGGTTCAGGGGATGCGCAAATAAATAAAAAAAACTTCATTTGGCACGGAGCCGGGAGAGGTGAGCGCTGGCTGCAGGCAGCAGCAGCAGCACTGCAGGTGCTAGTCAGTTTGTGTAAATGGCAAGCACAACATAAATCAATCTTCATTACGACTAACACTTCCTGCGCCAAAAACGTTGTACAACGGGTTTAAAGTAGGGATGCACGATATTGATTTTGACACCGATACCGATACGATAACTTTATGCTCCTCAAGCCGATAACCGATACCGATAACCGATATTTATTGTATTATAATATTTTTTTTTCTTTTTTTTTTTTATCTTTCTTCCCCTCCTTTTTCCCGATTTTTCTCCCATCCCACCCTTCCTGGTTGTTGCGTACTTTCCCCTACTGTTGGTCCGGGAGACCGGAGAGACTGTCACATGCTTTCCTCCGACGCATGTGCAGCCTGGGGCAGGCCAACCTGGCCGCGCAGGTTCTCACCGGGGAGAGTGTAGCGTGTGGGAGGCCACACTATCTCTCCTTAGTGCCAACCCTTGCTGAGCAGGCGCCCCGACCGAACTGTGGGGGTCGCTGTCCACAACGCCCTTGACCCACCCTTCAGCTTTCCCACCCCCTGATACAGCCAATTGTATCAGTGTGAGAGGCCAGCCAAGCTGATAGCAACGCCGGGAGCTGGATTCGAACAGGCGAATCCAGTGTCTCCCGGTGTTGGTGACGAACGTAATCTCCGTGCGCCACCTGCCCCCCCCCCATAATATTTTTTTAAAATATATATATATCTCTTTTTTTATCAATTTTTTTTGAGTATTTATAAGCTCCGACGTCATCGGTACTGCTATCGGTACTCGAGAAATTATGGAGTTTTTTTTTTTAGGAATTTAAACGTCGCAAACTAATCTTGTTGGCCGTTGTCTATATCTCTCCTGCCTCAGTGTCTCTGCCTGCGCGGGGAGCGGGCTGTGCTGTGCTCTCTCCTCTCTTCCCCTCCCACACACACACACACACACTCACACACACACGGGTGCCGCTGCTGCCGAGTACAGACAGCTCTGCTCTCATAATGGCGGACAGAACGAAACGTTCAAAAGTCTGGGTCTATTTTACTAAAGTCGATGCTGACAACGCTCGTTGCCACAAGTGCAACAAGACATTTGCCAGTAATGTATAAGCGCTGGTACTTGTCAATGTGGCTGGCGGGGAGATAACGTTAGCTCCGAGTAGAGTAATGGCTGACAATCCGGAGGCAGGGTTAGAAATTAACATTTTTTTTCAAGGGCTTTTTTTGCCCCCCTTAATTGATTTTCGGGGGCTTTTTTTTGTATTTCGGGGGCACTGAATTTTTATGATGAAAATTAACATAAGGATTATAAAACATTGTTGACACTTTTTTTTACAGTCTTCGTCCCTATGTTTGATAATGTAATGTTAATGTCTCCATATATAGGGCTCTACGCTAACCTTTTTCCCAAGGAGCACATGTGCTCCTAAATAAAATGTTAATAAATAAAATCTAAATAAAAATTTAGGAGCACACAAAGAAATGTAGGAGCACAGTGAAAATTGTTCAAGTAACAGAGTTTATTAACTATTTATCTCATGCATTATTATACTGTGCGTGTGCACACTATGAATTGAAAATGGGGGACCCTGATGTAAATAAGACGAAAGTCTTTCTCTGGTCTGCATCCCCTTAACTTGTGTGTATTGAGCTGTACTGTATTGTACCCATTCTGCAATCTGTTAATAAAGTTTTCAATCAATCAAACGCAAAGGATATCGGTTGTCAAGCTGCTTTTGTATGTTGTAGTGTTGTTATGATACCAACATTTTGACTTTGATACAGATAGGAAAGGTAATGGAATATATTATTAGATGACAGAACATTGAAAATTCTTTATACAATTATTTAATTCATTATGAAATAGAAATTCCGTTTTTGGGTGGAACGTTTGTTGCAAGGAGGGAGGAGGCGGGGACCGCTGCGTGTTACACACAACACGGAGAAATGGTCTAGCTGCTTCGGTGCGTCGTTAACGTTAACGTCGGAAGAAATTCCCCACTAAGCCCTAAATTCAGAGCAGAGCAGTATCCTAATGACTTTTATGCTTCAGTCGATAAGGTGTTTTGCGAATTCTGTCAACATACCGTGGGGACTGGACCCGCAAAAACACGTGCGAATATCACTTCAAAAGCCATGTCAGCCGGATTCCTCTCTTTCTCCTCGTCTCTCTTTTGCTCAAAATAAAAATGAATGGGCTTCATGGCTGGCTGATTTTTTTGCGTTGTCTGATTCTGAATGTATAACTTGCCTAAGCCGGTAACGTGACTTTGTTTTCGGGCGCTACTGTGATTGGACGTTTATGCGCCTTGTGTAATGTGGGACTATTATAACAGCGGAGCTGTTTTGTAATCGTCACTCGTCTCGAGTAAATGATTTTTCCGGGTGGCGCGCACACACATATTATTAGGGCCAAATACAAGGGAAATGCTCGCACTGTAGATCATATATATAATTATATATATAATTAGTAAACTGTCGGGGGCATTTTCTGCCCCCCTTAACTGATATTCGGGGGCATTTTGTCCATTTTCAAGGGCATTTTGCCCCGAGCCCCCGTTAATTTCGAACCCTGTCCGGAGGTAAATAAACGAACGAGAGCTTCTGATTGGTGGTAAGAAGAAGAGGTGGGTGCAAGCGGTGGGACGTAATTGGCAGATCGACTGTCTGCCTCCGAATGTAACGTGACTACGTCACAGCCAAGAAAGGGAGCGCTGGATTTGTGAAAAACTCCCTGTTCCTAAACCACACGCTATCAGTTTTACCACAGTACTGGCAAAACGGGAGGAGGCTATAATAAAAACAAGCGCCCTTCATCCAAATCCACCCACACCGGATTTCTTTTAACCAAAAAATGTATTATATATTATCGGAGCTATCAATAACGTTATCGGGTTTATCGGGATGACGTCATAATTGCTGATATCAGCCCGATAATTATCGTGCATCCCTAGTTTCAAGTTCATGCGAATTCTGCCAGATCACGGCGTACAACGTTATTTTGATCATATTTCATATTTTCGCCATGGTATTCTTATTTCCCTCACGGAGCCTTGTCTGATGCTGTGGGACTCGGCACAACTCTGGTGGATGATCGGCGAGTTGCCAAACCGGAAATGCCGGTTGGATATCGGTGCGTCTCCTAAATACGTCCGGCCACTCTCTTATCGTTGCGGGACTCAAGACACACGTCCATGTGTAGCGATCGCTATATAGTATATATATAATATAATATAGCGTGGATCGGCAACAAACGGCATTTGATAATGTATATATGCATTTATGCCTATATCTCATGTTCTAGGAATTACTGCAGAAAACGATAAAACATTTATAATCTAGACGGTATTTTCGTATGAATGTGTGAATGAAAAAGTAAAACGTTCCTACATCCTGAACGATGGATAATCGATGTTGAATGGGCCATAGTAATGTCAATTTAGCAATGCAATTTAAAAAGTTATAGCCCTGCAAAGAAGGTGAACACACTTACAGTACTGGCAGAGAATGGTATAAGATGCTGAAACTCTGTGGCAGTTAATGTGTTAAAAACATAGCCATTAACATTACATAGGCCTACACACATCTTCCCATAACGTTAGCAGTTTGTACAACACAACGCGCGTTTTAACTATGGTAGCCCGCCAGCTAATACAGCCAATGAAATGTTATCGTAGCTACTAGCTAGCAGAGGAGAAAATGGGAGTCTGAGAGGCGGGGTGTTTAAAGACAATGATAGGCGTTTATTCAACATCCAAGAAGGCTAACATACAACTGTGTTTACTAACTCCAACCGGGACTATTGCCGCTTTTCCACTGCATGTTATGAACTCCGGTAACGTTAAGAGTCGAGAAGGTCCGTGACGCTAAAATGTCCGTGCGGTCCCCCAACCCAGATAGTTCCAAGTAACTCACCGAATTACGTTAATCCACCACAGTTGCACTCAATATTTAAATAATGTTAGTCTAAATAAATGTAGACAGATAATGTACGTATTTTAAAAATAGAATGAACAGAGCAGTGTTGTTTTGAAACGGTACAGTGTGTGTGTGTTAGTTTGATGTATGCTGCAATTTATATTGATGGCCTTCTAATTTGTTTATTTATTTATTTTAAATAACAGTGACACTTTTCCCTTTGATAAGAAATCCAGCCATATTCCTCATTGTATTTCAAATACTGCACTTTAATTTCAAGCGGAAAACTAATCTTTCCAACTGACGAGCAGGGAATTTAAACATTATTGACGTTGTTTTTTTGTGTTACTTTGAGTGCCACGCCGTGTTTTCCTTTTTACCCCCTTGAATGCCACGGTCCACTCCCAATGTTAACGTTAATATCGCCTAATCTATGTTTTAAATTATGGCTATTTGTCTAATCTGCCCGTCGCTTATCAAAGAATCATTTTCCAGTCAGTGTTGTCAAGGCAGATTGGTTTTTTATCGCTTCATTTCCGTTTGAGAGCATTTTGAAAAGCACCCGTTTTCAGGTGAAAAACAACATATTCTATGATGATCGTTTTTTACTGGAATATTCCAGAACGTTGATATTTGTCGGCCTATTTATGAATCGTTTTCAAATAAACGCTAGATGATCAATAGTATAATGTGCACGCACGCACGTTCGAGCCGCGCGCTGATAATAGTTTCTTTCATTTCCTCATGGATTTTACAGTGAAACAGCTAGAGCACATATCACAAAATAGCTTATATCTCTGTGAAAACGAGTCTGATTATCCTAACACTGATAACATAGATTCCTTACCTGACATCAGATGGTATCCAAATGGTATATTCCAATTCCTGATCACCATTCGAAAAAATCGATAAGTATATTGATCCAACGTGTGTACAGTATTACCCATGCTTGCCACGGCTCAGAGTCTCCAGAATGAACTCTGGTAACTCCGGCTGCATCAGTGGACTGGAAAATGTGGACTGGAATATTTTTCCCCCCCCATCCATTTTCATTCAGTCCATTCCAAAAGGGTGATTTACCATCTGGGAGACGATAGGGGGCGCTTTTTTCACATTTGATCGCCGGCGGCCCCTGGATTTCCAACGGTAGGCTCGGGTGATGCAATATGATTTCAGATCGCTAAAAAAAAAGATTCCGAGAAAAGCCGTGACGTGGCGCTCAAAGTGTTAACACATTCCCGGCCATTGGGGGCCGTCTAATCTCACGCTATACGGCCAGCATTTCAAAACAAACTTGCATTGTGCGTGAGGCTGTTTGTAGAGCTAAATCTATACTTTATAGTATTGCTATCTGTCCATTCTCATTGTCAATTGAGACCATAAACTGTCCCTTCAAAATGGCTTAAAGAATATTTTTTTTCATCAATACGTTCCCATTTTATAGCGTCTTGAATATAAGCGTTATATGGGATTTGGTCTAGTATATTTCCTGGAAGGCGAGATACAGGGCGCTAAGCTAATAACATTAAATCAAACGGCGTTTCGGCACTACAGAAGCTAGAGCTAAAACTCAAAATGCATATTGTCGGTATTCATGGTCCACCATGAATGCATGAAAGGGGGGGGGGCGGGGGACGTCATTTCTGATTATTGATTACCAATAACGGCATTAGCCTCAGTAGCCACATTCGCTGATCGGCTGGTTGAGTATGATAACAGGCCTAAATCAGCATGTAATTTACGTGAAAAAGATCTTTCCGTGGGCCGGTTGGATCCCCAAAAGGATTTCCCAGTTATCGATCGCCATCTGGTAGATCGATATGTCCATTGGCTGATGATATATTCCTTTACTGCATAGTGAATTCGGCGTCGCAAAAGGTATTCCAAGCTACAGACTACACGTATAGATTCCAGCTAACAGGAAACTCCATTGAAAGTCAAAAAGAATAAAGTGCCGTTCTGCCACAGGGAACACTGCATTATCGAGACAGCGCCCCTACGAGGATCTGGCCAGTAATGCACTTTTCAGAATTCCAAGAGTAGGGTAAATCTGCAGTGCCGCTCGGTGACATTGAGTAGGTTATTAAAATGGAATAAAAGCCAAAACAACCTTGCCACGGACATGTCTGTGGTTGGCCCTCTACCGTTGGATCCGAAACACGGACATGTCCGTGGTTGGCCGGGAACCAGTTAAAGAAAGGAAAGTCTAGTGCTGGCTGAGCATATTGTTTGTTTGCACTAAGTTAATACTTTGACAAATGTAGTAGGGGTGGACGGTATAAACGGTATACGGTATAAACGGTATGAATTTGCGCTACGGTATGGATTTTGACTATACCTTGTGACCGGTATGAGCAGCTAAGTCACAGCAGTAGCAATGACGTTAACGTTACTTGACGACTCACTCAGCGTTTGCAGTGGTCGTTGCATAGTGTTTAATTGTACTGAGTTTTTCTCCACTTGTTCACGGACCTTGCCATATAGTTTGGCCATTTCAATTTGGCTAAGGAGGCTGAGAGGAGACTTGCTTTAGCGCAGCAACGGGCTAACGTTAGCCACTAAGCTAACTCACGTTAGCCGCTAAGCTAACGTTCTAACGTGACTCTGCGACACCAGTTCCATTAGTGAGGAAAGGGGGGGGGGGGGGTATATTGACGAGGCTTGTGTTGACATCCTGGTTTGACATCATCACCTACGGCATCTTAGGAAGCTCAAACCGCAAACTCAAACCTATTACATCACGCTCTCTCTCGCTCTCTCTCTCTCTCTCTCTCTCTCTCTACGTTGTCAAACATGTACACTAAACTTAAGTTATGTTGGAGTTGTATTGTGTTTGAGTTGTTTGAGGAAAAGAAACCTCCTGTCCAGCTGTAGTTTTTATTTTCACTTTGTGCCGCTTGATTTGATTGTATAATATTTCATGAAAAAGGTGTTTTTCAGAGATGGAAGTAACTTGAGAAAAGGTTTAGCATTTTTATATTGCAGTTTTGCACAATAAATGTTCTTAAAATATCTCTGTACTATGTGAAATATGTCCTATTAATACAAGAGTACAGCAATAGCTGCCATACCAGTGTTTTACCCCTTCAGAAGCATAATACAGACATTTTAAGATGAATGAATATACCGTGATATATACCGTTATTGTCTATGCTTCAAATTATACCGTGATATAAATTTTAGACCATACCGTCCAGCCCTAAAATGTAGCCTATATTTTTCAGTCAGTTCGGTCTTTGTGTGCCAAACATTACTTAAGGCTGTAAACACTGTAACACTGTAAACCTTTTTTCTTTTCTTTCTTTTTAATAAATGAGAAGCATGTTTAGAGTGTTAAATTTAAAAAGAAATAAAAAACAACGTAGGGCTGGACGGTATTGTCTAAAATGTATATCACGGTATAATTTGAAGCGTAGACGGTAACGGTATATATCACGGTATATTAACTTATCTTAAAATGTCTATATACATGCTTCTGAAGGGGGAAAACAGGGGGGGGGGGGGGAGAGCTGCTAGGAGTAGCCAACGTCAGCTTGCTGAAGCTACATCAACAGGCTGCTAGTAGAGCTAACGTTAGCTTTCTGAGGCTACATCAACATTTAACATTACTTAAGGTTTTAGCGCGACGTGGGCATTCCAGAATGGCAAGGATGCAAAGCATGTTAGATGATTGGACCCGTCGCAGAGTTTACATTACACATATAAACTGCGCGACTCGACTTGATAAATTTACCATACCATTTTAGCCCACATACCCTAAATACAATTTACTCGCATAAACCTCCTTTGAGAGACTTTTAAAGATAATGGAGTTCAGTGTTTGGTCTACATGTAGATGCAGCAGGCTTTAGGACAGGTATTCAAGACAAATGTTAGTTTAATACAAAAAAAGTTAAAATGATCTTTCTGCTCAACAAAAATAAATACATTTCTTCATTTAGGCCAGCGGGATTACGTGTGGCCCCAGAGGTTGTGGATCTTAACCCCCCTACTACACCATCCAGGGAACAAAATTAACTTTTTGACTTACCAGTCATTTGGCTGGTAGATTTAAAAAACTACCAGCCAGGCAGATTTTTTACCAGCCAAAAATTATAAATAGCTTTTTAGTATATCGCCATGTGTTATTATTACTATATGAATGAATGAATGAATGAATGAAAACTTATTATGGCTATGTGTCTAATCTGCCCGTCGCTTATCAAAGAATCATTTTCCAGTCAGTGCTGTCGAGGCAGATTGGTTTTTTATCGCTTCATTTCCGTTTGAGAGCATTTTGAAAAGCACCCGTTTTGAGGTAAAAAACAGCCCATTCTGGGCCATTCTGTGATAATCGTCTTTTACTGGAATATTCCAGAACGTTGATATTTGTCGGCCTATTTATGAATCGTTTTCAAATAAACGCTAGATGATCAATATTATACGTGCACGCACGCACATTCGAGCCGCGCGCTGATAATAGCCGTGTTCATTTCCTCATGGATTTTACAGTGAAACCGATAGAGGACATTTCACAAAACAGCTTATATCTTCATCAAAATGAGTCTGATTATCCTAACACTGATAACATAGATTCCTTACCTGACATCAGATGGTATCCAACTGGTATATTCCAATTCCTGATCACCATTCGGAAAAATCGATAAGTGTATAGATCTAACGTGATACAGTAGAATTCATGATCCGCGGCGCTCAGAGGATCCATAATGAACTGTGGTAACCCCGGCTGCATCAGTGGACTGGAAAATGTGGAGTACAGGATTTTTTTACCCATCCATTTTCATTGAGTCCATTCCAAAATCCCTTATGTCATCTGGGAGATGATAGGGGGGCGCTTTTTTCCACATCTGATCGCAGGCGGCTCTCGGGTAGACTAGGGTAGGCTCGGGTGATGCAATATGATTTCAGATCGCTAAAAAAAACAAAAAAAATTATTCCGAGAAATCTCGTGAGTGGCTTTCAACGTAATATTAATAATTCCGAGAAAACTTGTGAGTGGCATAGAAAGTGTTGGGATGCAGACCAGAGAAAGACGTTTGTCTTGTTTACATCAGGGTCTCTCATATGCTATTTTCAATTAATATCATAAACAACATAAGGAATATTAGCATAATTTTGAGTGGACTGAACGAAGGAATGAGTCAGCGTTAATAGTTTTAAATGCAAATAATTTATTGAAACATAGAAGTGGGGTCGGGAGTCGGACACACACACACACACACACACACACAGTTTCAACTCACCACCCCTGCATCATATTGTAGTCTAGTCTGTCTTCAAACTTCCACTCCTCTCGAAAGTTTTTTATATTTGAATATCAACATTATCTGTCCATCCTCAGTAATCCTCAGTTTACTATAATATACTCCTACGCTGAGTGCGTCCTGACTAGTGACTTCATCGTCTTTCCAAACGTGCGCACTAGAGATGTTCCGATACCATTTTTTCCTTTCCGATCCGATTCCGATACCTAAGCTTTGGGTATCGGCCAATACCGATACTTATCCGATACCAGTGCATACATTAAAAAAAATAAAAGAAAACGATATTATATAAATATTTTTTTTTATTTTTTTTTAACAGATACTGTTTTATATATACTGTTTTTTAGTAATAACTAGAAAGTAATGGTATTTATTCAACAACGGGTGATTGTATAGATTTGTATTAGTATTATTAATCAATGAGTATGGGGCTGCAGCACTGCAGATATACCCTACTCCAATGATCCGCATGGACATTAGACAGTGTTGCACTCGCTACCCAGTCTGTAAGCTAGTAGCAGATGGAACATGCATGTTGTGATTTTCTATGCAAAATAAATATTCAACATTCTCTTTTGAGACTCCGCCTCAGACTCTTATCATTTGGCACTAAAAGCTAAACATTGTCACCGATATGGCTGTCCGCAACATGTCATTAATTGTGTACGCGAGGTGGTCGATCAATGACGATGTTAACGTGAGCTAGGTTAGCTAGCATGAGCTACCGGTATATGGAAAGACTGTAACGTTACTGGTAGGGATGCCCCCCGGACCCCGGTTTTAAACGGGAACCGGTACTATATTAGAAAATACCGGAGTATTTATAAGCTCCGACGTCCTCGGTACTGCTATCGATACTCTAGAGAAATTATTATTATTATTATTATTATTATTATTATTATTATTTAAAAGTTGCGAACGATCTCTCCTCTCTCTGTCTCTGCACGAGAAGCAGCGAGTCATTATTACACACACTCCTCGCGAGTCGCGCTACACATACATACGGGTACTCCTTAATGAAAGCGCTGTCAATAGTATGCAGCTGCAGCACGTCAGACAGCAGCGCTTACAAGCCCCGCACATACAAGCCCCGCACACCTGATGTGCTGCAGCTGGAAGCATCTCAGCGCTGTCTCCGTGCCGACGCGCGCTGCACACAGACACAGACAGCTCTGCATGGACTGAGTCGTGATGGCGGATAGAGCGAAGCGTTCACAAGTGCAACAAAACATTTGCCAGTAAGGGTGGCAATACGAGCAATCTATCAAAACATTTGTTTGCAAAACACTATATTAGTGTGCAGAAATGCGCCGTATTCGACTGCCTTGCGCGCAGTGGTCCATCTGCATCCACGTCCACTGCAGCCGGTAAGCCAAGATACGGAGTTTCCTAGGCTAATAACGAATTATTACAAATAGGCTAATAAACAAAATAATTGTTTAGCTACAAATACTACAATCTAAAAACTTTTTATAGATCGTCAAGCTGAGGTCAGCCACCAATGTGTCCCGCAGGCCAGTGAGCCCACCACACATCCTCCCTCTACCTCCACCACCCAAAGTCCTTTCTCCCTAGCAGCTAGAGGAAAGATGACAGAGGATAGGGTGAACGAGTGTCACAGGGCTGTGACAAAGTTTGTTGTCAAAGGCCTGCACCCGTTCTCTACAGTGGAGTCCAAGGACTTTAGGTAACAACTAATCATTCAGTGTATATCGTTTTTTTTGTATACATAGTTGTCTAACTTGTCTGTTGTTGTTATAAGTTATTATTGAAGCAGCTATTCCCACCACTCCACACACATTTACAATAATTCAATCATTTCTAATCTTTACTGTAGGGAGATGACCAATGCTCTCTACTGCAAATATAAAAATCATAAAAAAATTATCAAAAAGAACCGATAAGAGTATCGATAGGAGTAGTAGTATCGATAAAATCCTAACGATACCCATCCCTAGTTACTGGTGACATTGTGATTTAACTTGGAATACTCCTTTGCCAACTTGCTGTACTTTGCTTGCAGGTCTGCAGCCATTATTGCTGGATTATGAATAGCCCCAACTTTAGCCAAGGTAACGTTAAAGCTAGCTTTCGGTTAGCTGTTCAATGCTAATAACACCAGCCACCAAGCGAACCCATCAGAGCTCCCCGTCAACAGCGCTCTGTCGGGACGATGGCATTTTAAGAAAGTATCTGCTGTTAAAATGACAAATGGCATTGACACTTTAATTCACGGTCGATTAAGCACACGTTTGTTTTATAATGCTCACTCAACAGACCGCAGTGTTGTTGATAATTACGTCATATGGTATCGGAGCGCAGCATTAGAGCAGCATCGGCCGATACCGATACCAGCATTTTAGGCAGTATCGGCGGCTTTTCCGATACTGGTATCCGTATCGGAACAACTAGTGCGCACACACACAGAGAAAGGGAGAGTGCCCCTCCCCCCCCCATTTCCCTTTCCCCAGTCCACACTGTCTGCTGTTCTCTATGGCTCTGCGCCTCTGCCTCTGATCAGGATTAGCTTGTTAGCTTACGCTAACGTTCATTTCGGGCGTTGTGGGCATAAAGGAATGGCGACGCATGTTAGATGCATTTGACCTGTTGTGAGAAAAAAAAACACCACTGACTTATTTCGGCTCGCAAAATAGGGGCACTGCTGTGTAGCCCTGCTCTGCTTAATGCGAGCAGACAGCACGGACTGGGCAGATATGACTCGTCGAGTTGCCACAGGTTTTTTTCAAAATAAGAGTATCATATGAACCGAACGTTGCTAGCTGACGGAGCCATAGATATTATGACTGGAGCTGCGCTTGGGGCGGAAATGAGACCAACCACGGATTTTCAAAATAAGAGTATCGAACTACACGCCAGGTGGCGGGCAGACCTCTCATTGTTAGTCGCCAAACCTTAAATCTGCCCGCCATTGGCGGTTGGCGGGTACTTATTTTGTTCCCTGACACCATCTCTCTGGGCATCAACATCTAATATTCACCTGTTCGGTCATAATACAGGTGTCTTGGATCTCCAGCCATGCTCCAGCTGAACCGCTGATACACGCAGCAGCAGCCAGCTTCCCCTGAGCCAGGATGTCCAGTAGCTCGGGCTACCCCCCCAGCCAGGGGAGCTTCAGCAGTGAGCAGAGCCGATACCCACCACACTCTGTCCAGTACACCTTCGGCACCGCTCGCCACCAACAGGTAAAGCCTTCCCTCTGCAGTTTCAGACCAGCTGAGTTTACTTCCTGAGAGGTAAAGGAAGGTTTTAGTCTACTAATTGGTTGCAAGGGTCTTCGTCAACTAAGACTTAGGCTGCGGTTACACTAGGGCCATTTAATTTTAGTTTCATTTAGCTTTTCAGAACGCTGCGTATTGGCAGGCAAGTAAGAGTTAAGTTAGACGTCGTTTTGTCTCGTCTACTATATACATGTAGTACAATGCCAAAGCAGTAAGTGGCGATGTAGTTCATACATGAAGGCCATTTTCAACCAATCGGAAAGGTTGAACGAGACACTCCACATCCTGCTCAAAATCTCAAAAGCCAGCATCTTTATACCTCGCATGAGCCATTTAGCCACATAGCATTTATTTTTCAGCAAGAAATAAAGTGCAATAAACAAAAACGGATACATTCACTGTGTGTTCTGCCTCATTTGTTGATGATTTGTTGATGAAACAAAACTAACATCAACACAATTGACCACCAAGAGCGGAGTTTAGTCTCACAAAAATATCGCAGATTTTGTTAGCTTACGTGCTCACGTGATTGGGATATGCCAGTATAACAGTATAGTAGGGGTGGGAATCACCAGTTTCATCACGATACGATACGATATAGATTCTTTGGACAACGATACGATATTTGCCGATATCACAAAGTCTGCCACGATACGATACGATTCGATTTGATTCAGGTGCCTGCGATCGATACGAGACGATATTATGTGCACACAATCAGTCACATTTAGATCAACTAAAAAAAGGCTACGGAAATATCAATTGACGTTTTTATTTTTGAGCTCTTCCAGACATTTAAATGAAAAACAATCTATTGTTTTTAATACAAATAGACCTCCTGTTCACTGTAAAGTGCCACGTTTTTATATATTGAGCTTTAAACTTTAAGTAAAATGTTTTGGAACTCGCAACATGCAAGCTAAAACCCCTTCCTCTCCCAAACCGTTCCTACAATTGTTTTATGTTGCATGATGATCGTTTAAATATCAACATTATCTGTCCATCCTCAGTAAATAATAACAATATAATAATACTCCTGACTTCATCTGGTATTTTCAAACGCACGCGCGCACACACACACACACACACACACACACACACACACACACACACACACACACACACACAGAGACAGAATGCCCCCGCCCCTCCTCCTTCCCCTCTCCTCTCTCCGTTTCTCTCTCTCTTAGCTTAGTTAGCTTAAGCAGCTAATGTAACGTTAATTTAGGTCTGCCCACGCGACGTGGGCATAAAAGAATGGCGACGATGCAAAGCATGTTAGATGCATTTGACCCGTTGCAGGGAAAAAAACTGCACAGACTTATATCGGGTCTCAAAATAGAAGCTCCCTAGCGCTGCTCTGCTGTACAGAGCTACACAGAGTTTCACAACACTGGGCCAGTCTGGGCGCGGGGCGGATATGACGTCGCCGGATTTTCAAAATAAGAGTATCGCAATATGAATAGATCTTTTTACGTTGCATCGATCCTATTTGATTATTGATAATAGATCGATATATCGATCTGGATCGATGTATCGCCCCACCCCTAGCATTGTGGCTAGCAGCGAAGTAACGTTAATGCTAGCAGAATGAATGGATGTAAACGTTATTTAACAGATAGCAGAATGGGTACAATACAATACGGCTCAATACAAACAATTGTTAAGGGAATGCAGACTGTTGTAGCTTGTTATATTAATCAGCGTCCCCAGAGTGATAGTTCAACTTGACTAACAGGGTCTGAAAGTAACGTTAGCTAGGTAGCTAACGTTAGCTCACGAGCGACGCTAGCCAGCCAGCACCTGCCAAACTGATATCAGACGTTGATATCAGGAGCTATTAGTAGCTAAACATTAGACAACGCCTCATGTATTAAACAAGTGAATAGATGACTGGGCCATTTTGTTTAATGCTTGTTATGTTGAAAGAGGAGCTCAGCTTCTCATGCAGTCGACTCTTGCGTGGTAAGGGTTTGTTGACATGACATGGGTCTGGGAAGGGGAGAATTTGGCGTCGGTCTCTACTGCGCATGGGCATTGGGCAGAAGGGCTCCGTATCCGGCTCACGCAAATTACATGGCACCATTGTCGGCGAGTTTCCAAAACGAAAACACCTTTTCAGCGTTCCCGCTAGGGAAACACGTTTTCCTGCCAAAACGGCGTTTCTTTTTAACCCTTTAATCGCCGTTGACGCTGAAACACGTCATTCCCCGTCATGCTTATTCTGCCGATGACGCTGTACAGCGTCTTTGATATCAATATTTAAAAAATCTGTGATCGAAATCATATTTCTCCCCCGGAGACTTTATATGTACTGGTGAGCCCCTGTCGACTCTCTAACTGTTCAAGAGCGCCATCTGGTGGCCGATCGGCAGATCGCCCAGGGAAGAAACAGGGAAGTGGAAGTTGGTGCTCATTTCAATTTGGTCCGATCACTCGCTATAGGTCCCGGGACTCGAGCTTGACACAATGGATATCGATCCGTTGCCAATAACTCGATAAACAACATGATTTGGACGTATATACTATTATACAACCTGGAAATGGATCGGGTATTTCTACATTCTGTTCCACGCTCATCTCCCAACGGCGAGAGGAAGCTACGGTGAGTTTCAGCGTTATTTTGTAATGTCTTCTATACTAACTGCTCCAATGATCATATCACCCACACTAGATGAATGATATAACGTTGCCCATGGAATTATAAACGACCCCCGCCCATCCGGTCAACATCAGATCATACGTAGTAACTTCTAGAACCACGTCCAGTTGAAATTTTTTATCTTGCGCCGATTGCTATCAAACTGTATACAATCATCAATATAATGCATTTGGGGCTATAAATCACGTTCTGGAGAAAGCTGCAGAAAACGATAAAAACATACTTATACTTTAGACCGTATTTTAGTATGAATATGTGAATGAAAAAGTATAACGTTGCTACACCCTGAACAATAGATATAGGACTTTGAATGGGCCATGGTAATGTCAATTTAGCAATACAATTTAAAAAGTTATAGCCCTGCAAAGAAGGGGAACTTCTCCATGTTAAATAGGGCTGGCGAGGGATGGTAAATTATGAATTTAACCCCGGCGATCAAAGGGTTAACTTGGACATGCAAACGTAATCATTCAGCAACAAAAACAAAAACCCCAGTGTAACCATGGAAGTGGAGATGAAGCAGTGAGCAATGTGATCCTAGTTTGTTTGTTGTGTACCTTGTGTAAGACAGGGTTCTATAATCAAATGTTCTTATTTGTCTGAAAAATATAATATAATATCCCTGTTTTCAACATGGGCGCCGCCATTTTGTTGCTGACGTCATACCGTTGGTTGGGTGTATACACTCTGGTTAGCTGCCTATAGTGAATGGGTCAGTCAGCAAATAAAATGTTGCCTACAAAACAACGGGACCGCGGTGGTTCTGTTTGTATTGCTCCTGGCTGTTCAAACTAATTTTACCATGTGAGAGAGAGGAAAGTTGGTTAATTTCCACAAACTACCAGTGAAAAAAACAGTGTTGTTGACATGTTGGCTCGGGCTGGCTGCACTCAGGCGGCGCGACCAGCCTGTTGGACAGGGAAGGAGGATCTGCAGAGAACACTTCATTGCCTCGGATTATGTTGTTGGGGTGGGATGTTTGTCCAGAAGACCACTAATCAGCTGAAGCCGGACGCGGTTCCCTCGGTCTTCGACAGACAGACCGGCGTTAGCTCTCGGGAAACCGGAGCTAACGGTAGCTGGCTCCAGGCTCCAGCACACCGACAAGCTGTGTAGCCAGCAGGCTGAATGCTCCGCGACGCTGGTTGAAGTGGGTCTAGGTAGCCAGCAGGCTGAATGCTCCGCGACGCTCCGGTTGCTAACGCTAACTAGCTAGCGAGAGCTAACGCCGGTCCCCGGCTGGTGCCAACTAGCTAGCGATCGCTCCCGAGAGCTAACGCCGGTCTGTCTGTCGAAGACCGAGGGAACCGTGTCCGGCTTCAGCTGATTAGTGGTCTTCTGGACAAACATCCCACCCCAACAACATAATCCGAGGCAATGAAGTGTTCTCTGCAGATCCTCCTTCCCTGTCCAACAGGCTGGTCGCGCCGCCTGAGTGCAGCCAGCCCGAGCCAACATGTCAACAACACTGTTTTTTTCACTGGTAGTTTGTGGAAATTAACCAACTTTCCTCTCTCTCACATGGTAAAATTAGTTTGAACAGCCAGGAGCAATACAAACAGAACCACCGCGGTCCCGTTGTTTTGTAGGCAACATTTTATTTGCTGACTGACCCATTCACTATAGGCAGCTAACCAGAGTGTATACACCCAACCAACGGTATGACGTCAGCAACAAAATGGCCGCGCCCATAATGCTAAATGCTTCAGAAATGTACACAACAAATCGTTTTTTCTTAGAAACTGCTTATTTTTATAACGTGACTTCTTCTGTGGCTTATCTAAATACTAATGTGATGCTATGAATATGTATTTATCGCACTGCTTCATTTCCACTTTCACTTTCAGTGCTGGCCATTAACATGGTAAAGCATTGTTAACACTTTGATTGCCTAAGGCTAAATTCATGATATACCATCCGTTGCCATCTCTATTTGTCTATGGAGAAGTTCCCCTTCTTTGCAGGGCTATAACTTTTTAAATTCTATTGCTAGATTGCCATTATTAGGGCCCATTCAAGGTCCTATATGTATTGTTCATTGTGTAGCAACGTTAAACTTTTTCATTCACATATTCATAGTAAAATATGGTCTAAAGTATAAGTATGTTTTCATCTCTTTCTGCAGCTTTCTCCAGAACGTGATTTATAGCCCCAAATGCATTATATTGATGATGAAATACAGTTTGGTAGGAATCTGTGCGAGATCAAAAATTTCAATTGGACGTACTTCTAGAAGTTTCTACGTATCATCTGATGATGACCGGATGGGCAGGGGATCGTTTATAATTCCGTGGGCAGCGTTATATCATTCATCTAGTGTGGGTGATATGATCATCAGAGCAGTTTATATCGAACACGTTCAAAAATTACGCTGAATCTTACCGTATCTTCCTCGCGCCGTTGGACGATGAGTGTGGAACTGAAATATTCCTATTATGGGATGTAGAAATACGCGATCTATTTCCAGGTTGTATAATAGTATATACGTCCAAATCATGTTGTTTATCGAGTTATTGGCAACGGATCGCTATGTATTGTGTCGAGATCGAGTCCCGGGACCTATAGAGAGTGCCCGGAAGTAATATGGACGATCAGCACTTCATCCACATGACTTCCTGTTTGGCGCTTCTGCCGATCGGCCACCAGATGGCGCTCTTGAACCGCTAGAGGGTTGAGAGGAGGCCAGCACTGTGTCTCAGGGCTGCGGAGGAAAAATATGATTCCGATCACAAATTTTTGAAATATTGATATTAAAGATGAGTTACGGCGTCCTCTGCAACTTGAGCATGGCGGGGAAGGACGCCTAAACACGTTTTCGGCACTTAAAGTGTTAAATGCCACCACCCACTTCAATGATAGCGTTGTGAACGCATAATCTCTGTTTTAAATTATGGCTATGTGTCTAATCTGCCTGTCTTGCAGTCAACATTGTCGAAACGGATTGTTTTTTAATCGGTTCATTTCCGTTTTATAGCATTTTGAAAAGCCCTCGTTTTCAAGGAAAATATATAGATTCCGTGATAAAAAGGCATTTACTGGAATATTCTGGAATACACAAACACATTTCTCGGCCTATTTATGAATCGTTTTCAAATAAACGCTAGATTATCGATAGTATGTGTACGTATGCACGCTATAGAGGCGGGCTGAAATATCGATTCTCTCATTTCCTGATCGTGCACACACAGACACACACACGCATAGGGCAAACGCTTATATCTCTGTGAAAATAGCTCTGATTATCCTAAGACTGGTAAAATAAATTCCTTACCTTAGATCAGATGTTATCCAAAAACATTATTCCAATTCCTGATCGCCATTCCAAATATCGATCACACTTATTGATTACAGTGTTGGGTACTGTAAATACATAATCCACACGTTTTCCGGGCCGGCGAGCACAATGGATTCTTCAGTTGGCTTGAGGGAAAAGTAAAATTAGGAAACTGGCCACCCCCCCTTCGTCAGTGAAAATTAATGGGGTGCAGTTACACAGGGAGAGACGATAGGGGGCGGTATCTTCCCAATTGAGCTCAGAGAGAGTCTGCAACACTAGCGTGAGGCTCGATTGATGAAATATGAATTAAAATCGCCAATAAAAAAAAAAGACAAACAAACGCTATATAGCGTCGGGGGCACTCAAAGGTCGGCATGAACTAACGACAAAACGTGCCTGTGGCACTCAATGTGTTAACAGTCCTGCACATTTTGCATAAAATGCCTGTCGATTGCATACCCAAAGTAATTTGCGATTTATTATACTTTTTTTTTTAATCTTTTTCCCCCTCCATTTTCCTCCGATTCTCTCCCATCCCAATGTTAGTCGTTATGCCAATTCCCAATCCCCTTCCTGGTCGCTGCGCACTTACCCCCCACAGTCAGATCATCTGGGAGAGTGGAGGCTATCACATGCTTCCTCCGACACACGTCCAGCCAATCAACCGCTTCTTTTCACCTGGCAGCGAGGATTCTCACTGAGAGGGCGTAGCGTGTGGAAGGATCACACTACCCCACTTAGATCCTATCCGCGCTTAGCAGGCGCCCCGACCGAACTGTAGGAGTCGCTGTTTACAACGACCCGGACCCACCCCGCCAGCTTCTCCCACCCTCTAATACAGCCAATTGTATTAGTGTGAACGGCCAGCCAAGCTGGTGACAACCCCGGGGCTGTGAGCTGGATTCGAACAGGCGAATCTAGCCGCAATCTCCGTTACGCCACCTGACCGCCCTCGATTTATTATACTTTATACTTTATGCATGAGTCTGGTCTCTTTTGAAAGTTCATTCATTCTGAAGTTTCTTACACAATAAAGAAAAATCACTTTGAGCGCTAATGTAATAGAGTAACAGAGGTTTGAACACACTGAAATAAAATATTTGCTCCTTACTTTTGTGTTGACTTGTTGCCAGATGCCTGTTTTTGGGTTCCAGCTGAGAGGTAGGAGCTGGAAAACATAACTGTTCCATAGCCTGAAGTCCTATAGTCATACAGGTCCAAAGTTTATAAAAATCCCACAGAAGATGAGTGTTTTACAAAGGTTTTTTGTAATGTGTGTACCGCAATAATTCAGCGTGATTATCAAAAATGGCCATCCGCTTCCATTCATTCAGACGTGCGAGTCAAAAGAACTTGTTGGTCTTCTTCTGCCCCCTTCTCGTTGCAATCAGCGCTCGTCTGGGATCGCTTTTGGAGCAGACGCTCCTTGGCTACAACGGTGGTCAATAATTTTCGCCATCAGTGGTGACTGGTCAGTTCAGGACCGCTCACAACCGTCGGAACGGCTTGTCAAATGACACTCAGCGGATATTTCGCCCTGTAACTCGAGACGCGAAAGCGTGCAATAGGTCGAGTGTGGTGACGATCGAAAGGCGGCAAATTCAACTTTCCAACAATGTATTGAATGATTGGGAGAAACGCAGCTCGGAGCCCACAGACGAGAACAAAGTGCTGTGACCTGTGCGCATCCCGAGCACGGGCGTGACGGCCCATATGAGGGCTGTCAAACGTTAAGAGGGTTAATCATGTAATATATTATTTTATCATGCTGAATGGTTTATGTTCTGTAAAATGATAAGCGCATCTATGGCATCACATTTTTGAATAAAACACACAAGAGACGTGTACCCTAATGATAAGAATAAGCGCTCAATGAAGAAACTCAATCCCATTGCCAAAAGAAAGTCCAACATGCCTATAGATACTATGGAACTACACACTATACAATATAGATGTATTACATGGCTCATAACGGCATTGCCAACTTTAGTAGACCTGTCACCTGTGCCCCTTTGATGTGAGCTTGACAATGCTGATGCTACATAATCCTACCACATGGCCCGTAATGGCCAGTTTGGCCACCACAACCCAATGTAGGGCTTAAAGGAAAACTCCAACATTTTGGGAAATTAGCTTATTTAACATCTTCCCTGGAGTTAGACAAGAAGATACATACTTTTTTTGTCTCTGTGCGTGCATTTAGCTTAGGGAACAGTCGCTCCGTTAGCTTCATCACTGGAAGTGGGGCGGAGTTAGAGCCTGACGTTCCCTACAGAGTCCTACAGTCACGAAATACACTCCAAATACAACTCCAAAACGTTCCTGTAAACATGTTGTGACCTGTGTATTTACCACGTGGAGAAATAAAAAATAATTGAATTCGACAATTACGTTTTCTAAGCAAATATACTCGGAACTATTTTTTGCCTAACGACTCCTCTCTGAGCGCAGTCAGTGATTTCAACGTGTCGTCGTGATTGTTGACATTCTCATTCATTCAAAGGATCCGAACAGATTGAAGTTTATGGATACCATGACTTAAAATCCTCTTACCTTGACGATTAAAAGCCTCCCCAATTTAGAAAACAGTAATCCAATGGCTGGTATTGATATACTGCACGCTAACGGAGCTAACCAGCAACCGGACACTCAAGCAGATAACGAGAGCAATGACTTCCTTTCTGGGGGGTTTCAAAATAAAAGAGCGACGTCTATAGCAGCGGAATACGTTTATTTTGTACATTATCTAACGTTAACATGAACCTAAACTAACTTTAGGTTAGTTGTAACGTTAGTTTAGGTTCATGTTAACGTTAGATAATGTACAAAATAAACGTATTCCGCTGCTATAGACGTCGCTCTTTTATTTTGAAACCCCCCAGAAAGGAAGTCATTATATTAGCTTTAGTGTCCGGTTAGCTTTAGTGTCCGGTTGCTGGTTAGCTCCGTTAGCGTGCAGTATATCAATACCAGCCATTGGATTACTGTTTTCTAAATTGGGGAGGCTTTTAATCGTCAAGGTAAGAAGATTTTAAGTCATAGTATCCATAAACGTCAATCGGTTCGGATCCTTTGAATGAATGAGAATGTCAACAATCACGACGACACGTTGAAATCACTGACTGCGCTCAGAGAGGAGTCGTTAGGCAAAAAAAATTTCAAGAGTATATTTGCTTAGAAAACGTAATTGTCGTATTCAATTATTTTTGATTTCTCCACGTGGTAAATACACAGGTCACAACATGTTTACAGGAACGTTTTGGAGTTGTATTTGGAGTGTATTTCGTGACTGTAGGGCACTGTAGGGAACGTCAGGCTCTAACTCCGCCCCACTTCCAGTGATGAAGCTAAGCTATGCTAACGGAGCGACTGTTGATTTTATTTTATTTTATTTTATTGATGGATTAAAAACACACAACAAGGATCCAAAGGATAACATGAGAGAGTAAAACCCTTATTTCCGTCATGGTCCCAGGGCTGTTAGGCCACAACAAACACACGACAATAATACAAAACTCATACATTTAAAACATAAGACTAACCTATCGCTAAAATTGTATACCCCACAATAACTAAAAACTGATTGGAAACCCATTCAAACTATAGGGGGCTATTCCAATATTCTGTCCATGAGCCACTTCCTGACACTTCTCTTGAAGCTGTGGAGGCTCAAGCTCTGTTTGATGGGGATAGGCAGCTTGTTCCAATCCTGGGCTCCAGAGAAAGTAAGGGAGCACTGGCCCAGTTTGGATCGGAAAGAAGCAGGCTTCAGGTTTGCTATGCTTGCTCTAGTTCTGTGGTTGTGGGATTCGTTGACCGGGGTGAAGTTCCCTAAGCTAAATGCATGCACAGAGACAAAAAATGTATGTATCTTCTTGTCTAACTCCAGGGAAGATGTTAAATAAGCTAATTTCCCAAAATGTTGGAGTTTTCCTTTTAAGAGGTTAATAAGCACTAGATTTAAATAAGTCCCGTTGCATGATCACATTAATTTACGGAAGGACAATAATGTAGGAAATAAAATGTTAAATGTTCGAAGAGCTAATAATAATTCTGGAGGCCAAAGGGATGGGCACAGAACGCCTGAAACATAATCTGTGGAGGAAGTGAGGACAGGTATGCAAGCTTGGCAGGCCTCTCTCGACCGTCCCAAATCCTTCTGAACTGATATTTTCTTAAGGCATGCGTTACAGTTTAAAGGGGGGCATTTCACCAATTTTTTACCTGAAACTTATCATCTTCTTGTGAGGAGGACATTTGATAATCAGAAATAAAACGGAATCAGACAGTGCGTGCTGTGTTTCAAGAGCCTCGTGAGCCCCTCATAGCGGCACAGTGGTGTAGTGGTTAACACTGTCGCCTCACAGCAAGAAGGTCCAGGGTTCGATTCCCGCTTGGGGACCAGGTTTCCATGATGCCAGGTACCCAGGTGGGTGATCTCCCAGGCCTCCAATTGCATGTCCAGTTCGTTGCATGCCGAATAAAGACCCCCTAAAGAGGTCCTGCATTATATTATTATAACAGTCCCTACACCATCTTCACTTGTAAGAGGCTTCGAACCTTGAAGAAACAGCTGAGGGAATAGTGTTTATAAAAAAAAAAAACACTAACCAATAGATGACTTTTAGACTAATGTAATGGGTCTAAAGACGGCCCTGGAGGCTGGTAAGTTTGTCTATTTTATACTCGGTAATACAGTTGAGAGACACGCCCTAATTTTCAATGCAGCCGTGATTACAAAAAAACAATAACAAGCAATACATTATAATCTAACACTATAAGAAAACACAATTAAATAGGCACAATAAAACAAGACAAAGTAAACAAATAAATAGTGGACAGAATCCTGCATATAAATCAATTGAAACAGGGATGTTCAGAATACGCCATCTGAACTGCCCATGGGTAAAGTGATCATTTTGAGGGATGTTTGGAGCTTATTCCACGTGCTTGGGGCATTAAAGAAACATGCTTGTCTTCTTCACAACCTTATTCAAATGAACAGACAGAATCCCCAAGATAAGTCCTTACACTTTGAGAGGCTTTGTGAATATGGATCCAGGATCATTTTTTTTTTTTTTTTTTTTAACCGCTTTCCAGCACAGAGCACCAGGTTCAAATCGGGGGTTAATTTGTCAGGTGAAATACCGTGGCTGCAAGTGGGGCTATGGAACTGTTCTCTCCACACACGCATTGTAACGGACAAAAATCTGTGTCGTCTGTCGATAAGTGATAATGCATCAATACTATGGCTGGGCAATTAATCGAAAAAAAATCGATCTCGATTCATAGACCTATGCAATCTCATTTGTAAGTTATGACTATTTTCCTTTTTATTAAAAAAAAATTTATTGAATTTTTTTTCTTTTTACTTTTTACTTTACTTTTTAAATGAGTTTATTGACAAAATAAGAATCGTGAGAGAATCGTGATCTCAATTCTTAGAGAGAAAAATCGTGATTCACATTTGAGCAAGAATCGCCCAGCCCTAATCAATACCTGGCACTAAGTACCAGAATTCTATAGACTTTGACCTCGTCTTACATTTCAATTAAATGAGTTTCTACCCTCGTGCCAAGATGGCCGTATAATGTTTGATGGCTTAATGTGACGATAAAACTCTTGGAAGCTGACTTCCACAGAAAGTCTGTGGTGCATTTCTGGGCATTTGGCCTATTTGTAACAAAGCTGGAGTTTGGAAATGTTTCCCTCTCAACCGTATTTACCTGCTCTGGGTAGTTTGAAGTTCACAGCACGCTGACGGCCACTCTTTCCAGGCTCGCACAAGTTTTAATCCGTTTGCTTGAGGGTTGTGATAGTTAGCCGAGATTTAAATGTCATGTTTTTTTCTTTTTTGTGGAACCAAAGTGAAAAGATGCTTGTAATCTAAGGACAATGGCTGAAACTAAAAAGTGCCTTTAACCACAATTTAGTACCACATTCTGAAAAAGGTTTGGGGGGGGGGGGGAAGGTTTGTAAAAACGTGGCTGTCGTATGCTTGGTTAGACTCCGCTTTTAGAACCCATTGCTCTGTGTCTAGTTTAATTTCATGCTCATATTGGTTTTGGTATTAATTATCTGATTCTTTCCTCAGGCCTTTTTATTATAATTTTTTTTTTATGAGCGTGTGTTCTTTTCTTCTCGCCGCTAGGAGTTCACCGTCCCGGATTATCGGACTCACATGCAGGATCCGCAGGGTCGAAGAAGACCCTCTTTGCTTTCCGAGTTCCACCCTGGAACCGAGAGGTAAGAGCCTTGCTTGCCCACAATCTGGAAGAAGAATGCTGACTTTGTGCACATTAATCTTTCCTTTAGTGTGACGGTTTATTGATTGACGCTAACATTTTCAGCACCATTACACCCAGATGAAGGCTTGGTGCCATGTTAAGGAAACACGAGTGTGTTTTGTTGTCCTAGCCAACGCCTGTTTTGTTATGTTCCGTTATGTCATTGGTTGTTTTTAGGGATCACATTGACATTTTGAATTGGAATTCATTTTTCCTTAGTTACTTCACACAGTTTGGGACATAAAACCCTATATTTGTGCTTACATTTCCCTAAAATGGCATGTTAGCATTGTTGGCAAACTTCTTTGAAACTAAAGGGGAACCCCCCTGCCTAGATCCTAGTAGTGCCCCTTAGCTTCAATGAAGAATGCTAACATGTCACTTTAGGGAAACTGAAGGATGAATTAAACTTTTATGCAAACCTCCACAATGTGACAAGCGTCTTGTTTAGAAAAACAACCAAAACGGAAGAATGCCAAGATTTCAAATGTGCGCCCCCCCAGGCCCCCGGAGAGACGTCATGGCTACGATCAGCAGTTCCACTCCATCACCGCCCAGTCGGAGCACGACGCCTTGGAGGCTAAACGCCCCCGCATGGAGACCGTCTCTGAGGCCCACATCTCCCGCACCCCTCCCACCGCTGGGGGTGTGGTCCTGCCCCTTCCACACTCGGTCCAGGACAGCTTGAGGTCCGCGGCGGAGGTCAAGAAGGTGGGTCTCTTTGCTTCTTTACAGTTATACTTAGGGACTTACCTTGTGGTATTACCTACCATGGATTTTATATGTCAAGTGAGGCCCCCGTGTCAAGAAACATCAGAATCACTTTATTGGCCAAAGTTGGTATACATCAGAATTTTTCTTTGTTATCTGCATAACCGTTCTAACAGGATAGCATACAAGATATGCAACATAATGCAAAGATGGCACACTGACGATACAACAAATGTGACATATACAACATTTATCCTAATGCTGTACACCAAAAATGAGAGAACAAATGAAAATTGCACTCGGTGTGGCTACACGTTTTGACAAATTAACACCTAATTAGGGTAATTCATGTTTTTTGCAGTTACCACGGATGCAGTTTTGTTTGACTTTTTAATCATTATTTGCAATCATAAGTCAATGCTGAGCAAAACTCAGGAAACGTAGCCCAGTTCTCCTCCATCTCTATCTCTCTCCAGCTCATCTAGCTTGTTGGGCCGCGGCACTTTTTATTTTTTTTTAATCCACGTTTTCTCCTTATTTTTCTATTTTTCTCCCATCCCAATTTCGTATTTCCAATTCTCCCCTCCCCTGTCTTGAACGTTGCTCGACTATGCCTCCCACTGGTCGGTCGTAGGGAGGATAGAAGCCTTGCATCACGTGTCCCCTCCGGTACATGAGGAGGCAGCCTGTCACATCTTTTCACCAGACAGCGCGGACTCTCAGTGGCGAGGTGTAACGTCGCACTACCCCCACTACTTCCTGTCTCTGCTGTGCAGGTGTCCCCCAACCGACCTGTAGGAGTCGCTGTCCACAACGTCCAATCCCCACCCATCGACTTCCACCCGCTATTTCTGCCAATTGAGATAGTATGACGACTGGCCCAAGCCGGAGGCAATGCTGACACCCGGATTCCAGACCAGAGTCTCTTGCATTGGTGACGAGTGCAATCTCCGCTGCGCCACCCAGCCGCTTGGGCCGTGGCACTTATGTAGCTCTCTCTCTATCCCTCTCTCTCTTAACACGACCACAATATAAAACAAATCCATCTACCAGACACCCGCGCTACATAAACACAGCGATCATACATGATTTAACACTGCTCATCACAGCACAATGCTTGCTAGTGCTTAATAAATACACTGTGCCTGCCTACATGACAACTGTAATTTGACTCACCATTAGTAGAGACACTTGTAAACTGTGTGAAAAGGCTGATCCCATATGCAGGGGTTCCCAAACCTTTTTATACCACGACCCCATTTTGTTTAGGATTTATTTTGGCGACCCCACACTTGACACATCCTGCGCCAAGAACGAGTTATGCCGTTTTTGCCCGCCATGCGCTGAACGCCAAGAACGACTTACGCCGTTTTTGGGATCAATATTTAATTTTTTCGCCATGGCATTCATAATTCATCCAGCCAACCTCCGGACTCCAGCGGGATAGTGTATGAGATTGCGACACCTCAATACCGCCGCCTGGTGGATGGTCGGGCGAGTTACACTCTTGCCAAAACCGGAAGTGCCGATCGGTATGTCGAGGAAATCCCTCCGCCAGTGATATCTTGTTACGTGGCTCCAGACAAACACTATTGTGAGGGCCGACGATCCACTCCACTGGTCAAATTACTTACTTGTGAGTAGTACGTCCGTTGATAAAGAAAAGCAATGTCCACAGCCGCTCCAGTGCAAAGTAAAGATATCCAAATGGTTTATTTGCAAAGTCTTTCTTTACAGAAGTGGTCCTAAATCTACTTTCCTAAATATTCCTGTCACTACTACAAATACTACTTACTACAAGTGGCTCCTACTAGCCACAAGTACTAATACAAGATACAAGTACTACTACAAGTGGCTCCTACTAGCCACAAGTACCAATACAAGCTACAAGTACTACTACAAGGTAAGAAAACTATTTACCCAGTCTCCAAAATCACAGCCGACTCGACACATGAAATTTCCTTCCTAATGTGAAAGCCGTAAATCCACCTGCTGGCTTCTGGCTTCAGTCCATCCGTTCGGTCCTGTTCAGTCTGGTCGAAGATGCAAAACTGCCGTTCTGAGGAAACGCCCACTTATATAGAGACCCAAATGTTCTAGAATGTCGGTTATGACCTCATACGGTGACATCACGAAGATTCCATAACTTTCTATCATGACGGCATACTGTGGTTCTAGAATGTTTTATATTCTAGAAAGTTCTATTACGACATCACCACCAACGTTCCAGAATGTTCTATGTTCCAGAAGGTCTGTTATGACATCACCACAAACGTAGTAGAAGGTTGTATGTAGTTGTATGTAAACAAAGCATTTGGATCACTTTCTCAAGCGTAATAATCGATATGATTTCGGCATTTATTGCGCCATACAAACCGGAAATGGATGTAGGAGATAGGCATCAAATAATTGGGATCTTTTTCCTCCAGTCTCATCGGCGAACGGTAAGAGGACAGTAACGTTATTTTCAGCCCGATTGTTTATACATTTCACTGCAAACCATCAAGCCGTTAATGACGATCAAGGAATTATAAACGACCCCCCCCCCCCCCTTTCCTTCACGCATGATGAAGCATAATGTGTACCGATCATATACATTTGAATTTTTTAATATAGCGTGTATAGGAAAGAAACGCCAATCGATAATCTATCATTATGCTTCAGGGCCTATAACTACTGTTTTTGGAATTACAGCAGAAAAGATTAAAACATACTTATATTCTAGAAGGTATTAACACAACAATGTATGAATGAAAAAATATAACGTTCCCACATCCTGAACTATAGATAATCGATGTTGAATGGGCCATAGTAATGTCAATATAGCAATACAATTTTAAAAAGTTATAGCCCTGCAAAGAAGGTAAACATCTCCATAGGCTTTCAATGGTGGCAGACTGGGTATATTGATGGATATAACCCATGGCGCCCAATGTGTTAATGTATCGTGTAATTTCAATGTGGAATTAAGGAATATAAAAATAAAAGCACACGTTGTTGAACTTGATCATGCATACAGTATTTATAACATTTTATTACAGCACTATGTTATCAATACACATTTATAAAACGAGGCATATTTAGCCAAAATATGTTGCCAGAACATACAAAAAAAAATATATATATATACGGTGTATATATATATATTATTTATTTGTTTTAATACATATTTTTACTTGCCAATGCGCGATCCCACTGTCACCTACCCACGACCCCACTTTGGGTCACGACCCATAGTTTGAGAACCGCTGCCATATAGGCTAGTTGTGTACAATGATTGAAGCAAATAAAAGGACAAACAAACAAACAAAACAAACTGAGTGAGAAGTCATCAGAATATACTTTTCTCCCCTCCCCCTGGTGGTTCACTAAAACAACCCCCACTTGTTTCCCCCCAGGACTCTCAGTTCGGTGGCAAGGGGGAGTCCTCGTCCTCGGGCAGCGCAGCCCTACTACACATGTCTGAGGACCAGGACACCTCTCCTTCCAAACTGTCTAAGGAGGAGCTGATCCAGAGCATGGACCGCGTGGACAGAGAGATCGCTAAAGTGGAGCAACAGATCTTCAAGCTGAAGAAGAAGCAGGTGGGTTGTTAATAACACCAGCCTAAACTGACCTAATTGATCTCAACCCCCCCCTCATCCAATCATGACTGTTTGCTTCCCTTGGACATACAAAAGTCCCTAGTTTTTTGGCAGGTAACGTGGATGTCTTGAAGGTATATATTCTTCAAGGACAATATAAGTGTCATAGATGCTAAGCATGAGGGCAAGGCTCTCTAAACATAGTGCCATGCATGTGAACTGCCACTAGGGGCAGAGTGGCTAACTGTGACTGACTGATTGAGGTGCTTTGTTTGGTAGAATAGTAGAGTAGCCAGTGAGCTTTGGCATTCACTACTAGCCACTGTGTTCTGAGGATAAAACCCTTCCATCTGGCTTTCCACAGCGTTTAATTTGGCCCTCCAAAGATTCCCATTGAGGGATTGTCTTCTGGTCTACTTTGATGACACTTAAAGGGCCCCTATTGTAGAAATTGCCTTCTCATGTGTTTTGCATTGTTTTTACACAATGAGGGGTTGTCTCAACACTGAGAAATTGTGAAATATATACATAGTGCAGTTTCTGTTCAGCTCTGACAAGAATCCTCCCTATTGAAACAAGCTATTCAGAATTGCAGCCCTAGAGTAGAACAACTTGTTGCTATTTCTGCCATTTGCCCTCTACTTCAAAAGTGTTTATATAGTAGTTAGCATGCTGCTAATATGACTTGGACATGATATTCTTTGAGATCATTTCTATGGTTTTTAACACATTGTCCGCCATGCATTGTACTAGGGCTGGGCGATATGACGATATTATATAAATATCGGGTACAGTTCATAAACGATACACTTTTTAAACGTATCGTGGACATTGTGATGTTCCTCACAATCCCTCACATCAGTTTATAAGCCGCCGCGGTTGAGATGACTTACTTTGGCGCAGCGCTCTACTCTCTCGTCTCTCCCTCTCAAAGAAAAAAAATACACACAGACTCGCCCCAACCTACGTTATGTACACGCCCATACACACACACACTCACACACACACACCCCCAGAGAGGCGGTGCTACAGGTTTGTTTGGAGGACTCTACTCGAGGGAACAGGGAACGGGGATACGACAGCGTGAGAGAAGTGGACAGAGCTTCGCAAGTTTAAATGTTAGCCATACGTGTTTTATTCAGAAACGGCAATGGAATATGGAGGCGCCGAGGTGGATGAACTGGTAATAGCCTCGCGTTCTAACCGTTAGCATTGCGGCTAGCGCAAATGAGCTAATGAGGCACTGAATTCATACAGTAGCTTGTTAGCTAGCGTCGAAATATGTTTGTCGCATTGGCGCTGACGTCACGGCGCCCCAGCTACACTGACGGCGTCTTTATATCTATCTAATCTACATTCACATTTACATTTAGTCATTTAGCTGACTTTTTTATCCAAAGCGACTTACAAGTTCTGTACGACAGGTCATCAGGAAGGGTACAACTCTATCAGCTGAGTAACAATATTCATCAAAGTGTTGCGTGTTACAGTGTAGGTTAGTTTATTAGGACAAGTGCATGACAGTAAGGTTAGTTAGGGTTAGATTTTTTTTTTTTATTATTATTATTTCAGATAATGGTTGAAGAAGTGCGTCTTTAGTCGACAGCGAAAGATTGGACGGGATTCGGCTGTCCTCCCTGGGGTGGGCAGTTCATTCCACCATTGTGGGGCAAGGACTGAGAATAGGCGGCTTCTCTTTGATGACCCTCCCGGAGCTTGGATAGGAGTAGGGGTGGGACGATACATCGATCCAGATCAATATATCGATCTATTATCAATAATTACATAGGATCGATGCAACGTAAAAAGATCGATTCATATTGCGATACTCTTATTTTGAAAATCCGGCGACGTCATCGCCCCGCGCCCAGTGTTGTGAAAATCCGTTTAACATCAACAGCACACAGCAGTAGCGTCTAGAGCGTCACTAGAGCAAGACTAGTGTGCCTATTCTGTGACCCAAAACATGTCCCTGCTGTTTTATTCCGCAACGGGTCCAATGCATCTAACCTGCTTTGCAATCCTCGCCACTCCATTATGCCCACGTCGCGTTAAAGATCGAAGATAACGTTACGTTAACGTAAGCTAACAAGCTAACCCAGAGCCATAGGCAGAGAGAAGTGGGGACTGGGAAGGAGGGTGCATTCTCGGGATAGCCCCACTAACAGGATCTGGCCGGTACTGCACATTCGTCCTTCGGACTCCCAATATGCCTTTTCCAGCCAAAATACAGCTCTGTGACAGTGAATAGGATATTAATATCAGAAAAAAAAGAAAAACTAACCAAAAACAGTGAACAGGAGGTCTATTTGTATTAAAAACAATAGATTGTTTTTAATTTAAATGTCTGGAAGAGCTCAAAAATAAAAATGTCAAATGATATTTCCATTGCCTTTTTTTTTTGTTGATTTAAATGTTACCGATTGTGTTAAATGGGCATATAATATGGTCTCATATCGATCGCAGGCACCTGAATCGAATCGTATCGTATCGTGGCAGACTGTGTGATATCGGATAATATCGTATCGTTGTCCAAAGAATCGATATCGTATCGTATCGTGATGAAACTGGTGATTCCCACCCCTAGATAGGAGTAGGTCTGAGGCGGCCAGAAGATGCAGAGTGTAGGGGTCTTGAGGGTGTGTAGTTAGAGACCATTGACCGGAGGTAGGCGGGAGCGGTTCCCTTTGCTGCATGGTATGCAAGATTGAGGGCCTTGAAGTGGATACGTGCAGCAATGGGGAGCCAGTGCAGGTCCCTAAGAAGTGGGGTGACATGGGCCGACTTCGGTAGGTTTGAGATCAGGCGGGCCGCTGCGTTTTGAATGAGTTGAAGAGGCTTGGTGGCAGTGGCCGGGAGGCCAGCTAGCAGTGCGTTGCAGTAGTCGAGGCGGGAGATGACTGTTGATTGGACGAGGAGTTGGGTGGCTTCTTTTGTCAGGAAGGGGCGAATCCTTCTGACGTTGCTCAGGAGGAATCTGCAGGTTCTGGTTGTCGCTGCGATGTGAGCAGAGAAGTTCAACTGGTCGTCGAGGACAACACCAAGGTTCTTGGCGGTCGGGGACGCGGTCACAGCTGCATTCCCGACTGTGATGGAGAGGTCGGTCAGGAGGGAGGATTTGGCCGGCAGGTGGAGCAATTCTGTTTAGCTTAGGTTCAGTTTGAGGTGGTTGGTCGTCATCCAGGCGGAGATGTCGGACAGACAGGCCGAGATCCGCTCAGACGTGGATATCTGAGGGAGGGAAGGAGAGGAAGAGTTGAGTATCATCGGCATAACAATGATATGAGAAGCCATGAGACGTGATAATGTTACCCAGTGATTTAGTGTAGAGGGAGAAGAGAAGGGGTCCTAGGACCGATCCCTGGGGGACACCCGTCCGCAGGGGGCGGGTGGCCGACAGAGTCCCTCTCCATGACACTTGGTAGGAGCGGTCATTGAGGTATGATGTCAGCCATGTCACCGCAGATCCAGCCACTCCCATTCCTGCGAGGGTCGCGAGGAGGATCTGATGGTTGACTGTGTCGAAGGCTGCAGATAGATCTAGGAGAATCAGGACAGAGGAGAGGCCTTTCGCTTTTGTTAAGTGAAGTGCCTCTGTGACCGCAATGAGGGCCGTTTCTGTGGAGTGGCCAGTCCGGAAGCCAGACTGATTAGGGTCTAGGAGGTCATTCTGTAAGAGATAAGCAGTAAGTTGGTTGGATACAGCACGTTAAAGTGTTTTAGAAAGGAAGGAGAGAAGAGAGACAGGACGATAGTTGCCTATGACGGAGGGGTTCAGGGTTGGTTTTTTTATGAGGGGCGTGACTCTGGCTTGTTTTAGGGAGGTTAATCTATGGGGGGTACTACCGAGTCGAGTAGGTAGTAGGGCACCATGCAGACCGTGTAAAAGCGGCATAAGAGAATACTTCATAATGTTTCATGCAATTAAAAAGTAAATATATATATATATATATATGATGATGATGCACACACGTTTAGTGTTTTGTTTACCAGTAGGATGTTATAACATTGCTGATAATAAAAAATCATAAGTTTAAGCTATCAAGTCTCCCGTGATTTTATATTACTATATATTAAAAGTATAGGCGGACCATTCCTTGGTTACAAGATAATTATTTTCTCACAGTAGTGTGTGTGTATTTTTGGCTAAAGTGGATAGAAAACAGTACTGTGCAAAAGTCTTAGGCACCCAAGAGTATTTATATAAATTATCTTAGATGTTAATAAAAAAATTTCTGTATTAGTGTATCAGTAGACTACTCTTTTAGATTTTTAGAAATGTTTAATAAAATTATTTTTGAAAGCATCTTCATGGTTTAATGCAGACATGTTGCAGGGACTATTTTAATCGTCATGTTGGCGTGACTGTAGGCTTCAAAAGCATTTTTAAGGGCTTTAGAGGAAATGTCAAAATATCGTGATGTACATCGTGTATCGTGACATAGCCGAAAAATATCGTGATATCATTTAGAGGCCATATCGCCCAGCCCTACATTGTACCCATCCTTATGCCCAGTCTGCCAGTGCTGTAACCCTATGGAGATGTTTACCTTTTTGCAGGGCTATAACTTTTTAAATATTATAGCTATATCGACATTATTATGGCCCATTCAACATCGGGTATCTATCGTTCCGGATGTGGGAACGTTATATTTTTTCATTCATACATTGTCGTGTTAGTACCGTCGAGAATATAAGTGTTTTTAAGGTTTTCTGCAGTAATTCCTAAAACGCGAGTTATAGGCCCTGACGCATATGATAGATTATCGATTGGCGTTTCTTTCCTATACACGCTATATTAAAAAATTCAAATGTATATGATCGGTATACATTATGCTTCATCATGCGTGAAGGAAAGGGGGTCGTTTATAATTCCTTGATAGTCAGTAGCGTATTTTCTTACTATGGGTTGATACGTTGATCAGATGGATTTCTGTGAAATGAATAAACAATCGGGCTGAAAATAACGTTATATTCCTCTTACCGTTCGCCGATGAGACTGGAGGAAAAATATTCCAATTATTTGATGTCGATCTGCTAGATCCATTTCCCGTTTGTATGACGCAATAAACGCCGAAATCATATATCTAAATCCACGCTACAAGATATTACTGCCGGAGGAATTTCCTCGATGCACCGAGCGCCACTTCCGGTTTGGCTTGGAGTGTAACTCGCCCGACATCCACCAGGCGGTGGTATTGAGGCGTTGCAATATCAGACAGGGTCCAGCTGCAGTCCTGGAGGGAGGCTGGATGAATTATGAATGCCATGGTGGAAAAATGAAATATTGATCCCAACAACGAGTTAACTCGTTTCTGGCGCACAACGCATGGCGGGCAATAACGAGTATACTCGTTTTTGGCGTCCAATGTGTTAACCCATTCCCGCCAAAATCGCTGTTCAGCGTTATTGCCCGCCATGCGTTGTCTGCCAATATCGCTGTACAGCGTGTTTCAAGTTCATATTTCATATTTTCGTCATGGAATTCATATTTCACCGACGGAGCCTTGTCATATGCTGCGGGAGCCATCACAACTCTGCAACGCTTCAATACCGCCACCTGGTGGCTGATCGGTGAGTTGCAACCGGAAGTCGATCTCTTGGGTTCCCGGTGCGTCTCACTATTCCGTCCGGGCACTCGTTTATCGTCCCTGGACTCAAGACACACACCGTGGATATCGATCCGTTGCCATAACTCAATAATCCACATGATTTGGGCGTATATTAGTATTATACAAACCGGAACTGGATCGCATCGATCCACATCACATAACTGGGATCTGTTGGCTCCACTCTCATCGCCCATCGCTACGAGGAAGCTGCCGTGAGTTTCAGCGTTTTTCTTTATAATTTTCGATACAAACTGCTCTGATCTATATATCACCCATACTACATAAATCATTTAACGTCGGTCACAGAATTATAAACGACCCCCCCCCCCCCTCCGTTCACCCGCGGATGATCAGTCATAACGCTTACGCTAATATATGCATTTATGTCTATATCTCACGTTCTAGGAAATACTGCAGAAAACGATAAAAACATTTATACTCTAGACGGTATTTTCGTATGAATGTGTGAATGAAAAAGTTAAACGTTCCTACATCCTGAACGATAGCTAATCGATGTTGAATGGGCCATAGTATGTCAATTTAGCAATACAATTTTAAAAGTTATAGCCCTGGAATGAAGGTGAACATCTCCATAGACTTATAGTACTGGCAAATATTGATCGCGTTTATTGATCCAACGTTATAGTCTGAAACTCATGATCCAAGCTGCTTCCAGCCTCGCCAGTGTATCTGGTAACATGACACTGCTTTCCAGAGGTTGGGAAACCCTGGGGCGGAGTTTTTTTCTGATGTATTTTCCCATCGACTCCAATCCAATGATGTGCATTACCATCCGGGAGATGATAGGGGGCGGTATTTTCCCTTTTCGAGCTCGGAGCCATTCCTAATGATAATGTCAGGCTGGACGGATGAAAAATGAATGGATATCGCTAATAAAATAAATAACGATTAAATAACAAGAAATCTCGTTATTGGCAACCAACACATGGTGGCCAACAACGAGATATCAAAAATATCAATGTTTACATTACGAATTGACTCTCAAGCAGTTACATTAATGTACTTTTTATTGGAACATTGGCTTTTGCATATGTCACGTCTGGGTGATGTCTCAGTAAGTGGTTTTGTAGATTTGTTGTATTTCCACAATCTACAATCTACAAACGTTCCCTAGTGAGAGTTACTTTGCTATTGACTTCAGAAACGTTCTCTAGTGAGTTACTTTGCTATTGACTTCAGAAACATTCTCTAGTGAGAGTTACTTTGCTATTGACTTCAGAAAAGTTCCCTAGTGAGTTACTTTGCTATTGCCTTCAGTAACGTTCCCTAGTGAGAGTTACTTTGCTATTGACTTCAGAAACGTTCCCTAGTGAGAGTTACTTTGCTATTGACTTCAGAAACGTTCCCTAGTGAGATTTACTTTGCTATTGACTTCAGAAACGTTCTCTAGTCAGAGTTACTTTGCTATTGACTTCAGAAATGTTCTCTAGTGAGAGTTACTTTTACATCAGCATCCATTTTCTAACAGTAGACAATACTTTATTCAGATGATTGAGATCTCATTTTGCACTGGAACTCAATTTATTGTCATGTCCTTCCTCTGGAAACGGTCTCGGCTCAGTGTATCTGGCTCCTGCTAAGCCCTGTTGGCTAGCAAGTCTTCTCCGCGAGGGTCAGTAATAATCACTAGGTAGAGCTACCGGTTGCCCTCTGCCTGCACCAGCAGTGTTTGAAGACAAATCTCCCAGGGCTGCAAGACGCTTATGCTGCTCACACACACACACACCTATGTCTGCTCTCAATTAGTCGTTCACAACAATGGGCGAAGTTGTGGAGCCGGAGGCCTATTTACTCTATCAATCTCCTCTTCCTGTCTTAATCCCCTCCCACCACCAGCGCCACCACAAAAGAGAACAGTTCTCCTGTGCCTCCACTGCTTGTTTTTCTCCCGCTATCTTTTTGGAATTCTCTCTCATTAGACAGGAATGCAGGCTTCAGCTTGGCAGGGTGAGCGTCTATTTTCTCTGCTGTTTTCCTACTTGCTTTTTCCATTTTCCCGGGATTTATTTGTTTATTGGAGGTATTTCAGGAGCCCCTAATCTTGTCCTTGTAACCTGGTGGTTTACATAACCTTTGGCATATAAAGTGTCACTCACCAGTCCAGCTATCTATCCGCCCTGGCCCCAGTGGCAAAAACCAACAATCCTACTACAAAATGAGGATAACTCAGTCCGTCTGTCTATCTGTCTGCATCCATTTCTCTCAATGGGTTGGCCAAACAATCTGAAATTGCACATCAGCATTGAGCATTGGTTCTATTTTTCCATTTTCCAAAATGTCAGCTGTTTTGGGCAAGTAAGCCGAGTTGTGGTGCGCGCAACCCCCGGAAGTCTGCGCGTAGTTGTGTCACGCATTCCAAAGTGTGCTACGCGTTATAACAATTGAAAACATCTTTTGTAAAAATGGATTTGACCTTTTCACATCACATAACGATTTCTCAAAACGGTACAGAGTGACTGAAACAGTAGCTAGCTGCTACGTACAATTCACGCCGATTTCAATGGTGAAATCTGTTTCCTTATCGGTTGCTGAGGATAGTGTTTTTCATCCGGACGGTACCATGGAAGGGATGTTTCGGAATCTCAAAGTTAGGGCTGGGCGATATAACGATAAATATCGCGATATATTTTAATAATCGATATCTAATATCGGAAAAAAAAATAGTGCATTTTTTTTTTTTTTTTTTTTTGGACCTGCAACAGGGCAGTTTTAAAACCAGAGACAGTGGACAGACTTGTCTTTCTTGCCTGCAACTTAAAGTAATGGCTTTGCTTGTCCAAATGACAATACTGACCAAATTGAGATTTATTTTTCTCTTGTCCATTTATTTTGTTTGCTTTCTAATTTAAAATACAGTTTGAAACCGTCTGTACACAGTAGGCTATGTGTGCTAGCAGAACTAGACTCCAGTCACGAGTCACGGTGCACATGTGCGGTGGTTTGTCCACCAAAAAAGCGCCAAAAGATCGAAAATAAACTAGCAGAGCCAGAACTGTTCAACTCCCTGGAGCCACAGCCAGCAGAGAAGCCGGTTTACTTTCGCTTTTAAACCAGCTGCAGCCTGAGAACTGGAGTGTGAGGGGATGTAACACTAAAGATGGCGGCAATGACAAAGAATTGCTGCAAAATAAACATACCGGTACATCTGTTGTTAAAAAAATATATATATAATAATATAACAATTCGATAATTATCGATATCGAGAAATATGATAACATTATCATATCGTTATTGCGATATGATTTTTTTCCATATCGCCCAGCCCTACTCAAAGTGTACATTGACACTGCTTGTCCACATTCATTCATCTCCCAGGGTTCGCACAAGGTCCTTGAAGTGCTTGATCTTTGACAAAAAAAAGTCGAGGCCTGGAGTTCCTTGAAAACAGCGTATTTCTTTTAACAAGATGCTTAAAAAGTCCTTGAAATTCAAATCAACCATTCGCATTGGAAGTTTTGTTCATCCATGATAAAATAGTTCTGAATTAAGAAATCTTAAATATTTTTATAAGTGTAGCTAATTGTTGGAAATTGGTTTTAAGCCATAAATATTGGATCAGATTTATTTTTCTATAAAAAAAGTTAATTGTAACCTTTTGTTTGTGGCAGCCCATTTACCTCTTCAATTGTTTCTTTTGAGAAAACCATAATATTAAAAATAAAACAATAATTTGCGGGATATTGCAAGTCTGCACATGTTGTGGTGCGCGCATACCCGGGCACAAAACGAACCGTTAAAACTAAAGCCCAAACAAGCGGTTGTGGAATAATCGGATAAATCCAGCATGTGCCTCCTCAGACATCAAAAGCCTGGGATCAGATCGGCATCAACGGTCTACATGGAGCTTAGTTTTCCTTCAAAATCATTTACTGTGGATGGAAGTACTGCAGACAAGCAGCAGCACAGACATGAATGTGTAACACAACAACCTCGTATACGTTCTAATTCTGTAATTTATGCTAGAAAAGGAGGTGTCCCATGTCTCTCTCTCTCTCTCTCTTTCCCTCTCTCTCTCTGTGTTTTGTGTATCTTTGTTCGTATGCTGTTGACTCAAATGTTTTGCATTCATGTTGTCTCTTAGCAACAACTGGAGGAGGAAGCGGCGAAGCCCGTGGAGCCAGAAAGGCCGGTGACCCCTCCCCCGGTGGAGCACAAGCACCGGAGCATAGTCCAGATCATCTACGATGAGAACAGGGTCAGTCGTCCAGACACGTCCTCCTCCTCAGCTCTTTCATTCATCTGTAGTCTGTGATTGTGTCATTATATACACGTGTTTAAGTGTCTTTCATCTTTTCACTCATTCATTCATTTATTGACTTACTTGTTTCCATTTGGTGCCATTTTTTTATCCTTTTTGTTTCCTCTATTCCCTCAAAAAGCTGAAAGGATGTAAAGGAGTTTGCAGGCAGTAGTTTCAGTTGCAGTCTTCAGAATACTCCTGTGGGTCCCCCTGTCAGTTCATACTGGAAGTCTTGTACTTTTATGCATTATTGATATGTTTTGAAGACTGTTGTGTGTGTTTCCATTTAACCCTTTCACTACCACACTACAGAAGCTTAACCGTCTGTAGTGTGGTAGTGAAAGGGTTAACCCTTTGTTGTGTGGCAGTGAAAGGGTTAACCTTCTGTATTGTCGCAGTGAAAGGGTTAACCATTTGGTAGTGAAAGGGTTAAGCTTGTTTTTAACAGCAGATTTGTAAGCGCAAATATTTATTTAAAATGACTGCCTGACAAGTGGAGAGAGGCAGGCTGCATTATCCATATTTCACTAGAGGGGGGGGGGGGGGGGGTGTGTGTGTTCTGGCAGGACAGTGCTGGGGCCTTTGTGCTCAGTCAGCCATTAACCCTTTGAGCAGGAAAGCGGCACTAGCTCACACATACTGTACAACATTCATCTCGTGGCCTCACAGTATTTGGGCAAAGTGTTGAGAAAAGGGTGGGTTTTAATGATCTTGCAGAGCAGACCGTAGATCCAGGAGAATTGTCATTGCCACTCGTTAACTGAACCCTTGCACAGAGGAACCATATAACTCCACTTTTGAAAGGTTTTGGATGGACCATGTTACGACGGGGGTTGGGGTCCGTATTTAAAATAGTATTTTCTAAATTGCATATGATGCGTCATGTTGATGGAGCAGCTTCTGAGAAACCCATGAGGATAGGAACTACCAATGCAGAGAGATGATGGGTTTGGAACACAAGAATTTGAAAATGGCACCAAAATGATTTTCTGGTGGTGGAGAATATTGAACTTGGTATGGAACGTGTATTTCACAATAATATATGCACATTTCCATTGCATATACTAATGAATCCCATACTATGCACATACTGACTTAGGAAATATTTGATCAATGCATTCATGATTTTTTGTTTGCATGAAACTATTTTGAACTAGATTACTCTCACTGGCACAAACGCGTGCGCGCGCACACACATGCACACACACGGACACAATGATCAAAACAATGGGGTAAAAAGCACATTTTACCCATGAAATACCTGCAGTTTTGTAAATAAAGACCAACATATGACGTTTGAAAGTTGGAGAGATGTTATGATTGTGACACAATGTGATTCTTAGAACTGGAATTACTTGTTTTAACAATTATTTGCAATGCAGTGTCTTCCCAGTAAAACTTTGGAAAGTTTCAGGGAGTTGCAGGGGGAACTCACCCTCCCTATTTACCATGAAATGTTAAAAATATTGTGGCTTTAGATATTTCAGCTTTTAGCAATTAGCCTATTATCTATATGTTATAGGTTATGTTATAGCACTTACAGGCCTATATGTTACAGCCAGGCTATTAAGTTTATCTCTCTCACTAACATGGCCACAATAATGTCTAAACGTAAAAATGGCCATTCTGTTTGCAACAGGAATTTTATTTCGCTAACTAGTCATTTCATAATACACATTATTGAAAAGTGATCAATATATTATATGAGCGCTGACCATTCCTGGGAAGCTCTGGCATGGAGGAGGAGGAGGTGGTACAGGAACTAGCTAAACAACAGTGTGGTGGGCCAGCTGGATGTCTTTCAAACCCCCGCAACATATACATCAAAATTAAGCGTAGAACCTAAGAAAGCTTAGGAAAAAGTTGACGTGTGACCTTGCATTTCAGTCAATATTCATCCGTTTAAAATGTAACTTCCTGTATTTATTTAACCTTTATTTGACCAGGTAGTCACTTGAGATCAATGATCTTTTTTTCTTCTTTTTTTTTTGCTCTTTCTAGTGTTGTCTCTCTCCATTCAGGCCTGTACAGCTGCTCAGTTTGTATTGTTTGGGGAAGTCCATTGTCAAAAAGTACTCTTGCCAGCTTGAATGTCGGTGTAACTAGTTGGGCTACATTTTCATTATGCCAGTGGAACTATGTTGACCTGTGAATGGCCTCCAGTTTAGCAACATTGTTTCCAATGAGGACAGAGCTCTCCCCGCAGTGCTTGGGGAGACTTGGAGGTGTAGTGGTTAGTAGGGCTGGGCGATATAACGATAACGATAAATATCGCGATATATTTTAATAATCGATATCGAAAAGAAAAAAACAGAAAAAAAAATATCAATATTCTTTTTATTTTCTATTTATTTTTTTGACCTGCAACAGGGCACTTTTAACACCAGAGACAGTGGACAGACTTGTCTTTCTTGCCTGCAACTTAAAGTAATGGCTTTGCTTGTCCAAATGACAATACTGACCAAATTGAGATTTATTTTTCTCTTGTCCGTTTATTTTGTTTGCTTTCTAATTTAAAATAGTTTGAAACCGTCTGTACACTGTAGGCTATGTGTGCTAGCAGATCTAGACTCCAGTCACGAGTCACGGTGCACATGTGCGGTGGTTTGTCCACCAAAAAAGCGCCAAAAGATAGAAAAGAAACTAGCAGAGCCAGAACTGTTCAACTCCCCTGGAGCCACAGCCAGCAGAGAAGCCGGTTTACTTTCGCTTTTAAACCAGCTGCAGCCTGAGAACTGGAGTGTGAGGGGATGTAACACTAAAGATGGCGGCAACGACAAATAATTGCTGCAAAAGAAACATACATCTGTTGTTTAAATTTTTATTTTTTTTATATATACTTATAACAATTTCGATAATTATCGATATCGCCTAAAGGTACATGCCTAAGTAAATGGAAGATTGCTCCACTTCTACAAGGTCAATTTTCATGTTATTGGTATCTAGGAACATCTAGGGACCTGGGGTATGTATTCCCAGTGTCAGAAATATTGTGTCTGTTATTAGGCTTGAGTAAATTGTAATGAAAAAAAGGAGAATATAAATGATATTTTTTTGCATCTGTGCCGGTGAATAACACTGTTACAATTGTGCGCGAACCGAGCTTGCTCACTGAGCTCACTCACCACCTTATTGAGATCAAGTGTACAAAAAATCTAAGCAAATGAATAAAGGTAAGATGATTAAACAGAAGGATTTGTAGATACTAGTGATGCACCGATGTGAAAATTGTGGCCGATACCGATAACCGATATTAATATTGCTGTTCTGGCCGATACCGATATTTACCGATGTCGATATCTCTGTATAGAAAACACTTTTTTATGATAATCAAATAAAGAGCTATTTTCCAAAACCCTTTTTTTATATATATTTTTTTTTTAACTTATTTTCAGAAATGACTGATATTTTGAAACTATTTAAGGCCAAAAATGTAAAAAAAAAAATTAAAAATCTATCTTGATATCGGACCGATACTGATGTGTAAAAAATATTATATCGGCGGCCGATATATCGTGCATCACTAGTAGATACAGTAATAAATGATAATCCATTTTAATTTTCATATTTGACCTTGAACTTGACCTTATTATGGCCAAATCATACATCTATGGATAGGGAAAAGGCTCCTCTTTCCAACGGCAGGGTTACATCTGGATTTAGTCATTTCCTCACGGTTTTACGATAAAAGAGATATAATTTGCGTTTTTCCGATAAATTCGTATTTTCGGTAAATCTTACAAAACATCGGTAAAAATGAAAATATACACATTGACTGCTGTTTTGATAGGGTTATGGTCTTTACTCTTGGCAAAAAAATTAAATAAAAACTAACCTTAACATCCAAGGGCCCACATGTGGGCCCTCATGAGGACGATTCGCGACATGCCACTTTGCTGACCTCTAGCGGTTCGGGTGTGCATTTCTTTTAATACAATATATAGATAGAATTATAGCCCTATTTGTTGCCGGTCAATTGCCATTTCAGGTGACAGAATCCGTTCAGCGGTTCTCGAGTTACATGCTGATATGTGAGGTGTGCGCTAAAGTACACATTACCACCCCGACCTCCGGGGGCTCTAGCTCCGTCAATCATTTGGCGATCTCGAATATTTTTGGACAGGGTTGTAGCCAATAAGTGTGGCTTTCCAATGATACCCCATGATATGATAATTGGGGATCTAATACGGTCTCTATTGATCGATTTATGATAAAAAAAAGCAGGGTCCCCCAATTTGGGGACCTACAGCCTTAACAGGTTAAAACAAATAAAGCATGAACATTGGCATGGGTGTACCTTTCTGTGTGTATTCATCCACAATCTAGCTCAACATGAAACAATTCGCATTTAATCATAAAGGTAGCAAAATAACGTTTATGTTTTTGTTCACTGAGGAACTACACTTCACTCTGCCGCTGACGTCACCACAGAGTAGACTCCTGGCTTTAGCTGACCCAACACTAGTCCTCTGATGATCTAAAGCCAGTTATAATTAAAATCGTATAACGTTAATTTGCTGCATATTATATCACTGTAAATACTCATGTAAATCATTGTTTCGTTGTACATATTGTGTATATAGTTTATAACGTCATTGTTTTTATGCAACATTCCGCAAAGTATGCTGCCAGGGAATTTATGGACACAACAGTAGACATGCTAACGTCTAGTACAGGGGTGGCCAACCAGTCAGAGACTAAGGGCCCTTTCTCACTCACCTATTCGTTTCTATTCCGTTCCGTTCTGGCCCCGTTCCGAATCTGATGCGAACTCCCCCCCCCCCCCCCCCCTCTCTCCCCTCTAGTTTGTGTACACACTGCGGTCTTGGTTCGCTTCGGGTTCTGTTTACGGTTTGCCTTTTGAGCGTTTACGCTTGCCGTAGGCGATGATGTCACGTTCGAAAATGTAAACAGGAAGTGTCTTAACACTACTGCGGAGACTGGATGATGATATAAATGAACAAATTGCCAATAAATATGAAGTTATATTTGAACCTCTGTTGTCAAGCCTTGTCAATATAACCCACCCTATTTTATCACGAATGGATGGTGTTGTAGAGTCCGCTTTTGAGCGTTTTAACGATAGCGCTAAGCTAATGGCTAAACGCTAGTTAGCTTAGCCTTTACTAGTAACATTGCTGCATCGATTATATGCATTATATTGAATGTCATTGATCTACTGGTCGACCACGGCCGACTGGTTAGGCACCACTGGTCTAATAGAAATAAATGCATTCGAACAAGAAAGTATAGTATACAGCAATGGCTAACGCTAGTTAGCTAGCCTGTTCAGAAGCTAACATTATCCCATCGCTTGTGGCAATTATATTGCATGTCATTGATCTACTGGTCGACCACGGCCGACTGGTTGGGCACCACTGGTCTAATAGAAATAAATGCATTCGAACAATGTATAGACATAGCAATGGCAAACAAAATTGCCAGGCCTAACCGCCCCCACTAGTGCGCACCTGAGACCACCTATTTCAGCGGTCCAGGTTCAGCGCCCCCGGGGACGAATCAGCGGGGGGCGGGGACGGGGACGGGGGATAGCGTTCTCACTCAGACAGACGCACCCTTTTCTGATGCGAGCCGGGTCTGATTCGACACAGAGCAGTGAGTGAGAAAGGGCCCTAAGAGCCACAAAAATGACTGTGGTACCACAAAGAGCCACACGACGAGAGGGCCTACCTGGAAGAGGTCAAGGTCCTGGCGGGATGGTGCCAGGAAAACAGCCTCTCCCTGAACGTCAGCAAAACAAAGGAGATGATTGTGGACTTCAGGAGGTCGGGGGTCAAGGACTACAGCCCCCTCAGCATCGACGGGGCACCGGTTGAGAGAGTCAACAGCTTTAAGTACCTCGGAGCCTACATATCCGAGGACTTGACATGGACCACACACATTAACAGTGTTGTGAAGAAGGCACGACAACGCCTCTACTTCCTCAGGCGCCTAAGGAAGTTCCAAGTCAGCCAGAAGATCCTTAAGAACTTCTACTCATGTACAATAGAGAGCATCTTGACCGGCAACATCACCTCCTGGTTTGGGAATAGCACTGCACAAGACCAAAGCAGACTACAAAGAGTGACACGTTCAGCCGAACGCACAATTGGAGGGGGGCTCCCCACCCTCCAGAACATTTACTACAAGCGTTGCAAGGGCAAGGCTAAGAGAATCATTAAAGACTCCAGTCACCCGAACAACTGCCTCTTTGAACTGCTGCGGTCAGGCAAGCGATACAGGAGTCTCAAGGCGAGCACAGAAAGACTCAGAAGAAGCTTCTATCCCCAGGCCATCAGGCTGCTAAACGAACAATGAATGAACACTACACAACAACAACCACCAAACGCACATAGCACACACATCCACACGCACACACTCACTTTAAACAAACACACTGTAGCACCCACTCCACACACTTATAGCACACACCCACTTTAAACAAACACACTGTAGCACCCACTCCCCACACTTTATATTTATGGATGAAGGATTGCACTACAACTCGTACACCTTACTGTAAATTGTACCTAAAATTGTACCTCATCCCATTTCTGCTTTGCACTAGATAGTACTGTACATTAGTACACTGCATAGTATTGTGTATTGTATATTATATGGTAACTCAGAACATTGTACATATGTCTATACCGAACACTGTGACCTCATTTTCTTCTTCTAAATTCATGCTATATTATGTTATTATGTTATTTGATACTATCTTGTCTAGCACAGTCTCTGGAGCGTAACAGTAAGAAGCATTTTGTATGAAAGTATTCTGTACTTCTGTATGACAACTATTAAAGAACTTGAACTTGAACTTGAACCATATACCAGCATTTCTCAACCTTTTTTTTCAGTCACGGCACCCTTCATGTGTTTTATAGGTCTCACCCTCTGGCCTCTGAAGTTGCTAATGTCTTTTTTATTTGGGCCTCACAGGGTTAACCTCTTAAGCCCGGGATATACAGTAAAAGTGTATATTTTCAGCATTACGTTTGTTTACCAATGATTTTAACTGTTATTAGGGAAATATAAGATTATAGAAATCTCAGGGCATTGAGTCGGAAACCGGCACATATTGACAGGAGGAAGTGGAGCAGCCAAGAAGTGAGTGTAGTCTTTTGAAGGAAGAGCCAATAACGGCATTACCAATAACGGCATTCGTTATTACCACAACATAAGATGAGCGGGGAGGTGGCTATTAAATCCTTGCACGATCAAGCTGAAATTGACGTCAAATTGCTCTTACATGTGGCCTGTTGGATTCCAAAAAGAATTTTCCAGTTATTTGATCGCCATCTGCTAGATCATATGTCCATTGGCTGATGCCATATTCCTTTACTGCATAATGAATTCGGAGTTGCAAAAAGTATTCCATGCAATCTGGTGATGCCCTCGCTTCAGGCTAACAGAAAAGTCCGCCCAGAGCGTAAAAAATGTGACACCAAGTCTGCAACAAGGATTACTGCATTCCTGAGACAGCGCCAATACCAGGATCTGGCCGGTACTGCACTTTCCGATTCCCAATATGCCTTTTCCAGCCAAAATACAGCTCTGTGACATTGAATAGGATATTAAAATCGAATAAAAGAAAAAATTTGTTAAAAGCGTATATATACGCGATTGGCCGGGAATGTGTTAAGTGTGTGTGCATGTGTGACAGATCGTATCGGACTCTGCGTTGTGTATTAAATGCTGATGCCCCGACGGAGAGTCGAACCCGGGTCTCCCGCTCCGCGGGCGACGACATAGGCCGCTGCACTAAGAGGTGAATTCACTTCTGGGTACCGTACCTATGCGTCTTATTAACCCTGTTATGGTGAAGTGAGTTTAACTCGCAGCCCGCTTACTGCCACAGTCACTTCTCAACACACTTGTTTTAACGTGACTGTGGATATATTCACGGACCTCCGTTACACATGTTGATGATAAACATACATATTTTTCCTCAGTTGTGTTGTGAGAGAGAATCTCTTTCTTTGTTTAAATAGCATTGTTTCTCTGCTTAAAACTGCAATAACCTTTGTCATAGATTAAATATTGCTTCTTTAGCAACCTAAATCACAGAATTGAGTTGAACAAGAGAAAACCCAAACAGCGAGATGAGAAAACGGCTATTTATGAAACACAATGAAATGGCCCACAGCTCTTCCGGTCGGGCACGACCAGTGCTGTGAAACCTGTAAAAGCCTATGTTGCCTTTTCTAGATAATTTTTTTTTAGTGTTTGGTATTTAATGTGAATGACACAAATGTAAAACAATTACTTCACTTGAAGAAAATCTTTTTTTGTTGCAGTTTTCTCTTATCCTCTGTTTTAAACAGTTTTAAAGCTGTTTTAAAGCTTTTTGGGAAATTAGCTTATTTGCCATCTATCCTGGAGTTGGGCTCCAGACTAACTTTTTTCACCACTGTCCCGAAATACAATTGTAGTGAATGTAAACCGTCCCAAAAATCTAAATGTCATATCTTTACTTTGGTTTTTCCGTCTATAGTCGTTATTGCCATAAAGACACCATTCAAATGATTAGGAAATAAATAATTATTTGTATTTGAAATAATTATTTATTTTAACAATAGGCACATTATATCAGCAGGTAACAACAAAACAACAACCAAAGCAATAGCAATATTGAAACACCTTTCTTATTTTATTGTCGGAGTAATACTGTGTGTGTATGCGTGTGTGAGAGAGTGATGAATGAGAGCAAGAGAGCAAGCATCAAGTCTCAGTTGCCTCAGTCTTTGTTTCTATAGAGAAAGAGAAAATAAATGTATTTAGTCAAAAGGCAACTTATTTCACAAGAATCATTATGATAAACAATATATATACTGTATAATATGTTAGTGTTAATGATGTCTTGTAGATAGATTATTATGGATATTTGCAACTCTATTATTTTAAGGATTGATAGGATAGTTAAGAAGTAATAAAACATATAGTGACAAGTACAGAAATCATCTGACATATCTAAGGGAGTCAAAGTGTCCAATTTCATGGATACTGTTGTAAGGAATACAAGTGTGTTCATTCATTCAGCCATATTTATTCCAAACTGAACATTTTTGGTGGCAGCATAGTCATTACAACAGACAACAGTGTTCACTGTGCCTTTAAGACGGCACTGTGGTCTTACGACAGGGCTGTGAAATACAGTCAAGTGTTGTGGTAACGTCAGTTGGGTTGGTGTGTTGTTGTGCACTGGTTGAGCATGCAATAAAAACGTCTAACGTTACGCCGTAGTCCGGTGCGTTTTTGGAAACATTATAGTCAATATACCAGATACACCACCTAGCTAACATGGGTCTGGCTGCTTTGAGCACACACACACACACACACACAGGGCTAACGTTAGCTAGCAAGCAGCTATATAGCTAAAACACTAACTAGAAGCTAACCACTGTATATACACTATACAGTTCCAATAGACTAACATTACACTTCTGTGATTTAAATGTATCCTTACCTTAGACTCAAGGGTTGGATGCAGTTCCCTGTTGGTCAGTCTGTCTGTTTTCCATCTTCTGCTGTGTTTAACGTTATCTGTTTGCGAGTGCTCCCTTGACTGATGGCCAGTCTTTTATTAAACATTCTATATGTTGGTGGGTTGGCCAGTATCGCGGGAACTTTTATTAAACATTCTATATGTTCGTGGGTCTTGTGCAGTGGTCTAGTGGCACTGTCATCTAAAGCGAGCACTCAGAAGACGCGCATAATTTGCCAGTGATAGTGATATGCGCACTGACAGTCGGCGCAGTTGACATTTTCCAGATAAATCCTCTTCGTCCCCACTGCGTCCCGGGTAGGATTTGTGTTCGTCCCAAATACTTAATTTGATCATCCCCGGGACGACGGGACAGTGTTAGTCTCGAGCCCTGTTAAGACAAGCAGATACATACCCTTTTCTTCTCTGTGCATGCATTTGTCTTAGGGAACAGCCACACCGTTAGCCTAGCTTAGCGCCATTCACTGGAAGTAGGTGTGCCAGTGTAGCCTAGTTCCCAACAGTCACGAAATACACTCCAAATACAACTCCTGTAAACATGTTGTGATCTGTGTATTTACCATGTGGGAAAAAAATATATGGACATTTTCATTTTCTAAGCAGATTTTTTGTGTGACTTTATTATTTATCTTGCTTTTTTTTTTTTTTTACCCATTACATTTTGCAGAAAAAAGCTGAAGAGGCCCATAAGGTGTTGGAAGGTCTCGGTCCCAAGGTTGAGCTGGTAGGTGATTCAGTGGTTTATAATGTTTTAATGCCCACATTAACACTGTGCTACATGTTACTGCTTGGTCAATAGATTGATCCTTTGATGACAAATGATTAACCTGTCCTTTTTTTTAACCTTCTCAGCCTTTGTACAACCAGCCCTCCGATACTAAAGTGTATCATGACAACATCAAGACGTGAGTATTTTACATTCTCACTATTACATTCTGTCTATAGCCTTGTTTCGTAAACATCTGTAGGTCCTGCTTCAACATCACATCCTCTGCACTATATATTTAAATCCTCTGCACATCACCAAAAAGAAACAAGTGCCTATGTCGTCAGCCAATCAGAACGCTTGTTACGTAAAAAAAATCCCCATCTGCCTAACTCACTCGTGTGACTTGTGCATTTTAACGTTACGTACACAGATGGCGATCGCATGACTTAGGCAAGTATAACAACTGCCTTAGTGTATGACATGTATGTACGAGAAAGAAATTCCTAAGTCACAACATATTTAGTTTAAAAGTCACCTTATTTTGTTACGCAATGGTTGTTGTGTTTTTGTATTTTTGCAAACTTGTTAATACACCTTGTGGAACTTATTTTCAAAATATAAATTAAAAACTCGTACACATTTGCTGGAAAATTCGTTTTTTCTTCCTTTCCAAAATCTTGAAAAATTACTAAGGCAATTATCGTATGAGGCTAACGGTGAGATTAAGTGCAAAATAAGTTAGCAATGTTTTTTTTTTGGTGAAGTGACCCTTTAAGTATACAATACAGAGGATGTGATGTTTATGATGCTGTAAGGAAATGACGAAGCTACTCGACGGAAACGTTTCATGTAGCGCCTGCTTGACCTCATCTAGATAAACCAAGATGGTAATTCAGTTATCTGAGCTGATGGCTGGCTCAGTCACCTGGTCTGTTTGCCCTACTTGCACCGCAGGACACTACAGGATAAAGGCTTGATAAAAGAAGTGAAAGGAAGCCCTGTGTGTGTGTCAGGGTTCGCACAAGGTCCTTGAAGTGCAGTGCTTTGATTTTTTTTTTACAAAAAAAATTATTCCTTGAAAACAGCCAATTTTTTTTACGCTGTGCTTAAAAAGTCCTTGAAATTCATTAAATCAACCATTCGCATTGAATGTTCTGTTTTAATCAAATCTGACGAGTCGCTGTCTCGCTCCCGCCAACTGCTTTTCCTCATTTCTTGGCGTGTGAGATGCTCTAGCTGGCCAGCAGGCCAAGAAGATGCTTAAAAAAAACAGCATTTAAAAGTGTATTGTATCCTTCGAGTGACATCCTTGAAAATGAAAAATAGTGCTTGGGAAAGTACTTAAACGTCCTTGAATTTCATTTTGCAATGTCTGTGGGAACCCTGGTGCGTGCACGTGTCTGTCAGGCGGAGGTGTGTGTGTGTGCGTGCACGTGTCTGTCAGGCGGAGGTGTGTGTGTGCGCACGTGTCTGTCAGGCGGAGGTGTGTGTGCGTGCACCAGGGTTTCCGTTAGAATTTTTTTTTGCAGGTCTGAGTGTCCGGTAGATTTCAATCTACCGGACAAATGGGATAAATTCCGGTCAGAGTTTATTGAGCTTAAAAACAATTGATAGGCCTATATAAAGAATGACATCATCAAGGCATTTATAACATTTTAACTTAAAACTAGGCTACTTTTGCGTATACAGTCATTAATATATTCTAAATAAAATAAGTCCCTCGAGACTTCGTGCTGCTGCCGACTTGAGGTGTTGGTGGGCAGTCTGCCCGACATTAAACAGCAGTCTGTTATAATCACATTTTTATGAGCTAACGAATTCCGTTATGTTGGACATTTGTATTAATTATATCAAGCGAAGAACTGAGAAATTTGGCAGAGAGAGACGGCAACATTATCGTGGGTTTGCGTGATGACTCCACCTCCCAACGACTTGGTGCTGGTCATAATGTCCTGTGAAAATAATTCCCTCTAAGCACAATTTGATTATTTGAATTGTATTAAAATAGACTAAAATTAAATGGCCTATGCGATGAACGAAACAATCATTACATTTGTTTCATCGTTGCTTCACCAAGCAGCCGGTCTAATAATGACACCGCTGTGTCAGCGCGAGCTGGCTGTTGTTAGATTTACGTGAAGCATGGAGCTGCAGACCGACAGAGCAGCGGTGTTTTTAGGTCCGGTCGGGTCTGGGCTCAGCAGCGCCGCCCACCCAACAGCTGAATTGCCAATGGCTGGATTGGAGTACTGCATTCTGTGGGGCTGCAGATGGATGCTTCTCACAAATCTAGGAGCAGCAAGCTCGCGCTGACACAGCGGTGTCATTATTAGACCGGCTGCTTGGTGAAGCAACGATGAAACAAATGTAATGATTGTTTCGTTCATCGCATAGGCTATTTAATTTTAGTCTATTTTAATACAATTCAAATAATCTAATTGTGTTTAGAGGGAATTATTTTCACCGGACATTATGACCGGAGAGATTAAATATGTCGGACTTCAACAGATTTTGCCGGTCAAATACCGGTAATTACCGGCTAACGGAAACGCTGGCGTGCACGTGTCTGTCAGGCGGAGGTGTGTGTCAGGCGGAGGTGGGGCTGTCTTAAATGCTTCAAAGCTTCGTTCGATGGGCATGGGATTCGAATATGAAAATAAAATTCGATTATGTAAAAAAAAAAAATATATATGAATTTCTTGTTCTTTTTTTTTTGCAAAATCAACTCTGCCTCTCTTTGTTAACTACAACAAGCAATGTTGTTTGTTATTTAAGATGAGGTCGGACTCTGCACTGATTTGTGTTCATTGTGCTGCTTTTATAAAGCCTCAAATGACGGCTTACAATATTTCATGGTGTTTAGTTTGTTTAAGATTTAAAAAGGTTTAAACTTTACAGCACTGACAAAGTTGAACAACGTGCTGTACAACCACAACATAAAAAAAAAAGAATAATAATAATTTTTTAAAATCTTTATTTTTATTTCGAAGCTTCGAATTAAAATCGAATCTCGGCCCCGAAGCTTCGAATTCCAAAAAAAAATATCGAAGGTCAGCCCTAGGCGGAGGTGTGTGTGTGCGCGGACATGTCTGTCAGGCGGGGGTGTGTGTGTGCGCGCACACAGGGAACAAAATTAACTTTTTGACTTACCAGCCATTTGGCTGGTAGATTTTAAAAACTACCAGCCAGGCAGATTTTTTACCAGCCAAAAATTTTAAATAGCTTTTTAGTATATCGCCATGTGTTATTATTACTATATAATACTCTCATATGCTATTTTCAATTAATATCATAAACAACATAAGGAATATTAGCATAATTTTGAGTGGACTGAAGGAATGAGTCAGCGTTAATAGTTTTAAATGCAAATAATTTATTGAAACATAGAAGTGGGGTCGGGGACACACACACTGTTTCAACTCACCACCCCTGCATCATATTGTAGTCTAGTCTGTCTTCAAACTTCCACTCCTCTCGAAACCTTTTTATATTTGAATATCAACATTATCTGTGCATCCTCAGTAATCCTCAGTTTACTACAATATACTCCTCTCCTGAGTCCTGACTAGTGACTTCATCGTCTTTCCAAACGCACGCACACACACAGAGAAAGGGAGAGTGCCCCCCCATTTCCCTTTCCCCAGTCCACACTGTCTGCTGTTCTATATGGCTCTGCCGCTGATCAGGATTAGCTTGTTAGCTTACGCTAACATAACGTTCATTTCGGGCGATGTGGGCATAAAGGAATGGCGACGATGCAATGCGTGTTAGATGCATTTGACCCGTTGTGAGAAGAAGAAAAAACCACAGACTTATTTCGGCTCGCAAAATAGGCGCACTGCTGTGTAGCTCTGCTCTCGGGGAACAAACTTAACTTTTTGACTTACCAGCCATTTGGCTGGTAGATTTTAAAAACTACCAGCCAGGCAGATTTTTTTACCAGCCATTGGCGGTTGGCTGGTACTTATTTTGTTCCCTGCGCGCACATGTCTGTCAGGCGGGGGTGTGTGTGTGCGCGGACATGTCTGTCAGGCGGGGGTGTGTGTGTGCGCGGACATGTCTGTCAGGCGGGGGTGTGTGTGTGCGCGGACATGTCTGTCAGGCGGGGGTGTGTGTGCGCGGACATGTCTGTCAGGCGGGGGTGTGTGTGTGTGCGCGGACATGTCTGTCAGGCGGGGGTGTGTGTGTGTGCGCGGACATGTCTGTCAGGCGGGGGTGCGATAGGGTTGAAGGCCGAGCCGTCTAGACTGGAGCCATTATCAGCCCCTACCATGGGAGAGGTCCATCTGGTTTGAGGCCTTTATCAGGACAGAGACCCCCCCCCCCCCCCCCCCCCGGTCACAGTCGTAGGGTCAAACTCGCAGAGTGCTACATCTACCACCATCATGAGCAAACAAAACTGGTTCCCAATGTTTTTGTGCCCTGCTAAAGTGCAAGTAAACAATGCCAATGACTACCGTGCCATGCATTGTTGCTTTTGGAAATGGAAGGAGTGAAGGAAATTAAGATGGTTAAATCATTTTCTAATCCGCTAAAGGAATGGAGATTATGAGCGTTGAACTCATTGACTGGGGGACCTTGATCTATAAAGCAAAGCATTCCCCTTATATTAGGTCTTTTTTGCCTCAGTTACTATTATGTAGATTCAGCTGTAGACATACTATGATGCATTTTGATGATATGATCGACTGATATGGGTTTTTCAATTGCCGCCCTGATGCTGATATTTGGAGAGCAGGGTGGTCGATATAATGATTTTTTATAATAATAATAATAATAATAACTTTATTTGTATAGCACTTTTCATACAGAGGTTGCAGTTCAAAGTGCTTCACAACAGTAAAAAAATACAGGCATAAGCGAGCAGGGTAAGGCAAATCACAGTTCTTCAGTAATACAAATAATAAAATAGATTAGATAGAGTAAAAAAGTGCAGTTTAAAATAGGCTAAAAATAATCAAATAGAACGGACAGTAAAAAAAGTGTGATAAGATTGTTCAATAAAAAATATATAACAGAGCAGTGTTTCACTCTTAGTACTTTGAGTTTCTTTACAAAGTTCTAACATACAACAGAGCATCGCTCTAACATACAACAGAGCAGTCCGTCGCTCTAACATACAACAGAGCAGTCTGTCGCTCTAACATACAACAGAGCAGTCCATTGCTCTTAAAACTTTGAGTTTCTTTACAAAGTACAGTTCTAAATTACCTTATAGAACAACAGAGCAGTGCATCGCTCACAACAACAGAGCATCGCTCTAACATCATAGAACCGTCATATGAATTTGATTGGAAGTGTATGGAAGTAGGTAGGGTAAGAATAGTGCAGGTAAGGTACAATTTGTCAGGATATCCCTGATGTTTCATTGAAATGCCTGAGAGTCTTTTGAAGATGTCTAGCGAGTTGGCTTCCCTGATGTTTTGGGTTTGTTTGTTCCACAGTTTTGGGGCATAGTTGATAAAGGCTGCATTACCGATCCTCTTTTGACTGTTTCTGGCAGTCTCTAGTAGTCCAGTAGCTGATGATCGCAGTGTTCTTGCTGGCCTGTAATTTATTAGTGTTGGCGATGTAGCTAGGTCCCTGTCCATTTAGAGCTTTGTATTTAAGGAGAAGGACCTTAAAGTCAATTCTAAATGTTACAGGAAGCCAGTGTAAAGCAGACTGGACTAATGTGCTCTCTCCTTTTGGTTTTAGTTAGCAGTCGGGCTGCAGAGTTTTGGATTAACTGAAGCCTCTCTGTGGTTTTCTTAGGGAGACCTGTGAAAAGTGCATTACAGTAGTCTAACCAGCTAGATATGAATGCATGAATTAGCATTTCTGAGATGGAACGATGTTTTCGTCACTTTGTTAATGAGAATTGAAGTTCAGTTCTGAATCTATGATAACCCCGAGACTAGTGACCTCAGATTTGATCCAAGGGGTTAGTCCTCCCAGGTTCTTTATTAACGTTTCTTTTTTTGTTTTGGGACCGATAATTAGAATTTCAGTTTTGTTCTCGTTTAGTTTCAGGAAGTTCTTACTCATCCATTTATTTATTGCCAGTAAGCAGTCTGTAATGGAGTTAATCGCTGTATCATTTGGTTCAGCAGATATGTACAGTTGTGTATCATCCGCATAGCTATGGAAACCTACATTATGTTCTCCGATGATATCACCCAGCGGTAACATGTAAAGGGAGAAGAGTAAAGGACCTAAGCAACTCCCTTGTGCTACCCCATAGTTGTTGTCATATATCTCAGACATGTGGCCTCCTAGTTTAACATAGAATTTCCTCCCTCTGATGTATGTTTTAAACCAGCTTAGCACATGTTCTGAGAAACCCACAAGGTTATAACACATTAGACACAAAATTACTAAACTTAAGTTCACTAATGTTAGCGGTATTAGCTTGCTAGCTTAGCTAGTTGATGATAGCTATGTTTACACTTCGCTAGCTAACTAACATCTCTAGTTTCATATGATACCAAAACCTTTACTCTAGCATTAAAATGTACCCTGCTGGAGCCCGTGAAAGATAATAATGTCGACAGGCCAATTTAACGGCCAATATATCAGCCGACCACTACTTTTGTATGCTTTGTGTTCTGTAGCTCTCAGGTTCAAAACAAGAATGTTAGACTCTGTTAATGATGGCACATCGCCATCGGCCATTTGCTCATTTCACTGAAGAAATGTGTTCTCTTGCAGTAACCAAGTGATGAGGAAGAAGCTAATTCTGTTTTTCAAGAGGAGGAACCATGCACGTAAACAAAGGGTGAGTCTCTCCTCTGTTGGGGGAAGGATGCTCAAATAGGAGCCTCCAGGAATGTGTGTGAATGCTTTGAGCCTAACATTTAAGCCCTAATAGGATTTATTTTTATTTTAACCATAAAGATGTGTGGTGGGGCATATTCATATATATTTGTAGATGGAAAATGTGCTCTCTGGAACAATCTCGACCCATTTAAAATTAGAATACAATATAGTTGGTCTGTTTTACTCTGCTGTTTGAAGCTTTACAAATATTACCAACGTAAATACAGCTTTTACAGACACAAAATTCCCTCAACTATGGAATGAAAACAAGTCTGTTCTTCCTTTTTTTGTGCGGTGGGGCTACCATTTGTTTACATTTGGATTACCGATGGCATTTAAACGCATTCCCCATTCATGCACAGACAAAGACCAACACTAGCTATACTCTTACACAGATGTCCAGCATACTGGGATGTTGATGGATAGAGGCATGTTGTGCCCATCCTGTGTACCTGAATGTGTACCCAGGGTTTGGACAAGGTCCTTGAAGTGCTTAACCGTTTTTGTGCGCCAAGAACGAGTTTACTCATTATTGCCCGTCATGCGTTCAGCGCCAGAAACGAGTTTACTCGTTTTTGGGATCGTTATTTCGTTTATTCGCTATATCTATTCATAATTCATAGCTGCAGACCCTTCAGAGCCTGTCTGAGCTGGCAGACGGTCAACACCGCCCGCTACGACGGTCATTTCATGTATGGACGAGGAGACATAATAATGATAATCTAGCGTTGATTTCAGGATGATTTGATAATCAGCTGAAAAATTACAACGTGATGACTGGATTACATTAAATGCCCTTTTCTCGCCTTTTTCCTGAAATTACTGAAAAACACCCAAACCATACTCTATTCAAAACAGTATAAAACGGAAATGTACGGATGAAAAAACAATCTGTCTCGGGCATGTTGACTAGAAGCAACTCACTGAGACTCAACAGCGTTATTAGACCCATAGATATAATATGAAATATATTTTAAGCACTCGCAAATGTCAGTCTAAAACTATCCATTGAATAAAGACCTGGCGATGAATGGGGTATCAGCGCCTCCTGCTGCTGGCGGTCAATGTGTTAAAGTGCTTGATTTTTGACCAAAAAGTTAAAGGCCTGGAATTCCTTGAAAACTGTACTTTTTTTAACAAGGTGCTTAAAAAGTCATTGAAATTCAAATCAACCATTCACATTGAAAGTTTTGTTTATCCATGATACATTCTTTCTGAATCAAGAAATGACATTTTTTCTATTTAAAGTGTAATTAACACATTGAGTGCCACACCCCTTTGACCAGATAACCCCTTCCGTGCCAGCGCTTTAGTCAATGGGAGGTCGGGATATTTGCGAACGCTTAAACTATATCTTAAATTATGGCTATTGGTCAACATGCAGTCAACATGTACGAAACGGATTGTTTTTTCATTGGTACATTTCCGTTTTATACCGTTTTGAATACGAGTATAGTTTCGGAGAGTTCTAGTAATTTCAGAGAAATTCCGCGATAATAGCCCTTTAGTGGAATACACAAAACACGTTGTAATTTTTCGGCTGATTTATGAATCGTTTTCAAATAAACGCTAGATTATCGATAGTATATGTGTACTTATGCACGCTAGATAAGCAGGCTGAAAAATCTATCTATGCCGTGCTTAGCGTTAACGTTACGCACACACACACACACACACATTGTGATCGCTGTGAAAAAAACATCTCATTAACCCAAAACTGGTAACATAGAGTCCTTACCTCACATCAGATGTTCTGCAAAAAGAATAATCCAATTCCTGATCGCCATTCCAAATATCGATCGCGTTTATTGATCCAACGTTATACTCCGAAACAGATAATCGACGCTTCTTCCAGTCCCCTCAGTCAATGCAATAGTATCCAGATGCATGCCCCAGAAGTAAAACGTGGACCGGAGTTATTTTTTCGATGCACTTTTTCAGCCAATCCAATCCAATGATGTGCAATACCATCCGGGAGACGATAGGCGGCGGTATTTGCCCTTTTCGACCTCAGAGCCATTCCCAATGATAACGTCAGGCTGGATGGATGAAAAATTAATGGATATTGCTAATAAAAGAAATAACGAGAAAAAAACTAGAAAACTCGTCATTGGCACTCAACGCATGGCGAGTTAAGACGACTAATCTCGTCGTTGGCACTCAAAGTGTTAATTGTCGGAAATTGGTTTTATGCCATAAATATTGGATTTGATTTTTTTTCTATAAAAAAACTGCATTTAAAATGTGAATTGTATCCTTTTAAATGCCCCCTTTAAAATGAAAAACAACGCTTAGGAAAGTATTTGAATTTCATTTAGCAATGTCTGTGGGAACCCTGTGTACCTGAATGTGTACGGACACGGTAGGAGGAAGACGAAGCCACCAGGCGCCACACATTCTCTCTGTGCACAGATGACGAATGCACTGACATCATACTCATCCTGAAGAACTTTGTCTTGATTCTGCATAGTTTTGAGTTGGGAAAGCTTGCATCTTACATGATGAAGATTTCATATTAAGAATAGGATACTGGGGGAGCTCCAGTAGCTCACCACGTACCTCGAGCGCTATTTCGGCGCCGGGGACAACCGTGCTCGTCACGGATCTGGGGTTTAGCGAGTTCGAATCCCGGACTGCAGCCGTGCCTTTCCCAGAGTGTCTTCCCCCCCATCTGTACCCCTTCAGCCTGTTTCTGTCGGTCATTCTTGACCAGAGTAAATGCGATAAACGCAAAAAAGAGCCAGCGGAATGGCCAAAGTTTAAAAAAAAAAAGAATAGGATACTGATCACGGTAGTTTGTAAAGTGTTGGATTTATTTGGAATTTGGATCAAAAGTAGAAACTTGGAAGAATAATGATTTCTTAATATTTCTCCATATGCCGTAAATGGCTGCTTTTTTATATAGCGCTTTTATCCAAAGTGCTTTACAATTTGTTCCTCACATTTTACCCATTCACTCACACATTCACACACCGACGGCGGAGGCAACCATGCAAGGTGCCGACCTGCTCATCGGGAGCAATTAGGGGTTAAGTGTCTTGCTCAAGGACACACCGACACGCTGCCTGGGAGGAGCGGGAATCGAACCCGGAACCTCCGGATTGCCAGACGACTGCTCTACCTCCCGAGCCACTGTCGCCCTGTTACCTGCATTGGAAGCAAAGAAAGTCCGTTTGGAACTCTTATTAATTACAGATATGTTAAGATGTTGTATTACTGGGTGTTTTTCAGGTATGTTTATATAGACTATTGTGATAGAGTATTTTTGTATTCATCTAATCATATACCATGTGTGCTTTTAAGTACGATCTATCAATCAAACTTTCCAGTGTTTCACAGGATTGATCTCAGAAACACGCCAGGCCAAATGACTCCTCCATCTTATCAGCAAGGCTGTGGTTAAATATAGTCTAATCACCCCCATGTAGAAGCATTTTTCTGCTCTGCAATGGAGGTACAGCTCTGCGAGCACAATCTTTGCTCCCCAGTCTGGGTCAGACGGACCTTTTGGACCCGACAATGGAAGAGTGCACATGGCCATGTGCCAAGAGGAAGGTGAATTGTTTGGCCCTCGCTGGCGAGAGTGGAAACAAGGCTGTATTGTCTTCTCTGTACGGGACTCTTTCCACTCTTATATCTCTGGATCTCTCTCTTTGAGCAATGGAATGCCCTTGAAGGCCGAGGGTTAGCATTTGTTAGCACTGCTTGTGTAAGTCAATGGGGAATGAAACCACTCCTCTCAAAATAGCATACAACTCCTTTTAAACCATCCTACCACTTGTTACCATTACTAATTTGTAAATCCGTATTTGTTTTGGCAGTCTGAGAGTTGTATGTTGAGATTTTCAGTTTTGCAGGATTTTTGGAGAAAGCATGGCACTTGAGACAAAACACATTATCCTATATAATTTTATATGAATTCCTCTTGTTTCTTTGAAGTACATTGTTTCAGCTTATGTTTTAGTTTGTTTAATTTTTTAGTGGCCATCTTGGTCTATATACTTATTGTTAAGTATACTATATACTTATTGTTTGTGTCTTGTAAGCCCATATGGGCTGGGCATACATCTGTATGTAAGACACAAACATTTTCAATATCAATCAATCAACTAGACCTTAGAGGGAAAAAATGCAACGGCTTGCATGCGATGTTGAGAGATAAACTCGTTGCTAACGTACCAAACAATCCTGATGTCGTCTCAAGGCAATTAAGAGGATCACGTGATAAAACATCTACCCGATGTGTCTGGTAAAACATTTTTTGCACGTCGTCTCTGCACAGGAACAGAAGATTTGCCAGCGCTATGACCAGCTAATGGAGGCATGGGAGAAGAAGGTGGAGCGTTTGGAGAACAACCCGAGACGAAAGGCCAAGGACAGCCGGACGCGAGAGTACTACGAGAGACAGTTCCCTGAGATCCGCAAGCAGAGAGAGCAGCAGGAGCGCTTCCAGAGGTAATGGTGGATAGGGTAGGGCTGGGCTGGGTAGAGCAGGATTACTAAGGTGTGGTGGTGTAAAGCTTTTGACTCGGCAGCAGTCAAACGGGTGAAGGGTGTAGTTGGGGGTGGGCAGTATACTGGTGGAAATCCCTGCCAAGGTAGAGATTTTACTACTGAAGGCTACTTTTTAGGCTTTTATCACATTTACCAATGTAACACACAAAGCTAGCGAACTGTGCACGGACGTTAAAAGATGATAAACTAGTTTGTGAAAAAGACACGTCAAAAAGTTGGCCAATTATTGGCTAATAAAAGAAAAACATGCACGTATTGCAACGTAAACCTCGAAGTAAACAAACGGATGCTTTCTGAAATGGAGGGCACAGGGCAGCGAGCGTGATGCGGGGGCTCTGGTTCCATAATCATTCCAGTCTTGATCAAATAACAAATGGCTTTTGAAAAAATCTTAAAGAAATTAAATCAAGTGAATGAATGAATAAATGAATGAGAATGAAAACCCCTAACAGCAACTACTATGATAAAGTCTGATTAACATGAGATTAAATTTAGCCACCAAGGCGATGAAGCAAAAAAATTTAAAATGCTTTTTCAAATGAGTCAAACTGGAACTTTATATCTTCATATTAGGGCTGGGACTTTATTGCGTTAATTTCAATGAATTAACTACAGAAAAAATTAAACGTAAAGAAATGTACGAATTTGTTCGCATGTCGCGGCACTTTGCTCTCGTCTGTCGGCTCCGGGCTGCGTTTTCGCCGATCAACCAATACATTGTTGAATTTGCCGCCTTTAGATCGTCACCCCACTCAACCTATTGCGTGCTTCGGATCTCGAGTTTGTTTTGACTCGAGTTTGTTTTGACTCGAGAGGCGAAATAAAGGCAGTGGACGACCATTTTGGATAATCACGCTGAATTATTGCGGTACACACATTACAAAAACGTTTGTGAAATATTTTCCGTGGGATTTTTATCAACGTTGGACCTGTATGACTAAGACTTCAGGCTATGGAACCGTTATGTTTTCCAGCTCCTACCTCTCGGCTGGAACTTAAAAACAGGCATCTGGCAACCACTAAACAGAAATGTGAGTACAGTGTACACACAACTTTTACTTCAGTGTGTTCAAACCTCTGTTACTCTATTTCATTAGCATTCAAAGTGATTTTTCTTTATTGTGTAAGAAACTTCGGAATGTTACCTTTCAAAAGAGAAAAGGTCCTAAAAAAAGACTTGTTGGTCTGTGTAGTAGCTAATAAACAAGGTTTTGCTGCTTAAACGTATGTATAATGTATATTCATTGATTCACTCGTATACCAAAATCCATTTGAATTGAAAATTTTTGCTTTTCGCATCAGATATTGATATGCGTTTAAAATGTGATTAATTTTGATTAATTAACTATAAAGTCTCGAATTAATTCGATTACATTTTTTTATTGAGTCCCACCACTACTTCGTATACATTTGTGACATTTCATCAGTCCTACAATATATAAAATGCTTGCATTTATAAAAACATATCTAGCTTTTGGCTAAATGGCTAGGTGGTGTGCAGTGGCTTGAATCCTAGGGGTTGGATCCATAGATATATATAACTAGATGGTGCAAGGCGGAGTCTCCAGTGTAGTTCGCCGGCGGCCATCTTGTCACAGGCAGCACGCCCACTCATAACATGAATGTCTATGGTGCATGTACTATTGAAATAACCATAGCTTGCTCAATTTTCAACCGATTTACAAACGGTTTGGTTTATTACAAACGTTATTAACGTGGCTATGATTCAGGATGCTTGGACATGAAAGTCCATTATAAGTATGCAGTATAATAACTACATCTCTGACGTTTATAACAAACCAAACAGTTTGAAAATCGGTTGAACATTTTGCAAGCTATGGTTATTTCAATAGTACATGCGCCATAGACATTCATGTTATGAGTTGCGTGCTGCCTGTGGCAAGATGGCCGCCATGTGGCAACATCGGTCTCCATTGGCCAGCAGCGCGGGTGAGTCATCTAGCCTTTATATATGTCTATGGTTGGATCTGTGTGTGTGTCTTTGCGTGCACGTATGTGATTGTGTGCATGCTTCAGGACAGGGTGGGAGACAGGGTCAGGGTCCAGTCTCTGCTTGTTCCTGGCACTGAGGCTTTGGGCTTTTCACAGAAATCTCCCAAGCAAGGGTTTGTAGGTCAGCTCTGTTAATTCAGACCATTAGACCCTCAAAGAGGAAGCAACCAATGACGGCTCAAATAAGTCTCCTTTTTATTTACAGTGTGATGAAGAAGAATGATTAATAATAATAATAATTAATTTAATTTATATAGCGCTTCTCAATGACCCGAAGTCGCTGACTCGTTACAATTATTATTCCTTTTATTTGTTGTACCCTTGACTCTGCATTTAGCTTGAAACATAGTGTAAATAGCTTTGTTGGAAGTTTGAAGGAAACTGCAATGTAGCTTTAATCTGTGTTAAAGAACTTTTTGTTCCACAGAATGTTTAGAACCTTTCTTCCATCAATGCGGCATGTAACCATTGTAACCAGTCCCCCAACCATTCCGTGCAAGGCTCAAATACACAGCACACTTCTGTTTTTATTTTTCAGTGGTAATAAATCTGTAAAGACGCATCAAATGCCAAAACAAACATGTACATTTGACTCAGATTTTAAATCTGCAAAGCAGTAGTTTGTTTATACTTCAGAGGTATGATATTTAGATTTTGTCCCCAAAATTTATGGAACTGGGAGGAACGGTGGTGTTGACAGCGGATGACAGGGACAGCAGTGGTCGCTAGCTTATTTGTAAATGTTCTTAGATAGAGTAAGACTGCTGGCTTACTTGTACATGTTCTTAGATAGAGTAAGACTGCTGGCTTACTTGTAGATGTTCTTAGATAGAGGGAAGACTGCTAGCTTACTATATAGGTTCTTAGATAGAGTAAGACTGCTGGCTTACTTGTACATGTTCTTAGATAGAGTAAGACTGCTGGCTTACTTGTAGATGTTCTTAGATAGAGGGAAGACTGCTAGCTTACTATATAGGTTCTTAGATAGAGTAAGACTGCTGGCTTACTTATAGATGTTCTTAGATAGAGGGAAGACTGCTAGCTTACTATATAGGTTCTTAGATAGAGTAAGACTGCTGGCTTACTTGTAGATGTTCTTAGATAGAGGGAAGACTGCTAGTTTACTTGTAGATGTTCTTAGATGGAGGGAAGACTGCTAGCTTACTATATAGGTTCTTAGATAGAGGGAAGACTGCTGGCTTACTTGTAGATGTTCTTAGATAGAGGGAAGACTGCTAGCTTACTTGTAGATGTTCTTAGATGGAGGGAAGACTGCTAGCTTACTATATAGGTTCTTAGATAGAGGGAAGACTGCTAGCTTACTTGTAGATGTTCTTAGATGGAGGGAAGACTGCTGGCTTACTTATAGATGTTCTTAGATGGAGTAAGACTGCTGGCTTACTTATAGATGTGCTTAGATAGAGTAAGACTGCTGGCTTACTTATAGATGTGCTTAGATAGAGTAAGACTGCTGGCTTACTTATAGATGTGCTTAGATAGAGTAAGACTGCTGGCTTACTTATAGATGTGCTTAGATAGAGTAAGACTGCTAGCTTACTTGTACATATTCTTAGATAGAGTAAGGCTGCTGGCTTACTTATAGATGTGCTTAGATAGAGTAAGACTGCTAGCTTACTTATAGATGTGCTTAGATAGAGTAAGACTGCTAGCTTACTTGTACATGTGCTTAGATAGAGGGAAGACTGCTAGCTTACTTATATATGTTCTTAGATAGAGGGAAGACTGCTGGCGTACTTATAGATGTGCTTAGATAGAGTAAGACTGCTAGCTTACTTGTACATGTTCTTAGATAGAGTAAGACTGCTAGCTTACTTATATATGTTCTTAGATAGAGGGAAGACTGCTGGCTTACTTGTAGATGTGCTTAGATAGAGTAAGACTGCTAGCTTACTTGTACATGTTCTTAGATAGAGTAAGACTGCTAGCTTACTTGTACATGTTCTTAGATAGAGTAAGACTGCTAGCTTACTTATAGATGTTCTTAGATAGAGTAAGACTGCTAGCTTACTTATAGATGTTCTTAGATAGAGTAAGACTGCTGGCTTTCTTATAGATGTTCTTAGATGGAGGGAAGACTGATGAAACTTTGGAGTTGTGTTTTATGTATTTATTTAGAAATGGATTCAGGAGAGGAAGATAAATGTTGAAACTCAATTTGGCCGAGCCGTTCCCTTCTTTGAGTTCAGATTCCTCGGCATACTAGTTTGCTGTTGCTCAATTTCTGTATTCCGTCTTTATCATGAAGTACAGTAATGTAAAAGGGTCTTTATCTTGAAGTACAGTAATGTAAAGGGGTCTTTATCTTGAAGTACAGTAATGTAAAAGTCTTTATCTTGAAGTACAGTAATGTAAAATGGTCTTGATCTTGAAGTACAGTAATGTAAAAGTATTTATCTTGAAGTACAGTAATGTAAAAGTCTTTATCTTGAAGTACAGTAATGTAAAAGTACAGTAATGTAAAAGTACAGTAATGTAAAAGTCTTTATCTTGAAGTACAGTAATGTAAAAGGGTCTTTATCTTGAAGTACAGTAATGTAAAATGGTCTTTATCTTGAAGTACAGTAATGTAAAGGGGTCTTTATCTTGAAGTACAGTAATGTACAGTAATGTAAAACGGTCTTTATCTTGAAGTACAGTAATGCAAAGGGGTCTTTATCTTGAAGTACAGTAATGTACAGTAATGTAAATGGGTCTTTATCTTGAAGTACAGTAATGTAAAAGGGTCTTTATCTTGAAGTACAGTAAAGTACAGTCATGTAAAAGTCTTTATCTTGAAGTACAGTAAAGTACAGTCATGTAAAAGTATTTATCTTGAAGTACAGTCATGTAAAAGTCTTTATCTTGAAGTACAGTAATGTAAATAAAGTACAGTAATAATGTAAAAGGTGACGAGGGAGGAGCAGCAACACTAGAGACATTGTGGACTGTAATACATTTGGTTACACTTTTCATCACTTTCACTACCAGATATGAAAATGTCTGCAGGTGCTTAACCCTTTTCACTACCACACTACAAAAGGTTAACCCTTTTCAATACCACACTACAGAAGGTTAACCATTTTCACTACCACACTACAGAAGGTTAACCCCTTTCACTACCACACTACAGAAGGTTAACCCTTTTCACTACCACACTACAGAAGGTTAACCCTTTTCACTACCACACTACAGACGGTTAACCCTTTTCACTACCACACTACAGAAGGTTAACCCTTTTCACTACCACACTACATAAGGTTAACCGTGTGTGGTAGTGAAAGGGTTAACCTTCTGTAATGTGGTAGTGAAAGGGTTAACCTTTTATCATGTGGCAGTGAAATGGTTAACATTCTGTATTGTCACAGTGAAAGGGTTAACCATTTGGTAGTGTGGTAGTGAAAGGGTTAACCATTTGGTAGTGGTAGTGAAAGGGTTAACAATTTGGTAGTGGTAGTGAAAGTATTGTCGCAGTGAAAGGGTTAACCATGTGGTAGTGTGATAGTGAAAGGGTTAACCATTTGGTAGTGCGGTAGTAGTGTGGTAGTGAAAGGGTTAACCATTTGGTAGTGTTGCAGTGAATGGGTTAACCATTTGGTAGTGTGGTAGACAGTGAAAGGGTTAGGATGGCATGTGTCATTAGTGACAGTGGCTCAGGAGGTAGAGGGGTCGTCTGGTAATTGGAAGTTTCTCAGTTCGATTCCTGCTCCTCTCTGCAGCGTGTCGAAGTGTCCTTGAGCAAGACACTTACTAACTAACTTATTAACCCCTAACTGCTCCCGATGGTTGTCTCTGCCGTCGGTGTGTGAGTGAATGGGTGAATGTGAGGCATAACTTGTAAAGTGCTTTGGATAAAGCGCTATATAAATGCAGTCCATTTGCCATTTAGTAAAAGTTTCACACAATACTATTTATATTTGTATAATGTTCTCCTCTATTTTACTTAATCTTCAAATACTTGAATCTTATATTAAAGGGGACATGTCTTGCTATTCCTTTCACTATTTGGGCAACTTTACACAATTCCTGTGAGTCTATGGAACACATCTATAAAGTTTTTTTCAAAAAAATTCATTGTTTTATATTTTTAATCACGTCCTCTAAAGCAGCATTTTTCCACTTCAAGTTTTCAAGCTGTTTTGGGCTGGGCTCCGCCCAATAAGCGCTTTGAGTGACAGTCACCCACAGTCAGACAGAGGCAGACAGAGAGTGATGGAGGAGGGGGATACTAATTAATTTCACAGCGGGGGGGCATAATCACCTTTTATTTTACAAAAAGTGATGTTTGGTGAAAGTTAGATTTGCTCTTTATTAATCCCAATAGGGAAATTCATTCTTGTTTGATGATCAAGAGGCACATTTTATTTGTTTTAAGGTGAGACACCCCAGGTGAATAGGCAAAAAAAATATTTGAATAGATATCACTATGAAACTTTCCCAGTTTGTTATGTACATAACAACTTAGAAAAAATGTATTGCAAGTTTTCTGAGATCTTATGTTTATATATGCAAAATAGGCATTACCTCATTAAATATACACTAATTTGCATATGACGTTTGGGTATAAATACCAACATTGGATGATGCCAGATAAAAAATAAATGGTTTCATTATGTTGCCACATAACACAGTGAACTTTTTACAGAAGGGATTGTGGATATGTCTTTTTATCATCCCATGAATCAGGAAATGCTGACTACAGTCATAAAAAAAAATCTATTTTCGCCATGTTTTTTGGTCTAAATGTACTATAAATCAGGCTATGAATGATATATCAACAAACCCCTCTGTAAAAAGATGCAGGGTATATATAGGAAGAAATGTGGAAAGTATGGTGTGTGTAGGTGCTATGGAATGGTACATGTCTACCCTTACGTGTAAGAAAAACGCATAAAAACACATTTTTGGGAAAACGCCTTCAAAGTTCTGTATTGTAAAATGCCATAATTTTTTTTTGGAAACAGCTATTTAAAAACACAATACCTAATCAAACCATTAGTAATTGACACCCTAAACACATGCCTGATAACTGAATAATAATAATGATGTTATTGAACTGAACAGAACTACACACAGGCTACAAACGGTGTAGTACAGTGTAGTACCCCCTAATAGGCAAAACATATTTGAATAGATATCACTATGAAACTTTCCCAGTTTGTTATGTACATATAAACTAAGAAAAAAATTATTGCAAGTCTTCTGAATTTTATGTTTATATATGCAAATGAGGCACTTCCCTATTAAATATGTGCACATTTATGGATGCAATAAGGCAAAATGAAGTAGAATAAACAACTAAATGTGTGTTATTGATGTTTTATTGTCACTAGTTTCATAGAAGACATGTTTAGGAAGCAAAATATAACAATCTCAAAATCAACAAAAATAATTATATTTGCCTATTCACCTGGGGTGTCTCGCCTTAAGTGAAGTTTGGTGAAAAAACAAGTTATTGCACTATTAATCCCAATAGGGACATTCATATTTGTTTGATCAAGAGTAACCTTTTATATATATATATATATATATATATATATATATATATATACATATATATATATATATATATATATATATATATATATATAGTATTATTATTTGAAGATTGGTGAAAGTTAGGTTTGCACTTCAATCCCAATAGGGACATTCATCTTGGTTTGATAATTTTTTTTTGTGTCAAATAAAAACAAACGTTATTTGAATGATTTCCTTGGCGTTTCTAGTTTTCAAGAGAAAAAAATCGATTAAAATCGTAAATCGGATAAAATAAAAATAAAAATCTGATTTTATTTTTAGGCCATATCGCCCAGCCCTACTTAGAGGTAGACAGCATGGTGGAGACAGTAGGAGTGCTTAGAGGTAGACAGTAGGAGGGCTTAGAGGTAGACAGTAGGAGGGCTTAGAGGTAGACAGTAGGAGGGCTTAGAGGTAGACCGTAGGAGGGCTTAGAGGTAGACATTATGGTGGAGACAGTAGGAGGGCTTAGAGGTAGACATTATGGTGGAGACAGTAGGAGGGCTTAGAGGTAGACATTATGGTGGAGACAGTAGGATGGCTTAGAGGTAGACATTATGGTGGAGACAGTAGGATGGCTTAGAGGTAGACAGCATGGTGGAGAGGGTAGGATGGCTTAGAGGTAGACAGCATGGTGGAGACGGTAGGAGGGCTTAGAGGTAGACATTATGGTGGAGACAGTAGGAGGGCTTAGAGGTAGACATTATGGTGGAGACAGCAGGAGGGCTTAGAGGTAGACAGTAGCGCTGCACGACTCGAGTCTTGCTCAAATGTGAATCACGATTTTTCTCCCTAAGAATTGAGATCACGATTCTCTCAAACATTTATTGCACTCTTTATTAAACAGCCAACATAACATATATGAAAGGGCTTGACTTAAACTTAAACATAACATATGAAAGTGCTTGACCTCTTGAGCCCTAGCCCTATTTTCTGAAAATCCGCCTAAAAATACATACCCAAGTAAATGGAAGATTGCTCCATTTCTGCATGGTCCATTTGCATGTTCTTGGTATCTAGGGACATCTCTATGGATCTCCTGGAATGTATTCCCAGTGTCAGAAATATTGTGTCTGTTACTATGCTTGAGTAAATTGTAATGAACCAAAGGAGAATATTTTTTATAATTTTCTTTTTTTATCTTTGACAGCGAATAACACCATGCTAAAAATGTCCAGACATGAGGAACTCCCACTGAGCTCGTTCAGCACCTTCTTGAGATCACGTGTACAAAAATATAAGCAAATGAATAAAGGGAAGATGGTTAAACAGAAGGTTTTGTAGATACAGTAGTGAATTCTGCCATCTGGACACATGCAATTTGAAATATTATAGAATATCAGCTCTATAAATTACCTTATTATAGCCAAGTCACACATCTATGGATCGGGCCAAATCTCCTCTTTACAATGGCAGAGTTCAAACTGGATTTAGTATCACCACGCGTGCAGCAAAAACCGTGAATGAAATCTACTGTAAGTACAGTTACTTTTTTATTATGTAGATTCCTCCGTCATTTTTCAACAGATTGTAACGCCGTTTTTAGCTGACGTTCACAGAAAGGTAGCGAAACTAACTGTTCTAATTTATGCCAATAACCTTCAGGTTTGTGGTAGATAATCCAGAAAAATAAGATAAATAAAAAAGTTAATCCACAAGTCATTTGATTTACAGGAGCTGGCTTGAGCTGGGTAGTGTCGTTTTTAGAAATTCCAACACCCATTGAAAGCCCTGGGTCTCCTCTCCTCATATGACTACAAACAAAATGGTGGCGTGCATTTCCTGGCGTCTATATTCGCTAGTTTCTGAATACATTTCCAAAACTCATATTTCACTAATAACACTTTAACCTATTGGTAAACAAACATATTGCTGAAAATATACACTATGACTGCTGTTTTGACAGGGTTAGGGTCTTTACTATTGGCTAAAAAAAAATAGATAAAAAACATGACATTAATTGATACAGTCTGTAGAGATGGATTTATGGCGTGATGTCATTTTGGATCCGACGCTGAGAGCGATCATTGAAGGGCTTCTACAACGGTGCTGCTGCTGGAGCTGAAGTGATGTACAGTTTATGCATTCGCAAAATATGAGAGCGCTGTCATTGAAGGGCTTCCTACAACAGTGCTGCTGCTGAAGTGATGTACAGTTTATGCATTCGCAAAATATGAGAGCGCTGTCATTGAAGGGCTTCCTACAACGGAGCGCGGCCGCTGCTGCTGCTGGAGCTGAAGTGATGTACAGTGACGAGTGAATCTGGTAGTTGGTTGTTAAAAACGCGAAACATAATAACGTTACGCTTTCTAGTTCAGCGCATTTCATAACTGTATGGGCTTTGTTTATACTTCAGAGGTGATGTACAGTGACGAGTGAATCTGGTAGTTGGTTGTTAAAAACGCGAAACATAATAACGTTACGCTTTCTAGTTCAGCGCATTTCATAACTGTATGGGCTTTGTTTATACACGAGTGAATCTGGTACGAGTGAATCTGGTAGTTGGTTGTTAAAAACGCGAAAAACATAACGTTACGCTTTCTAGTTCAGCGCATTTCATAGCGCTCCACTGCTACCGCAGCTGAACACAAGTTGGTTGGAACAGCGAACACAAGTTGGTTGGTACACAAGTTGGTTGCCCGCGCTGCCGCTCGCTTGCTCCTTGGATTTCATTTGGGACGTGGGACAACTGCCGCTTGCCGGGGCGGGGGGGTCGCGGCCAATCAGAGAAAAGCCGAACACAAGTTGGTTGCCTTTAATATTCACGCGTTACGGGACCCATCGGGCTCAAGAGGTTAAAAGTATCTTGTAACATACAAAATAACTCACGTCTCTTTTCATCTCTTATTTTAGAACACTTAACCTCTTAATGTTCGGCGTACCGTATACAGCAGCGGTTCTCAACAGGGGTGCCCGCGGCACTAGGGCTGCAACTAATGACTATTTTGGTAGTCTACTAATCTGTCGATTATTTTGTCGATTAGTCGACTAATCAAAAAAAAATATTAAAGAAATATATATATTTTTTTTTTTTATTTTTTATTTTTGCACTACCTATCTTTGTGAAAGTGGCTTCTCAGCTCTGGTCCAGCTGAAGACGGAGCAGAGGAACAGCTTGGACATTGAGCATGACCTCAGAGTTGCTTTGTCTACCATCACCCCAGACTTTGAGACTCTTGTCAGGACCAAACAACATCCCCAGTTATCCCATTAGTTCCGCCAAACTTACTGTCTGTCTGTTATGTTAAGCTAAGACGTCTTCAGCTGGACCAGAGCCTTGAGATTTAAAAAACAAAAAATTTGTAATTCTTTTTGGATTACAGAAAATTATCACTAAAGTGCATCTGTTGCAGCTGCACTGTTTTCCATGAAAATACCATATTTGGATAAGTTTGACCATTTCTCAAAATCTGAAAATCATTATTTAATAAAACACAGAAAAGGATCACTGTTACTCTGGATAAAAAAAACCTTTACAGACAACATTGAGACAAAGCTTCCTGACACATCTCCATCCAAACTCTTGGAAGAACTCAATGAAATCTCATACCACCTGGAGAGCTAGTTTCAGAGTGTGGTGCTGAGTACCAAGTATCTCATGATGCAGCAGTTAAGGTGTTGATACCATTCAGCACCACATATGTGTGTGAAGCTGGCTTTTCATCCATGACAGCTCTGAAAACCAAATATAGGGCCAAGTTGAGCCTTGAGGATGACATGCGTGTTGCCTTGTCAAAGATCTCCCCACGTATTGACCGTATTATTAGCCAGCAGCAGCAGACCTCGCATTGAGCTAGAAATGTCCACTGAGTGAACGAGTGCTTATTTTCTGTATTTATTTATATTTTTTGAGAAATGGTAACTTGGTGATCCTTTTCTGTATTTAAAAAAAATACATTATTTTCTATTTTTGAGAAATGGTCAAACTTATCCAAATATGCAATTTTTATGGAAAAGTGTGCAGCTGCAACAGATGACACTTTAGTGATAATTTTCTGTAATTTTATTTAAAGAAATATGCCATTTGATTTACTACTACAAGCAGTGTAATGTCAACAGTACTAAGCCATTTAGACCTGAAACACCTGTTAATAATGCATTATATAGGCATATACACACAAATGTGTTTCCCGGTTTCTTAAATAAACATTATTTTGAAAGCAAGCACTTTTGTCATCATTGTAGCAAAAAAGACAAGACCGGAAAAGTCTTTATCGTATGTAGGGGTGCCCTGGAATATTTTATTGAACACAGGGGTGCCTTGGCAGCAGAAAGGTTGAGAACCCCTGACAGCACACCACGCCCGTGTGCGGGACGCGTGTGCGTCGTGGCACTTTGCTCTCGTCTGTCAGCTCAGGGCTGCATTTTTCGCCGATCACCCAATACACCGTTCGAAAGTAGGATTCTCCGCCTTTCGATTGTCACCACACTCAACCAATTGCATGCTTCGGTCTTGAGTTACAAGACGATATATCCGGCGAGCGTCATTTGACAAGCACTCCATCAAATGACCACTTCCGGTTCTGACCGGACCTGAACTGACCAATCACAGCTGATGGCGAAAATGATTGATCGCCGTTGTAGCCAACGAGCGTCCACTCTGAAAGAGATCCCACACGGGCGGATGAGAGTGGGGAAGGTTGACTAAGAAGACCTTTGTCCCGACTCTAGCGTCAGAATGTTATGTTGGAAAGTGAACGGCCATTTTGGATAATCAGGCTGTATTTTTACCGGTACACACACATTACAAAAACCTTTCTACAGAACAAATTTTCCGTGGGATTTTTATAAACATTGGACTGTATGACTATAAGACTTCAGGTTATGGAACCATTGTGTTTTCCAGCTCCTACCTCTCATCTGGAACCCAAAAACAGGAATCTGGCGACAAGTCAACACAAAAGTAAGAAAATGTATTTTACATCAGAATCGTCGTCATTTAGAAATGAGATCGCATAGATGTATGAATCGGGATCGCAATTTTTTTTACGATTATTCATGCAGCCCTAGTAGACAGCATGATGGAGACAGTAGGGGGGCTTAGAGGTAGACAGCATGGTGGAGACAGTAGGAGGGCTTAGAGGTAGACATTATGGTGGAGACAGTAGGAGGGCTTAGAGGTAGACATTATGGTGGAGACAGTAGGATGGCTTAGAGGTAGACATTATGGTGGAGACAGTAGGAGGGCTTAGAGGTAGACATTATGGTGGAGACAGTAGGATGGCTTAGAGGTAGACATTATGGTGGAGACAGTAGGAGGGCTTAGAGGTAGACATGGTGGAGACAGTAGGATGGCTTAGAGGTAGACATTATGGTGGAGACAGTAGGAGGGCTTAGAGGTAGACATTATGATGGAGACAGGAGGGCTTAGAGGTAGACATTATGGTGGAGACAGTAGGAGGGCTTAGATGTAGACATTATGGTGGAGACAGTAGGATGGCTTAGAGGTAGACATTATGGTGGAGACAGTAGGAGGGCTTAGAGGTAGACATTATGGTGGAGACAGTAGGAGGGCTTAGAGGTAGACATTATGGTGGAGACAGTAGGAGGGCTTAGAGGTAGACATTATGGTGGAGACAGTAGGATGGCTTAGAGGTAGACATTATGGTGGAGACAGTAGGAGGGCTTAGAGGTAGACATTATGGTGGAGACAGTAGGAGGGCTTAGAGGTAGACATTATGGTGGAGACAGTAGGAGGGCTTAGAGGTAGACGGTAGGAGGGCTTAGAGGTAGACAGTAGGAGGGCTTAGAGGTAGACATTATGGTGGAGACAGTAGGAGGGCTTAGAGGTAGACATTATGGTGGAGACAGTAGGAGGGCTTAGAGGTAGACATTATGGTGGAGACAGTAGGATGGCTTAGAGGTAGACATTATGGTGGAGACTGTAGAAGGGCTTAGAGGTAGACATTGTGGAGGATACAGAAGAGAAGGATCTGGTGGGCTTTGGTCAGCAGGGTTCCAGAGACTAGGTATTTAAAATGGCACTCTTTATTTCAATGTCTCTTCTGACAGCAACTGAAATGAGTTGCAAGGACACTGAATGTTTTTTTTTTATGTCAACAACCGTTTTCAGGGGCTCTTATCACAAAAGGTCTCTTTTTTTCCAGTAATTAGTTAATTCCAATGTTCCACAGTGTGCTGTCCCTCTAGTCTCTCTTTACTTTAAACAATGTCTTGACTATGGCGTTGCCTGTGCACTGGTGTGTCTACGGTCACTGTACTCGTGATGTCTCCTGGCCAGACACGCTAATTGAGGAGTGTTTTTTTTTTGTAAATCTGTCGCTCCAAACTGCCGTTGTGTCGCACCTCGCAAGTATCTCCTGTTAATAATTCGTTTCTTGTCACCACATTAAGTCTTTGTGTGCAAGTGTTTGTTCAGACAACCCCATCGTGGATGATGACTCCCATCGTTGAGGGCGTTTTCTCTTCTCTCCTCCCTCCCTCAGAGTTGGCCAACGGGGAACGGGCCTTTCTGCAACCATTGCAAGGAGCGAGCATGAGATCTCGGAGATCATCGACGGCCTTTCTGAACAGGAGGTACGTCCAGTAGCCGTCAATCTGTTGTCCTTTCCCCAGCTATGTTCTCAGGGTCTGCAAACGCCAGTCTCCGAAAACGGTGAGAGGCAGGAGGGGGGGCGGCCGGCTACTAACGTTACTACTTTTTGGGTGGTTTGGTGTTTTCATGGTGTGCTGTGCACAACGAAGAAAACGTGTGAACAGCTGAAGAGATATTCATCGATTCAAGATGGGGGAAATGACTCGACGGGACGAGACGGGAGGGGTAACGGTTCACTCCCGTGCCGGACCTGCTCTCTCCTCTCCTCCTTCTCCCCCCGCATCATCCTCTTCTCCCCTCTCCTCTCCCCTTATTTAGCTTTTTAAAGGAATCATCTGTAGACCGCTTCATTTTGTCACACGAACAAGTTGAATAGGCTATAGTGCAAAATGAGTTGTTTCAGTCGGCGTGTTCCAACTGTGGATAACATTTTTGGAGACCTCAAGTTACCGCTACTCTGAGATGGGCAGGAGGTTATTATAGGCCATAATAGTTGGACATGCCAGGCATGCTTAGCCAATAGAAAGATAAGCAATACCAGTGCAATGTGTCAAAATATCACAGTAAAACAGATTACACGACTGCACATCTTGTTTTAAGGAACCATAAGAGCCACACACACACACACACACACTCACACTCACACAGACACAGACACAGACACAGACACACACACACTCACACTCACACTCACTCACAATAATGGGACCAAGTCAAATATGAAAATATTTTGGTTGCAATTTTGAGCCCTGCTTAAAAATAATCTTAAACGAATGAAAGAACTCCCAACACTGCTAACCATCCCCTCTTCCCCCTGTCTGTATCATTAGAACAATGAGAAGCAGATGAGACAGCTTTCTGTCATCCCTCCCATGATGTATGACTCAGAGCAGCGGCGGGTCAAGTTCATCAACATGAATGGCCTAATGGACGACCCCATGAAGGTGTACAAAGCCCGTCAGTTCATGAACGTGTGGTCTGAGCACGAGAGGGAGATCTTCAAGGAGAAGTACGTTTTACGGCTGTTGTTGTTGTTGTTGTTGTTGTTGTTGTTGTTGTTGTTGCTGCTGTTATTGTCATTGCCAGAAAGTGGTTTGATTGATGAATGTCTTTTTTAGAAGTTCAGAGACCTACTCAGAACAGACTTTCTAAACAAGGTCAACGAATCTGTCTTTCTAATTCAGTTAACGTGCCATCGTGAGGGAACGCTCTTCATGATATCATGAGTAAAAAGATGTTTCTGGTTATTTGAATAGAATAAAAATGTCTTGGGTTGTTTTGACGGAAGCAGAATGGGGTTATGCAAGGCCAGGCCAGGCCGGACAAGAGGCCAATGGGAGTTGGTTTAATATCCTGTGTCCACATAGATGTTCAGAACACTCTTGGCGTATGCAGTGTGGGGGAAAAAGAATTCTAAACAAATTGGCGTTCATGATCATTTTCATTTATTTTCCCACCACAAATGTATGAATGTTTGATGTAATGCATTCCTGCCGAGAATGGAAAAGCATTCAGCGCTGTAGGCCGCAAATATTGTTTGCGGAGCTTCAGTGGCTCACTACTCTACTTTATATCGCCCGCCTCTGACAACTTAACTCAAAGCGTGTTTTTTCCCAACGTGTAGGTTTGTTCAACACCCCAAGAACTTTGCCCTCATCGCCTCTTATCTAGAGAGAAAGGTGAGCCTTTATTAATCACTGGGATACTATTCTCTCCCTGCTTCCCTGTTTTAATGGACCAGACCCAAAAGCACATGGTTTGCATTTGTTGCCGGTCTGTCATTTTCTCTCTCTCCCGTCTGCTCATAATATCCTTTGCCCTCTTCCCCCTTGTTTTCAGTGTGTGTCCGATTGTGTCCTGTTCTACTACTTGACCAAGAAGAACCAGAACTACAAGACCCTGGTGAGACGCAACTACGGGAGACGGAGAGGAGGAAGGAACCAGGCGAACCAGCTTACTCAGGTGCATTTCACTTTCCAAATACGATGAATGGATGTGGATTTGTCTTGCTCTTTTTGTTTTATAAATGTTTTTATTTTACCTTTTTATTTAACCAGGCAAATCAATTAACACATTGGGTGCCATGCAGTATGCCCATCTTTACCACTCTCTGCCAGTGCTGTAAGCCTATGGAGTGGCTCACCTTCTTTGCCGGGCTATAACTTTTTAAATATTATAGCTATATCGACATTACTATGGCCCATTCAACATCGGGTATCTATCGTTCCGGATGTGGGAACGTTATATTTTTCCATTCATACATTGTCGTGTTAGTACCGTCGAGAATATACGTATGTTTTTAGACTGTATAGCAGTCATTCCTACGCTATATTAAAAATGTCAAATGCTTATGATCGCTATACATTATGCTCATTGCTCCATAATGCGTGAAGGAAAGAGGGGGGGGGGGGGGGGGGGGGTCATTTATGATTCCTTGATTGTCACTAACGGCTTTCTTTAGTAAGACACCATACGTTGATCGGACAGATTGAAATGAAATAAATGGACAATCGAGCTGGAAATAACGCTAGATTCCTCTTACCTCTGGCCGATGCGTCTGGAGAAAAAAATGCCAATTATTTGATGTCGATCTGCTAGATCCATTTTCCGTTTGTATGACGCAATAAATGCCGAAAGCATATTGATTCTTGCGTCTCGAAAGCGATCCAATGCACTCGAGGTGTGTATATTGATCCACGTTACAAGATATCTCTGGCGGAGCTTTTTTCCCGATGCACCGAGCGCCACTTCCGTTTTAATTAAATTTTTGTCCCCACTTTTTTCTCCCAATTTTCTATTTTTCTCCCATCCCAATTTCGTATTTTATCCAATTCTTCCCTCCCCTGTCTTGAACGTTGCTAGACTATACCTCCCACTGGTCGGCTGTAGTGAGGACAGAAGTCTTGCATCACGCGTCCCCTCCGGTACACAAGGAGGCAGCCTGTCACATCTTTTCACCGCAGCAGCTCGAACTCTCAGTGGCGAGGAGTAACGCGTGGGAGGCTCACGCTGCCCCCGCTACTTCCTGTTTCCGCCGCACCGGCGTCACCAAACCGACCTGTAGGAGTCGCTGTCCACAACGTCCAATCCCCACCCACCGGCTTTCCCACCCTCTAACACTTGCCAATTGTGTTAGTATGAACGACCGGCCAGCCGGTAGCAACGCAGAGAGCTGGGCTCGAACCCAGCGTATCCTGCGTTAGTGGCAAGCGCCTTGCCCACTGCGCCAATCAGCCGCCCCGCCACTTCCGGTTTAGAGTGGCGTGTAACTCGCCCGAAATCCACCAGGCGGCGTTATTGAGGCATTGCAATATCAGACGGGGTCCAGCTGGCTCCCGGAGGCTTCCTGGATGAATTATGAATGCCAATAGCGAATAAAAGAAATAACGATCATCGTTGTTGGCACTCAACGCATGGCAAATTCCTATTTACAATGATTGCCTGGCAAGAGGGGGGGGGGGGGCTGAGAAGGAATTCAGGATTAAACATTTCCAACATACAATATAAATATACATACACCAAGCAATATAGCAGTGAGAAGGGCACCATGACAGACAGGGGATTGGGCATGTTACTGGGTTGAGAAATAGTTGCAGGAATCAGTGAGAATGTTCATGCTTGAGAATGCTTGAATGTTGACTTAGGCATAAAGGTGACCAGTTTGAGAGATTTCTGTTATCTGTGTTCCCCTGGTATGACACAATCTCAAATACAGTTCACAGGGACTGCATCACAAACAAATAGAAAGTAGTCATACATATGACTTTCCATATATACATTTAGCACTACTGTGTGTGTATATATCAGTGCAAGCAGTGTGGCATATGGTGAGAGTTATTTCTTCAATATTTATTTGATCATTTGCAGCCATATTACCACTTAGAAGATGTAGTATACCTGGAAACGGAATGCACATGGGGGAATTATGCGCATATGTTTTCAGCGTGAATGAAACCTTCTGTCCGGTGATAGCGGAGCCTTTACATTTTTACTGCATATATCATTCATACTTTCAGTGATTCATCCATCTTTCATATCATTCATACATTAGTTAGTTGATCCTAGATCTTAAGATGTGTAGCACAAGGCCCTCTAGTGTACAAAGCGTATTGTGGCTGGTGTTAAAGGTCTCTCTCTTCCACCTCCCTGAAAGCCCAGTCCCTCCTCAATTTTCAGTACTGGGCAGAACCACCGGGGGTTGTCGCTCGCTGGGTCAAACCTGCAAATACTTTTCACCTAAAAAGTTTCAAGTTGTCACCTAAACCTAATTAGGATGGAGGTGCTTTATGTGAATCGTGAGGGATAATTAAAAAAACGCGTCAAACAGGCAAGACGAATTATGGAAGAACCGTGGTGTAGTAGACGGCTCCTGGAAATGGTTTTATCTGGTTGCTACAGCAGAGCAGGCTCTCTGTTGCCTTTCCAATGCCTGAGGGAAAGAGAGGAAGAGGGAGTGACAACAAGAACGATGGTTAACCTCTGAATGCTCACTTGTCATCCTCCAGACTCATACCTTGCAATTAATGGAATAACAAGGTATAACAGGTCTTTTGATACTGGGGGATGATGGGTGCCGTTTACAGAATAGGACCAAAAGCTCTGTTCCATTTTTCTTTCTGATCTTTGATGAGTTGTTGTTTTTGCTCCAAGAGACTTGATCTATAGGAGTTGCATTGCTGCTGCTGCTGTGAATCTGTTTTCATTAAAACTTCACACCAGGATTTATAAGCATTCCACTTGCAGACGAACGAGACAAATTTGCTTCATCAACTTTAATTAGAAATTGTGCATCTTTCACACATCCTCGCACGCTTAAATACTGATTATTAATGAAAATGAATGTGGGGAGCACTGGTAATGTCGGGATGGGGGTTTGCCGTTTTTTCCCCAGTTGGTTAAATAAATTAGGTAGGGAGGGATGTCCCCAATTTTTATATTTTTTTTGCCCCCGATCCGAGTAATTTGATATTGAGTATCTGCCAAGTCCCGTTTCCTTAGCTAGCCTAGCTTAACACAATGAATGGAAGCGGAGGAGAAGCGGCTAGCCGGCCCTAGACGTTGGTCAGCTAAACGCCTCTCCTGGGGATTAAAGCTAGGTTAGCCACTTCTTATCTGCTTCCATTCATTGGGCTTCTAGGCTAGGCGAATGTGCAGCCTAATAGCTTTCTACTGAATGCACAGAGAGGAAACTGGTATACTATCTATCTTCTTGTCTGACTGTGGAGAAGACGGTAGGCGAATTTCCCTTAACACATTGGTTGCCAACGATGAATGACGAATTATCGCTTGGTTGCCACCACTCTAATCAATGAGAGGACGAGCACATTTGCGAACGCTTAAACTATATCTTAACCCTTGGGCGGCTACGTGGCGTAGTGGGCAAGGCGCTCGCCATGAAATCTGGAGACATTTGCTTTCAGTTTAGCTGGTCGTCCACAGTAATACACATTGGCCGTATTACGGGGTGGGAAACTGATGGGTGGGGATCGGGCGTTGTGGACAGCGACTCCTACAAGTCGGTTGGTGCGCCTGCGCAGTAGAATCAGGAAGTGTCGGTGGCAGCGTGAGCCTCCCACGCGTTACTCCTCGCCACTGAGAGATCGAGCTGCGCAGGTGAAAAGATGCGACTGCTGTTACCTCAAGTACCGGAGGGGACTTGTGCTATGTATGACTTAGTCCACATTGCAGCCGGCTTGTGGGAGGCAAGAAACAGCGTTCGTGACAGGGGAGGGTTGAATTGGATGATACGAAATTGGGATGGGAGAAAATATAGAAAATGGGAGAAAAAGTGGATCAAAAAAAAACTATATCTTAACCCTTTATTCGCCAAGGACGTTTCCACGTCATTCTCCGCCATGCGTAATCTGCCAATGACGCCGTAAGGAAATGGATCGCATATATCAACATCCCATAATCGAGAACTTTCTGCGCCACGCTGACCACCCAACGGTCAGAGGAAGATGCGGTAAGTTTCAGCGTGTTTGATTATTATTAAACGTATAATCTGCTCTGATATATATATCGCCCATACTAAATAAATGATTTAACGTCGGCCACAGACTTATAAACCCCCCCCCCCCCCCCCCCCCCTCCGGTCACCAGCAGATGATGAGGCAGGACGTTTAGGACCTTGTACAATTGAACGTTTTAATATGACGTCAATCGGTATCAAACTACATTTGATGATGTAATATATGTATTTATAGCTATAACTCGTGTTCTGCAGAATGCTGCAGAAAACGATAAAAACATATTTATACTTTAGAGCGTATTTTAGTATGAATATGTGAATGAAAAAGTAGAACGTTGCTACATCCTAAATGATGGATACTTGATGTTGAATGGGCCATAGTAATGTCAATTTAGCAATACAATTTAAAAAGTTATAGCCTTGCAAAGAAGGGGAACATCTCCATACACTTATAGTGGTGGCAGAGAGGGGATTAAGATCAGAATAATCCCTGGCAGATAAAGGGTTAAATTATGGCTATGGTTCTAATACACCCGTCGCTTATCAATGACTTGCTTGCAGTTAACATGTACGAAACGGATTGTTTTTTCATCGGTACATTTCCGTTTTATACCGTTTTGAATAGTTTTGGAAATTTCTAGAAAGAAAAAAGATTCCGCAGTAATAGCCATTTACTGGAATACACACAACACGTTGTCATTTTCCGGCTGACTTATGAATAGTTTTCAAATAAACGCTAGATTATCGATAGTATATGTGTACTTATACTACATGTACTACATGTATGGCTAGAGAAGCGGGCTGAAAAATCGATTATCTATGCCGTGCCTGGCGCTAATGTTACGCACACACTGTACACACACAGGAGACACGTTGTGAACGCTGTGAAAAAAACCTCTGATTAACCCAATACTGGTCAAATAAAGTCCTTACCTCAGATCAGATGTTCTGCAAAAAGATTAATCCAATTCCTGATCGCCATTCCAAATATCGATCGCGTTTATTGATCCAATGTTATACCTCGAAACAGATAATCGACGCTTCTTCCAGTGTCCTCAATGGATGCAATAGTCTCCGGTTACATGCCTCAGAAGTAAAAATGTGGAGCCCGGAGTTTTTTTTTCTGATGCATTCCCATCAACTCCATTCCAATGGGTGTTGCAATACCATGCGGGAGACGATAGGGGCCGGTATTTGCCCTTTTCGAGGTCAGAGCCATTCCCAATGATAACGTGAGGCTGGATGGATGAAAAATGTATGGATATCGCTAATAAAAGAATAACTATTAAATAACGAGATTTCTCGTCATTGGCACTCAACGCATGGCGGCCAACAACGAGATTTCTCGTCGTTGGCACCCAATGTGTTAATGTTGGTGTTAGGGGTGGGAATCGCCAGAGACCTCGCGATACAATACTATCGCGATACTTGAGCCGCGATACGATAGTATCGCGATACTCGATATATCGAGAATATTGCGATATATATATATATATATATATTTTTTATAACATTTTTTTTTAACTGCAAAGTAAAAATGTCAACATGTTTTATCTAATAAAATAAAGTTCAGTCTTCATCTCACTTCAATCATTTTGATTGCAGAACATGGTATTTTCTCAAGCAGACAGATGTAAACACTGTAATCTGTGTTGCATGTACCTGACAAACTGAACTGTTTGTATTACAGTAATATTCCAACTTAACTGAATGCACGTGTGTGTGTGTGGACTACTGTACTATTACAGGTATTGAAATGAACAATGCAACTTCCTTATACAATTTTTTTTTATTAATAATTAAATATCGATACTGTATCGATACAGTATCGGCACGCAAAGTATCGCGATACTACTACGTCGATCGATTTTTTTCCCTCAACCCCTAGTTCAAGGGTGGCCAACCAGTCAGAGACTAAGAGCCACAAAAATGACTGTGGTACCACAAAGAGCCACACCATATACCAGCGTTTCTCAACCTTTTTTTTCAGTCACGGCACCCTTCATGTGTTTATAGGTCTCACCCTCTGGCCTCTGAAGTTGCTAATGTCTTTTTTATTTGGGCCTCACAGGGTTAAAAGTACCCTGTGAGACCCACGGTTGCAAAATTACAAAATCACTTTTAGCCATTTAAAAAAATAATGTTTATTTAAAAAATGTTAAAGGGGAACTATTTTACTATTTCTTTCACTATTTGGGCACTTTTACACAATTCCTGTGAGTCTATGGAACACCTAGGTTTTTTTCAAAAAAAATGCATTGTTTTGTATTTCTAATCAAGTACTAAAAACCGCATTTTTCTACCTCAAGATCTTAAGCCGTTTTTGAGGCTGGGCGCCAACCACTGTGTGGCCTGGTGCCAACTGCCACATCAACTGCCACATTATTATGCAGCTGAGAAATCTCTGACATCACAGATATGCACATTTTCAGATTACTCAGTTCAGTGAGGGTGAATATTGTGAGAGGAGAATTGGAAGAATGCGCCAATATGAGAATTAGAGACATATATCCTATTAATATAAGTCCACATAGCTAAGAAACAATGGTAAACACTGAAAAAGGCCATTTATAAGATAGTTCCCCTTTAAGCACATGTATAGTCAATTGGTCCTGTTGTTCAGCCTCACAATGCTATTTTATAGTAAATGTGTTTATATGTCCCACCCTCTGGCCTCTGAAGTTGCTAATTTCTTTTTAATTTGGGCCTCACAGGGTTAACCTCTTAAGCCCGAGATATACAGTAAAAGTGTATATTTTCAGCATTACGTTTGTTTACCAATTATCTTAACTGTTATTAGTGAAATATAAGATTATAGAAATCTCAGGGCATTGAGTCAGAAACCGACGCATATTGACAGGAGGAAGTGGCACAGCCAAAAGTGAGTGTAGTCTTTTGAAGGAAGAGACTCAGGGCTTTCAAATTTCGAAAAACTACCCTACCCAGCTCACACCAGCCCCTGTCAATCATCTGACTTCTGGATTTACTTTTTAATTTCTCTTATTTTTTCGGATTATCTCCCACAAACCTGAACGTTATTGCCATAAAACAGAACACAGTTAGTTTCTCTACCTTTCTGTGAACGTCTTGCAAAAAACTGTGTTGCAATATGATGAAAAATGGTGGAGAAATTTACATTATAAAAAAGATGGCAGAATTCAGTACTGTATCTACAAAACCTTCTGTTTAATCATCTTCCCTTTATTCATTTGCTTAGATTTTTCAGGTCTGGTGAATTTTAGCATGGTGTTATTCACAGTCAAAGATACATTTTTTTTTAAATAGAATTGATATTCTCCTTTGGTTCATTACAATTTTCTCAAGCCTAGTAACAGACACACTATTTCTGACACTGATCCATATATGTCCCTAGATTCAGATACCAAGAACATGCAAATGGACCATTAAAAAAAAAAAAAAAAAAATGTTTATTCTACGTCCTTATGGAATGAGTGACATAAAAAAAAAGTAAAAAAAAAAAAAAAATTATGGGTGGAAGAGCCGCACATTGACGGGCAAAGAGCCGCATGCGGCTCGCGAGCCGCGGGTTGGCCACCCCTGCCCTAGTTGGTGTGTTCCTTTTAACACATCCAGCGCCGGAAACGCTTTCCAGCATTATTGGCCGCCATGCGTTGTCTGCCAGGATCGCTGTACAGCGTTTTTTAGATCAATATTTAATTTTTTTGCCATGGCATTCATAATTCATATACCCACCCCCGGTCCTGCAGCTGGACCTTAGATGTGACTGCAACGACGGCTGAATACCGCCGCCTGGTGGATGGTCGGGCGAGTTACACTCGCAAACAGGATGTGCCATCAGTGCATCGATGAAAATCATCCGGCAGTCACATCTCGTTACGGGACTCCCGACAGACACTATGTACATAATGGATCGCTTTCTAAACTTAATAATCGATATGATTTCGGCGTTTATTGTGCCATACAAACCGGAAATGGACCTAGGCGATCGGCGTCGTATAATTGGGATCTTTCACCGCCAGTCTCATTGGCCCACGGTAAGAGGAATATAACGTTATTTTCAACCCGATTGTGCATTTCCTTGTTTGCAAACCATCTGATCAATATATCCACCCAACCTACATAAAGCAGTTACTGATGATCTGGGAATTATAAACGACCCCCCCCCCCCTTCCTCCGCGCATGATGAGGCATAATGTATACCGATCATACACATTTGAGTTTTTTGGTGTAGCGTGTATGGGGGGGAAACGGCAATCGATAATCTATATAATGCATTTGGGCCTATAACTAGCGTTTTTGGAATTACAGCAGAAAAGATTAAAAACATACTTATATTCTAGAAGGTATTAACACAACAATGTATTAATGAAAAAGTATAACGTTCCCACATCCTGAATGATAGATAATCGATGTTGAATGGGCCATAGTAATGTCAATATAGCAATACAATTTAAAAAGTTATAGCCCTGCAAAGAAGGTAAACATCTCCATAGGCTTACAGCGCTGGCAGAGAGGGGCATGAGATGGGCATAACCCCCGGCGGGCAATGTGTTAAGGGAAAGCTGTGATGCAGGCTATTTATTTATTTGGTTTATTTTTTAACAAAGGATCAGAATTTGATCGGTTCTCAAACTTTTTTATACCACAACCCCATTTTTATTTAGGATATTTTTTTGTGACCCCACACTTACACATGTATTGCGGAATTTCAACATGGAAATAAGGAATATCAAAATAAAACCAAACATTGTTGAACTTGATCATGCATATTTTTTAGGAAATGAAATTACAGCACAATGAAATTAATGAATATTATCAACAAAAGCAACGGAATTGTTTCTGTATATACATATTTATAAAACAAGGCATATTTAGCCAAAATATGTTGCCAGAACATAAAAAAAGAAAAGAAAATGCATTCACATGCGCTTTTCAAGAATAAACAAAAACGAGACTTAATGGGAAGGGTGTGCTTGTACATTTGAACAGTTCCATGATACGTGGCTGCGCTGTGCTGAGAAAGAGGCGGAGATCCGCTTCTACTCTGAGACGAGATCTGTATTTATTTTTTATTAATGTCGGTGACGAAAATCCGGCCTCACAGAGGTATGTTGATGCAAAGGGGACAAGCTTTCTCAGCGCAGCATTACACAGCACTGAGTACTCGTTCCGGACTGATATCCAGAACTTTGTGAGGGCCTGTCCAGTGAACTTGACTTTCAGTAGCTCGTCACACGAAAGATCGATGAGCGCCTCCTGACAGTGGGAGGCCTGTTGCGTCCTGCTTAATGAACGGATCTTGGTTCCAGTTGTCCAAATTGTCCCTTCTTTCTTTTGGAAAAATAGTTCCGAAATTGTTCAATGAGCCCTTCTATGTGGCTACAGATGATGGGCTTCAAATCATTCCATGCTACATTCTGTTCCTCCAAAAAGCAGAGTAAACACCCCAAAATCTCTGCTGATTATCCTGGAGTGCCACAAATGGCTCTCCATTTTAGCTGTGAGTCCAAACGTGTCTGTGTCCCGACCTTGTAGTCCCAGATTCAACGTATTGAGGCCAGATGTGGCCTCCGCGATTATACCTGTGCAGGATTATAGTGAGATGTGTAACCATAACCCTTTCACTGCCACACTACAGAAGGTCAACCCTTTACTATCACACTACCGACCTGCTGTTGTGTGGCAGTGAAAGGGTTAACCTTCTGTGTATTGTCGCAGTGAAAGGGTTAACCGTTTGGTAATGCGGCAGGGAAAGGGTTAGGCGGCCCTCATAGGGGCCGTCGGGCACGCTTGCACACGTCGCGGCACTTTGCGCTCGTCTGACTCGCAAAAGACCAGACGTGGCCTCTGCGATTATACCTGCACAGGATGTAGTGCGGTGTGTATTGGAATACTGTGTGGCCGCCGTTGATGAAGGGGCGAGATACACACAGCTGCCAGGTGGAAAAACTCAATCGGAGTTGGACTTTATTTTGTGTTGCCAATGCCTGTCGCTTACCCACGACCCCACTTTGGGTCGCGACCCGTAGTTTGAGAACCGCTGATATAGCCGATACGGATCAATTAAAATATGCTGTGATTACCCCTGATACCAATCATTCAGATCGACCTTGGGACATCCCTATAAACTGACGCACTACTTTACTTTCACCCAGTTTGTTGTGATTGTGATGTTGGAGATTCTCCCTCTCCAGTGGCAGAGGCCCTGTTCTCTACCCAGGGGCTTTTCCCTTCCTCTCTGCCGTCACTGTCCCTGCTCAGGACACTGTATGGATTATGGTCCCAGCCAAACACAGGGGTCAGGTCATCTGTCTGTATGGATTATGGTTCTTTGGAGATCAAAGTAAAACATATTTACACCAGCAGTGTGACATTTTTCGGTCCATCTTAGTATTGATTGGTACATCAAAAGCACAATTTTGGTACCAAGCCCTACTTAGAATGCTTGAAATACTTTAAAAACACAGTATGTAAATTTCTGCCGTGAGGGATCAGTATGTCGTTCCGGTGGCGTCGCGTGGGTAAAATGACAGAGGATGCCAAAAAAAATTATTATAAAAAAAAATATATATATATTTAAGCCAGGTTAACACTTTGGTTGCCTAAGGTTAAATTAATGATATACCATAGATTGCCAGCGCTATTTGTCTATGGAGAAAGTCCCCTTCTTTGCAGGGCTATAACTTTTTAAATTCTATTGCTACATTGCCATTATTAGGGCCCATTCAAAGTCCTATATGTATTGTTCATTGTGTAGCAACGTTAAACTTTTTCATTCACATATTCATAGTAAAGTATGGTCTAATGTATAAGTATGTTTTCATCTCTTTCTGCAGCTTTCTCCAGAACGTGATATATAGCCCCAAATGCATTATATTGATGATGAAATACAGTTTGATGGCAATCAGCGCGATATAAAAAATTCCAACTAGACGTACTTCTAGAAGTTACTACACGTCATCTGATGTTGACCGGATGGGCGAGGGGGCGTTTATAATTCCGTGGGCAGCGTTATACCAATCATCTAATGTGGGTCAAATGTTCATCATAGCAGTTAGTGTCGAATACGGTAATATTACACGCTAAAACTCACCCCAGTCTCCGCGGGCCGTTGGGCGATCAGCGTGGGGTAGACAGTTTTCCATTATGGGATGTTGAAATAGTCGGTCCATTTCCAGGTTGTATAATAATATGTACGTCCAAATCATGTTGTTTTTTCGAGTTATTTGCAGCGATCGATGTTCACTGTGTGAAGACGGAGTCTCTCTAACATTAGCGAGTGCCCGGACCCCATATGGAGTGAGTCCTACCGGGTTAAAGGTTGACATCCGGTTTCGATCTGCCGATCGGCCACCAGATGGCGGTCTTGAACCGCTAGAGGATTGAGAGGAGATCACACTTGTGTCTCAGGCCAGCGGAGGGACATTATGAATCCGATCGCAGATTTTTGAAATATTGATATAAAGACGACGTACAGCGTCCCCCGGCAACTTTAGCATGGCCAGCAAAGACGTCTAAAGACGCCCCCTGGCAGTCAAAGTGTTAACCGTCTGTAGTGTGATAGTAGTGTGATAGTAAAGGGTTAACCTTCCGTATTGCCGCAGTATTACCAGTTAACCGTTTGGTAGTGCGGCAGTGAAAGGGTTAAGGAGAGGCTTATTTTAGGCGGTCAGAAAAACACTGACGTTTCTAAATCTAAATAAGATAGAAGCAGTGGTGGAAAGTAACTAAGTATTTTTACTCGAGTACTGTACTGTACTGGACGTGGACGGCATACTGTACCTTTAACATATTAGTCCAATGGATCGAGGATTGAACGCTCCCAAGCACTGGAATACACACGCGTCATGTAGAATGCATACTTTTACTTTAGATACTTAAGTAAAAGTAGAGACGTATTTGTTATTGAATTGACTTAAGTATAATTTGAATGGAGGACTTTTACTTTTTACCAGAGTACTTATTAATCTGGGTATCTACTTTTACTTAAGTAAAGGAACTGTGCACTTCTTCCACCACTTCAACTAATGGATCCACATAGACAGAGTAGAGTTGAGAAATGTATTCTTCAAGTTTCAAGTTTCTTTAATAGTTGTCATACAGAAGTACAGAATACTTTCATACAAAATGCTTCTTACTGTTACGCTCCAGAGACTGTGCTAGACAAGATAGTATCAAATAACATAGTATAGCATGTAATTTAGAAGTAGAAAATGAGGTCACAGTGTTCAGTATAGACATATGTTCGATGCAGAATAGACGTAACTGAGTTACCATATAATATACAATACTATGCAGTGTACTAATGTACAATACTATATAGTGCAAAGCAGAAATGGGATGAGGTACAATTTAGGTACAATTTACAGTAAGGTGTACGAGTTGTAGTGCAATCCTTCATCAATAAATATAAAGTGTGGGGAGTGGGTGCTACAGTGTGTTTGTTTAAAGTGAGTGTGTGCTATAAAGTGTGTGGAGTGGGTGCTACAGTGTGTTTGTTTAAAGTGAGTGTGTGCGTGTGGATGTGTGTGCTATGTGCGTTTGATGGTTGTTGTTGTGTAGTGTTCATTGTTCGTTTAGCAGCCTGATGGCCTGGGGATAGAAGCTTCTTCTGAGTCTTTCTGTGCTCGCCTTGAGACTCCGGTATCGCTTGCCTGACCGCAGCAGTTCAAAGAGGCAGTTGTTCGGGTTCAACTTTGTGTGCAATGGTGTCTCAAATCTCACCTAAGTGGTTTAACATTTTCTTCTGACTTCTTACCATTGCCTATTGTAGGGTAGTTTACTCAGTTTATTTGATCAGGGACAGTGCATATCAATTAACAGTTATACATTTATTAGGGGTGGAACGGTTCACAAAATCTACGGTTCGGTTCGTATCACGGTTTTGATGTCTCGGTTTTCGGTTCGGTTCGATACATTAATGATTTTTTATTTAACACTCCAAAAAGGCCATACATCAGCATAAGATATAATTATAGCCTAAAAATAATCCAACTTTTCAGTTATTCTTAAGGACGTAGTCGTGCAAAAACTGAAAGAATGAGGCAGTTTGACATCAGGCACATTATTTTGACAGTGACGGTTAGAGCTAGGAGAGAGAGGGGAGGCATTGCTGATTTAAACATTCTTCTCATTTATTTGGTAAATTTTTTTTTTTACCTTTTTAATAATGTTTGGCACACAAAGACCAAACTGACTGAAAAATATAGGCAACATTTGTCAAAGTATTAACTTAGTGCAAACAAACAAAATAATTAAACCTTTTCTATTTTTGTGGCCACATTATAGACAAAGGCCATCAACATAAAGTATGAATATGCTCAACCAGCACTATACTTTCTTATCAAAAAGGAAAAGTCACTGTTATTTAAAATAAATAAATCATGTGTACTAAATATATATTAACTTTTTAATTGCATGAAACATTATGAAGTATTCTCTTATGCCGCTTTTCACTGCATGGTACCTAATTGACTCGACTCGCTTTTGCTATTTGAGTGTCCTGGTAGCCGTATTTGGGTAGGCGGGGTGGGGGGGGGGGAGGTGTAACTGTACATTGGATTATCTACGAAACCCTACTTGGTCCCAAGAAGAGGGTCTTGTGTATTATTGGGTTAGGACATTTACTGTACATTGGAGGGGGTTGGGTTAGGACATTTACAGGGGCCAGTTTTGAATTGCAGTTTCCCGTAGGTGCTCTTTGAGAGTGGTTTTGAAAGTGGGTAGTGATTCACATTCCTTTACAGCTGTGGGTAGGGCATTGCACATTGATGTGGCATAATTGCGAAACGTGTTTAGTCCCTTGTTTGAGCCGAATCTGGGTTTAACATGATCTTGTAGACATCTTGTAGACCAGGCCCATTGCAAGTTGCTGTACTCTGTCGTCTACTCTAAGCAGGGCTCTACGCTAACCTTTTCCCCAAGGAGCACATGTGCTCCTAAATGAAAAAATGTAGGAGCACACAAAGAAATTTAGGAGCACACAAAAATATTTAGGAGCACAGTGAAAATATTTCAAGTAACAAAGAGTTTTTCTTTTTTTCTTCTTTTTTTATAAATGTGTATTTGTACTGTGCGTGCATGTGCAAACGGGAACAGGACACACATCTGTGCAATAGCACATACCACCAAAGTCACTGGCCCACTGTGTGTGTGTATCTGCGCGTGCAAATGGGAATGGGACACAGACATTTGAACTATTAAGTGATTAATGCCTACTGTGGCAAAGTTGTAGCCAACAACTAGGCTTAATAAAAAAGGCAGTGACATTGAACAAAAAGGAGACACTGGCATTACCATCAGTAGAGGGGACTGTAAGGTGCCTTTTCGGTATACTACCTTTGCTAAAACTGTGTTCTCTGTTAAAGGTGGTAACTACTGGAATAGCCTACCAGTTGTGATTAGAGAGTGCCCCACATACTCTCCATGTTCAAGACTCATCTTAAATTGCATCTTAAGGCAAACCAGAACTGTGATCATTTTTAATCTGATTTAGTTTATGTAACTTGTTTCTTGTTTTTATTGTTGTTTTTATCATTGATTGTCACAATGCTTTTTACCCTAAGCAGGCTATTTATTTATTGAAAGAGTTTTGCTGTCTCCTGGTGTAAATTAGCTCTTGCTACAACCCTGCATGTTTACATTTTGTATTTTGTACTTGATGTTCATTAACATGTGCTGTCCCTATCAAATAAACTATCAAATCAAACTACTGCTACAAAAGTAACAGTCACTTAACTTTAGCCCCTTTTATGCATACAATGCCTATGTTTTGGCTAGTGTTGCTCTTCTAGAAAAATAATCCTTTCAGGCTTGCCTATTGAAATACTGTACACCTCCAGTACAGAAACATTGTTTATGAGTTTGCGTGTCAGGTAGACCATTGATTGACAGTCGATTCTGCCAATTACGTCACACTGCTTTCACCCACCTCTGCTGTTGATAACGCTAGCCAAGTTAGCACACACACAGATACACACGCACAGTGGGCCAGTGACTTTGGTGTAGGGGTGTAACAATGCATCGATCCTAAGGGGAAAATTCAACTGCATCGATTTGAAAATGTTAGAATCAATTATCGCAATTTTAATGTGCAGCCAACACAACGACATACGCTACTGCATCAACGTTATGATTAACAAAGTAAGGCATTCGTTTTGTTGCATTAACGTTATATTACTATTGCTATCGCTAAATCTAGGTGTTCTAAAATCTATTGCTATTGGTAAGACTAGAATAAGTTACTGTCTCGGAAAACTCTCATATCGCAATGGCGGACTTTCAGGAAGTAAAAAGGCAAATGAGAGCTTCCGATTGGTCATTTCCTTTTCCCCCCTTGAAACCAGTCACGTCACTCTACTGTGATTGGACCGTTGGCTTGAGTGCAATGTGGGACTTGTAGTTTTTGAACGATTATCAGCGGAGAGAAAAAAGCACACCGTGCGAATAATTGATTTTTCCGGTTCGCGCACACATATTTCTAGTGGCAAATGCGAGCAATATGGTCGCACTGTAGAGCCCTGACTTTAAGCCATCCTAGGTTGTCAAAGTGGGCAGGGGTGAGGTGGGTTCTAGGAGTAAGGTCAAGTAGTAGTCTGACCAGTTTGTTTTGTGACGTTTGTAATCTTGTTTTTAGCGCCTTTGAGGTGCTTTGGTACCATGAGGTGCAAGCATAGTCGTAGTACCCTTGAATGAGTGCTCCTGCCAGAGTCTTCAGGGTATTCTTGTTTACCAGAGAGGAGATCCGGTACAAGAATCTAGTTCGTTGGTTGACTTTTTTTTTATTACATTGGATGCCATTTTGTCACAGGAAAGATTTGCCTCTAAGATGGAACCCAGGTATGTAATTTCTTCTTTCCTTGTGACAATATTGTCACCACTGTAACTGAGAAGCCGTCTGTCTTGCTGAGTTTGTTATTTGATCCGAAGAGAATGGACTCTGTTTTACCCAGGCTAACGCTAGTTAGCTTGTGGCTAACGTAACATTAGCCTAGCTTGCGGCTAACATTATAACCGAACCGTGCCCCGAACCGCGGAGGTCGTATCGAACGGTGTACGGTTAGAATGCGTACTGTTTCACCCCTAACATTTATACATGAATACAAATGAAAAACTGTAAATATGCCAATGTTAGCAGGGTTGCTAGTTTTCAGTTGTAGTCCCTGGGCTAGATGTTTAACACATTGAGTGCCAGCGACGAGATTTATCGTTAGTTCATGCCGACCGTTGAGTGCCAGCGACGATAAATCTTGCTTATTTTTTTATTAGCGATTTGAATTCATATTTCATCAATCTACCGTAGTCTCACGTTAGTGCTGCAAACTCTCTTTGAGCTCCATTGGGAAAATACCGCCCCCTATCCTCTCCATGTGGTACTACACCCCTCCAGCTTCCTCATTTTACTTCTCGGGCAAGCCACCCGAGAGGCTCAGATTAATTTCCGAGCCCCAAAACAGCGTGGAATACATATTTCCAGTATCCAGCGTTGGATCAATAAACGCGATCGATATTTGGAATGGCGATCAGGAATTGGAATAATCTTTTTGGAGAACATCTGATCTGAGGTAAGGAATCTATTTTACCAGTCTTAGGATAATCAGAACTTTTTTCACAGATATCAGCGTGTGCCGTGTGTGTGCGATCAGGAAATAAGAGATGCGATTGTTCAGCCCGCTTATATAGCGTGCATAAGTACACATATACTATCGATAATCTAGCGTTTATTTGAAAACGATTCATAAATAGGCTGAAAAATGACACAGTTTTTTGTGTATTCCAGAATATTCCAGTAAAGGGCGTTTATCACAGAATCTTTATATTTTCCTGAAACTTTCAAAAAAACGAGTTTTTCAAAATGGTATAAAACGGAAATTAACACTTTGATCGCCGGGGTTAAATTCATAATTTACCATCCCTCGCCAGCCCTATTTAACATGGAGAAGTTCCCCTTCTTTGCAGGGCTATAACTTTTTAAATTGTATTGCTAAATTTACATTACTATGGCCCATTCAACGTCCTATATCTATTGTTCAGGGTGTAGCAACGTTATACTTTTTCATTCACATATTCATACTAAAATACGGTCTAAAGTATAAGTATGTTTTTATCGTTTTCTGCAGCTTTCTCCAGAACTTGATTTATAGCCCTAAATAGAGCTGCCGCGGTATTGATGTTTTCCTTACCGCACACATTTGCAATATATTTCCTACCGCCGCGGTATTACCGCACACACACAAAAAAAAAAAGTTTGAATGCATTTTTTTTGTAGTCTACTCTTTATATAGCATATAGCCTGCCTCTAGTCTAAATGTCTATCTTTAGAGGATGACTTTGCAGCATGAATATTGTTTGGGATTCGGCATGCACGCATTCGTTATTAAAAGTGAAACACTGATTCGAAGTCTCCCCTCGGTGTCGCGCCCGCCGGTTACCCCCCCGACCCTTTCTTCTTCTTATTATTATAACGTTACTACTTATGATTACAAAGGCATTCGATTTGTGGCATTAACGTTAGTATAGTTACACGTTCGTATTTACCGGACCACATAGCAAGGCAAGCGTTACTCAATTAATATCTAAGTTCCTTTCTTTGCTCAGAGCGTGCCGAGTTGTACCCATTCTGCGGTCTGTTAATAAAGTTTTCAATCAGACAAGTGTATAGAACGAAGGGCTTTTATTATAACATTTCGTTGCAGTAAAATCATTATGCCTCGTTCCCTGAGGAGCGACGGTACGTCGGTAATACACTCCGGTCTCCGGTGGGAGCTAACGTATATTAGCCGTGTTGTGACTGAGCTCTGATCAATGGCTGAGATTCAGGAAGTAAAAGCACTGCAAGACGATCCAACGTGTGAAGCGTCTCTCTTCTGACCAATCAGTGGTCTGCAATGTTTCATGTGACTTTTCTGGTACCCAATAGGGTCGCTTGGAATCTCGACAGAGAAGTAGGGTATATCTGCAGAGCCGCAAGCCCAACGAGAGCGTAATAATAATAATAATATAATAAAAAACAGCGGTGATGCCGGTATTCAGCCCAACGCTGCGGTGGGCATGATGTAACAGCGATACCGCGGCAGCTCTAGCCCTAAATGCATTATATTGATGATCAAATACAGTTTGGTAGGAATCTGTGCGAGATAAAAGATTTCAACTGGACGTGCTTCTAGGAGTTACTACGTATGATCTGATGTTGACCGGATGGGCGGGGGGTTGTTTATAATTCCGTGGGCAACGTTATATCATTCATCTAGTGTGGGTGATATGATCATCAGAGCAGTTTATATGGAACACGTTAAAAAAAAATTATCTTACCGTAGCTTCCTCATAGCGTTGGGCGATGAGCGTGGAGCAGAGATATTCCTATTATGGGATGTAGAAATACCCGATCCATTTCCAGGTTGTATAATAGTATATACGTCCAAATCATGTTGTTTATCGAGTTATTTGCAACCGATCGACATCCATTGTGTCAAGATGGAGTCCTGCTAATGATAGCGAGTGCCCGGACAAAATATGGGTGAGCACCACTTCATCCGCATCACTTCCTGTTTGGGCGAGCGGCCGATCGGCCACCAGATGGCGCTCTTGAACCGTTGGAGAATTGAGAGGGGCTCACCAGTACATATGTCTCCGGGGGAGAAATATGATTTCGATCACAGATTTTTTAAATATTGATATCAAAGACAATGTCCAGCGTCTTCGGCAGAATAAGCATGGCGGGGAAAGACACTGAACTGCGTCTCCGGCGATTAAAGTCTTAACCGATTAAAAAAAACAATCCGTTTCGACAATGTTGACTGCAAACAAGTCATTGATAAGCGACGGCCAGATTAGACACATAGCCATAATTTAAGACATAGTTTATGCGTTTGCAAATATGAGAGCTCTATCATTGAAGTGGACGCTGGCATACGGAGCCCTTTAGCGCCCCCGCATGGCTGGCACTGAATGTGTTAAGCCAGAAAATAAACAGAAAAATAGAAGGACATTAAAGCTAATATAAAAACAATTTAAAACATATCCTGTACATTCACTCACTAGGCATTCATGCATCTATAAAAAAAATTGTGTACAGGGACAAATCAAAGCCCATACATGGACAAGCACTGTATAGGCAGGCACACGTATACACAATCGGGACAGTCAGGGTAGTGGGCAAGCATATGGGGGTTGGGCAGTCCATGTTTTTATAGATGCATGAATGCCTAGTGACTGAATGTACAGAATATGTTTTAAATTGTTTTTATATTAGCTTTAACTCTATCCACGCTGTTTCCGGGATATGGCTATGTGCTGCCACGCATTAAACCAATGGAGTCAGTCACCTTGTTTGCAGGGCTATAACTATATTCTATATTATAGCTATGGATGTAATACTATGGCCCATTTGACATCGAGTATCTATCGTTCAAGATGTGAAAAAGAAAGAATTTTTCCATCAATACATTCCCGTTTTATACCATGGTGAATATCAGTATGGTTTTAGAGCGGTTTAGGGTAATTCCTGGGAGGCTAGTAATAGCCTGCGACATATATTATACTAAATCCATTGGCATTTCGTCCCTACACACGCTACAATAAAAAATTCAAATGCATATGATCAGTATTATGTTCCATCATGAATGCATGAAAGGGGGGGGGGGTCGTTTCTGATTAATTGATTGTCAATAACGGCATTCGTTAGTACAACAACATATGCTGATCAGGGCGATGGCTATGAAAACAAGGCACAATCAAGCTGAAATTGATGTTAAATTGCTCTTACCTGTGGCCGGTGGGATTCCAAAAAGAATATTCCAATTATTTGATTGCCATCTGGTAGATCGTATGTCCATTTGGCCCACGACATAACCCACCACAGCATAATGAATCAGGGGTCCCTAGGTTACTAGAAATTATAATCGACGCACAGCCCAATACAGAGTTTCAAAGGATGTGCAATACCGGCCGCATCCTACCAGGCGGCGGTATTGGACTTTTGCAATCTCAGACTCATGGTAACACCAAGGTCCCTGGATGAATAATGAATAAAAATATCAATCAAATAACGTATATATACGTGGTTGGCGTTCAAAGGATGGCGCCCAATAACGTATATTTTCTGGCTTAAACATCTAGCCCAGGGACTACAACTGAAAACTAGCAACCCTGCTAACGTTGGCATATTTACCGTTTTTCATTTGTATTCATGTATAAATGTATAACTGTTGATTGATATGCACTGTCCCTGATCAAATAAACTGAGTAAACTACCCTACAATATCGGCAATGATAAGAAGTCAGAAGAAAATGTTAAACCACTTACAAGTGAGATTTGAGACACCATGCACACAAAGCTCACTGATAAGACAGTCCAGTGATTTTGGTAGATATAGATAACAGTTTATGCAATGCACCAGGCTATATATTCACTCATCGTAACGAGATGAGATGGCAGCTGTGTTTTATGTCCATTCATGGCCTTGAATCATCATCTTGTTGTATTTAAGCAACAGAGAGGGCATTGTGTCTTGAGAGCCTTTTTGGGACAGATCACAAGTTGTTTTGCTTTTGGTGTGGCCAGCAGCAGTTTGATCCCGATAATGAGAGAGCACATAGCCGTCTCTTCAGTGTGACTGAATTAATAAATGTTTCCTCAAGGTCCTCGAATGATTCCCCCCAAAAAACTAGAAGATGTTTCCATTGAGAACGAAGTGAAAACAAGCCTCGATGGAAAAACAGCTCAAGATGTAGTGGCGTTCCAAACGAAAGTGCTGCTTTGAGAGTTTTTTGTTTTGGCTGTAATTCCCCACATTCTGTGGAGTGAGTCATTACAAGGGGGGGGGGGTGCAAGCAAGAACGGAGGGGGCTAGGAGCAAGAGAAATGGAATGTTGGGAGAGAGTGAGTGAAATAAGAGGGAAAAGGGAGAAGAAATTGTCAGCGGCGCAGAGTCAGCACTAGCAGTGAGCTTAATGCGTGCGCTTTTTGCACTCCTATCCCTCTGAGAGAGACACCCCCTCTCTGTAACAACTAAATGGTACAGCCCGGCCATCTGACAGGCGCACAAGAAGAAACCTCCCTGTCACACTGCTACGCAGAAAGTTGGACTACGTTCCACCGTTTAAGCGGGCTGTGACGTACAGGCGTATAGAGGCAGCTCTGCGTAGGACTGTGACTCACTGTGCTGCTGTGAGTGCCAATCAAAAGGGGGGGGGGGGGGGGGGGGGAGCGCTCGGCAGGGATTACCTTGAGTGACCCCGCGTAGATTAGAGCGTGCATGTGAGATGGACAATTCTTCTGGTGGCTTAAGCGGCCCGATGACACGCTTTCCTGGAATATGTGTGGCAGTGCCGTGGCCAGGCAGCCCTTCTAAGGAGCTCTGTGCAATGGTGCTCTCCTGCCTCTCTACTGCTACCGCTGCCGCTGTTATGGAAGTACCGAAGGCTAAACTAACATCGCCGATGCCTGGAAGCTGCAGCTCACTCTTGTTTTTTTTAATGGTTTAACAAATGAGATTACAGGTACGTGGAGATGGCTTTGAGGCTAGGGCTTCTCCTTTATTATTATTTTTTTATATGTTTTACTGTCGTCACGCTCCTGTCATTCTTACCTTCTTCCTCTTTAATTTGTAACTCTTCCTTGTACACCATATGTCACTGTCTCCCACTGTCTTTATTTTTTTCTCTCTCTCTCGCTCTCTCTCTCTCTCTCTCTCTCTCTCTCTCTCTCTCTCTCGCAGTTTGCTTTTAAAACCTGTTGGACTAGATATCTACCTGTAGTTTTCAGACAAATTTGAGTTATTTGAGATTTTAAGCCAGCTGCATTTCTCTTTTCTGTTGCACAGCCACATGTTCATGATCCTATACTCCTCCATTGTTGTTGTTGTTGTTGCTGTTGATGATGTTGTAGCTTTTGCAGTTCCGCATATGTAGCCATGCAAACGGGAACATCAACAGTTCCATCTGGCATTGCTACAGTTTCTCTTGTACCCATTCACATTATGAGGCTGATTGCGTTTGATGTTGGGGCATTATAGATGGATACTTTATTGCCATTTCAACACATGGTTTCAACACATTATGTAGTTGTACTTTCTATTCTATTCATATCTTTTACCAAAGATCAAGGAACTGATTTCAGTTTAGTTGCCGTGAACTTTGATCAAAATCATTGATAATAAAAATATATAGCTGGGACAGCAGATATGCAAGATTTGCAGATTTGCTCATCTTTTTAATAATAAAAAAATATATACCTGCATTCTTTGATACCAATACCATATGTTGTCTAATGAGCAGGTCTGACTTCAGTAATAACCTATACCTATTAGTTACAACATGTCAACAACAGACCAGAGCTGCACCATTATAGTCGAGTAAGTTAAGTCAGGATTCCACACACCTTGTGGCAGCTTGAGGCTCTGATATAACATGTGTCTTATACTAAGCAGCACTAGTCAACATTGCGATTTGGATTTTTATTTCTCCAATAATGAGGCTAATTGTGCAGCATTATATAACATCATGTGTCCAGAAGCAACATTTGCATTCTCCACTTCTAATGGGCTCCTGGAATCAGTGTTGTTGGATTTGACACAAGCGGTCTGCTGATTGCATCTCCAGCCATGGACTCTGAAAGGTCACCCAGGGAGTAGATCACTGACTCCAGTTCCGCGTCGTCAAGACCTAATGGCTCAAATAATATTTGCAAATTATTATTCGTTTTTTTTTTTTTACACAAAATTGGCTTCCAAATATTCTTCCTCGCATTCATTGCTTTGTCATTATGCGCAAACACCCCGTCTCTCAAGCATGATAAAACAAACGTGAAGAGTTATGTGCATACTAATTGAAATGTCTGGTGTTTCAACTATAACTAAAAATAATAATAAAAAATCTAACCTGAAACATAGTAATGAAATAACCTCACATAACATAATACACAATTATTAAAAATACACTCATAACAAACTTTAAATATACCGGTAAGGGGGCGGCTAAGTGGCGCAGTGGGCAAGGCGCTTGCCACTAACGCAGGAGATGCTGGGTTCGAGCCCAGCTCTCTGCGTTGCTTCCGGCTTGGCTGGTCGTTCATACTAATACAATTGGCAGTATTAGGGGGTGGGAAAGCCGGTGGGTGGGGATCGGACGTTGTGGACAGCGACTCCTACAGGTCGGTTGGTGCGCCTGTACAGCAGAATCAGGAAGTATCGGGGGCAGCGTGAGCCTCCCACGCGTTACTCCTTGCCACTGAGAGATCGCGCTGTGCAGGTGAAAAGATGCGACGGCTGCCTCCTCGTGTACCGGAGGGGACACGTGATGCAAGGCTTCGTCCACATTGCAGCCGACCAGTGGGAGGCATAGTCTAACAACGTTCGAGACAGGGGAGGGTAGAATTGGGTAATACGAAATTGGGATGGGAGAAAAAAAAATAGAAAAAATTGAGAGAAAAAGTAGATACAAAAATATATATATACCGGTAAGGGAGATAACTGCAACGAGCGATAGCAGCAGCACACCATTCAATGCTACTAGAGAACACAGAAATCATTGACAGCCAGAGTCTTACCTTGCAAGCCACAACAAAACGTTATTCATAAATGTAAGATGAAAATGTTTTAATGTGAAATGGCCGAGTTTATCAACAAAGGATCATTAATAGGCCATTCTATTCCAGGCTGCATCTACCAAAGAGCTGCATCTAATTACAGAGGGCAGCCTGAATGGCACAGGGGGTACTAGGAGGACAACCACTGGCCTAGGCCAATATGAGATTTAAATATTTGTGAGCTGAAATTTCTGATAACCAATACATCTGACAACACACTTTCTCTAATTATTTTAAAGCGGTATGAAAATTATACATTTCCTTGCATATACAATCCCTCATTTTATCATTTGAAACAGACCAGTACTTATTGAACTAGAAGAATACACTAGTAGAGTTCAGACCTCCGCCCCAGGCCTAACAACCTTCAGACTTTGCCGTTAATTACACACTGAACATGAAATATTTTCTGGATCTAGGGATCATACAGTTTGGCTTATACTGATAACACACAATATGATAAAGGGACAACATATTTCAAATGTCATCATGTACAGTATCCTGTATAGTCTAAAAATGCCACTTGCAATATAACATAGGTGGCTTTTAGGGTGAGTAGAACTCGGACAGGAAAAAGTCACAGAAATTGCACTTATTTGACAGGCTGCCTCCTCGTGTATCGGAGGGGACACGTGATGCAAGGCTTCTATCCTCCATACAACCGGCCAGTGGGGGGCATATGCGAGCAACGTTCAAGACTGGGGAGGGGAGAATTGGCACACTGGAATTGGAATGGGAGAAAAAATAGAAGAAGAAAAAAGTGGATAAAAAAAGAAATTGCACTTAAATCAAATCAAATTTATTTGTAAGGCTCGACAACACACGTTAATGTCCCCATGGGCCGGACACGTCTTCTTTAAACAAGTCAAGAAGAAACATAACAATAAATCAAGAACAAAACATACCCCACGCGAAGGTAAGGAAAAACTCACTAAAACCTAACAATAGGAAAAAATGCACCACAGGCAGTGTGGAGGAGAGAAACCTTAGAAGGGCCATTCAAGGGGGGATCTCCCTTCTTAGATGTCGGTGATAGTAGTGTTGCAGACTGACAGTTGGTAAGCATTCACTCATGTGTGTAGTGAAACACAGATGAGTGCATGCAATAGCAACTGAACATTTTGAAAGATTAAAGATAGAGCTGATAGCGGATCTATTTGGTCGCGTCCTCCCCGCCTGAATACTTTAGACAACAAATGTTCTCTGATTGGCCAGGTCATGTGACATGTGCGCCAATCGTGGGACCGCAAGTTTCTACACTGGTTAAGCTTAGGCGCTCTTTCGAAGTTGGTTAAGGTTAGAGTTTGTCTTAGAGCATGGCGATAGAACGCCTGCCCTGATTCCAAACTCTAACCTTAACCAACTGCAAAAGAGTCGCCTAAGCTTAACCAGTGATAAACTAGGCGTTAGGTAGTTTGCAGGCTGTTGGACCCGGAAATAGGCGCCGAACTTGCCGTCCCACGATTGGCGCACATGTCGGAGCGCAAAATGCCTGGCCAATCAGAGCGCAAAACTCGAACGCGGAAACAAACATTTGTTGTCGAAAGTATTCACGCGTCCTCCCCATCTTAATCACGGGACGTTCAACACTCCGAGACAGCCGGAGACAGGGAGATAGGGGGCGGCGCAGAGAGGGTCGCAACCTCCCCGACATCATCGCGGGACGTCCAGCACTCCGGTCATTACGAGACAGCCGGAGACAGGGAGACGGGAGGGCACGCAGAGAGGGTCGCATCCTCCCGAGGGGGGGGGGGTCGCATCCATCCACTTATTTGTATATTCACTTATAGTGACAGAAGGGTGGTAATTTATAGAGACTGGACAATATACACTCGGAGGTCAACGTGTGTTTTGAGTGTTTTGATGGAGAGTCTACTGTAGACCTAAAATCCTACCCATCAAGTCCCACTTGAATGTTTTGAGTGATATTGGTCTCTGCTTTGTTAGCAGGAAAGACAAAATAATTTTCACGAAAGCCAAGTGTCGTGCCGGGCGGCTACGTGGCGTAGTGGGCAAGGCGCTCGCCACAAAATGCTGGAGACGCTGGGCTCGTCAGTTCGAGCCCAGCGCTCCACATTTGCTTTCAGTTTAGCTGGTCGTCCGTACTAATACACATTGGCCGTATTAGGGGGTGGGAAACTGGTGGGTGGGGATCGGGCGTTGTGGACAGCGACTCCTACAGGTCGGTTGGTGCGCCTGCGCAGTAGAATCAGGAAGTGTCGGGGGCAGCGTGAGCCTCCCACGCGTTACTCCTCGCCACTGAGAGATCGAGCTGCGCAGGTGAAAAGATGCGACTGCTGTTACCTCAAGTACCGGAGGGGACTTGTGCTATGTATGACTTAGTCCACATTGCAGCCGGCTTGTGGGAGGCAAGAAACAGCGTCCGTGACAGGGGAGGGTTGAATTGGATGATACGAAATTGGGATGGGAGAAAATATAGAAAATGGGAGAAAAAGTGGACCAAAAAAAAAAAAGCCAAGTGTCGTGCCCATGCGACACTAGACATGTTTTGCAAAAAACATTAAATATCTTTGGAACCGTGTATGATAAAGACTCTTTGAATTGTATCTAAATCTGGAGATTCTCCAGAATACATTTGTGTATTTATCCCTCGTCCACATGCTGATTGGCAGTGCACTGGCCTAGAATCTTGAAATATCTAGATTGGTATTTTTCCCTTTTCCGATACCAGGCTAGTAAATCCTTTGTATCTATCTATATACATTATTTATATGTCGCTGCCGAGCTTTTACCCTATAGCCAATGGGAATGCTAGAAATGGTCACATGGTCTGGAAGGACCAATGGAAAATTACTGTAGTTTCTCTATACTCCAAAATGGCATAAAGACATGAAAAGTGATATACCGTAATTTTCGCACTATAAGCCGCACCTGAATATAAGCCGCAGCAGCTAAATTGAATGATGTGTATAAGCCGCACTGGACTATAACCCGCAGGTGTTTTAATGTTTAATTACAGTCTTCCCACCAGCATTGGGACACAATACTGTCGGACAAATAACAAGAATTAACTCATTTACAAGTTGTATTAAGTTTAGCAAATAAGGGAACAGATAAATAACATTTCAATGCAGTCAAAAAAGCAATATTTAGATTTTTACATTTTCGGGTTTGGTCACGTCGAGTCACATATAAGCCGCACCGTTATATAAGCCGCAGGGTCGAAAAATGGGGGGGAAAAGGCGCGGCTTATAGTCCGAAAATTACGGTAATGTTCAACAGGCATTGGAACCTGTTGAGGATGATCTAGAATAGATGATATTAATGAGAAGGATTCTGAGCCAGATAGCTGGTACAGTGATGTTGACAATCATAGTGAAGGATTTGGTGCTAGATCAATTGATCTCACAACTATATAATTTATTGTGCAGCTTGAATGAAAATCACCTGTTGAGGATTCATGTGTATAACTATTTATACATATAGAGGGAGCGAGTCTAACCGTGTGCAGATTCTATTATTTTAAATGTACCCGGCCCCCACCACCACCCATTTACCTGTGACGCTTCCCCTGAAGTTCATCCATAACCAATCAAATGGACCTCATTATCTGTAAATGGTTGTGCCAAGCAAGGCTTGCCCTCCATGTCTCCCATGATCCATGGCAGAGTTGTCTGATGACTGCAGGGGAAACTGTATTTAACTCCTATTGATCAAACTACTTTGTTATCTGGGGGAGAGGAGTAGAGACTGGCCATAACTGTCCAGGCCACTTTATAAAGCTTTTCCTCAGTGTCTTTGGAGACTAATTTCACACCGCTGGTTCTTTTTTTTTTATTTGCGCGACTCTCTATTTAATCATTTTCATGTTAGATAGACAGCTACACACTTTGGTATTTCTTTTGGCACCATTGCAAAGGAATGCGTAAAACATTCTGTCAAGCACTCCAAGACAACTCTGCAGGCGACACTAGGCCACCTTGTCCCCTTCTCTGCTCTTCTACCGTTTCCCCCCCTCATATCTCAGAAGGGTTGTCGCCAACAGTAAAACGTCCTAAACCATGTTACGCCCCAAGTGAAGTTAGTTGAAGTTGATCACCCTTTTTCTTAATTATTTGCAATATCCTATTATATAATTGGAGAAAAATGTCAAGCATGATTTTACTAGTAATTGTGTTATTTGATGATGAAAGATTAAACCACAGTGTATTGCATGGAGGTGGGATAGTTGCAGTACACGATGACAGGGAGGTGGATAGTTGCACTACATGACAACAGCTGAGTCCTTCATTCTTATTTCAAGACTATTAATTTCCCTCTTGGAGAGAGAGAGAGATTCCTCTGGTGGCCCAGGCTATGTGGTAGGAAAGGGCAGATTGGCTTGTGGCTCTGTCATTTCCTAAGTCAAACGGGTCTCGTGAATCAGCAAAAAAAAGAGGGGGTAATTAAAACTCTCAAAATATTCAGGCCAGGTCAGGAAAGCGCTTCATCTAAAAACATCACAAACCACGGAACCACAGAGGGGCCCCATTGACTTTTGGAGAACATCTGTGTGCGAAGGTTCCACAGACATGCGGGGAGAGGAGGAGGCAGGAATGCCACGGTTCCCCGGGAGCCTCCAAAGCAAACACGGGTGCTCCCTGACCCCACCAGAGCAGCGTGGCGCTGAAGGACATGTATGGTGTGAGAGCCACAGTTATGGAGCGCGCTGGTTTACCCTGCTGCCAAGTGGTCTCTCTCTGGGTTTCCTTCAGCCAAGAAATGCGCTGTGCAGGCCTGGCAGGCTGCTCAAGATGGAGGAAAAGAGTCAGAAGAGGTCCTAGTCTTTTGTGCCTTTTTTTTTTTTTTTGGAGGAAGGGCTCATCAACCAACAGACTTGACATTGTATAAGAACTGCTTTGAATCTGTGTGAATAATGTTTTAGCAACAAGTAAAAAGCTTGGTGTAAAGCCAGATTGTGCTGCTTATTTTCAAATAAGCAAGCTAGCAACATTGTATTGAACAGCAAATCACATTGGATTTACCAGATTGCATTTCTGGATCGAATTGATTCAATAGAGAATTATGGGAAAGAACTTCAGGAATAATGGCAAATATAAGGGGAGAGTTAGCTGGACGTGTTTTGGTTTTGGCTAGCCCTATATTTTCTTTCTCAAATGTCGGATCACACGCTGATGATTGACTGTTTCTTGCCCACAGCTTAATGGCACCCAAGCACAAATTCTGCAAGTCAAATCGGCTGACGCATCACTTAAAAACTCCCACACACAAAGACCTAACTCAGGGTGACTACCTCAATCTGCCACAGACAGTTGCTCAGCGAATGGTATCTAGTGATAATTGTAAAACTTTTGAGAGTTATGTTTTAGATCTGTATTTTTATGAAGAGGAAACCAGAGCCACATTGTCATAAGAGTAGATTGATCCAGCTGAAGACGACCTCAACCCTGCCCCTGTTCTTTTTAAATGGCCTCACTGTCTCCCCTCTCTTATCCTCAGTCCCTCCTTTCTGCCTTTACCATTGAGTTAAGCACATTCCTTGGCCCCATCTGGTACCAGCATGGGATGTTTGGCTTGGCATAGCCAGACTTGTTCCAGCACAGCACTTTCATGGAGCAGGCAGGGGGAGGGATTCTGTGGCGGGCCACGCCAGCAGTGATGATAAAGAATGTTGCTCTGTCCTCAATCACTCTGTCAGACCTGTTTTTAAGATCCTCCTCAGAATTATGTTTTTATTCTGTTTGTTAGGGTTGTGATATTTGTTTGAGCCCAAGCTTTATATAGTTGTATGTATTTTCTTTAGGATCATAATGAGGTTTTCTTTTAGCAGGGTTGCTCTTCACTGTAGTCTAGGTTCATAATGAGGTTTTCTTGTAGGAGGGTTGCTCTACTCTGTAGTCTAGGTTCATAATGAGGTTTTCTTGTAGGAGGGTTGCTCTACTCTGTAGTCTAGGTTCATAATGAGGTTTTCTTGTAGGAGGGTTGCTCTACTCTGTAGTCTAGGTTCATAATGAGGTTTTCTTGTAGGAGGGTTTCTCTCTGTAGTCTAGGTTCATAATGAGGTTTTCTTTTAGCAGGGTTGCTCGGGGGCGAACAGGCATCGGGACACGGACGCATCATCAGGGCCTCAGATCATCTCCACTGCTTGATTTCAGAGAACAATGTGTCCATTGTAGTCCCCCTGTCTGTGCGTGTCATGTTTCTGTGGAGACCCCCCTCCATGTGAGGACCATCAAAGGACGTCATAAAGTCATAATCTTATCTGGCCAGGGTGCATGACCAGTGCTCCTCAGCCCCATTTTAGTCCGTTATCTGTTCTCTTATCTTGTTAGCTTGGAGGAAATTGTGCTGCCTGCAAGACGGGTATAATCTTGAGGGCAGCTCATCATCACATTATTACATTTGTCTTCTTCCCATGACTGGGTCAGGTCAGCTTTCAGACTGAATAATTAAGCAGAGGAGCGCTGTGGTCCGTCCTTCACTGTGTGCTTTCAGAGGGGCCTCTGGATGGGAGGAGGGGTCACCGTGGGGACGCATGATCTATCATAACCTCAGCTGGAAAGTTGTTAGGTTGTTGCTTTCAATTAATGGGGGGGGGGGATCATTTTTATAAACTGGTCAACACGGCTCAAAACGGCTTTAGCTGCCTGATGCGCCTGCGCTGTGATCACAGCGCAGGCGCATCAGGCACCCAATGCTGGAAATAAAGCTGTGTGTTGACCAGTTTATAAATATTATTTTAAATGTTTATTAGCAACGCCGAGCTTTCAAACCATTGCGATTCTCTGTCCAAGACCCTCGTGCAACTGAGTACCTTTGAAATTTCTCTGCGATACTTGTATAACGAACGTTTTGCGTCGGACCAGTTCTTCAGGGTAAATCTAGGTTGGTTTCCTATTGAGGAGCAAGGGACTGTGGATTCACTCTGCCAACCTTGTTGGCGTGCGTCACAGTCACGAAAGGGGCTAGGATTCGATCAGATTCAGATTAAGTTTGATTGTTGCATCTGGTCATATTCACGTACAAAAAGAGCAACATCCTTGGGTGTCGCCCCCTCGACCTACAGCATGTCAATAACATACACAATAGAATACATACGGGGGAAAAAACACAATAAAAACCAGCATAATAGTGATTTAAGAAAAGAGTGACAGTGCTGAGAGTGGTGATATAAAAAGTGCAACAGTAGAATAAAATGTACGTACAGTACTTAAAAATACTTAAAATACTAAATGCATATAAACACAGGGTAAAATCATAATTGTTAGATATTGTTCATGAGTCTGATGGCTTGATGGTAGAATGAGTCCTTGAGGCTGCTGGACCTGGCTCTGAGCCTGCTGGACCTGGCTCTGAGCCTGCTGGACCTGGCTCTGAGGCTGCGGTAACGCCTCCCGGAAGGCAGTAGTTGAAACAAACTGTTGTGGGGTGGCTGGGGTCTTTAATGATCCTCCGGGCCTTGCTGATTGACCGGTTGTTGTAAATGTCCTGTATACAGGGCGTCGGAGTATATTTGTCCTGTATGTTAGTTATGCATATTAGTAGGCTGGCTGCATGTGAACATAGCAAATGAAGATGGCTGCTACTTGATATGTGGGTGAACAGAGAAGTCTGACATGTCAGTGATAGATAGGGTACAGGCCTGTTGCATTGTTAGTAGATTAAAGTACTACCGGTAAGTGATTAATGGCTGGCTCCCTGCTTGACACTCGGCATCAAGGGTTGGTTTGGGGGGAAGTCCTTGCGACATACTAGCGTCATGTCCAAGGGGTGTACTTGTACATCAAGCTGCCTCACGCTACGGAAACAGGAGATAGGCTCCTGCCCCATGTGCCGTTACGGCTCGAGAACCATTGGTTCTCAAAGGCAAAACAAAACTATAGGGAGGTGTAGTCTGACGTCACTTTAGTTTCCCGCGCGGTCCACCCGTATAGGGATTCATCATTGGGAAAATGTAATATCATTGGCTATTGTAATAATTCTGCCTCATGAATATTGGCAAGCTTTCCATTTTCGCACAAAACGAGTTCCCTTCTATCACTAACATTATTGTTGAATTGTCGTTAAAAAAAGAACTACACTTACCAGTAGCCTGTCGTTCAGTGCTGTTGCCTAATAGAGCCAGGGGTCTATGCTGTGGTGACGTCAGCCAGCAGCGCCAAAGTGAAGTGTAGTTCCTCAGTGAACGAAAACATAAACGTTGTTGTTTTGCTAAAACAATTGCGAATTGTTTCATGTTGAGCTATAGATTGTGGATGAATACTCACATAAAGGTACACCATGCCAATGTTCATGCTTTATTTGTTTTAAACGAGACTATTTAGAAATGGGTCCATTGGAAATACATTGCAATTTCAAGGAGGGTGGACCGTGCGGGAAACACCAAAGACGTACAGTAACCACTACACCTCCCTATTGTCAACTTGGGCATTTTCATTGATCAATATGTTTGGTACTAACACATCCCAAATTACCGTTTATACTCGAGTAACGATTAACAAAAAATCGTTTGTGTTTTGTTTACAGCAATTAACACGTCCTGTACAACAAGAAGAAAAGGTGGAGGACAAAGTCGAAGAGGAAAAATCTGCTGAGAAATCTGAGAAAAAAGAGGACGAGGAGAAGAAGGAGGAGGAAGAGAAAGATGAAAAGGAGGACACAAGGTGAGAACTTTGTAACTAGCTGTGTGTCCTGGGCTGGTTTAACAAGCTGTTGATTAGAAAAGGCTGTTTAATCACGATTTACACATTTTCGAAAATGCAAGCACCCCCACTTTACTTTCTACCCCAAAGTAATAACTAGATATGTTTGCAAGACCCTATGAAGTCATAAGACAGACGTAAATGATGCAAAACGTCTTCTACTCGCTGTAAAGTAAATTTTATTCACTAAGGTTGGACGATTGTTACCTTGCGAGGTAGCTGAATCCATCTCGTTAGGCTTCAAGTTATCCACGGCGGGGCGGCTAGGTGGTGTAGTGGGCAAGGCGCTCGCCATCAACGCTGGAGACGCTGGGTTCGAATCCAGCTCTCGGCGTTGCTATCAGCTTGGCTGGACGTTCATACTAACACAATTGGCAGTGTTAGGGGTGGGAAAGCTGATGGGTGGGTCCTGGGCGTTGTGGACAGCGACCCCTACAGTTCGGTCGGGGCGCCTGCACGGCGAGGGTAGGATCTAGAGCAGGGGTCGGCAATAGGCGGCCCGCGGGCCGAAATTGGCCCGCCAGCAATAATTTCTGGCCCGTCAGTTTAATTTGAGAATATGATATTTATTTTATTTTCATCACATTATTTATATTATATGCATACTTCATGTTTTATCCATGTTGAGAGTGAATAACAGGTATAGGCAGTGAGGTGCAATGTACCATATATATATATAGGCTTGCTCAAAGTGAGGTGGACAGCACGTGGTGCTGAAATGGGAAACACGAGTCCATGAAATAAAAACACCAGTTCAGTAAGTCATTCCAGCTTTATCTTTACTCATGACTGACGGCACCACACATGCATGTGAACAGTAATGCAATTAAAAACAATGCAAAAACAATGCAATTAAACTTTAAACAAAAAGAGTGCTTGAAGAAGCTCCTGAAATGACGGCGCTATAGGTATTTGAATTACGAGACATTCAGAAGTCCATTAGCTCCATTTCCAGTGCAGCCTCATCTAACAAGGTTAACTATCATAATCGATCGTCCCACTATATTCCTTTATAATTGATCAGTCTCCCCAGTTAGTAGCTAGATTAATATATTTAGCGGAAGTGTCAATAATCAATCACGAGGGATTCCCCAATCTGGATGCGTCAGCCCCAGTCTCCTCCGTAGACCAGACCGTCTCATTTAACAAGACGAGGTTTGTTTGAGATTCAATAAGTATAAGTAAGACAACAGATAAGTTTAACGAATTCCATATAAATTGATAGTTTTAACATTAAACATTCAACATTAAACCGGTCCGTGGCCGTCAGATAGACGGTTGCGCGCGCGTAATGTAGGATAGACCGATAGAGAGGCGCTTTATAATACAATGGAAAAAAGACAAAGGTATAATGTTCAGTGCATGTATAAGTCGTTTACAGTTTATTATGCCACCTATGCAGCTCGTTTATTTTGACAGAGTTAAACATTTTTCACTATCATTATATTAAATTAACCATTGTTTTTGGTTCTGGCCCGCCACACAATAGCTTGGGGAAAATTTGGCCCGTGGCCAAACCTAATTGCCGACCCCTGATCTAGAGGGAGGTAGTGTGACCTTCCACACGTTACACTTTCCCGGTGAGAATCTGCGCTGCCAGGCTGGCTGCCGGCTGGCTGCACATGCGTCGGAGGAAAGCATGTGACAGTCTCCGGCCTCCCGGACCAACAGTAGGGGGGAGTGCGCAACAACCAGGAAGGGGGTTGGGAATTGGCATAACGACTAACAGTGGGATGGGAGAAAAATCGGAAAAAGGAGGGGGAAAAAGATTTTTTTTTTTATTAAAAAGTTATCCACGGCATGTAGCTGAACCACAGTGGTTTGGACCAATCGGCATCCTACGAGGAACTACTGGCAGCTTCATATTCCTTACATAGATGGCAAGAATTGTCTACTGACATGCTAACCTACATAGCTAGCTTCCTCTTCAGTGCTCTCCTACTATGTCATATGGTTCATTGATCTGATTGGTTGAAGGTAGACGTGATGGACAGATGGTTCATCCAATCACCATGCCTTTGAAGGTACATGCACAAACGGATTCCAAGGATGATTTTTTTGGGTTCTGTGTAACAAACCATCTGGTGCATCAGGTTAGGGTGTGACACCCTATCCATATTTTACCAGCACAATATTAAGGCTGAGACAATATGCCATTTGGAAGAATCGATAAATCGGGACAAAATTATCGATAAATATAGATTTTCTTTATTATTATTTTGCATGTGTAAAAGAAAGAAAAATAGTTTTAAATACTTTTTTCTTAAAAAAGAAAATATAATTTAACGTTAGTTTGTGTGTGTCATGTGCACTCACTGTAGTTTTCGCGATGCTGTAGTTGGCCCACGGCACACACACACACACAAACTAACGTTAAATAATATATAATATTATATATATAAGAAAGTATTAAAATATTTTTTTAAACGTGACGCCACCTATTGATTTCACGCAGTTATCGATAATTGTCGATAAATCGATAAGTGGTCTCAGCCTTACACAATATTATTGTCATTCAAATTCTCTTGACAAGCAGTGGGTGCAGCAGGAGGTTTAATATGGTCAACATGCCAAACCACAACACAGCCTTGCCATGTCATGTTTGTGCGATTAACACTTTAATCGCACTTCACCCTTCATCACAGTTGCTATCTCAATCATTTATTAATCCCTGTGGTGTAATCAGAATGCACTCTCTTTCAAATAGTGAGCCAGATTGCACTTTGAAACACACTCATGTAATGTAGAAGCATAATGTATTCAACACTCATTATTTGTTTAATAACCTTGAGTGAAAGCAACATTACCTGACATTACTCAAAACCTTGACAACCTGGACATTTAACTTTAAAAAATTTAAATGTCATGGAAAATGAAAAGGTTACAGGTATTTTTCTCAAAGGTCTAAAAGAAATTATATATATAATAATAATAATTTGATCCACCATTATATTTGTATATCTAAAGCAACATAACCAACTGTATTCTCCCACGTTATTCATTCGCAAATGGATCAATGATGACCCGGACACGTCCTTGATAGTGATTTCCTAAAAAGAGTTGGGAACTAGAGTTGCAACATCTTGGCAAACTGTTTTACGAGTTCAATGGATCATATTCCAGGAAAGCCTATTTTTTCCACAGTACCGTTCTGAGAGCAAAGACGTTTCTTTGTTAGTTATTCCTTAACACTTTGACTGCCGGGAACCGTCTTTAGACGTCTTTGCTGGCCATGCTAAAGTTGCCGGAGGACGTGTTACGTCGTCCTTATATCAATATTTCAAAAATCTGCGATCGGATTCATATGTCCCCTCCGCTGGCCTGAGATCCACCAGCAGGACCCACTGAGCTCTCTGGCGGTTCAGGAGCGCCATCTGGTGCCCGATCGGCGCAATCGCCAAACAGGATGTTGCATAGAGGTTGTCCTAGACGTCCGTAGTACTTCCGGGCGCTCGCTATAGGTCATGGGACTCTGGCTCGTCACGCTACACGGTGATCGATTGGCAATAACTCGATAAACAACATGATTTGGACGTATATACCATTATACAAGCTGGAGATGGACCGGGTAAAAATATATCCCATAATGATAAGATTTCTACTCTACGATGATCGCCCAACGGCGCGCGGAGACTGGGGTGAGTTTCAGCGTGTAACGTTACCGTCTTCGATACTAACTGCTATTATCAACATTTGACCCACATTAGATGATTGGTATAACGCTGCCCACGGAATTATAAACGCCCCCTCGCCCATCCGGTCAACATCAGATGACGTGTAGTAACTTCTAGAAGTACGTCTAGTTGGAATTTTTTATATCACGCTGATTGCCATCAAACTGTATTTCATCATCAATATAATGCATTTGGGGCTATAGATCACGTTCTGGAGAAAGCTGCAGAAAGAGATGAAAACATACTTATACATTAGACCATACTTTACTATGAATATGTGAATGAAAAAGTTTAACGTTGCTACACAATGAACAATACATATAGGACTTTGAATGGGCCCTAATAATGGCAATGTAGCAATAGAATTTAAAAAGTTATAGCCCTGCAAAGAAGGGGACTTTCTCCATAGACAAATAGCGCTGGCAATCTATGGTATATCATGAATTTAACCTTAGGCAGCCAAAGTGTTAATCATATCACTGAATAATGTCATGTCCTTGTTATTGCATGAACGAGTGCAGGTGCAATGCATTTCCTCCTTTTGCGAACACATTCTCAAGCACACTTGCACACTTGGTCCGACTCCAACATCAGGTGTCTCTTCCCAATTCACTGTCTTTGTACAACTCAATAATGTTATTGTGATTGGTATTTTTTTTTATGTAAAAAAAAATTTAATAGTTTAATAAAAGTTATTTTTTTGTATTTAATTTTTTTATTATTTTTTAAACAAACACATAAACAAACATGACAACACACGATAAGATATACAAGCATTAGTTGTCAGTGCACATCCAATGAAATCACATTTTAGTTAATTGTCTTATATAGGATATACCCCTAATACCTGTTATCTAAAAACCTACACACATATGCTCCAGCTCGTACCCCCCCCTTCCGGACCCCCCATTGGATAATCCATCCATTTTCCCTCGCTCCTAACCAGACATTACCATTATATGCTAGCTTTTATTTTCTCCACCACTTCTAACCACAATGTCATTTTGGATTCATTGAGACCCAAAATTCTTGCTGTAGATATTTCTTGATAGATCACATTGAGATATGTAATAATCCAGACCAGTTTAATAAAAGTTTAATAGCGATCTAGTCAATTACTGCCAGCTAGAAATGACATTGCATCCAAAACCCATCCCTACTGGTTGGTCAGATTTTTAACATGAGCCCTCCAGCGATTCAGAGTTGAACATGAAATAGGACATGAAATAATAGGAAATAAAGCTCACGGAGGTGTCCAGACTCGATAGTAAGTCAGCTTTGCACTCACAGTCAATGATTTCTGTTTTAGGGTGGGTTTTCCCTCTTTAAAAGGCTAAATGGAAATCCTATCTGCGTGTGTGTGTGTGTGTAGTGATGATGGGAAAGTTCTCCACCCCAGAGACCTGGCTAGGGGTTATTGGACGTTCACAGTCTGAGCAGAGGCGAGAGGAGAGGCGTGCGCAGCATGCATCTAACCTCCGGACGATCAGCCATTAGACGGATCACTCTATGGTTGTTTACACAGTTGGCTCGATAGGCAGCAAGTCATGACTCATGTCCAGACATCAAATGAGAAATGCAAATGCTTGTAAAACAAAACCTGCTAAATGAAAATGGATTTAACTCTTGCTAATGGACCAACCCACAAATGGCTTTCTAATGCTTTTAGTTGTGCAAGGAAAGAAATACAAGGGGTGGGGGGCTCCTCCTCCTCCCCCTCCTCCCATGCATCTGTCTTCAAGACTCAAGAATTAGCTGTAAAAGATAATCTCCTCCAGTTGTGCAGGAGAAAGCAGTTAAATGAAAATACATATTTGGATCAAAGTCCAAAGAACTGTACCACCGTTGTTCACGAATGTGTGTGTGTGTGTGTGGAGCTGAAGCCGCGTGTCTCTCCCTGTCCTCCAGGGACATTGGAAAGGACAAAGACAAGTGTGACGGCACGGAGGAGGACGACGGGAAGGAGCAGAACACGCCACGTGGCAGGAAGACCGCCAACAGCCAGGGCCGGCGCAAGGGCCGGATCACCACCCGCTCCATGGCCAACGAGGCTGCGTCCGTGGCTGCCGAGGAGCCTCCTCCCCCTGCCGCCCCCGAGCCCGTCCTGCCCGAGCCGCAGCCACAGCAGCAGCAGCAGCAGCTCCCCATGAAGGAGCCCGCCAAACCTCTAACCCCGGTGACCACCATGGACACTAGTAAAGGTAAGCGCCGCCACTTCTAACAGGCAATCGTTGGGAGTGATCGCACGAACATCCTGGTGGGGTTATGTGGATTGTTGTTATAACGTCATGTGACGAGTTGCTTTATCAAACTTTGCCGCTGGTTTTGTTACCCGGACCTCTTCTCTCCTTCTCTCTTCACTGCTGTTGCTGGTGCTGCCATGACACCTGCATTTCTCTACGGGGACAAATAAAGGTGTATCTTATCTTAGCTATATATATATATATATATAATTGTATTTTATAAAAAAAAAAAATGGAAAGTTGTCAGGAAAGGTACAGATGTGTTTTCAGGAAAGGTACAGACGTGTCTTCAGGAAAGGTACAGAGACGTGTCTTCAGGAAAGGTAGAGACGTGTCTTCAGGAAAGGTACAGAGACGTGTCTTCAGGAAAGGTAGAGACGTGTCTTCAGGAAAGGTAGAGACGTGTCTTCAGGAAAGGTAGAGACGTGTCTTCAGGAAAGGTAGAGACGTGTCTTCAGGAAAGGTAGAGACGTGTCTTCAGGAAAGGTAGAGACGTGTCTTCAGGAAAGGTAGAGACGTGTCTTCAGGAAAGGTAGAGCCGTGTTTTCTGGGAAGTTATAGAAATGTTTTCTGTGTGAGAAGGGAATGTGTTGGTGATGGTGCAACTAGGGAACAACGATGCCAAACAGAAGTGTGTGTGTAAATAAGGCTGAGATCATGCAGCCTGTCACACTCAACCCAATGCCACGTCTTCAGTTTAACAATCTATACAGAGGGCATCGTGCTGACATAATAGATGGCCTACATGGATTTTAATTGAATATTTACAGTGTAAGAAAATAAGGTGTGATCCGGAGCAAACTGCTTCATGTAAAGTGAAATTCCATGAAGATTATCTCTATAAAAACACTGAGTTGGGTGGTCTAGCCCAGCCTGTTAGTTAGCTTATTGTCATTTGATAGTTTGGGCAAATAATTTCATCAGCACACGGTATGTTTCAAGGTAAAATGTAATGGATAGTAATGACAATACAGCAGTTCCAGTTCTTCACAGGGCTGAGAAAAGTAACTGTTGTGGCTAGAGGCCACAGTAAGTAAGTAAGTAAGTAAGTAAGTAAGTAAGTAAGTAAGTAAGTAAGTAAGTAAGTAAGTATTTATAAAGCACCTTTCATACATGTCATGTAGCTCAAAGTGCTGTACACAAACATAGGCATATATAACGATAAAAGCAATAAAGTCACAGTGATCAGTTAAGATCAATGTTTAAAAAAAATTATAATAATAATAATAATAATAATAATAATAATAATAATAATAATAATAATAATAATAATAATAATAATAATAATAATAATAACGTAAAAATGAAAATAACGTAAAAATGAAAACATGAAAACAGTCATTTGCTTACCAGTTTGGGAGAACAGGTCCGCACAAACACAGTGGCTGATATCCCAAAATACACCAGCCACTTTTAAGTACTTTCCAGCCAAACTCTATTTTGCTGGACCCATAACTCATTCACGGCCAATCACGACTATAGTCGGGTTATCTCGCCATGCGTTGAGCACCAAAACCCGAGTATAGTCGGGTTTTCGATCTTTTTCATAATTTTTTCTTTTATTTGATTTTCTTATTCTATACAGTCTCACGGACCTCTGTGTATCATTGGGACTCATTCTGAGACGCCGAGATTGCAATGCCGGCCAAATCCTGCTAGGTGTCAGTATCGCCTACCCTTTGAAACCTTTTTTCACACTGTTACATTTTATATGGTCCGGGCGGAGAAATGGTACCCAGGCAAGTGAAAGGCTTCATTCGAGCTCCTTGGAGCGCGTCCAGCACACTTCATGCATAGTTTGTCCCATTTCCTGTCAGGGACCCGATGGACATCAATACTGGAAAACGCGATCAGACAATTGGAATATTCTTTTTGCAATACCTCCTAGCAAAGGTAAGGACTATATGACCTCCAAAACGTATGCCATTGCTGACGATCAGAGCATCACAAAATGACCCCCCCCCCCCCCGCATTGATGCCTTCATGATGAAACATAATACCTATTATATACCTTTGATTTGGAAATAGTATCGTGTCCAGGCAAGAAACGCAAACGACTTTAGCAAAATGCACATAGCGCTCCATAACTCAGCTTCCAGGAATTAGCCCGGATCATTCTGAAACTATACAATATTCACCACGGGATAACACACAAACGTATACATGAAAACATTTTCTCTTTTTTACATGTTGGACGAGAGATAGTGACTGTCAAATGAGCCATAGTATTGTCTCCATAGCTATAATATAGAATATAGATATAGCCCTGCAAACATCGTGACGCATCGTGAAAATGCCTATCTTTTAAAGGGTGGCCCATTGACCACAGGGATGGGGTTACAGGCTGGCGCTGAATGAGTTAAAGGAACACGCCAACTTTTGGGGGATTTTAGCTTATTTGCCATCTACCCTGGAGTTAGACAAGTAGATTACATTCCCTTTTCTTCTCTGTGCATGCATTAGGCTTAGGGAACAGCTGCACCATTAGCCTAGCTTAGCGTCATTCACTGGAAGTAAGTGTGCCAGTGTAGCCTAGTTCCCAACAGTCGCAAAGAAAATACAACTCCAAAACGTTCCTGTAAACCTGTGTATTTACCAAAAAAAATCTAAGCAGATTATATACCGGTACTCGATTTTTTTTTGCCGAACCACTGCTGACTGGGCACAGTGATTTCATCACCTCAAAATTTCCCAAAAAGTTGGCGTGTTCCTTTTAACCCATTCACGGCCATTCGATATCCCCATCTAGCTATAGCTGGGCCAGCTTTCCATTACACACTTTCACTGTGCGTCACGTTGTTTGTAGAGCTAAATCTATATTTTATATTATAGCTATGGATAAAATATCATGGTAATTTGACAGTAAGAACCTTCCGTTCAAGATGCAAAAAAAGAAAAGAAATGTCCATCCATACGTTCCCGTTTTATACCGTGGTGAATGAGTTATTTCGGAATGATCGGGGCTAATTCCTGGGAGGCTGTTTATAAGCCGCAATGTGTATTATACCAAATCCATTGGCGTTTCGTCCCTACAAACACTAGAATTAAAAAATCTAATTCATATGATGGATATTATGTTTCATCATGAATGCATGAAAGGGGGGGGGGGGTGTAGTTTCTGATTAATTGATTGCCAATAACGGCATTCGTTATTACCGCAACATATGCTGATCAGGGAGATGGCTATGAAAACCTTGCACGATCAAGCGGTAATTGACGTCAAATTGTTCTTACCTGTGGCCAGTGGGATTCCAAAAAGAATATTCCAATTATTTGATCGCCATCTGGTAGATCGTATGTCCATTTGGTCGACGACATAACCCACCACAGCATAATGAATCGGGGGTCCCGAAAACTATTCAATGCGATCGGGTGAAGCCCTAGGTTCAGGTTAGTAGAAAAGAGCGCCCGGAGCGTTTTCAGTGTGGCACCCGTATCTGGAACAGGGGTTACTGTATTCTCAATACAGCGCTACTAGCAGGATCTGGCCGGTACTGCACCTTCGGAGTCCCAATATGCCTTTTACAGGCAAAATACAGCTCCCTGACATTGAATAGGGTATTCAAATCGAATAAAAGAAAAAACAAGTCAAAAACATATATATACGTTTTTGGCCGTCAACCGCTGGCTCCCAATAACATATACGTGGTTGGCCAGGAAAGTGTTAAAGGTTTTCAACTGTAATCCTATCATTCTGTTATATCGGGACATAAAAGCTACCATATGTGTTCTGTGTAGCGAGAACTCACACAGGAGCTGGTCAGCCAGTTCGCCAGGTTCAGGTACTCGCCAGGTACTCGTTGACTCCATTCTGTGCAGTGTTGCATAGAACAGGGCCCTCGACAGGCCTCTCTGTCACCATGACAACACAGTCTCTGGTGGAGTCATTGTTATTGTTCTCGGTCATCTACGCACATCATCCACTTTATTTGTCCTTGTATGCCGAGATCTTTTCATGCCGGTGTTACTTTTGTCAACATCAGCTCAGGTTTATCGGCAGTGTTTTGTGTTAAGTGGGTTGAGATTTTAAAGGAACAAAAAACGGTTACTAAACAATTCACTTTGTGCAAAAGAAGTGATTTGTCACAAACGTGGAGGCTTTTTAATCTATCCCCAAAAAAATAACCGGCACCAGTGTTTTGCCGTTTTCGATTATTGGCACTCGAAATTGTTAGCTATGCTAGTGGAAGTCAATGGGGATCTGTTAGCATGTCTCTGACAAATCACATGTACTGTAACAACTTCCTAACTATATGATAACATTGTTAACTATATACAGTGAAGTCCGTACGTCTTCCTTTTCCAAGGAAACACTTTTTTGTTGTTTGGCTCTGTAGTCCAGCACATTGGATTTTAAATGGAACAATGACCTATGAGGTTAACCTCTTAACAGGTGGGGTACCGTGCACGGGCCGAGGTCACGCAAGTCACGGCACTTTGCGAGCATCCAGCGGCTCGAGGCTGCATTTTTCGCCGAACATATATATTACCGTTCGAAAGATCTATTTGTTGCCATTCGAACGCCACCTCACTGGACCGAATCCGTGCCTCGGTTCTCGAGTCTTTTTACTCGCCACGCGTCAGATGACAACCCTGTACTCCAGGCGCTCCAGAACTGCCAATCATCAGCTGATGGTGAAAATGATTGGTCAGCGTTGTAGCCAATGAGTGTGTACCTTTCCAACGATACACCACATGGGGGGGGGGGTTTGCGAATAAGGGATCTAGGTGAAAGTTGATGAGCGAAAACCAGAAGTTAAATGACGGTGGATATGGCGGCTGAGTGGCGCAGTGGGCAAGGCGCTCGCCACTAACGTAGGAGATGGTGGTATCGAGCCCAGCTCTCTGCGTTGCTACCGGCTTGGCCGGTCGTCATACTAACACAATTGGCAGTGTTAGGGGTGGGAAAGCCGGTGGGTGGGGATTGGATGTTGTGGACAGCGACTCCTACAGGTCTGTTGGTGCGCCTGTACAGCAGAATCAGGAAGTATCGGGGGCAGCGTGAGCCTCCCACGCGTTACTCCTTGCCACTGAGAGATCACGCTGTTGAGGTGAAAAGATGCGACAGCTGCCTCCTCGTGTACCGGAGGGGACACGTGATGCAAGGCTTGGTCCTCACTGCAGCCGACCAGTGGGAGGCATAGTCTAGCAACGTTCGAGACAGGGGAGGGGAGAATTGAAGGGAGAATTGGCGAGGCGAAATTGGGATGGGAGAAAAATAGAAAATAAGGAAAAAAAGTGGATAAAAAATAAATAAAAATGGCGGTGGATGAGGAAATGGATTTTGGAGAGCTTTTTTTTTGTCGCTGGTTGTACTCTGACGTCTCTCAAAGACTCATTTCTGAACAGAATTTTATAACATTTGGACCTGTACTACATAAGACTTCCGGCTATGGAATCGCAGTGTTTTCCAGCTTATACCTCTATGCTGGAATATTGGAATATGGAATCTTGCAACCACTACAGAAAAAGTTCAAGTTAAATAAATTGCCACTTTTCTTTTTTTAAGAGGTTAAAGTGCAGACTTTCATCTTTAATGTGAGGGTGTTTACATCCATATCAGGTTAACCATGTAGGAATTGATAAGATACGATATTCCTTTATTGAACTCCTTGGGGAAATTCGGGAGCCCATTTTATACATAGACCCCCACCTGACCAAAAGTAATAGGCTTCAACTTAATCAACTTAAATAAAGTCTTCATATTTAATATTTGGTTGCAGATCCTTTGCAAATAATGAATAATGAATCAAATAATGAATCAACAACCCTTACAGCATAACTCCGGTATTTTTTAAACCTAGACCTATTTTCTATAATTTGGAGTCAACAGACTTATGGGGACCAAGATATTTAGATTGTGTCCAGTATTGAGTGAGCTAGCTTCACCCAGGTGCCGCAAATGTTTTGGGGAAAACGCGCCGGTCAAAGAATGTTGTCCATCATCAAAAGAGGCACCATCAGACTCTCACGCCTGGCACACACCAAGCGCTGCGACCGGCAGCCAGTTTCCTTTCGGCACCCTTGTTAACAGATCTGACCGCTCGCGCCAGCCGCGCCACAGCTGGCTCTCGGTCCGCAGCGATGGTTTTCGGTGTCTGGTCTATTTTCAGCTCAAGCCACGAGTGAATCGGATGTATTACCGGATTAAAAAACCATCGGAACTGGATAAACAAACACATTATTAACGGGGTTCGCACAAGGTCCTTGAAGCGCTCACAGTGCTTTTTTTTTTTTTACAAAAAAGTGCCAAGGCCTGGAATTCCTTAAACAGTAAATCTTTTAACAAGGTGCTTAAAAATTCCTTGAAATTCAATCAACCATTCGCATTGAATGTTTTGTTCATCCATGATCAAATTGTTCTGAATCAAGAAATTGTTTTTTTCTGTTGTGTTTTAATACAATCTGAGTCGCTGTCTTGCGCGCTCCAACTGCTTTTCCTCATTTCTTCATGTGTGATGCTCTAGCTGGCAAGCAGGCCAAGAAGAAAACGCCATTTAAACATTTTTATCCTCCGAGTGTCATCCTTGAAAAGGAAAAATAGTGCTTGGAAAAGTACTTAAAAGTCCTTGAATTTCATTTGGCAATGTCTGTGGGAACCCTGTATTAAGGTTTTAATGTGTTAATTGTATAGTAAAGGTGCAGATGACGGGTAGGATGCTTTGTTAATTATATATATTTAAATGGAGTAGGATTTGCAGTCGGGAGAGCAGTAGGGAATGCAGAGAAAGACACACACAAAGGGGGAGGGGTTGTGGGACAGCGAGTTGAGAGACGGCGCAAGGTGATAAAGAGATACACAAATAAAGCATTAACATTTGCATGGTGTACCTTTCTGTGCGTATTCATCCACAATCTATAGCTCAACATGAAAATATTCGCAATTAATAAAAAAAAAATCGTCGAATTTTATTTAAACCAAAAATGCTTAAACAATAATGTTAGTGATAGAAGGGAACTCATTTTGTGCAAAAATGGAAAGCTTTTCAATTTCCATGCGGCAGAATTGTTACAATAGCCGATAATCCATTTTCCCAATGATAAATCCCTATACGGGTGGACCTCGCGGGCGGTACCAAAGCCACGTCAGACTACACCTCCCTATAGCTAGCTACTTCACTTAACCCTTTCACTGCCACACAACAGAAGGTTAACCCTTTACTATCGCACAACCGACGGCGATGCTCCATCATTAGCATCCGCGGAGCTAATGATGCTAATGATGGAGCATCGCCGTCGGTTGTGCGATAGTAAAGGGTTAACCTTCTGTATCGTCACAGTGAAAGGGTTAACCGGCTGTCGTGTGGCAGTGAAAGGGTTAAGTTTTACCTGTACCTGTTCCGCTGGTCTCTGCCTTTCTCAACAGTCAGACTTATAGTTTGCTCCCTAATGTGATTAACCCTCTGTAGTGTCCTTTCAACCCCACAACCATCTGACCTCTCTGGCCATGCTCCTGGTGTGTTCAGGGATTTACCTAGGTCCGTGTCAGGTACAATCTCCCTAACCGGCCACTGAGTGGATTGTGCATGGGCATGGAACTTAAAGCCGGCGTAGGCAACTTCAGTGAGCTTACCTGTCCAGCTGAACTATGGCAAGCTCTGCATCGCTGTTCCGCTCTGCTCTGCTCTTGCTGTAAGTTTCCCAGTGACTCCCAGAGGCACTGGCAACTTTCGGCAGGATATTATTTATTCATTATTTATTAAAAAAAGAAAATAAACATCCATCAACTCTGATCAACAGGCGGTTGTGCACACTATAGATATTTTTAGACGAGGAACGTGATGGCAGTTGTAGTTTTCCCATGCGACCCTAGGAACACCACTGTGTGGCAAAAAAATAAACCTGATTGGCTACGATTCACGCACCCTGAGATTTTGGAGTGGCTGATTACAGGCCTGGGACAGTCACAGAGACCGGATATTTTTCTCAGAGCATTTGATTTATTAGTAGCTGTCGGGATGTAAAGAGAATTTCACCCATAAATATATATTTGCCTACTCCAGCTTTAAAGTTTTTAAGGATTGCAAATTTGAAGTGTAATGATGTGGTCTGATTGAAAACTGGAGGGCAGTTAGCTCTTCTATTAATTTCACTGTCTATTTTCAGGTCCCGCACTTAACACTTTCAGTGCCAGCCATAACGTTGATTAATGTCCTTGAGTGCCATCATCCACTTCAATGATAGCGTTAAAAATGCATAATCTATGTTTTAAATTATGGCTATGTGTCTAATCTGCCCGTCGCTTATCAATGACTTGTTTGCAGTCAACATTGTCGAAACGGATTGTTTTTTAATCGGTTCATATCCTTTTTATAGCATTTCGAAAAGCTATTGTTTTCTCAAAAATTTCTGGAAAATAGAAAGATTCCCTCATAAACGGCATTTATTGGAATATTCTCGAATACACTAGACACGTTGTCATTTGTCTGCCTATTTATGAATCGTTTTCAAATAAACGCTAGATTATCGATAGTATATGTGTACTTATGCACGCTATAGAAGCGAGCTGAGAAATTAATTCTCTCATTTCCTCAACAGCACTAGGGATGGGAATTGATAGGATTTTATCGATACGATTCCATTATCGATTCTGCTTATCGATTCGATTCTTTATCGATTCCCTTATCGATACCTGATCAATTTATAATTTAAATAAATAAATTGGAAATGCAACAGAACTACATTTAGTCATTTAGCTGACGCTTTTATCCAAAGCGACTTACAAGTTCTGTACGACAAGCCATCAGGAAGGGCACAACTCTATTTATTTTTTTATTCTTAAACTAATTTAATCTATTGAATAACAGGTCGTTATTCCTCTGACTTCTGTCTCTCACTCACACTCTCTCTCTCACACACGCACACGCACACGCACACACACACACACACACACAGAGAGAGAGAGAGCTCCCTCCCCGGGCCCCTGTCCTATAAGGTATTGGCTTGTGTTGCTACACGGACACATTTGTATGTTGCACCACTGTACTTCCTGGCTTACAGACTTGTAAACAAACATTCCGTCTCTCATTATATGTGAACTAAAGAGTACAAGGTTTACACAACAGCCCCCACCTGCTGTTTTAGTGTATTTGTACCTGTACTATCCGCTGTCAGCTGTTTATCTCTCTTTGTGAGCTTGATTAAATAGCGTTAGCTCACGTTAGCTCCGCGGCTAATTTTAGCTCACCCTGATCTAAATCAATGACTAGGTTCTAAAGCATTCAAGTAGTTTTCACTGCACATAGAAGTAGCCAAACAGCGGGAGCATTTCGGGAGCATATTACCAAAACCCAGGCAATTTCGAGCCATTAAGGAATCAAATAGAGTCTGCCATGGCTACATGCTAACGGCTAACATTATTGCGCAACTGTAGGCAGCGATAAGGGAATCGAAAGTCACGGGAGCCACACGGTTCCAGGCATCGGCCAATTAGGAACCAACGGGAACCGGTTTTCGATTCCCATCCCTAAACGGCACACACACACACACATACGGGACACGCTGTTATCTCAGTGAATACAGCTCTGATTATCCTAAAACTGGTAACATAGACTCCTTACCTTAGATCAGATGTTCTCCAAAAAGATTATTCCAATTCCTGATCGCCATTCCAAATATCGATCGCGTTTATTGATTGATTATTGGCTGCTGTAAATATATATTCCAGGCTGCTTTCCAACTCGCGATCACTTCCCTCATCATCAGATCCCTCGCCAGCATAGTGGAGCGAGGAGGCTCCCCCTCCACAGATCCACCAGTATAATCGAATGGCCTGCAGTTACACAGGGATAGACGATGGGGGGGGGTATTTTCCCATCGGAGCTCCTAGAGGGGCTGCTGTACCAACGGGAGACTCGGTTGATGAAATATGAATTCAACGAAATATGAATCAAACGACAATTTGCGTCGTCGGCACTTAACGAGGGGCATGAAAAGACGACATAACACGTTGCTGGCACTCAAAGTGTTAAAGGGGAACTATCTTATAAATGGCCTTTTTGAGTGTTTAGCATTGTTTCCTAGCTATGTGAACTTATATTAATATGATCTATGTCTCTAATTCTCATATTGGCGCATTCTTCCAATTCTCCTCTCACAATATTCACCCTCACTGAACTGAGTCATCTGAAAATGTGATGATTTGTGATGTCAGAAAGACACCGCTGCATGATAATGGCGAGGTACAAGATGAGCTGCACACAGTGGTTGGAGCCCAGGCTCAAAACGGCTCGAGATCTGTTTTTGCTGTTTTTGAGGACTTGATTAGAAATACAAAACGATGAATAAAAAAATATATATATATTACAGAGGTGTTCCATAGACTCACAGGAATTGTGTAAAAGTGCCCAAATAGTGTAAGAAATAGTAAAATAGTTCCCACGCAAACATTATGGGAAACGTGTTTACCGTCTTCTCCAGAGTCGGACAAGAAGATAGATACCAATTTCCTTTGCTCAGTAGAAAAAGCTATCCGGCTGCAAGCTAGCCTAGCTTAGCACAAATTAATGGAAGCGGATACGGACCACTAGCCTAGCTGTTGGCCAGAAACACACTCTCCCGGATCTTTAAGCTAGGCTGGTGGTTCGTATCCAGTCCACTATATCTTCTTGTCTTACTCTGGAGAAGACTGTAAGTGCATTTCCCATAATGTTGGCATGTTCATGCTATTATTAGTAGGGATGTCCCGATCAAATTTTTTTGCTCCCGATCCGATCCCGATCATGTGATTTTGAGTATATACCGATACCGATCTTTCCCGATCCGATCAAAAAAATGTATATAATAAAAAAATAATAATAATAAAAAATTCACCTATCCCAATTTCTCACATTACATTCACCCTGAATGTTGACGTTATCCAGGTGAAAAGTTAACTTCATTCAAGCGAGGCATTGCAACCGGAGTAATCTAAAAACTCTGCCTCCAACCTGCTGCTTCATGAGAGCAATGGGCGCCATCGTCTGTAAAAATCTGGTTACTGCAAGTTCTGCAACTAATGGATGTCCCTCATCCTTGACATAAATCATTTGATGTATAATTTAATCAAAGGAAATGCGTTTGTTTTGGCAAAATTTTTCTGCTCTGTGTGACAATAAATTAATGAATGATGATACGCAATTTAAACTCAAAACTAAGGCCTCAGTATGAGTTTAAGACGTGAACATGGTCATGTTTGTTGAATTAAAAAAATAAGTAAAAATTAAATAGAAAATTAAATAAAATCCTGATTATTATAATTTTTTTTTATCCCGATCTTCTGAAAATCGGATCGGGACATCCCTAATTATTAGGGTTTGGTACCGTTCACATTTGAACCGATACCGGTACCGGTACCTGTGAATCGATGCATACCGGCAGGGCTCTACAGTGCGACCATATTGCTCGCATATGCCCCTAAAAATATGTGTGCGAACCTGAAAAATCAATTACTCGCACGTTGTGCGAATGCATATTACAGCCTCAGTCGTTCTTTTTATTTCTCCGCTGAGAATTGTTAGAAAACTACAAGTCCCACATTGCACTCAAGCCAACGGTCCAATCACAGTAGAGTGACGTGCCTGGTTTCATGGGAAATAAAGCAAATGACCAATCGGAAGCTCTCATTTTGTTTGTTTACTTCCTGAAAGACGAGCGAGCGTTTTCCGAGCAGCAGAACTCTGTGGAGTCCAGTCCGAGTACAGTCCGCTCGACTATGGGAGCACCTTTATTATAGTCTTACCAATAGCAATAGATTTTAGAACACCTAGATTTAGCGATAGCAATAGTAATATAACGCTAATGCAACAAAACTAATGCCTTGCTTTGTTAATCATAACGTTGATGCAGTAGCGTATGTCGTTGTGTCGCACACAACAGCAGAGGTGGGCAATAGGGTCTAGCTGCAGCGCCGGACGGCCGGAGTGCAAGCAGTGTTACGTAATTGGCAGAATCGACCATCAATCAATGGTCTACCTGACACGCAAACTCATAAACAATGTTTCTGTACTGGAGGTGTACAGTATTTCAATAGGCAACCCTGAAAGGATTATTTTTCTAGAAGAGCAACACAGCCAAAACATAGGCATTGTATGCATAAAGGGGGCAAAAGCTAAAGTTAAGTCACTGTTACTTTTGTAGCAGTAGTTTGATTTGATAGTTTATTTGATAGGGACAGCACATGTTAATGAACATCAAGTACAAAATACAAAATGTAAACATGCAGGGTTGTAGCAAGAGCTAATTTACCAGGAGACAGCAAAACTCTTTCAATAAATAAATAGCCTGGTGCATGGTGACAATCAACGATAAAAACAAGAAACAAGTTACATAAACTAAATCAGATTTAAAAATGATCACAGTTCTCGTTTGCCTTAAGATGCAGTTTAAGATGGGTCTTGAACATGGAGTATGTGGGGCACTCTCTAATCACAACTGGTAGGCTATTCCAGTAGTTACCACCTTTAACAGAGAACACAGTTTTAGCAAAGGTAGTATACCGAAAGGGCACCTTACAGTCCCCTCTACTGATGGCCCTGGTGGTAATGCCAGTGTCTCCTTTTTGTTCAATGTCACTGCCTTTCTTATTAGGCCTAGTTGTTGGCTACAACTTTGCCACAGTAGGCATTAATCACTTAATAGTTCAAATGTCTGTGTCCCATTCCCGTTTGCACACGCAGATACACACACACAGTGGGCCAGTGACTTTGGTGGTATGTGGTATTGCACAGATGTGTGTCCCGTTTGCACATGCACGCACAGTACAAATATACATTTATTTTTGAAAAAAGAAATAAACTCTGTTACTTGAAATATTTTCACTGTGCTCCTAAATATTTTTGTGTGCTCCTAAATTTCTTTGTGTGCTCCTAAATTTTTTCATTTAGGAGCACATGTGTTCCTTGGGGAAAAGGTTAGCGTAGAGCCCTGACCGGTACCCAACGGTACCTTTTTTCAGTACTTTACTCTCTAAAAATGTAATCTACCTACCTCGGTTAATAAAAAATTATGTTTTACATAATAACAGCTATGAAATGATTAAACAAACCACTCTAGCAGCAATGAACGTGCATTTGTTTTGTAAATAGTAGCGTGTCCAGGCAAGCCAACGCTTTTAGTCAAATTCACGTATTGCTCCATAGCGCCGTTTTCTGGAATTAGCCACGATCACTCTGAAACTACTTATATTCACCACGGTATAACACGCAAACATATACATGACATTTTTTATTCTTCTTCACATATTGGAACAATGGATAGTTGATGTCAAATGAGCCATAGTATTGTATCTATAGCTATAATATAGAATATAGATATAGCCCTGCAAACACCGCCACTCATCCCTACCTCTTAGAGCGAAGGCGCAGTAGGAACAAAGATGGGCTAGGCCCGCAGCGCTGAATGAGTTAAGAATGAGAACCATTGTCAGTATCCTCCAATAACAACTACAACGTTCTCATTAAGTACTATTATAATGTTTGGAAAAGTTGTAAATTGGCATGGGAGAAAAATACAGAAAAAAGGAGGAGAAAAAGTAGATTAAAAAAAACTAAGTTTTGCTGAACTAGTACATTTCCGGACAGGATTTTATTTACCAGTGGCAGCGATACATTGGTGTATTCAGGTGTCAATAATAAAAAAAAAAAAATTTGACTTTATTGTCCCCAGAGGGAAAACGATTCCTCTGTATGTAACCCGTCCTAGTTACAGACTTAAGTGGGTTGCCACAAGCACCCAGGGAGCAGTTAGGGGTTCAGTGTCTTGCTCAAGAGCATTTCGACACACAGCCGGGATCGAACCGGGAACCTTGAGATTACCAGACAACCTCCTGAGACACTGCCGCCCAGAATCAATCAGTCAATCAATCACACACTTGAAACAGTCGGTGCGACATAATGCGGGGAGGGTGATTAAACGACTCACTCTCACAATCTTCTTAAGGTGGAACAGTCCCACCCACACATGACGAAACTGAGCTTGTCAGTTTATTTTATTCATGTGAATACCAGCTATTCTTTCTAACCATAGGATAAATCTCACTCGCCTCCCAGTCTAGTTAACTGATAAAAAAAATTGTATCCACTTTTTCTCCTAATTTTTCTATTTTTCTCCCATCCCAATTTCGTATTTCCAATTTCTTCCCTCCCCTGTCTTGAACGTTGCTAGACTGTGCCTCCCACTGGTCGGCTGTAGTGAGGATAGAAGCCTTGCATCACGTGTCCCCTCCGGTACACGAGGAGGCAGCCTGTCTCAGTGGCGAGGAGTAACGCGTGGGAGGCTCAAGCTGCCCTCGATACTTCCTGTTTCTGCTGTACAGGCGTCGCTCGATACCAACATCTCCTGCGTTAGTGGCGAGCGCCTTGCCCACTGCGCCACCCAGCCGCGCCTAGTTAACTGATGATTCAACTTATTTGAATTATTAAAAAAAAAATTATTTACTGTTCAAAAAGCTAAGAAAGGGATTAAAAGGAGATGTATTTCTATTAGGGCTGTCAGTTTATCGCATTAATTAGATTAATTAATTACACAGAAAATTATCGCGTTATGAAAATTAACTCAAAATTAATTAAAAATAATAAAAAGATTATATATATATTTTTGTATCTCATTCATTCCATAAGAACGCATAATACACATTTACAGACTTTTTTTTAATATGGGTCATTTGCATGTTCTTGTTATCTGATTCTAGGGACATCTATGGATCTCAGGGAATGTTTAACTTTGACTGTGAATAACACCATGCTCAAATTGACCAGACCTGAAAAATCTAAGCAAATTAATAGATGGAAGATGATTAAACGGAAGGTTTTGTAGATACAGTACTGAATTCTGCCATCCGGACACATGCCATTTTAAATATGATTATAGAATATAGAATATCAGGCATAAAATGGTTATGAGATTAAAATGCGATTAATTAGATTAATTCATTACAAATCCTGTAATTAATTAGATTAAAAAAATTTATTGCCTGACGGCACTAATTTCTATTGTTGGGGTTAACTTGTGGAACAATGCTGATATACATTTTAAGAATGAGTAATTCCCTTTTTGTTTTTAAGAAGATGGTTTGTATACAGTAGCTATTTTTGAAGATTACAAACGTGAATAATTTTTTTTTGGTTTTCTTTTAGAATACTGTTTTGGAGTCTTAATTTTGTTAAGAATATAGGACAGGCACGTATAAGCATTATGCCTCAGTCTGACTCTGTACCTTTTCAGTCACTGCCAAATCAAAGATTGTTTTTTTTTTCTTTTTTATTATTATCTTTTTCCCCCTCCTTCTTTTTTCCGATTTTTCTCCCATCCCACTGTTAGTCGTTATGCCAATTCCCAACCCCCTTCCTGGTTGTTGCGCACTTTCCCCTACTGTTGGTCCGAGAGGCCGGAGACTGTCGCATGCTTTCCTCCGACGCATGTGCAGCCAGCCGGCAGCCAGCCTGGCCGCACAGATTCTCACTGGGAGAGTGTAACGTGTGGGAGGCCGCACTACCTCTCACCAGATCCTACCCTCGCTGAGCAGGCGCCCCGACCGAACTGTAGGGGTCGCTGTCCACAACGCCCCAGGACCCACCCACGGCTCCCCTCCCCCTAACTCAGCCAAACGAGTTAGTATAGCGATCAGCCCGAGCCAAGGCAATGCTGACTCTCCAGGAGTCGAGACCGCAGCCTCTTGCATTGGTGACGAGCACAATCTCCGCTACGCCACCTGACCGCTCTAAATCAAAGATTGTTGAATGATTGTGCATATTGTATTGTGTGTGACGACTGAATAAAACGACTACTACTAACTCACCTGCAAAACAAAAACTACTCTCCACTGGCGAGTGGGAGAATAGACTTTCCATCCCTGATTGTGTGCCCACATCTCTCTCTCTCCGTGTGTGTGTGTGTGTGTGTATTTTCTGTGTGTGCTTGTTCTCCAGTAGTTGCATTTTCTTCTCAGAAGTGCACTAGTAGGCACAGAGGACAGCTATCTGTTAGTCTGGCCCTGCTGGAGTGGGGCCAAGCTGCCTCGGCCTGCTGCTGGTTCAGTGGGCGTCCAGGCCTTGGTGGTTTGATGTCATTAGGAGCAGGGATGCTCCCATATTGATATCGGATATCGGCCCTGATATGACTAAAATAGCTGGATCGGGTATAAAAATGTATATATATATATATTTTTTTTTTTATAATATAATATAATGATAAATACAATAATAAATAACAATTCAGTACATTTATATCTGTGTTAATTTGTTACATTTTGTTTCACTAAGTTAGGAAAGTAATGTTTTAAGTCAAGTCTGATGTTGCCTTGCACAAAAGAATGATCCCAGTCTCTTCCACACAGTGAGGCATGCAGTTTATTAATTGAACAAACGGGTATCGGATCGGACTGAAAAAGTCGGATTGGTGCATCCCTAATTAGGAGTCATGGGGTGGGGGGTGGGGGGGGGGCTCTGTTGTCATCATGAGATGAGGTGCTACATCGGCACCCTGTCCCGTTCTGGCTCCCGGCCCCTTCAAAGGGGCTCCCGAGGGAGATTAACGACCACCTCACTGTTGCTAAACGGTCATGGGGGGAGCGCTGGATTAGTAGAACATGTGAGCATGCCATGGGAGAGAAGAATGCCACTCTCTCTAGGAGACATGCATTTTGAGTGGCTTTACTGGACCTGTGTGTGTGTGTGTGTGTGTGTGTGTGTGTGTGTGTGTGGGGCCACAGAGACCTTCGGTAGGAGCCCCATCTAAACGGGTGAGAAATGAATGGATCTTCTCCTAGTCTCTGGAGGCTGAGCGGGGAAGGGGTGGGCTCCTGTAAATGTCAAGGGTTCATCCGCTTCTATATTTGTCCAAATGTTTACACAATCTCACCGGGTGCCATGGAGGAGAGTGGGCTAGGGTTCACTCTCTCTGTCCCCCTCCTCCTGCCCCGACCCGCGCCGCGCTGCTGCTGTCCTGTTCTTTGAGTTTAGCTGTGAGTCCAGGGGACAGAGTGGGCCGCACTGAAGCAAGGAGGGGGGGGGGGGCTGTGGTGTGTGTGTGTGTGTGTGTGTGTGTGTGTGTGTGTGTGTGTTTTATGGGCCAGTAGAGGGAGGGGGGGCTGTTGTGTGTGTGTGTGTTAGTTATGGGCCAGTACAGAAACAGTAGAGGGAAGGAGGGGGGGGGGTTGTGTGTGTGTGTGTGTGTTATGGGCCAGTACAGAAACAGTAGAGGGAGGGAGGGAGGGGGGGGGGGTGTGTGTGTGTGTGTGTGTGTGTGTGTGTGTGTGTTATGGGCCAGTACAGAAACAGTAGAGGGAAGGAGGGGGGGGGTTGTGTGTGTGTGTGTGTTATGGGCCAGTACAGAAACAGTAGAGGGAAGGAGGGGGGGGGTTGTGTGTGTGTGTGTGTGTTATGGGCCAGTACAGAAACAGTAGAGGGAAGGAGGGGGGGGGTTGTGTGTGTGTGTGTGTTATGGGCCAGTACAGAAACAGTAGAGGGAAGGAGGGGGGGGGTTGTGTGTGTGTGTGTGTGTTATGGGCCAGTACAGAAACAGTAGAGGGAAGGAGGGGGGGGGTTGTGTGTGTGTGTGTGTGTTATGGGCCAGTACAGAGACGGTAGAGGGAAGGAGGGGGAGGGGGGGGGGGGGGGGGGCTGTTGGGGCTGGCTGTCCTATCTGTCTATTTGTCTCCATCCAAGGCCATTTCCTAAAGAGGGAGGCATGGCACTACTCCTCTACTGTCTGGCGCTGGATCAGCTGACCATGGCCCTCCCCCCTCGCGGGTTAGAGAGAGGGGGAGGGCTGCTCTGAGCTGTGGAGAGAGAGAGAGAGAGAGAGAGGGGGGGGGCTGTTCTGAGCCGTGTAGAGTGAGAGGGGCAGGTCTCAGCAACCCTGAATGTAAACAGATTATTAGATTAGTGGCCATGAGAAAGAGACGGCTGAGAAGCGGACTCTCTCTCTCTCTCTCCCTCTCCCTCTCTCTCTCTCTCTCTCTCTCTCTCCCTCTCTCTGTCACTCCCTCTCTGTCGTTCTTCCTCGCTCGCTCAGTGCTGATGGGGCTGTGTGTGTTTCCTCTGTGATTCAGCTGGGCCTGGGACGGTGGAAACCGGAGAAACTTCTCGCTGGACCGAGGAGGAGATGGAGGTCGCCAAGAAAGGTAACGTTTCATTCTTCTTTCTTTTTGCGTTTTCCATCGCCTCCGTCTTTCTCCTCGGCTCCGTCTTCCTCTCGTCTCTCGCTCTCATCCCCTCTCGCTGTGTCTCGTCCACTTTTTGGGGGGTAAACTTCTCTCTCTCTCTCTCTCTCTCTCTCTCTCTCTCTCTCTCTCTCTCTCTCTCCTCTCTCTCCCTCCCCCTCCCCCCCCCCCCCTCTGGTGGTCCGATCTCTCCCTCCCCTGCCTTTTACAATACACACACACACACACACACAAACGGGTGTGCACACATGCTCACACGCACACAAACTTGGACGCCGCTCCAGTGGAGGCTTTCAGGGGAAGACGAAGACTTTCAATGAGGTTATTTCTTCTCTCTTCTTCCCCCATTGCTGCAGTGCTTTCTCTGCCTGCCTCTCACAAGTGATCTATTAAGGCCACGCGTGAAGCGACAGAGCGTGGCAGGCAGTCGGGGGGCTTCCTTCAAAGATCGCTATCTATTATTCATATTTAAAAACACTCTTGTCAAATAGAAAATGTATTTGATTGCAAAATGTAAATGTTCAAAAAGCTGCTTCCCATGCTTCAGACCGACTCAGACTGCACCACCGGGTCAATCGGGTCAACCCCCCCCCCCCCACTCAGTTTGATCAGTATAGGTTCTTATGGAGAGGCCCAACAGGGCTAAGAGTGCGGTAACCAGGGAAAGTAAATAAAGGGATTAATGTAGACTAATTAAGGCCCTCTCGGGTGGGTTTAGAGGATCAGGTCTCTTTTTTTCAGGAAGAATTATTTTTTTACTACCTCAGACTTCTATGCTTGGGGATGTCGACCAGTGCGATTAACGGATTACGCAGTACCTCTCTCATACAATGAGGCGGATTAATGATTATCTCGTTATCCTCGCTATTGAACATGGCTGGTCACACATGCACATTGCACACAGTTTGCACGTTTGTCATCCTGCAAGGCGAACCTGTAAATGTGGTTTAATCTATGTAAGCTCAGGGTATTTAAACCGGGCTAATAGATGCCAGACCCGGGCACAGTACCAGGCAGGCTAGGTTACAGTTCATATAATGTATATATACAACTTTGAGCCATGTGCTACAACGCTTGCAGTTCTAGGCGCACACGGAATAACTTGGAACCTGGCAACGTTTAGGCTATTCACTTTGTGATTAAGAAGATTATCATATAGGCTCAATTGGGTTTCATCTTCCATTGCAGAATCCGTCTGTGCCTGTGGCTTACCCTGCACATCCCATTATTGCTTACTGTCGAGGCTGTTTTGAAGATGGGAACAAACGTATATGTACTAATATGTACCTGACATTATTATATATATATGTGCAGAAGCACCACATTCATTCAAGGGAATTTACCCACTCACTGTTAGACAGTCTGCCCCTAGTGGTGGCTCACAGTAGTACAAGTTGTCACTAGCCAATGATTCACCTCAGCTGCATAAACAAGCAGGGTGCTGTCGTGGCTGATGGTGAAGCCCCAAAGACTTGTGTAAAACATTTGAGCCTATAGGCGATAATAAACACCTTGACCTCTTAATGTTACTACGCATGCTGCTCCGCCTCGATGACCCTTTGTGTCCTTGTTTTAAGTGTGCGTGTGTGGATCTCCCCCTCTTAACCCTTTCACTGCCACACGACAGCCGGTTAACCCTTTCACTGTGACGATACAGAAGGTTAGCCCTTTACTATCACACAACCGACGGCGATGCTCCATCATTAGCATCATTAGCTCCGCGGATGCGGAGCTAATGATGCTAATGATGGAGCATCGCCGTCGGTTGTGTGATAGTAAAGGGTTAACCGTCTGTCGTGTGGCAGTGAAAGGGTTAAGTAGTACGATGTGTGGCCAAAAACTCCCAAGTAGGCACTAGAAGCTTGTTATCTCGTCTTGCATTGTTACATTTGGACTTTCTTTATCCTTGTGGTGTTTAAGCGACCTTGGGTCCTCTGAAAGGCGCTATATAAAACGAAGTATTATTATTATTATTATTATTCAAAGGTCTGGAATTATATTTTTAATAAAAAAATGTAAGGCAAAATCTTCATGGCAGATTAAACATTTAGCGTTATAAAATGATGCTCTTGACACGAGTTTGACTTGTAGACGAGGAAAAACACATTTCAGAACTGTCTTAGCCAATCACAACTAATAATACATTGTATGTTTATTCCATTATTATTCATTATACATTATATGTTTATTCCATCTTTTACGTAAGGGATAATGTATGGCTACGAGGTCATTGTCGCAAAATAATTGACCGACACAGAGTTTAAAATACCGAGGCGCCGCGCCGAGGTGTTTTAAACGTAGTGAAGGTCAATTATTTTGCGACAATGACCGAGTAGGCTATACATTATCCCGCTTATTACATGGCTAACTTACTAACAATATACCTAATTCATTTGACAAATCGCAGTTGTTCTGTGGCTCTGTCAGCCCAAATAAAGTGATTATTATTATCGCGGGCAGCCTCTGTGTTCTGCTCCGCTCGTCGCTCCGCCCCCTGTCATCGCCGGCACGGCAGTGTCTAATTGCACTGAAACAGTGTGTCAGTGGGCTTGATTGCGAACAGCTGCGCTCTGCGGTCATTATTGAAAAATCTGCGGTCATTATTGAAAAATAATGACCGCAGTCGGGGGGCTATTGACCAATCACAAGCAAGCATTTTGGCGAATGTGAAAACGCCATGTAATAAAGCCTCATAATTAATGTACAATAATTGTTCTAGTTTAAATGCTGCCAGTACTTATCAATGGCCTAAACGGTGAGTTTCAGGGTGAGACATGTCTTCAATGAAGTGAATTACAGTGGAAATAATCTGAGCTAGTAGTAGTGGGGCAACAGGGTAATCACAGATTCTGCCTTTAAGTGAGAGGTTGGAATTTTAGACCGTGTAGTAGGACATGTTTTAATTCAGTAAAAGAAATTTAAAAGTACATTTCTACTTTTTATTTTGACTTAGTCATGTAATACTTAGAATACATAGACATCCTAGATCCCTGATGATGCATGATTTTTAATACATATAGACATCCTAGATCCCTGACGAAGCATGATTTTTAATACATATAGACATCCTAGATCCCAGGTGAAGCATGATTTTTAATACATATAGACATCCTAGATCCCAGGTGAAGCATGATTTTTAATACATATAGACATCCTAGATCCCAGGTGAAGTGTGATTTTTAATACATATAGACATCCTAGATCCCAGGTGAAGTGTGATTTTTAATACATATAGACATCCTAGATCCCAGGTGAAGCATGATTTTTAATACATATAGACATCCTAGATCCCAGGTGAAGTGTGATTTTTAATACATATAGACATCCTAGATCCCAGGTGAAGTGTGATTTTTAATACATATAGACATCCTAGATCCCAGGTGAAGCATGATTTTTAATACATATAGACATCCTAGATCCCAGGTGAAGTGTGATTTTTAATACATATAGACATCCTAGATCCCAGGTGAAGCATGATTTTTAATACATATAGACATCCTAGATCCCAGGTGAAGCATGATTTTTAATACATATAGACATCCTAGATCCCAGGTGAAGTGTGATTTTTAATACATATAGACATCCTAGATCCCAGGTGAAGCGTGATTTTTAATACATATAGACATCCTAGATCCCAGGTGAAGTGTGATTTTTAATACATATAGACATCCTAGATCCCAGGTGAAGCGTGATTTTTAATACATATAGACATCCTAGATCCCAGGTGAAGTGTGATTTTTAATACATATAGACATCCTAGATCCCAGGTGAAGTGTGATTTTTAATACATATAGACATCCTAGATCCCAGGTGAAGTGTGATTTTTAATACATATAGACATCCTAGATCCCAGGTGAAGTGTGATTTTTAATACATATAGACATCCTAGATCCCAGGTGAAGTGTGATTTTTAATACATATAGACATCCTAGATCCCCGACGAAGCATGATTTTTAATACATACAGTCATCCTAGATCTGGTTAGTGTGACGTGAGGTGACATTTGTGTATGTTAAAAGAACCGTTGCATCGTAGAGAGGTGGCCTTTCTTCCGAGGTACATCACAGCCAAGTCTATTCTATATCTTCATGTTAGTAACATGACTTTAGAAGGACATGTGAGCCAAGGTCTTCTTGGTGCAAAAGGGACATGTGAGGGAACAGCTTATGCGTGTGTTGTGTGTGTGTGTGTGTGTGTGTGGTGCAGCTGCCCACATGGTGGGTTCAGTTGGGTCATAAATGGAAAACGTGGTGGAACATGCCTTGGACGATATAAATGCTTTGGTAGTGCTACCGGTAGTGATCATGTTACTAATGAGACTTGTGTAGATGTTCCACGGCTGCTAGATGAAGTATAGGAGACATGTCTGTGTGTAATGTACATGTTTTGCCGGTCAAAGCAGAAGACTACCACACGGGGAGTGAGTTCCAGTGAGCATGAGACTGTTTTCAACAAGGCTGTTCTATTTATTCCGGTTGAATCAAAGCCTGTCAATCAAACAGTGTTTCAGTTTCAGTTTATTTAAAAACAGTACCGTACACATTAATCAACATTTCTGTAAATGTGTCGGTTTTAGCCAGCTGGCTCATTCGCAACTGTAGCCCTTTTGGCAAGATGTTCTAAGACCATAAACCTAAAACAGAAGCATTAAAAGTAAAACACAATATTTACAACACAATCCAACATAATGGTAAAAGCAATAACAAAAACACAATGAACTGATTAAAAGTAGGGATGCTCGATATTGGCTTTTTTACCTATACCGATATTGTCCAACTCTTAATTTCCGATACCGATATCAACCGATACCGATATATGCAGGGTTTCCCCCCCACAAAAAACTGAATAATTTCAGGTAATTAACATTACATATCTCTAGTTGTGGAATTAACACAACATTATGCATACTTTTGACAATAAATAAAATCAGAATTTGTTCTTACTTGCTTGCCTGGGTAAATAAAGGTTATAAAACTGATACTGATATTTTCCGATATCACATTTTAATGCCAATACCTAATTAAAAGTGATCACATGTTTGATTGGTTAATAGCCAGGTCTTGGGAGTTTTTTTGTAAAGGTGTGGTAGGTAGGATGTTCCAAAACTGAGTGGCTCTGACTGCAAAACAGGATTGACTGAAGGAGCTTGGTTTGGTTAATTTGGGGAGGTGTGAGTGACACCACACTACAGCACCCTGGTGGTGACACCACACTACAGCACCCTGGTGACACCACACTACAGCACCCTGGTGGTGACGCCACACTACAGCACCCTGGTGACACCACACTACAGCACCCTGGTGACACCACACTACAGCACCCTGGTGACACCACACTACAGCACCCTGGTGGTGACACCACACTACAGCACCCTGGTGACACCACACTACAGCACCCTGGTGGTGACACCACACTACAGCACCCTGGTGGTGACACCACACTACAGCACCCTGGTGGTGACACCACACTACAGCACCCTGGTGACACCACACTACAGCACCCTGGTGGTGACACCACACTACAGCACCCTGGTGACACCACACTACAGCACCCTGGTGGTGACACCACACTACAGCACCCTGGTGGTGACACCACACTACAGCACCCTGGTGACACCACACTACAGCACCCTGGTGACACCACACTACAGCACCCTGGTGACACCACACTACAGCACCCTGGTGACACCACACTACAGCACCCTGGTGGTGACACCACACTACAGCACCCTGGTGGTGACACCACACTACAGCACCCTGGTGGTGACACCACACTACAGCACCCTGGTGACACCACACTACAGCACCCTGGTGACACCACACTACAGCACCCTGGTGACACCACACTACAGCACCCTGGTGGTGACACCACACTACAGCACCCTGGTGGTGACACCACACTACAGCACCCTGGTGGTGACACCACACTACAGCACCCTGGTGGTGACACCACACTACAGCACCCTGGTGGTGACACCACACTACAGTGTTCTCTGTCCGCTTCCAAGTGAACTCTGGAGCAGTTTGAGGTGAAACTACAATTGGACCATATTTCCAAATGTGCAATTTTTTTTGTCGTTTGTCATCACAAGGTTATTTTTGCTTTTAGTAATGTTACTAAGCCAAATGAGGTCGTGATATTAAACAACTACCTTGCGTTCTTCAGGTGACGGTAGCCGCAAACATTAGCGCATAATTAATTACAGACAATGAATTGTAAAACATAAATAATATTTCACAACATTTGTCCTAGCCGGACGATGACGGGAGTATTTTTGTTTGTTGCGGATTCAAACCTGTGTCCAATAAATGGGTGACCTGCATGATCACATGGCTTTGTTAAATTAAAACTGTAACAAAAGTAACTATTTCACTTCTGATTGCGACCATTTCAAACAACCTTGGGCGTAAGAAAAGGCCATGAAAGGGCGACTAGGTGGTGTAGTGGGCAAGGCGCTCGCCACCAATGCAGGAGACGCTGGGTTCGAGCCCAGCTCTCCGCATTGCTATCAGCTGGTCGTTCATACTAACACAATTGGCAGTGTTAGGGGTGGGAAAGTTGATGGGTGGGGATCGGACGTTGTGGACAGCGACTCCTACAGGTCGGTTGGTGCGCCTGCGCAGCAGAATCAGGAAGCGACGGGGGCGGCGTGTCCCTCCCACGCAGACCCTCGCCGCTGAGAGACCGCGCTGTGCAGGTGAAAAGATGCGACGGCTGCCTCCTCGTGTACCGGAGGGGACATGTGATGTAAGGCTTCGTCCACATTGCAGCCGGCCTGTGGGAGGCATGGCCTAACAGCGTTCGAGACAGGGGAGGGTAGAATTGGACGATACGAAATTGGGATGGGAGAAAAAGGTAGATAAAAAAAAAAAAAAAAAAGAAAAAAAAAAGGCCATGAAACTACAATATACCCATCCCGAGAGAGAGACATTCTCATCCTGAGACCTGACCTGGGCTCTGCGTATTTTACGGGATTCTGAAGTTCAACCCAGTCCGAATGGTCCCAATATCCCCATTCATTCGGCTGCAGCAGGAATTGGACTTTGTCTTTGTGGTGGTTTTCTCAAAATGCCTGTGTTGTTTAGCGCAGCGGGGCAGAGAGAGAAGAGCCGGGCAGAGAGAGAAGAGCCGGGCAGAGAGAGAAGAGCCGGGCAGAGCATTCGTTTTCACAGTTTGGTGGCAGAGCGGTACAGAGCGAGGAGGGCAGGGAGGCGGGCAGGGAGCAGAGGCAGTGGGTGCATGTTGTGCGGTGGGATTAAGGGACATCCTAATGTCAGAGGTAACTGGCAGGCTTCCAGTTTGCTGTCGCTTGGAAGCGAAGCCTTAAACAATGTCTCGAGACCGTCGGAGCTGATGGTGAGCTTAGCGTTCGGTCAGGATGGGGCCCCGGCCCTCAGCAGACCATGGCAATGGGGATAGCTTAACGTGGATTGTAAAGTAATACCATAGGCAAATTAAGAGTGCAACGGTCATAGACACGGTTCAAGACAAGCGCAGAGTGCGTCTCTATAGGTGCATGCAGAGTGCCTCTCTATAGGTACATGCAGAGTGCGTCTCTATAGGTACATGCAGAGTGCGTCTCTATAGGTACATGCAGAGTGCCTCTCTATAGGTACATGCAGAGTGCGTCTCTATAGGTACATGCAGAGTGCCTCTCTATAGGTACATGCAGAGTGCCTCTCTATAGGTACATGCAGAGTGCGTCTCTATAGGTGCATGCAGAGTGCGTCTCTATAGGTACATGCAGAGTGCCTCTCTATAGGTACATACAGAGTGCGTCTCTATAGGTACATGCAGAGTGCGTCTCTATAGGTACATGCAGAGTGCCTCTCTATAGGTGCATGCAGAGTGCCTCTCTATAGGTACATGCACAGTGCCTCTCTATAGGTACATGCAGAGTGCCTCTCTATAGGTACATGCAGAGTGCCTCTCTATAGGTACATGCAGAGTGCCTCTCTATAGGTACATGCAGAGTGCCTCTCTATAGGTACATGCAGAGTGCCTCTCTATAGGTACATGCAGAGTGCCTCTCTATAGGTACATGCAGAGTGCCTCTCTATAGGTACATGCAGAGTGCGTCTCTATAGGTACATGCAGAGTGCCTCTCTATAGGTACATGCAGAGTGCGTCTCTATAGGTACATGCAGAGTGCGTCTCTATAGGTACATGCAGAGTGCCTCTCTATAGGTACATGCAGAGTGCCTCTCTATAGGTACATGCAGAGTGCCTCTCTATAGGTACATGCAGAGTGCGTCTCTATAGGTACATGCACAGTGCGTCTCTATAGGTACATGCACAGTGCGTCTCTATAGGTACATGCAGAGTGCCTCTCTATAGGTACATGCAGAGTGCCTCTCTATAGGTACATGCAGAGTACCTCTCTATAGGTGCATGCAGAGTGCGTCTCTATAGGTACATGCAGAGTGCGTCTCTATAGGTACATGCAGAGTGCCTCTATAGGTACATGCAGAGTGCGTCTCTATAGGTACATGCAGAGTGCGTCTCTATAGGTACATGCAGAGTGCCTCTCTATAGGTACATGCAGAGTGCGTCTCTATAGGTACATGCAGAGTGCCTCTCTATAGGTACATGCAGAGTGCCTCTCTATAGGTACATGCAGAGTGCCTCTCTATAGGTACATGCAGAGTGCCTCTCTATAGGTACATGCAGAGTGCCTCTCTATAGGTACATGCAGAGTGCCTCTCTATAGGTACATGCAGAGTGCGTCTCTATAGGTACATGCAGAGTGCGTCTCTATAGGTACATGCAGAGTGCCTCTCTATAGGTGCATGCAGAGTGCCTCTCTATAGGTACATGCAGAGTGCGTCTCTATAGGTACATGCAGAGTGCCTCTCTATAGGTACATGCAGAGTGCCTCTCTATAGGTACATGCAGAGTGCCTCTCTATAGGTACATGCAGAGTGCCTCTCTATAGGTACATGCAGAGTGCCTCTCTATAGGTACATGCAGAGTGCGTCTCTATAGGTACATGCAGAGTGCCTCTCTATAGGTGCATGCAGAGTGCGTCTCTATAGGTACATGCAGAGTGCGTCTCTATAGGTACATGCAGAGTGCGTCTCTATAGGTACATGCAGAGTGCCTCTCTATAGGTACATGCAGAGTGCCTCTCTATAGGTACATGCAGAGTGCCTCTCTATAGGTACATGCAGAGTGCCTCTCTATAGGTACATGCAGAGTGCGTCTCTATAGGTACATGCAGAGTGCCTCTCTATAGGTACATGCAGAGTGCCTCTCTATAGGTACATGCAGAGTGCCTCTCTATAGGTACATGCAGAGTGCGTCTCTATAGGTACATGCAGAGTGCCTCTCTATAGGTACATGCAGAGTGCCTCTCTATAGGTGCATGCAGAGTGCGTCTATAGGTACATGCAGAGTGCCTCTCTATAGGTACATGCAGAGTGCCTCTCTATAGGTACATGCAGAGTGCGTCTCTATAGGTACATGCAGAGTGCCTCTCTATAGGTACATGCAGAGTGCGTCTCTATAGGTACATGCAGAGTGCCTCTCTATAGGTACATGCAGAGTGCCTCTCTATAGGTACATGCAGAGTGCGTCTCTATAGGTACATGCAGAGTGCGTCTCTATAGGTACATGCAGAGTGCCTCTCTATAGGTACATGCAGAGTGCGTCTCTATAGGTACATGCAGAGTGCCTCTCTATAGGTACATGCAGAGTGCGTCTCTATAGGTACATGCAGAGTGCGTCTCTATAGGTACATGCAGAGTGCCTCTCTATAGGTACATGCAGAGTGCCTCTCTATAGGTACATGCAGAGTGCGTCTCTATAGGTACATGCAGAGTGCCTCTCTATAGGTACATGCAGAGTGCCTCTCTATAGGTACATGCAGAGTGCCTCTCTATAGGTACATGCAGAGTGCCTCTCTATAGGTACATGCAGAGTGCGTCTCTATAGGTACATGCACAGTGCCTCTCTATAGGTACATGCAGAGTGCCTCTCTATAGGTACATGCAGAGTGCGTCTCTATAGGTACATGCAGAGTGCCTCTCTATAGGTACATGCAGAGTGCCTCTCTATAGGTACATGCAGAGTGCGTCTCTATAGGTACATGCAGAGTGCCTCTCTATAGGTACATGCAGAGTGCCTCTCTATAGGTACATGCAGAGTGCCTCTCTATAGGTACATGCAGAGTGCGTCTCTATAGGTACATGCAGAGTGCCTCTCTATAGGTACATGCAGAGTGCCTCTCTATAGGTACATGCAGAGTGCCTCTCTATAGGTACATGCAGAGTGCGTCTCTATAGGTGCATGCAGAGTGCGTCTCTATAGGTACATGCAGAGTGCGTCTCTATAGGTACATGCAGAGTGCCTCTCTATAGGTACATGCAGAGTGCCTCTCTATAGGTACATGCAGAGTGCCTCTCTATAGGTACATGCAGAGTGCCTCTATAGGTGCATGCAGAGTGCCTCTCTATAGGTACATGCAGAGTGCCTCTCTATAGGTACATGCAGAGTGCCTCTATAGGTACATGCACAGTGCCTCTCTATAGGTACATGCAGAGTGCCTCTCTATAGGTACATGCAGAGTGCCTCTCTATAGGTACATGCAGAGTGCCTCTCTATAGGTACATGCAGAGTGCGTCTCTATAGGTACATGCAGAGTGCGTCTCTATAGGTACATGCAGAGTGCGTCTCTATAGGTACATGCAGAGTGCCTCTCTATAGGTACATGCAGAGTGCCTCTCTATAGGTACATGCAGAGTGCGTCTCTATAGGTACATGCAGAGTGCGTCTCTATAGGTACATGCAGAGTGCGTCTCTATAGGTACATGCAGAGTGCCTCTCTATAGGTACATGCAGAGTGCCTCTCTATAGGTACATGCAGAGTGCGTCTCTATAGGTACATGCAGAGTGCCTCTCTATAGGTACATGCAGAGTGCCTCTCTATAGGTACATGCAGAGTGCCTCTCTATAGGTACATGCAGAGTGCCTCTCTATAGGTACATGCAGAGTGCCTCTCTATAGGTACATGCAGAGTGCCTCTCTATAGGTACATGCAGAGTGCCTCTCTATAGGTACATGCAGAGTGCGTCTCTATAGGTACATGCAGAGTGCGTCTCTATAGGTACATGCAGAGTGCCTCTCTATAGGTACATGCAGAGTGCCTCTCTATAGGTACATGCAGAGTGCCTCTCTATAGGTACATGCAGAGTGCCTCTCTATAGGTACATGCTTGCCTTGGAGTGGCAGGGTGGCCACTCCTGTAGGGGGATCCTATTTATTTAGATGCACAACTCTTATTTATTTGTTTGTGTATTTATTAATTGATGAATTCAGTGTTTCAGTGCTTTTAGACAATGTGTCATTACAGTATATTGGTTTAAGTTAAAGGTTTAATTCAGATTTTTGGAACTCTAGACCCATTTCTTACTTACCAATGATGTTGTTGATCAGTAACGTTTTTTTCCTCAAATGAATGCAAAGTCGATGGGGACGAGCTCCTGTCTGTACAAGCTGACTGAGGCTCAGGCTTCAGACGGGAGCTCGACCCCATTGACTTTGCATTAGTTTGAGGCTAACGAGCCGGAGCTAGTATGAGGAACAGCGTAGATTGTGCAGAGAAAGGACTCTACCAATCTACCAATATTGGGTTCCAAAAATCGGAACCATCACTTTAAATTACATCTGTGGTGAGTGCAGGGTTCGCACAAGGTCCTTGAAGTGCTTAAAGTGCTTGATTTTTGTCCAAAAAAAGCCAAGGCCTGGAATAGGGCTTGTTCTACGTGGGATGTAGTAAATTACTATATCGTGAACATCGAGTATATGTTGTCACGTCGCGGCTGATATGAGACTTGCTTTAGTGCAGAGCGTTCCTCTCATTTCATTATGACCAGCGCGGACCTTAAATTACATGCAATTGTAATTTCATTACACGACCAGCGCGGACCTTCAATGACATGCAATGGGCTAACGTTAGCTGCTAAGTTAAACCATAATAGGCTAAGCTAACTAGCGTTAGCTCTTAGCTGCTAGCTCTTAGCTGCTAGCGTTAGCTCAAAGCGGACTCCACGACACTAGTTCCATTAGTGAGAAAAGGGGGTGGGTTATATTGACGACGCTTGACAACAGAGGTTTAAAGATAACTTCATATTTATTGGTTATTCGTTTCTTGCATCCAGTTTCAATCTCCGTGTGTTCAACCTCCTGTGTTTACATTTGAGTGTGACATTATCGCCTACGGCAGCTTATACGCTCAAAACGCACACATGTTTTTTTCTCTCTCTCTCTCTCTCTCTCTCTCTCTCTCTCTCTCTCTCTCTCTCTCTCTCTTTAAAGTGGGATAGTTGATGATATAAACATTTCATTTCATTATCTGAAATATTCTAAAATCATTAAGTCTGCTATAAGCCAAAATCCCTTTGTAAGGCTTTGTGTGTGATTATTATTTTCTCACAGTAGTGTGTGTAATGTGTATATATATATATATATATATATATATATATATATAAAACACAGTACTGTGCAAAGGTCTTAGGCACCCAATAGTTTTTATATAAATTGTCTTAGATGTAAATAATTTTTTTTATTAGTGTGTCAGTAGACTACTCTTAGTACATTTTCATTTAATTATTTTTTAAAGCATCTTCATGGTTTAATAATGGAAACATCTTTTGCAGGGACTTATTATAATCATCATATTGGCGTGACTGTATGCATCAAAGGGTTAAATCAAGCATTTTTAAGTGCTTTAGAGGAAATGTCAAAATATCGCGATATATATCGTGTATCGTGATATGGCCAAAAAATATCGCGATATCATTTAGAGGCCATATCGCCCAGCCCTAGCCTGGAATTCCTTAAACAGCAAATTTTTTAACAAGGTGCTTAAAAAGTCCTTGAAATTCAAATCAACCATTCGCATTGAAAGTTTTGTTCATCCATGATAAAATTGTTCTGAATCATGAAATATAACTTTTTAATCTAAAGTGTAACTAATTGTCGGAAATTGGTTTTAAGCCATAAATATTTGATCCGATTTTCTTTTCAATAAAAAACTAGAAGTGAATTATATCCCCTTTAAATGCCCTTTTAAAATGGAAAATAGTGCTTAGAAAAGTGTTTGCAATGTCTGTGTGGGAACCCTGTGTGCAGCCATGCTCATCCGTATTCTCTCGAGCCATGGAGAGTCCAGGTGTCCCTCACTGCTGAATCTCTCTCTGTCTCTCTCTCTCTCTCTCTCTCTCTCTCTCTCTCTCTCTCTCTCTCTCTGTCTCTGTCTCTGTCTCTCTCTGTCTCTCTCTGTCTCCTCTCTCTCTGTCTCTCTCTCTCTCTCTCTGTCATGTAATCAGGGCTAGTTGAGCACGGGCGCAACTGGCCGGCCATCGCCAAGATGGTGGGCACCAAGAGTGAGGCTCAGTGCAAGAACTTCTACTTCAACTACAAGAGACGACACAACCTGGACAACCTGCTTCAGCAGCACAAACAGGTACCGCAGGGCGACGGGCCACAGTGTCTTCTAGCTTCCACTTCTCCCCTCAGTGAGGGAGTTATCCTAACCGTAATGTAAAAACCTGATAGATAGATAGATACTGGTAGTACTTTAATTATCCACATGGATAGTATTTTAATTATCCCTTTGGGAAATAGATAGATAGATAGATAGATAGATAGATAGATAGATAGATAGATGGATGGATGGATGGATGGATGGATGGATGGATAGATAGTACTTTAATTCTCTCTTGGGGAAATAGATAGATAGGTACATATATAGTACTTTAATTATCCATAGATAGGTACATGGATAGTACTTTAATTATCCCTTTGGGAAATAAATAGATAGATAGATAGATAGATGGATATATAGTACTTTCATTCTCTCTTGGGGAAATAGATGGATAGGTACATAGATAGTACTTTAATTATCTCTTGGGAAGATAGATAGATAGGTACATAGATAGGTACATAGGTAGTACTTTAATTATCTCTTGGGGACTGCAATGTCATAGGGCACTGATTTTGTACACCCTTAAATGCTTGTGCTTAACACATATATAAAGTTACATACTACTGCAGACCTGTTAGCGACACTAGAATAATATATTATTATAAACCTCATCTGGGTGCGAGAACACATTTTATGGCTCCACAAAGTCAGCGGCTACTTCATCGTCTATGGAGCAGCCCCAGATTTAGCATCCAAGCAACAGCATACATTTGAGGGCTCTTTATCTTATTTTATATAATATATTTAATGATATATATTTTTTTATTCATTTTAACTCATTCCCGGCCAGCCATTAGATGGGCCCCACTCTAGGAAGGCCACCTTTCCATTACAAACGTTCACTGTGCATCACGTTGTTTGTAGAGCTAAATCTATATTTTATATTATAGCTATGGATCCAATGTCATTGACAGTATGAACCTTCTGTTCAATATGCCATAAAGAAATAATTTTTTCATCAATACGTTCCCGTTTTATACCGTGGTGAATATTAGGGATGCCCCGATCGATCGGCCAGCGATCGGTATCGGCCGATATTCAGTATAAATATGAGATCGGTGAATTCCGATAATGCTTTATTTTCGCCGATCGTGAAAACCGATCGAAAAACATGATCCAATTCTTAGCGGAGATCTCACTCGCTGACTTCAGTCTCAGACACACAGGACCTGCAAACTGCCGCTCCTCCTCCTCCTCCTGCCCCTCCCTTACCCGTGTAAACAAGCTCTGGCAATAGTCTGCTCTAGTGCATGCAACCTCTGTGAGCTAACGTTAGCTACCGTTACTGTTTAAACAAAATTACCCAGTCAACTATTCACTTTTAGTTTAATACATGAGGCATTGTCTAACGGTATCTAGCCGGCTAGCTACTGATAGCTCCTGATATCAACAAATGCTCCAGCAATAGTCTAGTAGTGAATGATAGCTCACGTTAGCTCACGTTAGCTCACGTTAGCTCACGTTAGCTCACGTTAGCTCACTGTTCAAAACGAAATGTCCCATTAAACTAAATAGTTCACTGAGGCGTTGTCTTAACGTTATCTAGCCGGCTAGCAGTAGCTACAGATAGCTCCTGATAGCAATGTCTTATAACATTGATTCGATGCGTATTCGAGCCCCGGCTTGCATCTCAGTCATGAAAGGGGCTAGCTGAGGGAGTAGGGTATATCTGCAGAGCCGCAGATATACCCTTCTGAGGGCATGCTGAATGTGATTTGACCAAAGCAGAGTATACACACAGACAGTGGAGATATCGAGCATTTTGACTTGTTGCGTGGTGGCGATGTCTTGCAGATAATACAACTACAAATATAATTATATAATATATATATTTTATAGAGCTGGGCATAGATTAATTTTTTTAATCTAGATTAATCTATCTGCAATCCTGGATTTAATCTAGATTAATCTAGATTAAAATGGCTAAAAAAAAAAAAAACTGCCGAAGGCATTCAAAATATGTGTGTTCTACCCAAATAATGACCAGAAGTAAGTCCTTACTTTTTCTTTCCTCCTTATGTTTCTCAGGCCAGGTGGCCCATTACACCATGAGCCCATCTCCCGTTTCCAAAATGCATTACAGACTGTTTGAAAAAGCTGTTTTGCTATGATAATTGGTAATGAAATATCAAAATAATGTTCAATAAGATGTACTTGTGTTTAATAAGTTGTTTTATTCAGAAGTTAACACAAATACATAATATTACCAGTACAGTACAGTATCTAGCACACTCTCAGGAGCAAAACAGAAAGAATCATTTCAAACTTGAACTATGTGACATGGCTTGAATCAACTGCTTGCTCAGTGGCCAATGGTGTCAACTGTGGTTGTACTGGGCAGCTCCCAGGTGTGAATGGAAAAGAACATCTGTGCTCAGCGAACCTACCCTGGGTAAATAAAGGTAGAAAAAAAAATGTAAAAAAAAAAAACTTTTTTTTGTTTTGTTTTTTTTGATTAATGCGTTAATTATATTATCGCGCGATACTAGTATAGCGTTAACGCAGCACGTTAACGCCGTTAACGGCCCAGCTCTAATATTTTATAAAAAAATTAAATAAAAAAAAAGTATATATATATATATATATATTTTTTTTTTTTATAAAACCAAAAACGATCGGTATCGGATCGGTATCGGCCGATATGGCTCAAGACAATCGGTGATCGGTATCGGTGGCAAAAAACGTGATCGGGGCATCCCTAGTGAATATGAGTGTTATATCGGAATGATCTGGGATAATTCCTGCAAAGCTATTTATAAGGCGCTAAGCTAATAACGTTAAATCGATTGGTGTTTCGTCCCTACACAAGCTAGAGTTAAAATTCCAAATGCATATGATCGGTATTATGTTCCATCATGAATGCATCGTTTCTGATTATTTATTACCAATAACGACATTCGTTATTACCACAGCATAGGCTGAGCAGGGGGATGGCTATGAAATCCTTGCACGATCAAGCTGAAATTGACGTCAAATTTCTCTTACCTGTGGCCGGTTGGATTCCAAAAAGAATTTTCCAGTTATTTGATCGCCATCTGGTAGATCATATGTCAATTGGCTGATGCCATATTCCTTTACTGCATAATGAATTCGGCGTCCCAAAAAGTATTCCATGCGATCTCAGGCCATGTTTAGACGGAGAGAGTCTGAACAAACCAGTATATACTGGATTACTATTACGACTACTACCACTGCCAATACTACTGATACATCCCTATTGGCTAACTTTATATAAAAAAAATATATATATATATATATTTTTTTTTTTTTATTAAAAATAAATGTGGTTCATTATAAAACTGTGGCGGGACCAATTAGACTGTGGCCACAGTCTAGGAGGTCATTAATGGGAAACACTGGATCTGGTGAAGCTGATCACTTCAGGCTAACAGAAAAGTCAGCCCGGAACGTAAACACTACACCAAGTCTGCAACAAGGATTACTGCCTTCTCGAGACAGCGCCAATACCAGGATCTGGCCGGTACTGCACTTTCGGAGTCCCAATATGCCTTTTCCAGCCAAAATACAGCTCTGTGACATTGAATAGGATATTAAAATCGAATAAAAGAAAAAATATATACGTGATTGCCGGCAAGCGCTGGCTCCCAATCACGTATATATACTTGATTGGCCGGGAATGTGTTAAATGTTTTAAACCCTTTTTATTCTTATGTATTTATTTTATTAATTTGAATGTTTTCATGTTTTAAACCTTTTATTTTAATTTTATTCTCCTTCAGCTGTGAAGCACCTTCAGATCTCACTGAGTTTAAAGTGTGCTATATATATATTATTATTATTATTATTTATAGGTTTGGGAGATATTGGTATGTGTTGAAAAATATTGACCGAACTGCCGTTTGGGGCACAAGGATAACACCTGTGACTTGTTAAAAAAAAAAAGGGTGTGGCATTCCCCTTTAATCCAGCATGCTAACAGTGTTTGTGTTTGGCAGGACTCACGGCGGGCTCGGGCTGATCGGGCCCAGGGTGACGGTCTAGCCACAGCATCAGCAGATGACGACGAGGACAATCCAGATGACAGTGACGGTCAGTGATGGAGACAGAAGTTGTAAACAAGCGTGTGCACACACACACATACATACATATGCAGTACACATACAGTACACACATTTGTAGTTGTTTTCTTTGGGAAAACATGGACACCAGATCATACGACATGGGATTTCGGGGCGTGATTGTTAAGGGATATCACAATTTCAAGGTTTTGGTGTCCATGTTTCTTTAGGCTTTAAGCCTGGCAGGAACGATGGAAAGTTACAGAGGTAAAAAGAGAGAATGAACAACTGGTCCAGAACTCCCTCTGAACTGTCACAAGTGCAATTATTAATTGATTATTAAAATATATATATATATATATACAGTACGTATATTTTTGCAACTGTCTAGTTTTAATGAGAGAAAAAGAGGATCAATTAGAAAGAGAGGAAAGGCAAAAGATAAAAGATCTGAATTCATTCCGACTACAGGGGCCACTGTTAGGTAACGCTTGCTTGGCTTTGAAGACTCCCCTTTCTGTTTCCTCCCTCCACTGCAAAATACCTCATATGCCCTCATCTTGGCTGTCATAACATAGTTCACAAGACCTGCTTTGAAAAGCAAAATCCTAGGACTTGAATGGTTCAAATCTACATCATTTGAAATGGTTTCAACGGAATGTCTGATCCTGTTGTTCAAAATGGCTTCTACAGAATGTTTGATCATGTTCATCAAAATGGCTGCCACCGAATGTTTGATCATGTTCTTTAAAATGGCTTCCACTGAATGTTTGACCGTGTTCTTCTTTAAAATGGATTCCACCTAATGTTCTTCAAAATGTCTCCCATGGACATTTTGAATTAGAAGGTGTGGATGGGTCAGACCCAGGTTCCTCTTTACGACTGGGAGACAAATCGCATTGTAAGAAGTAGTGTTGGCTCCTCTTCCTTGAGGACAATGGGTCTCATTCCCGAACGAAGTTACGACAAAATATTTCGTCTTAGCCAGATTTCGGCCCATTTAAGACATATTAGGGCTGGGAGTGGGAGTCCCCAAACTTTCCTGAGATCTTATTTGATCGTGGCTGAGAGCAGATTTAAGAGTGCTGAGGAGCACACTTAAATATGCTCTCAGCCCACGATCAAATCTCATGATTGATTGACTAATTTAAAATGTTATTATAACTTGACAGACTGTGTTCTCATAGTGATTCCTTCACGTCAACGCTACAGGCCTCCTTGGAATTAATTACTTAATCATAATTAAAATAAATATGACAATATTTGTACGATAAGAAATTACGCATTTGATGTCGGAAAAATTAATAATATGGATTCATCTGATCACAGGGCAGCTGGATTAACCATATCTGAACCAGCTATTTTGGACAAATAATTACTCAGATATTCAAACACAATTATGCAATTATTGTGAAATGATTGAAAATAATTATAATTTAATGCCTTCTGTGGAATTTGTATTTCTTATTTGTTACACATCTGTTTTAATGATTAATTATATACATTTGAAAGAATGCAGGTCAACATGCAATGTATCCCATTGATTGGTATACAATGGGACAGACCTTTGTTTGATTGATTGATTGATTGATTGATTGATTGATTATTGAAAACTTTATTAACAGATTGCAGAATGGGTACAGTACAGTACAGCTCAATTACATAAGGGGATGCAGACCAGAGAAAGAATTTCGTCTTGTTTACATCAGGGTCCCCCATTTTCAATTCATCATAACATATATGACACACATGACACAGATAGACAGTACTGCTACATCTATACATTTATGACATACCAGATTTGCAAATACAGTACTGTTTGTGATACAAAAAGAGTCCAGAAAAGAGAGTACATTTGACGTAGAAACTGTTGGAGGAGGTTGGGTAGGAGGGGTGGGTGGGGGATAGACTTACACTGTACAAGCAAAACTGTACATTGGAATATTGACAACCATACTTGGTCATTTACTGTACATTGGAGGGGGTTGATATAGCTATAAACCTGCATTCCTTCGAATATATCATTAATCAATTAAACTTATATTGAAATACACTATATAGCCTATACACCAACACTGAAATGACAGTGGATAAATAAATAAGAACTAAAGCTAATCGGTGGAAATAGACTGCATTAATATTCCATAACAAGTCTTGTGTGCGCCTACGAATGAACAGTAGCCTATAGGCTTAATTATGGAATAATAAGCCATACTGCGTTCATTCATTACGCCCGCCGTAGGCTATATATATTATGTCATTCATTCATTCATATACAGTACTGCGCGCGTGTGTGTGTCTGTGTGCGCGTGCGCTGCGGCAGGTGTGTACCGCGAGCTGTATATGATGCCAATACATTAATCTAATCTAGTTTTGATGGGCGCAAGCGTGATTACGAAACCTAGCCGCATTTCTCGGAGACGCTCTCTGATTGGCACTGACTGACGCTAGGTTTCGTAATCACGCGGCTTGCAAAGCACTTCCGCCATTCCATTTCACACAGCTGCGTCACCAGTTGCCTTATAAGGAGCTATGGAGGCGTTGCTTTGTATGCAAATGAGCTGAACGGGAACACGCTTTAGAGTTTAAGACAGAATGCCATTCTCCAAGCAGATATCAGATAATATAATTTGTGCGACCTTTTCAGCCACTTAAGACATATTACCAGCACGTTCAGGACTCAGAGTGTACTTGTCATAGATTATGTCTCAGTGGTTCCAAGATAAGTCTTCCAGAATATATCTTTGAAAAAATTTCGGGAATGAGACCCAATGTAGCTGCATTCCATCCTCGTTAAAGATGAATGTGTTACCATAGCAAAGCCATAATTTAGATGAACATTCTAGTGGCAGTTGTGATTAACATTCCAACGTTTGCATTAGCAGAATCCATCCGCAATGGTTTGGAGGGACCGTGCGGTGATATAGACCTGGGGAATGAGGTTCCAGCTGTGATCTTCCCCCATTGTAACCACCTATTAAAGATGGCAGCCAAACCGTATTGTGTAGGTTCATAATGTTTGACAGTGGTATATATAATTTAATTCTTATACTGTTACAACGAATAACGGTAAATATTTTTTACTTAATTGTAAACCACTAACGAGTCAGTCGCAGTCAACCAGCACCTGATGGGTCTGACCCTTTAACTCAACTGGTTACTGCAGCCACCTGTGGAGGATCCTATGGTCCCAGGTTAAAATCCACTCTTGTTACATTGGTGACAGCAGTGGGATCTCACTGCCCTGTGAATCTGTATCCAGGTTCACGTAGCAATGGGGGTGGGATCTCAGTGCCTTAACACTGGGAAAGTGTGTGCATGGACGAAAGAATGCGTGAGGACGCACTTCTCAGGGGGAGGACGACTGTAAACTACCGGTACTAACGAGTCGGTCACAGTCAACCAGCACCTGCTAACAGATCTGACCCTTTAGCTTAGCTGGTTTGTGGATCCGATGGGCCCTCGGTTACATAATCTTTGAGAAAATTTGTTCTCAATGTGTTCTAATCTTTACTAGTTTCCATGGTAACTACTAGGGGTGGAACGGTTCACAAAATCTACGGTTCGGTTCGTATCACGGTTTTGGTTTCACGGTTTTCGGTTCGGTTCGATACGTTGTTTTTAATTTAAAAAAATATTTAACACTCAAAATACCATATACATCAGCATAAGATATATAGCCTAAAGATAATCCAATTTTTCAGTTATTCTCAAGGACGTACTGTAGTCATGCAAAAACTGAAAGAATGAGGCAGTTTGATATCAGGCACATTATTTTGACAGTGACGGTTAGAGCTAGGAGAGAGAGGGGAGGCATTGCTGATTTAAACATGCTTCTCATTTATTTGGTAAAAAAAAAGGTTTACCTTTAATAATGTTTGGCACACAGACTGAACTGACTGAAAAATATAGGCAACATTTGTCAAAGTATTAACTTAGTGCAAACAAACAGGGCCGCTACGTGGCGTAGTGGGCAAGGCGCTCGCCACGAAATGCTGGAGACGCTGGGCTCGTCAGTTCGAGCCCAGCGCTCCACATTTGCTTTCAGTTTAGCTGGTCGTCCGTACTAATACACATTGGCCGTATTAGGGGGTGGGAAACTGATGGGTGGGGATCGGGCGTTGTGGACAGCGACTCCTACAGGTCGGTTGGTGCGCCTGCGCAGTAGAATCAGGAAGTGTCGGGGGCTGCGTGAGCCTCCCACGCGTTACTCCTCGCCACTGAGAGATCGAGCCGCGCAGGTGAAAAGATGCGACTGCTGTTACCTCAAGTACCGGAGGGGACTTGTGCTATGTATGACTTAGTCCACATTGCAGCCGGCTTGTGGGAGGCAAGAAACAGCGTTCGTGACAGGGGAGGGTTGAATTGGATGATACGAAATTGGGATGTGAGAAAATATAGAAAAAATGGGAGAAAAAGTGGATAAAAAAAAAAAAAAAGATAGAGCTGATAGCGATAGCAACTGAACATTTTGAAAGATTAAAGATAGAGCTGATAGCGGATCTATTTGGTCGCGTCCTCCCCGCCTGAATACTTTAGACAACAAATGTTTGTTTCCGCGTCTCTGATTGGCCAGGTCATGTGACATGTGCGCCAATCGTGGGACCGCAAGTTTCTACACTGGTTAAGCTTAGGCGCTCTTTCGAAGTTGGTTAAGGTTAGAGTTTGTCTTAGAGCATGGCGATAGAACGCCTGCCCTGATTCCAAACTCTAACCTTAACCAACTGCAAAAGAGTCGCCTAAGCTTAACCAGTGATAAACTAGGCGTTAGGTAGTTTGCAGGCTGTTAGACCCGGAAATAGGCGCCGAACTTGCCGTTCCACGATTGGCGCACATGTCAGAGCGCAAAATGCCTGGCCAATCGGAGCGCAAAACTCGAACGCGGAAACAAACATTTGTTGTCGAAAGTATTCACGCGTCCTCTCCCCATCTTAATCACGGGACGTTCAACACTCCGAGACAACCGGAGACAGGGAGATAGGGGGCGGCGCAGAGAGGGTCGCAACCTCCCCGACATCATCACGGGACGTCCAGCACTCCGGTCACTACGAGACAGCCGGAGACAGGGAGACAGGAGGGCACGCAGAGAGGGTCGCATCCTCCCGAGGGGGGGGGGGTCGCATCCATCCACTTATTTGTATATTCACTTATAGTGACAGAAGGGTGGTAATTTATAGAGACTGGACAATATACACTCAGAGGTCAACGTGTGTTTTGAGTGTTTTGATGGAGAGTCCACTGTAGACCTAAAATCCTACCCATCAAGTCCCACTTGAATGTTTTGAGTGGTATTGGTCTCTGCTTTGTTAGCAGGAAAGACAAAATAATTTTCACGAAAGCCAAGTGTTGTGCCCACGCGACACTAGACATGTTTTGCAAAAAACATCAAATATCTTTGGAACCGTGTATGATAAAGACTCTTTGAATTGTATCTAAATCTGGAGATTCTCCACTCTTTGTGTATTTCTCCCTCGTCTACATGCTGATTGGCAGTGCACTGGCCTAGAATCTTGAAATATCTAGATTGGTATTTTTCCCTTTTCCGATACCAGGCTAGTAAATCCTTTGTATCTATCTATATACATTATTTATCTGTCGCTGCTGAGCTTTTACCCTATAGCCAATGGGAATGCTAGAAATGGTCACAGGGGAGGGTTGAATTGGATGATACGAAATTGGGAGGAGAAAATATAGAAAAAATGGGAGAAAAAGTGGATAAAAAAAAAAAACTTAGTGCAAACAAACAAAATAATTAAACCTTTTCTATTTTTGTGTCCACATTATAGACAAAGGCCTTCAACATAAAGTATGAATATACTCAACCAGCACTAGACTTTCTTATCAAAAAGGAAAAGTCAGTTATTTAAAATAAATAAATCATGTGTACTAAATATATATTTACTTTTTAATTGCATGAAACATTATAAAGTATTCTCTTATGCCGCTTTTCACTGCATGGTACCTAATCGACTCGACTCGCTTTTGGTATTTGAGTGTCCTGGTAGCCGTATTTGAAGTGACGTCACACGAGGTAGTAAATAGTCAACAGTAACACAGCGTTGGAAGGAGAAGACCTGATGATATAATATAAACCAACAGCCAATAAATGTGAAGTTATCTTTGAACCTCTTGTCAAGCCTCGTCAATATACCCCCCCTTCCCCACTAATGGAACTAATGCAACACAGCGAAGTGACTCCACAGTTAGCTTGCGGCTAACGCCAGTTAGCTCGTGGGGCTAACGCTAGCCTAACGTTATCTTAGCCTCGCTTGCGGCTACGTTATAACCAAACAATACACGCATGCCCCGAACCGCGGAGGTCGTATCGAACGGTGTACGGTTAGAATGCGTACCGTTCCACCCCTAGTAGATTCAAGATTCAAGATTGTTTATTGTCATATGCACAGTTAAAACGACAGTTTGCCATACAATGAAAATCTTACTTTGCTAGTCCACCCTTCACAAAAAATTACACAGTACTTAACTTAAACATATTTAAATACAAGCGAGTGCTAGAAAATAAGGTAAAATAGATAAAAATATATATACAAGGCACAGTGAGTTACATTGCACGTTCCGATCATGTGAATGGAGGTGACAGTGGGTCACAGCAGCAGTTAAAAGTGTCTTTAGTGATTCATAGTTCATAGTTCATAGTAGAAGGTGTGTGTGGAGTAAATGTCTTGTAGTGAGGGGAAGGCTGCTCCAGAGATGTACTGAGCAGTTTTAATCACTCGCTGGAGTGCCTTCTTCTCCTTAGCAGTGCAGTTTCCATACCAGACCGTGATTGAGCTGGTAAGGAAAGGACACTCTCAACCGTACTTCTATAGAAGTTGCTGAGAATCTTGGATGGCATGCCAAATTTTCTCAGCCTTCTTAGGAAGTACAGTCGTTGGTGGGATTTTTTAATTATATGTTGGGTGTTGTGAACCCAGGTGAGGTCCTCGCTGATGTGGATACAGAGGAATTTAAACCCTATCCACCTCCGTCTCACCTATGTACAGAGGTGTATGCTGTACACTCCTCCTCCTCCTCCGTGGGTCAATAATCATCTCCTTGGTCTTGTCTGCGTTCAAGGAGAGATTATTGTCCTGACACCAGGCCACCAGTTCCGCCACCTCCCTTCTGTACGCTGCCTCAGCTCCCCCAGTGATCAGTCCGATGACTGTAGTATCATCTGCAAACTTGATGATACTGGTGTTGTTCTGGGAGACCACACAGTCGTGTGTGAAGAGGGTGTACAGCAGGGGGCTCAGCACGCAGCCCTGGGGGGTCCCTGTGCTTAGAACCTTTGTGCCTGATGTCCGGTTGCCGACTCTGACTGACTGGGGCCTGTCTGTAAGAACGTTCAGCACCCAGTTACAGAGAGCCGGTGTCAGACCCACAGTGAGGTGTTTAGCAGAGCGTTTGTGTGGGAGGACCGTGTTAAATGCAGAGCTGCAGTCGATGAATAATAGTCTGGCATAGGTGTCCTTGCCCTCTAAGTGGGTGAGGGTGGTGTGGATGACAGCGTTGACTGCATCCTCAGTGGACCGGTTCTGACGGTACGCAAACTGCAGAGGGTCCAGTGTGTCTGGGATGGTCTCCTTGATGTGTGACATGACTATCCTCTCGAAACACTTCATCACTATTGGGGTGAGTGCAATGGGACGATAGTCATTCAGACAGGTTACAGTGTTTTTCTTTGGCAGGGGCACGATGGTGGTGGTCTTGAAGCAGGTTGGCACAACAGCTTGTGCTAGTGACGAGTTGTAAATGTCAGCAAGTACGTCAGCCAGCTCTGATGAACAGACCCTGAGGTCTACTACAGTACCCATATGCCTCCTTATTTTCTGACATCACGATGCCTTGTCGAGTCATGATGACTATAAATGTCAAACGTAATTGTTAATGATACAAATATTGTAAATCTTTATTATTATTATAAATATTTAATTCCGAGGATGTCTTTAGAATCGACGTGAACGCAATCGCCAATGATTTCTCCCAAATGAAGCCCTTAAGAACACGGGCGCACACCAGCCTGTTCTATTTAAGACTTCCTTCCCAAGCTCATAAATCCTGCTCTTAGCTACAAGCAAATTCCCGAAAAGGAACCGTTCGAGAATGCCAAAATCGTCCAGGAGAAGCTTGCAAGTGGAATTACGATGAAATTTGTGCTCGTAACTGTTCTCTCGTAAGTCCGTTCGAGAATGAGGGCCCGTTGTGTCCGGAACCAGGCGGGTCTTAAAACGATCACCTGACTTCCCAGGTATTATAAACCCAATTGCTGAGACTCCGGTAGCTGGCACAGGGCTCGTGTGGGTGCTCCAGACCTTGTTACCATGCAGCTGCTCTGTACTGGTCCACATTGACATGATTAGCTGTAGGGCTGTACCGAATAGTTCAAAGCTTCGAAGCTTTATTAATAATGTTGACGTTCGAATTCTAAATCAACATTCGATTTATTTGTATTTATAAAAAAAAGAATGTATGTGTCTATTCATTCTGTTTAAGCCAATGGGGTTTTTCTTCACAGTTGCAGATAAAGATTAGGCTACACACTATTATTATTGTATTATACTATTATAGTATATGACTCGTCAAAAGATTTAATACAACATTTATCATAAATGATGTAGCCTATCTGCATCCGCTTGGCGCTCGGCGCTCCATCAAGACATCACCATCACTTTCGTACCAACCGTGTGGCGTGCCCTTATTGGATTATTTATGTTGACGAAACTGACGAGTTATATTCATTAAAGAAAGTTGATTATAATTTTTAAAAAAAAGTCTAATTTAATCAGATTAATCACTTTATTAAAATTGAATTGAGGATTTTTTAATATTTTTTTTTTAATTTGTTTATGATTATGTCATAAAATATGACGACAGACATTCAAAGCTTCATTCTAAAAGTTCAATAGAAGCTTCGAATGTAAAAATAAATAAAAATAAAAATGACATTCAGTACAGCCCTAATTAGCTGATAGGAGTCCAACGAATGACGACCCTGTCCCCCCTCTCTGTTCCGTGAAGAAGAACTATGGAAGGCCTCCACAACCACCGTGTGTCCCTCTACATACAGTGCCATCTCGATTTAGCATAAATCCGGCGTCAGTCTTGTGCACTGTCCCTACATGAAATACTCATGTGTATGACAATAATGATGAAAGGAAAATCCATGTAAGCCATCTTAGGTGCTTAGAAAATTGCCATGATACACTTTAGGAAAGGCCCTTTCTATGCATTCAAATGCGATGACCAAAACACCCTGCCGTGTGCTGGGGGGGAAGTAGGTTATAGTGTGCGTTCAGATTGATCTGGGCCTCTTTCGGTGGTCATCAGTGTCTGCATGAATTCCTTTGTTTAGGACGGAAGTCTCCCAGGGGACAGATCCTCTATACTTATGGGTGACGAGGTAACACACGATCCTTGGTGACACTGGACACCCACTGCACGGTCCGTTGAGGAGGCAGTGGCACCGTCACAGGGATGGCAGGGGCGGCTCCTACAGCGAGTTCACGTTTGCTTGTATTTGTCACGTATAAAGTAGGGATGTCACGTCACGTGCACGACTGACCAAAATCACCTACTGTTCTTGAGACCGAATAATTAGACAATTCTAATTATTTTCTGTTTCAGTTTAAATTCAGTTAAAATGTTCAGTTTCAGTTAAATTCAGTTATTCTTTTTAATAGAATGGATCATTCAAATCAAAGCACATAAATAGGCACTTCAGATAATCCTTCAGAACGTTGATCGGCTCAGCTGACCGACAATAAATCAAAATGACACCATTCACCATCGTAGCCTATAATAACAGCATCAACCGGTTAAAAAAAAAATCTAAAAAAATCAAACAGTAGCATGTGCATCTTTTACATCAATTAGGCTATGAAAATTAGGCTGCAAAAAAAAAAAAAGTACCGTATATATATATTTTGACTTTTTTTTCAGTGCAATAAAATCTTTCTGGATTACTCTAACAGTTTAAAGTCGTCTTTACCTTCTCTGTTTGGCAGCCACAGTCTTCCCTCCTGTTTGATACCCACTTTGACCCTTCGAATTGCGGCGGTAGATGAGGAGGATTAAATTCAAACATGGGGACAGACATCTAATACAGTTGCTCATTTCTATGCAGTCGGCACTCAGACAAATGGATATCGCAGGACAAGTGCAACAGGGTTATTGAGGCCTTGGCTTGGGTTGACACAGAGAGGTCATTGAGGTTTAGTTTAGCAAAGCGGCATTCTCCAATAAGCATAAATTGATGGTGGAGCCATCAGGAGATCAGCAGTAGCTAAATGAGATATGCCAAACCAGTTTTTCCACCCAAGTAGGGACAATGAATGATCACCTGGTAAAGTGTGGGGAGCAGATAATGTGCTGGAAAGACCTGTGCTGGTTACATTACCTGTGCTGGTTACATTACATTGCCTGTAGTGGTTACATTACATTACCTGTGGTAGTTACATTACATTACCTGTGGTAGTTACATTACATTACCTGTGGTGGTTACATTACATTACCTGTGGTGGTTACATTACATTACATTACCTGTAGTGGTTACATTACATTACCTGTGGTGGTTACATTACATTACCTGTGGTGGTTACATTACATTACCTGTAGTGGTTACATTACATTACCTGTGGTGGTTACATTACATTACCTGTGGTGGTTACATTACATTACCTGTAGTGGTTACATTACATTGCCTGTAGTGGTTACATTACATTACCTGTGGTGGTTACATTACATTACCTGTGGTGGTTACATTACATTACATTACCTGTAGTGGTTACATTACATTACCTGTGCTGGTTACATTACATTACCTGTGGTAGTTACTGTACATTACATTACCTGTGCTGGTTACATTACATTACCTGTGCTGGTTACATTACATTACCTGTAGTGGTTACATTACATTACCTGTAGTGGTTACATTACATTACCTGTGCTGGTTACATTACATTACCTGTGGTGGTTACATTACATTACCTGTAGTGGTTACATTACATTACCTGTGGTAGTTACATTACATTACCTGTGGTGGTTACATTACATTACCTGTAGTGGTTACATTACATTACCTGTGGTAGTTACATTACATTACCTGTGGTGGTTACATTACATTACCTGTAGTGGTTACATTACATTACTTGTGGTGGTTACATTACATTACCTGTGGTGGTTACATTACATTACCTGTGGTGGTTACATTACATTACCTGTAGTGGTTACATTACATTATCTGTAGTGGTTACATTACATTACCTGTAGTGGTTACATTACATTATCTGTAGTGGTTACATTACATTACCTGTGGTGGTTACATTACATTACCCGTAGTGGTTACATTACATTACCTGTGCTGGTTACATTACATTACCTGTGCTGGTTACATTACATTACCTGTGGTAGTTACTGTACATTACATTACCTGTGCTGGTTACATTACATTACCTGTGCTGGTTACATTACATTACCTGTGGTAGTTACTGTACATTACATTACCTGTGCTGGTTACATTACATTACCTGTGCTGGTTACATTAGATCTTGTATGTTGTTAGACTTTTACTAACCCCCGTCCTCTTTGTGTTTCCTTAGGCGGTGAAAACAGCTCTGACACAGAGAGTGCCCCCTCCCCGTCCCAGGTGGACCCCTTGAAGTCCGCCAACTCCCAGAGGCCAGATAGCGGGGCGGGAGAGGGCCAGTGCTCCGAGCTGGACAAAGGCCAGGCCAACAGCGGGAAGGGGCCGGAGCCTCCGTACGGGGAGCTGCGCGTCAAGCAGGAGAAGAGCCCGGAGGGTGAGCCTGGCTCTCAGGACGACAGGGCCCGGATAGCGGGCTACATGGGCCAGGTACATCCCAAGAGCGAGCCCCAGGATGTGGACATGAACACCGGAGAGGTTCAGGTGAAGATGGAGCCCGAGGCCAAGGAGAAGGGAGACAAGGGGGACCACGGCGAGAGGCAGAGGGAGCTCCACTCCGATAATGATTCCAGTGCCACCTGCAGCGCCGACGAGGACGTGGAGGCCGAACCTGAAAGACAGAGGTGGGTGCATGCAGAATTTGATCTGATCAATATATCTGGCCGTCGTTACCATAGATATATATAATGACTCACCTTCCCGCGCTGCTGGCCAACGGAGACTGATGTTGCCACATGGTGGGGTGGCCATCTTGCCACAGGGCAGCACGCCCACTCACAACATGAATGTCTATAGTGCATGTACTATTGAAATAACCATAGCTTGCTAAATTTTCAACCGTTTGGTTTGTTAAAAACGTCAGATGTAGTTATCATACTGCATACTTATAATGGACTTTCATATGAATAATTTTTTTTTATATTACATAAAAGTTCTTCCATGCATGAATCATAGCCACGTTAATAACATTTGTAATAAACCAAAAACCGTTTGTAAATCCGTCAAGATTTCAGCCAGTTAAAGAGTATTTTTTGTTTGTGCAGATCACTCGCCTTAAAGCAGTAGTTAACTGTAGCAAGATGGCCACCGTCTAGTCTTTATAATATCTATGGTCGTCGTTACTAACACGTTGTGGGTCACCGTCGGAGCGAGTCTGATGGATTTGTTTTTCTTTTTTCCTTCTCTTGTCCTCAGAATGTTCACTATGGACAAGCCTTCTCTGCTCAACCCCCCAGGCACGGTGCTGGTGTCCTCCAAGCAGCCTCACCTCAGCATGCAGCAGATACACCAGCGCGCCGCCGCCATCCCGCCCATGGTCAGTCACTATAGCAACCCACTCTGTTCCGTCTGCCGTGTCTATTCAGAGAGGCAGGGTGAGAGCATCTCTCGTTTCCACTAACCTACCTCTGAAGCCATGGCCACACATCTGTGCCAGTTTGCGGCGGCTGCCATAAGAGACTGGGAACGCTGTAACATCACTATCTTGACGTGGTATTTCTGTGCCGGTACGCAGCTGCGTTAACGCACATTTGTGTCGCAACTTTCAATTGTGTGATGTGACCTTGGATCAGTATTTTCCCTAAATCCCATTTACTTGCTTCTCAATGGCCTTGTTGGGAGTTTTTCTCCTGGGTTTCCCTGGTAACAGACCAGTCATTATTATAATTTTTATGTATCATAATATTTTATTATTATTTAGCCAGGCGGAACAATGAACCCATCTCAAACCCTGCCCTCTTTTGTTGATCCTGCAACATCTCCAGTATCGTCGGATGACATTCAGCAGTAAGAGACCAGAATAGAAGCACACGTGATTAGCACAGATGGGGCAAGAAGTAATTTTACTGCCAAAAGAAGCAGGTGCAGATATTGGGGAGAAGGTCTGGATGGAGTCGACAGTGGCTCGGGAGGTACCGTATAGCCAAGGCCAGATTAAGAATTCAGAGGCCCCTGGGCCAGATTCTTGTGGAGGGCCCCCCCCACACACACAGTGGCGTTTTTATATGTCACTTTAAAAAAAAAGGGGGGGGGCCTCACACACACACACTTAGTTTTTTTGGAGGCCCCTCGTCACTAGGGCCGCGGCCCATACGGCCCGGTCGTTAATCCGGCCCTGCGTATAGCAGTCGTCTGGTAATCCGGAGGTTCCCGGTTTGATTCCTGCTCCTCCCAGGCAGTGTGTCGAAGTGTCCTTGAGCAAGACACTTAACCCTTAATCGCTCCCGATGAGAAGGTTGGCGCCTTGCATGGTTGCCTCCGCCGTCTGTGTGTGAATGAATGGGTAAAATGTGAGGAACAAAGGAACAGTTTACAAGACGCCACTGATAAATCAGTTATCGTGAGTGGCAGGTGTGTATGCTATTCCAAGTTTTCCAGACCAAATAATGTTTTGTAAGATGGTGTGAACCAGTTTTCTTTTGTATTATTATTATTTTTGCTGCGAATGCAAAGGAGGCCAGCTTACCTTGAAATCCTGATTGTAATGATGTGTCTTTACAGAACATGGTTACATAACATCTCACGGATCAAGGCCATCCTGTGTAAGCATTGCCACCATTATCCAGCATGGGGCAGAGGATCATTGAAATTGGCCTGTTAGGACGAGGGAGCGTAGGAGGACGGATCATGATATAAAAATTCAAGGCAATCCTAGCTTTGACCTTTTGATTGCAGTGTTGTATATTACGATGCGGGGATAGGATGTTTTCAAGGCATGTAGCCAAGTACTCTTAAAGGAAACTAGGCAAAGACAACACACTTCTTGCCACAGGGTATTTTCTGGTATTTAGCACGTGGTCTGGCGTGGGGAAAGACTTCAACACGCAGTGGATGAAGAGAATGAAGAGAATTTAAATACAAACGGGGGGGCAACTGGATTATAGGATTGCATCATCAGCCTAGTGGAGGAAGGAGCCGCCAAACTCGATGAACAATGTCATTTATATAAACAGAACGTTTGGACTGGGATGGGGCGTTGGGGGCTGATGCTCTGACCTAAAGTAACACTCTTGCTTTGGAAACAACACAGCACTATGTCTACAACGACACTCATTACAACAGCTCTGTTGGGGAGAGGGCAGAACGGCAGGGCGAGACGACTCCTGAAATGAACGTCCATTTAGCTAAACTGAAAGAGTTGTAAGCATTAACATTAGCCAAACGTGCCTACTAGTTAGTGGGGGAAATGGCTATTTCGGCATCACTGGAAAGTGATTTTGCACTATTCGCGAACCACCATTTGTCATATTCACACGGCAGCCATTTTGCTCTTATGTCATCATCAGGATGGGATTCCTTTCCACCCTTATCCCACCTCCCGAGTCTCTTAATGTCTTGGTGGAGGGCGTTCCATGCATGAAAGGATACTATATTCAGGGTTCGCACAAGGTCCTTGAAGTGCTTAAAGTGTAAAGTTAAAGTAATCAAGGCCTGGAATTCCTTGAAAACAGCAAATCTTTTAACAAGGTACTTAAAAAGTCCTTGAAATTCAAATCAACCATTTGCATTGAAATTTTGTTTGTCCATGATAAAAAAAATCATTTTTTTTTTAATTTAAAGTGTAACTAATTGGTAATTGGTTTAATTACCAATTTAAATTTAAGCCATAATTATTGGATACGTTTTTTTCTCTCTATAAAAACAGCATTTAAAAGTGAATTGTATCCTTTAGTTTTAAAATGTCCTTTTAAAATGAAAAATAGTGCTTGGGAAAAGTACTTGAAAGTCCTTGAATTTCATTTTGCAATGTCTGCGGGAACCCTGTATATTGTAGTTCTTTGTTGTTTCCCTTCCAGGTGTATCCATCTGTAATCAGCCCAGGTGTTTCTTGTCTCGTCATCCCCTTGTGCATAACTGTTCTGTTCTCCCCTGTGTGTGGTGGCTGACCCTGTCTGTACAGTCCTGTGGTTTTTGTCGTCATTCTTATGTTATCCCTTCACCTTCAACCATGGTAATTATAATTAAACCTTTTTTGTTACTTTGGCTACCGATTCTTATTATGTTTCATTGACGAGACAGCGAGCACTTTACAGGAGTCAATGGTAACGTAATATAAATACATGGAACGGCTGGGGTGCCTCGAGGAGAGCTTTGGGAACCACTGCTCTAGACGGTTCTGTCCATGTCTTGTAAACGGAACTCATTCGGCGGGGGTTTCACTCACTTCTAGGTGGCCGGTGCCTACGGCCCTGGCGGTGTGCCCGGTGGCTACGGCGGTGTGCCCGGTGTCTACGGCGGTGTGCCCGGTGGTGCCTACGGCGGCGTGCCCATGAGCGCCCCGCTCAGCGGCTTCACCATGCTCCAGCACCAGATCAAGGCGGTGCACGAGTCGGCCCACCAGGAGGACCAGCAGCGGCAGGACCAGCAGGGAGACCTGGAGCGCAGCCGAGCCCTGGGCTGCCCCCGGTTCAACACCCACAGCCCCACCCTGCTGGAGCGAGAGGGTGAGACACACACACACACAGCCCCACCATGCTGGAGCGAGAGGGTGAGACACACACACACACACAGCCCCACCCTGCTGGAGCGAGAGGGTGAGACACACACACACACAGCCCCACCCTGCTGGAGCAAGAGGGTGAGACACACACACACACACAGCCCCACCCTGCTGGAGCGAGAGGGTGAGACACACACACATACAGCCCCACCCTGCTGGAGCAAGAGGGTGAGACACACACAGCCCCACCCTGCTGGAGCGAGAGGGTGAGACACACACACACAGCCCCACCCTGCTGGAGCGAGAGGGTGAGACACACACACACAGCCCCACCCTGCTGGAGCGAGAGGGTGAGACACACACACACACAGCCCCACCCTGCTGGAGCAAGAGGGTGAGACACACACACACAGCCCCACCCTGCTGGAGCGAGAGGGTGAGACACACACACACACAGCCCCACCCTGCTGGAGCGAGAGGGTGAGACACACACACACAGCCCCACCCTGCTGGAGCGAGAGGGTGAGACACACACACACACAGCCCCACCCTGCTGGAGCGAGAGGGTGAGACACACACACACACAGCCCCACCCTGCTGGAGCGAGAGGGTGAGACACACACACACACAGCCCCACCCTGCTGGAGCGAGAGGGTGAGACACACACACACACACACAGCCCCACCCTGCTGGAGCGAGAGGGTGAGACACACACACACACACAGCCCCACCCTGCTGGAGCGAGAGGGTGAGACACACACACACTATTGGTTTTTTTTTTTTGCCCCCCTTAATTGATTTTCGGGGGCTTTTTTTGTATTTCGGGGGCACAGAATATTTATGATGAAAATGTACATAAAAATGATAAAACATTGTATTTTTTTACAGTCTTCCTCCCTATGTTTGATAACGTAATGTTAATGTCTCCATGTATAGGGCTCTATGCTAACCTTTCTCCCAAGGAGCTATGTGCTCCTAAATAAAATCTAAAAAGAAAAATAGGAGCACAGTGAAAATGTTTCAAGTAACACAGTTTATTAACAAACTATTTATTACATGCATATTATACTGTGCGTGTGCATACTAAGGGCTAAACATCTGTGCACATACCACCAAAATCACACATTGGCCCATGCCTACTAGACGCAAAGGATATCGGTTGTCAAGCTGCTTTTGTATGTTGTAGATAGGAAAGGTAATGGAATATATTATTAGATGACAGAACATGGAAAATTCTTTATACAATTATTTAATTCATTATAATTGAAACGCTATTGAATAATAGTTAATACAATTATTCTGTTACAGCTACAACTGAGCTATAATTTATACTATTTACTATTTACCCACAAGGTGCAAAACCATTCCAAACCAAGAATTTGATAACTAGGCCTATAGATGGGTTTCTCGTCCACGTCAGCAAGGAGGCCAAAAGGAACGTAATAATCCTGGTCAGAACAATGGGGCAGACTGTATAGAGGATACTTTGTAGGACATGACCTCGAGAACATTTGAAACTGTTTGGGGAGTGATTTCACACAGACACAACCAGGAATGAGGAAGATATGGATAGTGGTTTATCATTGTATCTTTGTTCCTGGATTGTAGCCAGCTCTTGATAACAACTCATCAACAATAGTCTTCCGGGATTCTGAAATCGGGGAGGAGATAGCGGGGGGAGCAAATGAATGAATGTGGATGAGAGCCGTGATGTAAGTGATTGCAGCTACGGCTGTGGGGGAGCTGGAGACATGATCGAATAGGCTTGTATGCGCCTGAATCTCCTGAACACGGCGCGACCCGTTCCTAATCGATCAGAACTAAATCGGCAGAGAAAAAGCCCATTTTTAAGCTCGCCCCTCTGATGGAACAGTCCAGGGCGGGTGTGCGTGGCGTCACAATCCGTGGGCAATCTGCGCATGTGCATGGGGAATAGGTGCTTAAAAATGGGCTTTTTCTCTGCCGATTTAGTTCTGATCGATTAGGAATGCAACCACTTACATCACGGCTCTCATCCACATTCATTCATTTTAGGGACAAATGCAATCTCCTCCCCAATTGTAATGTAACGCAGAAGTGTAGTGGTCTATTAGGCGCTCTACAAATTAAAGTTGTTATTATTATTATCATTCTGTTTACAATTGAACATTCCATGAAAATTATCTATAAATTCGGCATCTTCTGAAACATTTATAAACAGAAAATTCATAAAAAATGGCACCAAAATTTGGTAAATTCCAGTAAATATTGCAATTTTGAAACTTTTTTTCTTCTCAAGTATAATAACTGGATTCAGTATCCCGAATAACCCCCAAAACAACTCCAACATTGTTGAAATTGATCAAGTAGTTTCTGAGATTTGGCCTTTTTAGGCGATTATGCAAATGTGTGCTAATTATGCAAATAAAAAAAGTTGCCCAACATTTACAACTTAGCATCCGGCAGTTTCTGAGTGCTGGGGATCCGTACTATCCATATCCATCATAAAACTGGTGGTTCCGAAATTTCCGGGTTCACAATGGGGCTCTATGGGATGGCAAATAGACTATATTTTGCAATTCTTACTAAAAAGGCTACATTACCCGCTGTGAATACGACAGGCAGCAGCCTGGAGCCCCTGCCAGTAGGGACCCCCCCCCCCGAGGGCTGACATAATGGCTGTACTCAACAAAAGCGACCGCAATTCAAATGGATGATATGCAATAAAACGACAGTAGTAAACCCCCTTAGGGGCCCCATGGCACTTTGTGTCAACCCCCCGTTCACCCCCCACCCCCCTCCCTCGCGGGGAAATCTCCCTTATTTTAAAATCCCAATGTTGACAGCTATGGCTTACTACTGTATGTGCGCGTGTGTGTATGTGTGTGTGCAAACGGGAACGGGAACGGGACACGCATCTGTGCAATAGCACACACCACCGAAGTCACTGGCTGGCCCACAGTGTGTGTATGTGCGTGTGCTAACTTCGCTAGCGTTATCAGCCGTCAATATAGCGCTATCCGCCTCGGTAACATTAGCTGCCTCGCCAGATTCCTCTTTCGCTCAAAATAAAAATGAATGGGCTTCATGGCTGGCTGAATTTTTAGCGTTGTCTGATTCTGAATGTAGAACTTGCCGTGACTTTCTTTTCCAGCGCGTACTGTGTTATCTATCGTGTCCTTTCTCTCGCATGAAACCAGTCGCGTCACCACAGGAAACTCTACTGTGATTGGAACGTTTATGCGCCTTGTGGAATGTGGGACTTGTAGTTTTTGAACGATTAGCAGCGGAGCGAAAAAAGCACAGAGTTTGTAATCTTCACTCGCACACTGCGAGTAAATGATTTTTCCGGTTTGCGCACACATATTTTTAGGGACAAATGCCAGTGAAATGCTCGCACTGTAGAGCATATATATAATTATATATAATTAGTAAACTGTCTGGGGCTTTTATTTGCCCTCAACTGATTTTCGAGAGCATTTGGTCCATATTCGAGGGCATTTTGCCCCAAGCCCCTGTTAATTTCGAACCCTGGGGTGAGACACATACACACACTGTACTGGACCGAGAGGGTGAGACACACACACACACACACACACACTGTACTGGACAGAGAGGGTGAGAGACACACACTGTACTGGACCGAGAGGTTGAGAGACACACACACACACACACACACACACACTGTACTGGACCGAGAAGGTGAGACACACACACACACACACACACTGTACTGGACAGAGAGGGTGAGAGACACACACTGTACTGGACCGAGAGGTTGAGAGACACACACACACACTGTACTGGACCGAGAAGGTGAGACACACACACACACACACACACACACACTGTACTGGACCGAGAGGGTGAGACACACACACACACACTGTACTGGACTGAGAGGGTGAGACACACACACACACACACACACACACACACACACACACACACACACACACACACACACACACTGTACTGGACCGAGAGGGTGAGACACACACACTGTACTGGACCGAGAGGGTAAGACACACACACACACAGCCCCGCCATACTAGACAGAGATGGACGGTGAGAGAAACACGCAACCCTTTTTCCCTCTTTGTCCCTTTTTATTTCTGTCTCAATCTGATCTCTTGTTCAAGTTGGTTGTTAGCCCCAGGGTTGCCTGAGGTTCCTAACAACAGAGCACTTATTTATAGTCGATGCATTTGTTCCATTTTCAGTTCAGTGTCGGGGGGGGGGGGGGGTGAAAATGGGAAAGTTATCTGGACTGTTGCTGCAACGTGCCTTCAGCCAGAATAAGAACAAGATGTTAGCTTGACTGTTAGCTGACCCTGTCCCTCCCCCCCGAGATGCGAACCAAGAGATGAGCGTGCACGGCCGATGTGCCCTTTGGCAGCAGAGGGGGGGGGGGGTTGTGTTGACTCTTGAAGGTGTGTATGACGGACTAGGAAACCCTGCCCCCCTCAAGGCAGACGGACACGTCTGCCCCTTAGCTTGGAAGGGCATCCTGGCACATTTGCGGAATACAGTGAATTTTAACGGCTTGATTGTACAAAAGCTTTTTAGCACTTCAGTCGGGGAGTGCTGTGGAAAGAGTGTCCGGACCGCCGGCGGGCCTCTGAGCTCTGTTGATACGATAATGTGTACGCTGTGTGTATCAGAGCCGCGGTGGCCGGCGGGGAGTGTCCCTACGCTCGCGTATTGGAATACTTTCATCCGGTTTGGCTCCGTCCTCACACGGGCGCGTGGGGGTTGGTCTCTTTAGTCGTAAGCGTGTCTTTCCCTCTGTGCTCACGGTGGTGTACTGTACTGTGTACCACAGGTAAGCCCTTCCCCTACATGCCTTATGAAATGAAGCTAGCTCTGGACCAGGAAGCCCAGTCTGGTCGGCCAGGCTCCCCCTACCGACTCTCCCCCCGGGAGCTGAGCAGGGCCTCGCCCCAACCCGACCCCAACGACCCCAATGCCTCCCGCTACAGTGTGCCTCCAGGTAACCAGCACACACCTCCTCCTCCTCCTCCGCCTCCGCCTGACGCTCCTCCACCCCTCTCCTACCAGCTCCTTCCTGATTCTTCTCCCATCCCCATCTTCCCTTCCCCCTTTGCCGAGTATCCGCTGGCTTTGAGTGGCCAGCCTTTCCCTCTTTGAAAATCGAGGTGGAAATGGAATGGTATTCGGCATTGAGGTCTAGTCTTGAGTCCGTGTTGGGTGTCAGATTGATGGCTGTTCTCTCATAATCTATGTAACGGGTGAATTCAGTCAACAGTTTGTTTGTCCTACTTATGTTGCGTTCTGTCCTTCTGGGGATTCTTCTCTTTGTGTTGCTTTCCATTCTCAGGGGCTTCTTTCTTTCTTTCTTTCTTTCTTTCTTTCTTTCTTTCTGTCTTTCTCAATGATCTCTTCAAGGTTGTAGCCTTGAAGACTGTGTTCTGATCAATCAATGTAATAAGAACCGTGGAGCACTTGAATTGAGATTGAATTGTCCCTTTTTGCAAAGGTGTATTCAGTTTGACAGCGTGGTATTGAATGTGAAACGTCACGTGTTAACTGAGTTAACGTTAACTGTGACACATTAGGGCAATGCAGTACTCTGTGTCCATGCTGGTGAGACCAAGTTGAGGTGATGCGTTCATAAAGCAAGTGGTGCTCGTTGAGATTATTGGAATACAGGACTAGGGTTTGGCACCGAAAATATGTTCCTAATTTCACTTTGTGGCGGGCCACCGTAGTTTCTGCCTGAGAGAGTTGAATTGTTACAGCTCTCTGTCCTGGACCAGAACAAGCGCCGCGAAAAGTTTAAATTAAATAACGTTTGTCTTTATTCTATAACAGTGAGATGACAAACCTGTTATACTTTACCAAATTGCTAAAAACTGTTTGTTGAATGTAAATACTGCAGTGTACTGTATTATTTGGTATATGAGTTGCCTCCTGCCAAGCCAGTGATGGGACAATCCATACTGGGAAAGATGTATGTGGTGCAATAATAATAACTTTATTTATATAATAATAATAATAATAATAATAATAATAATAATAATAATAATAATAATAATAATAATAATAATAATAATAATAATAATAATAATAATAATAATAATAATAATAATAATAATAATAATAATAATAATAATAATAATAATAATAACTTTATTTATATAGCACCTTTCCTACATGGATTGCAGCTCAAGGTGCTTCACAGCAAATAGCATAAAATGAACATAGGCATACAATACAGTTGACGGAATCAAAGCAATGCATAAATTGCAGACACAAGAATAGGTATAAAAGACAATAAAAGTAGTGCAATGCATAAAGTGCAGACACAAGAATAGGTATAAAAGACAATAAAAGTAGTGCAATGTAGAAAGTGCAGACATAAGAATAGGTATAAAAGACAATAAAAGTAGTGCAATGTAGAAAGTGCAGACATAAGAATAGGTATAAAAGACAATAAAAGAGTGACAACATAGAACGTGCAGACATAAGAATAGGCATAAGAGAAGTACAGTGTTGTATGGCGGCTGGGTGGCGCAGTGGACATTGCGCTCGTCACCAACGCAAGAAACACCGGGTTCGACTCCGGCTGTCGGCTTGGGCCGGCCGTCATACTAACTCAATTGGCAGAGTCAGCGGGAGGGGAGTCGATGGGTGGTAATCTGGACGTTGTAAACAGCGACTCCTACAGGTCGGTTGGGGGACGCCTGCACAGCAGAGACAGGAGATGGCGGGGGTAGTGTGAGCCTCCCACACGTTACACCTCGCCACTGAGAGTCCGCGCTGGCAGGTGAAAAGATGTGACAGGCTGCCTCCACATGTATCGGAGGGAACATGTGATGCAAGGCTTCTATCCTCCCTACAACCGGCCAGTGGGGGGCATATGCGAGCAACGTTCAAGACAGGGGAGGGGAGAATTGGCACAGCGGAATTGGGATGGGAGAAAAATAGAAAAAGAGGAGAAAAAAAGTGGATCAAAAAAAAATAAGTAGTGTTGTTCGAAAGCATGTGAACCCCCCAGCCAGTCCCCCCAAACACCCCACACATCAATCCCCACCACATCCCATAAATAGCTGCATCCCATTAAAAACACCAACATTTAGTTAAGCAAACATAAGAATAGAGCTAAGCGAACTAGCTAGCTAGCTACTAGGGGTGGGAATCGCCAGAGACCTCACGATACGATACTATCGCGATACTTGCGTCACGATACGATAGTATCGCGATACTAAATATATCGCGATACACTGAGTATTGCGATTTTTTTTAATTTTTTTTATCAAATTTTATTTATTACCTTTTTTCAACTGCAAAGTAAAACTTTGTCAACATGTTTTATCTAATAAAAGAAAGTTCAGTCTGTTCATCTCACTTCAATAATTTGTATTGCAGAACATGGTATTTTCTCAAGCAGACAGATGTCAACACTGTAATCTGTGTTGCATGTACCTGACAAACTGAACTGTTTGTATTACAGTCATATTCCAACTTAACTGAATGCACATGTGTGTGTGTGTGTGTGTGCGTGTGTGTGTGTGTGTGTGGAAACACTAGCGGAAGAAAACCTCGTAACTCCATTTATTTATTTTTTCTTTATTATTTTATAAATTAACTCAGTAGATCATCCTCCATGTGTGTGTGGTTTTACAAAGTTTAAACAATGGGAAAGCATTAAACCGATCATCTGTCTAAACCTCGTAACTCTATTCGCCCTCAAACCTGTTCGTTTTTTTCATCTCCTGAAAAGTAGGGTTTTTGGAGTTACGAGGTTTTCTTCCGCCAGCATACAACTAAAAAAAGATTTTTTTCATGAATAATTAAATATCGATACAGTATCGCCACGCAAAATATCGCGATACTACTATGTATCGATTTTCCCCCCTACTAGCTACCCACCACTCTGCCTTACAATAACAGTGTGTTGCAGTTATAGTAATTTACAGTAAAAAAAAATATAGGATTTATTATTGAATCATTAATAACAGAAACCAAATCAAACTATGCATTAATTTACAGGTTCAACTGTATCAAAAAGCATGATTGTTCAAATCCAAACGATGCCCAACCCAGGGTGCACACAAGGTCCTTGAAGTGCTTAAAAAGTCCTTGAAATTCAAATCAACCATTCGCATTGAAAGTTTTGTTCATCCATGATAAAAATGTTTTGCATCTTTTTATTTAAAGTGTAACTAATTGTCAGAAATTGGTTTTAAGCCATAAATATTGGATCAAATTTTCTTTTCTATAAAAAAACTGCATTTAAATGCCCTTTTAAAATGAAAAATAGTGCTTGGAAAAGTACTTGATCTGTGGGAACCCTGAATAAAGGTAAAATCTGTAATGCCGTCAAAACGGAGACCTCTAGGCAAAAGTGCCCTGCTTGGTATTTGTCTGTTAGGGCATCATGGCAGAATAACGAACGACTCTCATCAACAACATGCAACAATAATCCATTGATTTCACAGTTTAGGAAAAGAAACCATAACAAACTTGATATCTGATTTATGTACTTAAGCGACACAAAAATATCTGTACCTGCTTCGACAGCAGTGAAGGCCTGATCTCGCTTACTCACAGCAGCGATAGGAAGATGGGCCTTGTCAATCAAGGGGAAGGGGTAATCCCCCCCCCCCCCCCCCACACACACCCTCCCACCAGATTTCCTTGTATTGTTTCTCACACACATACACACAGTGGGGGATATCTAGGTTCCGTCATGGAGGGTCTGGTTTTGTTATCTTACACTACGTAAAGCCAGCAGGAGACACGGCCATGGAAGCCCGCTGGAGGAACTCTCGCACAGCCATTTGCATTTGTTTTTTAATTTGGTAAAGTGCCGGAAAGGAAGGGTTCTTCCTGCCTGGCGGGTCACTTCCTGTGCGTGTGTGTGTGCGCGCGCGCACAATCCATAGTCTGTCCATCTCTCACAGTCTCCTCTCTGCTCCCCAGCAGACAGAGAAGCAGATCTGACCTCATGATGGGACAAAGGGGTTTAGCTTCATTATTTGAACTGAACTCCACTGTGTGTTTTCACCACTCACTGCTTCAGTCTTGCATCCAGATGACGCTCAAGTGTTTTCCTCATCCATCCTCCACTATTTGGTGTGAAGCGGAGGGCTCGGTTGAACGGCTGTGTTGTTGTCGACTGGTTTTGGAGTTGCGGTGTCTGACGGGAAGAAAATACATTTAGAGGATAGTTGAGACGCTGTCAGAAGAGCGTCGGTTTCCCGTGTGAGCTCACAGTCCGTGACACTAGTCTGTTACTCTACTTGTGATGTCATTTCACATGTGGCTTTTGAGAAAGAGAGAGGGGGGGGGGGGGCCTTGTTTGTTTGCTTTTTAGTCCAATATCACCTGAACCCTTGAGACGAATAATCGTATAAGACCGTTTTCAGATGAACAGATTATAAGCGTTGCTTACATTCATAGTTAAGATTGAGTACTTTTCGGCTGTCTCACTGTATTGCAGTCTCACTCTTGAGTCATTTGGATCTATGACCTGCAAAGGAAGGACAATTAAAAAAAATAGACTTATATTGTTCTTCATCTCTAAAGGGTTACCGTAACTCTCCACAGAGAAGTAGTCATGGTTTGATTCTTGCTTCTCTCTCTCTCTTCCCCTCCAGTCCTCCACCCGGCCCCCAACCAGCTGGTCCAAAGCCTGCCGGATGGAGTCCGAGTGACGTTCAGCAGGCACAGTCGACCGGCCAACATTCCATCTCCTCCTCCACTCATTCCCACCTCCAAGCCCACGGACAAGCCCTCCTTCATCCAGGGCGGCTCCATATCCCAGGTAAAGCCCTCATCTAAGGTGGCTTCTCATTTTGAACGATCTAATCAAAAACCCACTAACTGTTATCTGTCCTGCCACTGATGCTCAATGGCTTTCCCCAGGATTCTCAAACATTTCTGGACTCTTTTTGTATCACAATGTTGTTGTCATAAATGTATAGATGTAGCAGTACTGTATATCTGTATGTCATGTATGTCATATATGTCCTGATGAATTGAAAATGGGGGACCCTGATGTAAACAAGACTAAAGTCTTTCTCTGGTCTGCATCCCCTTAACAATTGTGTGTATTGAGCCGTACTGTATTGTACCCATTCTGCAATCTGTTAATAAAGTTTTCAATCAATCAATCAAGATGGTGCTGAGTGTGGAATAGGGGGTGGTCCAGAGGGGGGCTGTTCCCTCCATCCAGGAGGCAAAGAAAAGGGCCATTTGCTCTAATTTCCTGCAACTTAAAAACATAATAGAAATAGAATAAAAGTTATTTATTTAAGTACAGTGTATAGAATAGAAATCCTTTAATAATCCCGAGGGAAATTCAGCACTACAGATCGCTCACATTGAACAACAATAAACATTTTAGTAGTCAATAGGACTAAAATAGAAATAAGAATATATTATAAAAAAATAAGAATAAAATAGAATAAAGAATAAAATACGGTCCGGGATACAGAAATATACAGTAAAATGTACAGTAATAAGTGTAAATCCCTCCTTATACATATATATATATATGTATGTATAAGGTTGCACAATAGTTTAATGTTGAACACGAAAACATATGCACACACACACACACACACACACACACACACACACACACACACACACACACACACACAGTCGACCGAGCAATGAGATATTAGACAATGATGTGTCTGTTTCTAAGCTGGCCTGAAGCTTTCACTGCCAAAAAAAACCCAACTAAAATAAAAATGTGTTTATCTTAAACACATGAGGTTGCTGGCGCTACGCCCCTATACCATTGTTTAGGGGAAAACCCTGATGTCGCTCGGTCCCCATGTCCTTGTTTGACCGTGTATTTCTGACCTCTCCTGCTGTTTTCAGGGAACTCCTGGCACCTACCTGCCGTCCCACGCCATCTACGGGCCTGAGGGGACCAAGACTTCTGTGGGCTCCATCTCTCTGGGGCTGCCGCGCCAACAGGACCCCACCAAGCCTGGTAAGACTGCAACTAAAACATTTTAGTTAACTGAAATTTAAAAATTTAAAAAACCAACAATATTGTGTAGTAACAAAATGAACTAAGATAAAAAATAAATATGCATGAAGTCAGTCTTTGTCAATTTGGTCAAATTTGTCAACATGGCAAGCATGAGGAGGCGTTGGTGCATTATGACTGCGATGTCTACATTACTGGGAGTCAATTACCTTCATAAAGTGATGTGTTTGTATTACACAATACCTATTCTGAACATCTCAAATCTTGCCCCTGATAAACACCACCCAGATTACAATGTGAATTATATAATAACAGTGGAAAGAGTGAGTCATATGGTCAGAATAGTCACTCTTATACTATATTCTCATTGGACTCACTTCTAAAACATGAAGTGTCGTTTTCTGAGGACCCGGCCCGCTGGAACCCCTCAAGCACCCCGGGCCCCATGTTGAGAACCACTGATCCAGCACATCATTTATTGATGTTTGGAACACCCACAGGTTTGACCTGATGATGAAAGGCCTTTTAGTTTGAAAGGTTGCCAAAGGGTGTGTGTGTGTGTGTGTTGGAGAAATCGAGTGCGAACGCTCTATTTTCCATTCCAGTTGTTTTGTTTTTGTTTGTTTTTTTGACTCCCCACTCCCCCCAGACAGTACAAAGTGATTCATATTCATCTCTAGTTATAGCCTGGCATTACTTCACCCTCCTCCCATTTCGTACCAGTCTACAGTTAACCCTTTCACTGCCACACTACAGAAGGTTACCGGTAAGCGGTAACCCTTTACTATCATTACCGTCGGTAGTGTGATAGTAAAGGGTTAACCTTCTGTAGTATGTCAGTGAAAGGGTTAACCCCTAACCCTGGCAGTGAAAGGGTTAACCTGCTGTTGTGTGGCAGTGAAAGGGTTAAGTTGTGAAAAGTGAAGGAGTGATCATTTGAGGGTGCTTTCTCACTCACCATTCGGGTCCGTACCGTCCTCATTCCGGGTTAGGGTGCGAACTCCCCCCCCCCCCCTCTCCCCCCTCTAGTTTGTGTACACACTTCAGTCTTGGTTCGCTCCGGGTTCTGTTTACGGTTTGCGCTTTGAGCGTGTACGCTTGCCGTAGGCGATGCCTGAAAGAGCTGTGGTTTGCTCCCAAGTCTCCCTCACACAGTAGTGGGTCTCCATCGCCCGTCACCCACAGTGGTGTCTAGTGGGGGGGGAAATATCCATACAGTATAGTTTCACGATACTTTGCGTGGCGATACTGTATCGATACAAGGACGCCAAGTATCGATATTTTATTATGCCAAAAAAATAAAACATTAAAAAATATATGTATATAATGTTTAAGGAAGTTGCATTGTTCATTTCAATAGGGAGGTGTAGTCTGACGTCACTGGTTGTTCCACCCGTATAGGGATCTATCATTGGGAAAATGGATTATCGGCTATTGTAACAATTCTGCCGCATGGAAATTGAAAAACGTTCCACTTTTGCACAAAATGAGTTCCCTTCTATCACAAACATTATTGTTTAAAATTCGGCGATTTTTTTGAATGATTAATTGCGAATATTTTCATCTTGAGCTATAGATTGTGGATGAATAAGCACAGAAAGGTACAGGGTGGAACACGAAAAACGGCAATGACAACCACTACACCACCCTATACCTGTAATAGTACACACACTTTGCAGTTGAATAAAGGTAATAAATCACAATATATCGCAATATTGCGGCTGGGTGGCGCAGCGGAGATTGCGCTCGTCACCAATGCAAGAGACTCCGGTCTTGAATCCCGGTGTCAGCATTGCCTCCGGCTTGGGCCAGTCGTCATACTATCTCAATTGGCAGAGGTAGCGGGTGGAAGTCGATGGGTGGGGATTGGACATCGACTCCTACAGGTCTGTTGGGGGACGCCTGCACAGCAGAGACAGGAAGTAGCGGGGGTAGTGTGCGTTACACCTCGCCACTGAGAGTCCGCGCTGTCTGGTGAAAAGATGTGACAGGCTGCCTCCACATGTATCGGAGGGGACACGTGATGCAAGGCTTCTATCCTCCCTACGACCGACCAGTGGGAGGCATAGTCGAGCAACGTTCAAGACGGGGGAGGGGAGAATTGGAAATACGAAATTGGGAGAAAAAGTGGATCAAAAAAATATATATCACAATATTAATATCGCAATACTCAGCATATCGCAATATATTTTGAATCGCAATACTATCGTATCGTGATAATATCGTATCGTGAGGCCTCTGGTGATTCCCACGCTTGTGTCCCTGTCCGTACGTGGATACAGCAGGAGGAGGGCTAATACAGACCACCCAGACCAATGGCCTTCACTTCAGGTTATGCTGTCAGCGTGTAGTCAGACGTGCATGGCAATCTCTGTCAACATGTCTGCATAGTAGGGAATGGGATGGGTACCGAATAGTGTAAACTAAATATCTGCATAGTGTTTTGCTTTATAAACTAGGCCTGTTTGGGAAAAGTAGCACCTGGACCACTCAAACGTTGAAAGTTGAAGACGGTCAACCAGTGTTAATTTAGTCAACGAAAATGATGACTAAATATGGTCGTCAACAAAGCTTTTTCCCCTGACGAAAGCGAGACGAGACGTCACGTTAACACATTGAGTGCCACGGACGCGTTTTGTCGTTAGTTCATGCCGACCTTCTAGTGCCCCCGACGCTATATAGCGTTTGTTTGTCGTATTTTTTTTTATTGGCGATTTGAATTTTTCATATTTCATCAATCGAGCCTCTGGTTAGTGCTGCAGAGTCTCTCTGAACTCAATTGGGAAGATACCGCCCCCTATTGTCTCTCCCTGTGGTACTGCACCCCATTACTTTACACTGATGCAGGGGGGGTGGCCAGTTTGCTCATTTAACTTTTCCGTCAAGCCAACTGAAGGATCGATTGTGCTCGCCGGCCCGGAAAACGTGTGGATTATGTATTTACAGGACCCAACACTGTAATCAATAAGCATGATCGATATTTGGAATGGCGATCAGGAATTGGAATAATCTTTTTGGATAACATCTGATAGGTAAGGAATTTATTTGACCAGTCTTAGGATAATCAGAGCTGTTTTCACAGAGATATAAGCGTTTGCCCTATGCGTGTGTGTGTGGCTGTGATCGCTGATGAGGAAATGAGAGAATCGATTTTTCAGCCCGCCTCTATAGCGTGCATAAGTACACATATACTATCGATAATCTAGCGTTTATTTGAAAACGATTCATAAATAGGCCGAAAAAATTACAACGTTTTTGTGTATGCTAGAATATTCCAGTAAATGCCTTTTATCACGGAATCTATATATTTTCCTGAAAAACGAGGGCTTTTCAAAATGCTATAAAACGAAAATGAACCGATTTAAATAAAAATAAATAAAAAAATCCGTTTCGACAATGTTGACTGCAAACAAGTCATTGATAAATGACAGGCAGATTATACACATAATTTAAGAGAGATTATGTGTTCACAACGCTATCATTGAAGTGGGTCCTGGCATTTAACCATGTTTCCCATGTTAATGGCTGCCACTCAAACTGTTAATGGAGAAGACACTAACGTGACGAAATTATTTATGCAATGTCGTTGACTAAAAACGATGACGCAAAATCTAGTTTGCCAAATAAAATCTTGCTAAACGTTTATTCAACTTCAACTTGCTACTTGCTAGCTAACAGGAACTTGTTTGCAGGCAGGAAAGTAACCAACATAAATGTCCATGCAGAGGGGAGCTCCAGTAGCTCACCGCGTACCTCGGACGCTATTTCGGCGTCGGGGACAACCGTGCGCGTCACGGATCTGGGGTACACGAGTTCGACTCCCGGACTCGCCGTATTTTCTCAGAGTGTCTTTCCCCCGATCTATACCCCATTCAACCTGTTTCTGTCGGTCATGCTTGACCAGAAAAAGCGATAAACGCTAAAAGAACCAGCTGACTGGTCAAAGTTTAAAAAAAAAAAAATTCCGTGCAGAACCCTTATCCCCAACACATCGTTCTGTGGGTGAATTATTGTAATGTCACATCTAGCTCTCCTAGTCACCTCCACCTCCATCTGCCCTCTCACCTCCACATCTTTATCTGATGCATCACGTCATTTAACGGATACACCAACCATACATACCAATACCTCTCTCTCTCCCTCTTTCTCTCTCTGCCCCTGTCTTGCTTCTGTCTCTTCTCTCTCTCTCTCTCTCTCTCTCTCTCTCTCTCTCTCTCTCTCTCTCTCTCTCTCTCTCTCTCTCTCTCTCTCTCTCTCTCTCTCTCTCTCTCTCTCTCTCTCTCTCTCTCTACAGGAGGCACAGTGCCATCCATGCAGGATGCAAGAGGCAACCCCCCCAAGGTGGGTGAGGGTCTGGCTTTCCGGGGATCAATTACTCAGGTAAATTCATCATAAACGTATAAAGAGCATTTCCATTTAAACTGTGTGGCGTGCCGAGAGATGGGGGGGGGGGCATGGCTTCTGGGCAACTTGTTACGTATAGACTCTTTTTGTATCCGTTTGGCTTTTTTTATTATATTTTTACTGAAACATTAAAACAGCAGCAAAGTGTTGTTTCGCGTCTGTATGCAGGGTTCGCACAAGGTCCTTGAAGTGCTTAAAGTGCTTGATTTTTTTACAAAAAAAAGTTGAGGCCTGGAATTCCCTGAAAACAGCCACATTTTTTAACAAGGTGCTTAAAAAGTCATTGAAATTCAAATCAACGATTCGCATTGAAAGTTTTGTTCATCCATGATCAAATTGTTCTGAATGTTTTATTTAAAGTGTAACTACCGTACTTTTCGCACTATAAGCCGCACCTGACTATAAGCCGCAGCAGCTAAATTGAATGATGTGTACATATATAAGCCGCACTGGACTATAAGCTGCAGGTGTTTTAATGTTTAATTACCATAATGTAATTAGCATTGGGACACAATACTGTCAGACAAATAACAAGAATGAACTCATTTACAAGTTGTATTAAGTTTAGCAAATAAGGGAACAGATAAATAACATTTCAATGCAGTCAAAAAAGCAATATTTTGATTTTAACATTTTCGGGTTTGGTCACGTCGAGTCACATATAAGCCGCACCGTTATATAAGCCGCAGGGTCGAAAAATGGGGGGAAAAGCCGCGGCTTATAGTCCGAAAAGTACGGTAATTGTCAGAAATTGGTTTTAAGTAGTGCTGTCAGGCGATTAAAAAAATTATCTAATTAATTACAGGATTTGTAATTAATTAATCTAATTAATCACATTTTAATCGCATAACCATTTTAGGCCTGATTTTCTATATTCTATAATCATATTTCAAATTGCATGTGTCCGGATGGCAGAATTCAGTACTGTATCTACAAAACCTTCTGTTTAATCATCTTCCATTTATTCATTTGCTTAGATTTTTCAGGTCTGGTCAAATTTAGCATGGTGTTATTCACAGTCAACGATAAAAAAAAATTAATTGATATTCTCATTTGGCTCATTACAATTTACTCAAGCCTAGTAACAGACACAGTATTTCTGACACTGGGAATACATTCCCTGAGATCCATAGATGTCCCTAGAATCAGATACCAAGAACATGCAAATGGGCCATATTAAAAAAAAGTCTGTAAATGTGTATTCTACGTTCTTATGGAATGAATGAGATAAAACATTTTTTTTATTAATGTTGAGTTAATTTTCATAACGCGATAATTTGCTGTGTAATTAATTAATCTAATTAACGTGATTTTTTTAATAAATGTTGAGTTAATTTTCATAAAGCGATAATTTGCTGTGTAATTAATTAATCTAATTAACGCGATAAACTGACCGCCTTAGTTTTAAGCCATAAATATTGGATCCGTTATTTTCTATAAAAAAACAGCATTTAAAAGTGAATTGTATCCTTTTAAATGCCCTTTTCAAAATGCTTGGAAAAGTACTTGAAAGTCCTTAAATTTCATTTAGCGATGTCTGTGGGAAACCTGTGTATGATGTTCCTTGCGTTAATTCTCGTCTCCTTTTCTCTACCACAGGGTACTCCAGCCCTGCCCCAGTCCAGCATCGCCGCTGACCTTCTAAAGGGCACCATCACCAAGCTGGCCACAGAGGACCTCGGCAGCCCAGATAAGGCCAGAGGGGAACAGCTGGCCAAGGGACACGTCATTTACGAGGGCAAGAGTGGCCACATCCTGTCCTACGATGGTGAGCTCCCTGTTATTATCTCTGTGACGCCGCTACTCTTAAAATAAAGACTTTTGGTTGGTGGATTGTGTTTTAAAGGCAGCTGCTTTGACCAATCATGATCATACTCCCCCATTTCTAAGAACATAATTGTCACTTCATGTTTAAAAATCAATAGAATCATAGATCTGTTGAGTCAATAGACTTGATCTTGGTTAGTATTCAAGGGTTTAAATTGGTACACAATGTTGGGAACAATAAAACATTAAAAACCCAGAATTCGGCAATAATAAGCATCTATCGTTAAATTTTGATGATCAATGCAGAATCTCAACAGGTAGGATCGTGACTATCACATGAATTGTATTTCTCCCACCGCTAATGTTTACCTGCAGTAGCCTTAAAACCTTAACACGCATGTTTGTTCATGTGCTCATTTGATCTTATCTGATCCATCTATAGAGCCATTAACCAGTGCACCGCATAAGGGCTTGTGTCCATAGCGGATGTTTTTTTCAAGGCGGACCGCTTTGAAAAGCAAAAAAAAAAAGCTCAGAGCGTTTTCCTGAGTCTCGCGACTTGGATGTACTAGGATGTACTCCAAAAAGAATATTCCAATTATCTGATCGCCATTCCAAGTATTGATGTCGATCATGTTGCCAACATAATCCACCAAAGAACATGAACCGGGAGTGCTTGATTCTCCTCAAGCCATGCGTTATAAACGCTTGTCCTGCCCGACAAGGAAACCCCGGCCCGGACTTTTTAGATCGACACACAGCCCAAGCCAGATAGTTTCAAAGGATGTGCAATACCGGCCGCAAGGCGGCAGGCGGCGGTATTGGACGTTTGCGATCTCAGACTCATTCCCAATGATAACACAGGCTCCCTCGATGGATTATGAATGGGAATATCGAATAAAAGAAATAACAGTAGAAAACCTGATTTTCTCGGGTTTGGCGCTCAAGCGTCGGCGAGTTAACCCGACTTTATTCATGAGTGGCGTCCAATGAGTTAAGAGGGTTTATAAAAATATATAAAAAATAGAATATTCAAAACCCGGGAAGAACTGGAAGAAGGAAGTCTCTTCTTCTACTCTGCTGACGGTATGTGATCTGATGTCTCTTGAAGCCATTAAGAACCCCAGGGAGGCCACCCGCAGCCCCAGAACAGGCCACGAGCTCAAACGCACTTACGACATGCTGGAGGGACCCATGGCCAGAGGACACCCAGGCCGGGACGGAGCCCCGTTTGAGGGTACGGCTTATGTATGCTGTAGTAGTAGTAGTAGTATACTGTAGTAGTAGTAGTAGTAGTATACTGAAGTAGTAGTAGTAATATACTGAAGTAGTAATATACTGAAGTAGTAGTAGTGATATACTGAAGTAGTAGTAGTAATAATATACTGTATCATGCATTCAGTGTCTGGAGAAGTGACCGTATCTCTTTGGGTTCCTCAGGGTTGATCAGCAGAGCGCTGCCCAGGGAAGGTCTCCATGGAGACTCTAAGGAGAGGCCGATGATGTCTGGATCCATTATGCAAGGTAGCTTAACTTCATCGCTCTCGACAGTCTGATGATACGGAGCTTTCTGTTTACCCATTACTTCTCTTTGATTTGATGGAGGCCCACCATCCATATATTCTATCTTATTCGTGTGTTTGTTTGTCTGTTTTTCCATAACCATCAAAACTCATGCATCCCTTATCCGATCTGGCTAAACACCTGGTGGATAGGTTGTCAGGCACCCAAGGGTTTGGACTCTTTTCTGGACTTAGATTCAAATCGGTCAAAGACCAAAGTTTGGCCATTTACTGTAGTAGAGACCAAGGTGGTCGACCGACGCAATGTCCATCTTGGGACGCTGGGTTGGGGTTGTGACCTTGGTCTGCTCATACTAGTGTTGTCACGATACTGGAATTTCGAACTTCGATACGATACCTTGAAAAGTATAGATATTCGATACCATTTTCGATACCACAGGGAAAAAGGTTCAAAGCAAATAACCTTTGCTTTTGTTGCTGGTTGATTCTCCTCAGCTTCTCTCTGGTACTATAAGAGAAGATAAATATAACACTTTTAAAACCCTTTGTTTATCTTTAGATCACACATTTAAAAATAACTGTGCATCTCACTTCAATCATTTTTATTGCAGAACATGGTATTTTCTCAAGCAGACAGATGTAAACACTGTAATCTGTGTTGCATGTACCTGACAAACTGAACTGTTTGTATTACAGTCATATTCCGACTTAACTGAATGCACATGTATGGGTGTGTGTGGACTACTGTACTATTACAGGTATTGAAATGAACAATGCAACTTCCTTATAAAAAAAATATATATATATATGAATAATTAAATATCGATATTTCGGGAAATGAGTATTGAAACCGTTTTAAATATTCAGAATCGATATGTATCGATTTTTTGATATTTCTGACAACACTAGCTCATACTCACAATATTAGTGCCAGTCTAGCTGCTGCAATGTATTTTATCTGAAATGTTGACAATGAAAGAAGTAAAATGTGTCGGAAGTCCTTTCTCCATTAGCTCTACAGGGACATCTAGTATGTCTAGGTTTATTTCATTTTGATAATGAAAAGAAATAAAAACGAATGGGAATGTTAAAATCCTTCCTCTGTCTCTACAGGGACACCCAGGACCTCTGCAGAGGCGTACGAGGAAAGCATAAAATACGGGAAGCAGATAAAGAGGGAGAGCCCACCTATTCGCTCCTTTGAGGGGGGTATCGGCAAGGGCAAGCCCTATGAGGGAGTGAACACTATCAAAGAGATGGGACGTTCCATTCATGAGATCCCCCGACAAGACCAACCCGGCCAGGACAGCCGCAAGACCCCCGACATGTGTGACAGGAGGGTTATGGATGGCTCCATGTCCCAGGTAAGAAGGTGTGGGAGTTCAAAGGAAAAATCCACCAAAAATATAAAGCTAATCTATGACGCCCCCATTAGGGCTGGGCGATTAATCAATATGATCGATTAATTCGAATTAATGATTTAGGAAGATTTTGAAAAATTAAAATCGATTTTCAAAAAGAAAAGGGTTACCCGGTACCTTTTATTTGACAAAAAGTGATGTTTGGTGAAAGTTAGATTTGCACTTTATTAATCCCAATAGGGAAATTCATTCTTGTTTGATGATCAAGAGGCACCTTTTATTTGTTTTAAGTGAAGTTTGGTGAAAAATCAAGTTATTGCACTATTAATCCCAATAGGGACATTCATCTTTGTTTGATCAAGACTGAGTAACCTTTTATATTATATATATATTATTTAAATTTAAATGGAAAGTGACGATTGGTGAAAGTTAGGTTTGCACTTCAATCCCAATAAGGACATTCATCTTGGTTTGATAATATTTTTTTGTCAAATAAAAACAAAGGTTATTTGAATGATTTCCTTGGCGTTTCTAGTTTTCAAGAGAAAAAAATCGATTAAAATCGTAAATCTGATTTAAAAAAAAATAATAATCTGGGATTTTATTTTTAGGCCATATCGCCCAGCCCTAACGCCCATAATCTCACACATAATCACAAAAGTATAAACCTGTCTTGTACAAATTAATTTGGTTTGAGAGTTATTGAGGTCATCCTGGAATATATTACATTTTAGTTTATAGGTTTAGGATATGTTGGAGATAATGGCATAATAAATTATCTTTATCTTGTGTTTATCGTGTTCCTTTTTAAGACCGTAGGGTCTCGTCAGTTAGCAAGTCTCCCAGGTACTCCTCGTTTCTAGCTACTTGCTATGTCCATAGATATATATATAACTAGATGGTGCTGCGAGGCGGGATCTCCAGCGTGGTTCACCGGCGGCCATCTTGTCACGGTCAACTATCAGTGACAGTCAGTGATCTGCACAAACAAAAATACTCTTAACTCACTGAAATCTTGACTGATTTACAAACGGTTTGGTTTATTACAAACGTTATTAATGTGCCTGGATGCTTGGACATGTTGAAATTATTTTCATATCAAAGTCCATTATAAGTAAGTACCTATGCAGTATGATAACTACATCTCTGACGTTTATAACAAACCAAACCGTTTGAGAATCGGTTAAAAATTTAGCAAGCTATGGTTATTTCAATAGTACATGCACCATAGACATTCATGTTATGAGTGGGCGTGCTGCCTGTGGCCAGATGGCCACCATGTGGCAACATCGGTCTCCATTGGCCAGCAGCGCGGGTTAGTCATCTAGCCTTTATGTCTATGGCTATGTCGACGTCATGCGGCTATGAGCTTCTCCTACTCTGGTGCTTGTTGAAAGCCAATCTGGATAAGAGCATCTGCTGGATGCTTGAGGAAGAAAAGCGACCTATCTCCCCTCTGTCCCGACAGATCCACCAGTCTGCCATCAAGCACAACGTCAAGTCCCTGATCACCAGTCCCAGCAAGCTGTCCCTGCCCCAGCTGGAAGCCATGGAGCGGGCCAAGTACGAGGAGAGCAAGGCGGTGGCGGAGCGCGTGCGCCACACCTCGGTGGTCAACTCCACCGCCTCCGTCCTCCGCTCCACCAACCAGGAGGCCAGCAGGTCGCAGCTCAGCCCGGGCATGTACGAGGACGCCAACGCTCGCAGGACCCCGGTCAACTACACCACCAACTCCGTGTCCAGGGGATCACCCATGCTGGGCCGGGCGCCAGAGGGTACGCTTTGCAGTGGTCCTTCGTTTACCTTTCAACTGTAGCCTTATTGACCATGATCTTACTATTTGGACTGTAGTGTTGGTGTGGTTTCTTTTTATATCGGTGCGTATGCGAAATTACATATTGATGTAACCATGGCGCTGAATGGTCGTGTGAAGTGTGATATCATTTTCAAATACTATTTAATTTTTTATTTATTTAGCCTTTATTTAACCGGATTTGTCCCATTGAGATCCAATATCTCTTTTTACAAGGGTGACCTGGTCAAGAATAGCAGCAACACTTTCAGAATAAACACAGACATTACAGATACCATTATAAAAACAGTAACATTATAAAATGATCAGATAAAACATTTGTACACTGAAAACCCGGTTACAATAGGCTTCACCATAGCCTTAAATACATTCAGGTTTACCAAGCTTTGAATTTTAAGATCAGACTGAAGATTGTTCCAAGCAGTAACTGCAGAAAGTCTTTTGAACAGAGATTGTAATTTCTATTCAAATAAAAAATGTCAATATCTCCAATCTCAAATATTTCAAAACTAATTTTGTGGGAAATGTTCATATTTGCCGGTCCTATAATTAATTCAGATAACAGAATTATTTACCACGATATTAGCGGCATCATAATTTCATCACGATATGATCCCATTGAAAGATGGCAAACAATAATATTTAATAATTTCCCACCCCTGGGTGGGATTAAAATAGATACCTAGTCTACCAGACTACTGTATTTCAGTTAAACTTAGCAGTGATTGATTCCTTTATGTGCATTACTGATTTATGTTTTAAAACCTTTTGTTTAAAACCATGAGCACTTATAACCACAGCATAGCAACTGGTACCCTATGTTGCCTAGCAACGGGGGAACTAATTGTTGTAGATGGAGGATGAAAATCAAGCTTATGATTGACAGGATAATGTAACAGATGAACTAGAAGTCATGCTATATGGTGGTTTATTAGTGTGCTGATCTACAGAACTCAGTCTACAGCTGCAGCGCACAATAAGATAAGATATTCCTTTATTGATCCCCTTGGGGAAATTCAGGCAGCATGGGGGAGGGGGGAGGGGAGGTACAGGTAGTAAAAAAGCAGTGTAAACAATATAACAAATCAATATAATTAACTCTGGCCATGTGCATATGGGCAACAAGGTGCTGGATGAGGGTATGTATGCCCTCTGTTATACTTGCCCTACAATAAATAGTTACAATATATAATCTAATAATCCAATAATTAATCCTTAATCTAATCTAATATATAATCTGAAAAAAAAATCAATATAGCACTCCCTCTCATATGTTACTACTTATTTATCATATCGCTAGTGACCCTCGCTTATTCTTTCTTCCTATAAAGGCGGCATCGGCTCTGGGAAGCCTGCCTCGCATGACAGGAAGAGCTCCATGACCCCGACGCTGAGGGACAGTGTCCCGGCCAAGTCCCCGGGGCTGGGGGGCGAGCAGCACCCCATCGCCTCCCACAGCCCCTTCGACCCCCACCTCCGGCCCGGAGAGGTGTACCGAGCCCACCTGCCGCCCCACCTGGACCCGGCCCTGGCCTTCCACAGAGTCCTGGACCCTGGTAACAACAACACCCACACCCTTAACCCTGTCACTGCCACACTATAGAAGGTTAACCCTTTACGATCACACTACAGAAGGATAACCCTTTCACTGCCACACTATAGAAGCCTTTACGATCACATTACAGAAGGATAACCCTTTCACTGCCACACTACAGAAGGTTAACCCTTTCACTGCCACACTATAGAAGCCTTTACGATCACATTACAGAAGGATAACCCTTTCACTGCCACACTATAGAAGGTTAACCCTTTACGATCACACTACAGAAGGATAACCCTTTCACTGCCACACTACAGAAGGTTAACCCTTTACTATCACAATACAGAAGGATAACCCTTTCACTGCCACACTACAGAAGGTTAACCCTTTACTATCACAATACAGAAGGATAACCCTTTACTATCACAATACAGAAGGATAACCCTTTACTATCACAATACAGAAGGATAACCCTTTACTATCACAATACAGAAGGATAACCCTTTACTATCACAATACAGAAGGATAACCCTTTACTATCACAATACAGAAGGATAACCCTTTACTATCACAATACAGAAGGATAACCCTTTCACTACCACACGACAAAGGGTTAACCATTTCACTACCACACGACAAAGGGTTAACCCTTTACTATCGCAATACAGAAGGATAACCCTTTCACTACCACACGACAAAGGGTTAACCCTTTCACTACCACACGACAAAGGGTTAACCCTTTCACTACCACACGACAGAAGGTTAATCCTTTACTACTACTAGGGTTAACCTTCTGTAGTGTGGTAGTGAAAGGGTTAAACCCCCCCTGTGCACTCGTCTCCGACCCCGTCGTCCACCCTCCATCTTGAGCCGAAAAACAACAATAGCCCTGATTCTGTGAAAAACTGATTGCGCAAAGACCAGGGGTAACTCAGGTCTCTAATACATAGACCAGGGGTAACTCAGGTCTCTAATACATAGACCAGGGGTAACTCAGGTCTCTAATACATAGACCAGGGGTAACTCAGGTCTCTAATACATAGACCAGGGGTAACTCGGGTCTCTAATACATAGACCAGGGGTAACTCGGGTCTCTAATACATAGACCAGGGGTAACTCAGGTCTCTAATACATAGACCAGGGGTAACTCGGGTCTCTAATACATAGACCAGGGGTAACTCAGGTCTCTAATACATAGACCAGGGGTAACTCAGGTCTCTAATACATAGACCAGGGGTAACTCAGGTCTCTAATACATAGACCAGGGGTAACTCGGGTCTCTAATACATAGACCAGGGGTAACTCGGGTCTCTAATACATAGACCAGGGGTAACTCGGGTCTCTAATACATAGACCAGGGGTAACTCAGGTCTCTAATACATAGACCAGGGGTAACTCGGGTCTCTAATACATAGACCAGGGGTAACTCAGGTCTCTAATACATAGACCAGGGGTAACTCGGGTCTCTAATACAAAGACCAGGGGTAACTCAGGTCTCTAATACATAGACCAGGGGTAACTCGGGTCTCTAATACATAGACCAGGGGTAACTCAGGTCTCTAATACATAGACCAGGGGTAACTCAGGTCTCTAATACATAGACCAGGGGTAACTCAGGTCTCTAATACATAGACCAGGGGTAACTCGGGTCTCTAATACATAGACCAGGGGTAACTCGGGTCTCTAATACATAGACCAGGGGTAACTCGGGTCTCTAATACATAGACCAGGGGTAACTCGGGTCTCTAATACATAGGCACCGTGTGGCCAGTGTCTGGTTCAGACCATTGACGTCAGCAGAAGTGATCGGTATCTTGGGAGAGAGCCGTCTGTTCATATGTTTTTTTTTCTTTTTTTTTCTTTTTCCAATCCCCGTCGTCTGCAGCGGCTTACATGTTCCCCCGGCAACCGTCGCCGACGGGCTACCACAACACCTACCAGCTGTACACCATGGAGAACACGCGGCAGACCATCCTCAACGATTACATCACCTCGCAGCAGATGCAAGTCATCCCGCGGCCCGACATGGTCGTCAGGGGCCTGTCGCCACGGGAACAGCCCATCGCCGCTATCCCTTACCCTCCCGGTGCACGAGGTACACTGCTCTTCTCTCAGATCGACCCCCCACACACACACACACACACACACTCTCTCTCTCTCTCTCTCTCTCTCTCTCTCTCTCTCTCTCTCTCCCTCCCTCTCTCCCTCTCTCCCTCTCTCCCTCTCTCCCTCTCTCTCTCTCTCCATCTGCAACAACAGGAGAGAGAGGGGTGGGAGGGGCTCTAGTATGAAGAGGCCGTGTGGGTGGGTGTAGTGGCTACCTTTTCCAGAAGCAAACGACCCAGTACCCCATTTTGTTGTATATTCTTATGAACTTGAGGACTGCATACTTTTTTTGTAAAGCGTATCGTTATACTTATAGCACATGCATACGCCTGGTCTCTTTTGAAAGATAACATTCTGAAGTTTCTTACACAATAAAGAAAAATCACTTTTAGTGCTAATGAAATAGAGTAATATAGGGCTGAACTTGTTTCTGTAATAGTTGCAATATCCAAAAAAAGTATAACCAAAAAAAATTGGTATAAGCTGGAAAACACAGTGGGTCCATAGCCTGAAGTCTTATGTAGTACAGGTCCAAATTTCCGTTCTGTTCAGAAATTGGTGATTTAGAGTGATTTTTGGTCAACTGTGTACAAAAAAGAAGTTCTCCAGTAATCCATTTCCTCATTGACTGCAATGCATTCTGTGTATTTTTCACTTCCTGTTTTCACTCGTAAATGTTCACCTAGATCCCTGATTCGCACAACCCCACGTGGGGTATCATTGGAAAGCTACCCTCATTGGCTACAAGTTACAACCCTGTCCAATCATTTTCGCAATTGGTGAATGATTGACAGTTGCAGAGCCTCGGGAGTCAGGGGTGGTAATCTGAGGCTTGCGTGTACAAAGTCGCACGCCTGACATATTACGGCATGTAACTCGAGAACCGCTGAGCGCATTTGGTAGGGTGAAGTGGCATTCGAACGGCAACAAATAGGGCTTTAATTCTATATATTATATGTTTTATAAAAAATGCAGACCCGAGCCGCTAGACGCTCACAAAGTGCCGTGTCGCGCCGGTGGGCAAATCGTCCTAAAGAGGGCCCAGGCCATTGCACGTTAAAAGGTTGGTTCATATTGTTCACCGTTGGCCCTTTTGCTTCGGTCTGTAACAGGGATTATTGATCTAGCCCAGATGCCTCCAACCATCCTGCTGCCTCACCCTGGGGGCGCAGGGTCCCCTACTTTGGAACGCATCTCCTACCTCCCCCCCGGAGCTCAGCCCCCTTTCCCTCAGAGGGCTTTCAACCCAGCCTCCATGTCTACAGGTGAGGTACCCCCACCCCCTCCCTGTGCCCCCCCCCCCCCCCCCCCTCCCTTCTTCTTGAACCCCATCCTCCTCCACACGCCTCTTAACCCTTTCACTACCACACTACAGAAGGTTAACCTTTCACTACCACACTACAGGCGGTTAACCTTTCACTACCACACTACAGACGGTTAACTGTCTGTAGTGTGGTAGTGAAAGGGTTAACCTTCTGTATTGTCACAGTGAAAGGGGTTAACCCTTTGATAGTGTGGTAGTGAAAGGGTTAAGCACGCTTCCTTGCACTACTGCCCTGAGGTCAGAGTTCAGTCATGCCCGTCCACCAGACCAAAGCTCAATCATACATACATCGTACTTAAACACACCAGAGGGGAGATTTCTCACAAAATGGACACTGACTGTGGTGTGTGTGTGTGTGTGTTAACCTCCCTGTGTGTGTGTGTGTGTGCGTCTCCTCAGGCCACCAAGCCCACCTCGCAGCCACCGCCGCGGCCGCCAGCGTCGAGCGGGAGCGTGAGCGGGAGAGACAGGAACGAGACAGGGAACACAGGGAGCGAGAGAAGGAGAGGGAGAAGGAGCGAGAGAGGGAGCACCGGGAGAGGGAGCAGCGGGAGAGGGAGCGCGAGCAGCACCGGGAGCGAGAGCGGGAGCGTGTGGTGGCAGCAGCCGCCAGTGAATACATGCGAGGAGGTGAGTCGGCGTTGTGCCAATGTCCCGTTGACCGGGGGACACACCAAAAGTAGTGCTGTAACACATAGCCTACGTTGTAATATGTTAAATGTATATTGTGGAACAGAGTTATTTTGTATGTTAGAAGAGACTTTTAAGTTTAAGTAAAGCACTTTGATATGTTATGTTGACTGTTTAAACAAATCGTGGTTCAGTCACCAGTTTAAGTTTTTTATTTGTATCCACTTTTTCTCCTTATTTTTCCATTTTTATCCCATCCCAATTTCATATTGCCAATTCTCCCCTCCCCTGTCTTGAACGTTGCTAGACTATGCCCCCCACTGGTCGGTTGTAGTGAGGATAGAAGCCTTGCATCACGTGTCCCCTCCGGTACACGAGGAGGCAGCCTGTCGCATCTTTTCACCAGACAGCGCGGACTCTCTCAGTGGCGAGGAGTAACGTGTGGGAGGCTCACACTACCCTCGCCACTTCCTGTCTCTGCTGTGCAGGCGTCACCCAACCGACCTGTAGGAGTCGCTGTCCACAACATCCAATCCCCACCCATCGACTTTCCACCCGCCACCTCTGCCAATTGAGATAGTATGACGACTGGCCCAAGCCGCAGGCAATGCCGACTCGGGGAGTCGAGACCGGAGTCTCTTGCATTGGTGACGAGCGCAATCTCCGCTACGCCACCCAGTCGCTAGTCACCAGTTTAAGTTTGAGAGTGTCAACAATCCACGGCATTGTCCAATTATGTTCAAATAAATGTTAAGAATTTATTCTTAATTGGCTTGCCTGGGTAAATAAAGGTTAAATAAATTAAGTCTAAAAAATAGAGAACATTTGATAATGTTGCCAAACAAAAACTCAACAAACTTACCGTACCTGAGACTCCCTGTCTCTGCCAGTCTGTTCCTGCCTACTGTATCTGTCCCCAGCTCTGCTGTCGGTGTCTGTGTACCATGTCTTGCCTGCTCTGCCTAATGACATCATTATGAAATGATTTTAGCAGTTCACCTCTTTCGTATGAACATTTTTCAACTACTGTAGTCTTAAGTCTTTGAGATATTAGGCTACTAGGGTTCTTACTTTGCGTTTTGGTGTACTGAAAAGGGCTCTGATGTCGGTCTTTTTTCTGCCATGTTCTACCTCACTGGCTGGCTACACACACACAGTGTGCAGGTTATTTACAGTCGATCATATTATCTTCTATCATTCTATAATGGGCTTCGATCTACCAGGTAGCTAGTCAAACACACAAACACTGGTTGAATGATGTTACTAGCAGCTAGCAACGTCAGCTAACCGCTAGCTAACATAAAGAGTGACCTGTAATTCAATGCAGCGAAAATGAAGAGAAGGTGATGATGATTATAAATGTGTTTTATTGTATTGAGTGGTAGAAGTAAAGACATGTCTAACATATCCTTTGTTTGAACAACTTACTGGAAAGGACTGCCACCAATGACAGACTCGGTCACGGTGATATTCCCACACACGCACTATAGCCTACCCGCATGCGCCACTGACTGCTGGGGGTGGGAGGCAGTTGATCAAACCATTGTGAGGGAAATGTCGGGGGGTCGCAATCTTTGGCAACTTAAAAAACTCGCTATTAAGTGTCTATAATTAGCCCAAGTTCTTTCATTGCGTATTATTAATTCTATTGAAATTACATAGTTATGTTTACAGTGATATATTGGGGGGGGACATATCATATGTTTCTCAGGATGGGGGGGACAGCGTGAGAGCTCTGTGAGGGGAGGGGGGGCCGCTGGCGTACTACAGAGTACAGCGTGAGAGCTGCGTGAGGGGAGGCGGGGCCAGTACTACAGAGTACAGCATGAGAGCTCTGTGAGGGGAGGCGGGGCCAGTACTACAGAGTACAGCATGAGAGCTCCGTGAGGGGAGGCGGGGCCAGTACTACAGAGTACAGCGTGAGAGCTCTGTGAGGGGAGGCGGGGCCAGTACTACAGAGTACAGCATGAGAGCTCCGTGAGGGGAGGCGGGGCCAGTACTACAGAGTACAGCATGAGAGCTCCGTGAGGGGAGGCGGGGCCAGTACTACAGAGTACAGCATGAGAGCTCTGTGAGGGGAGGCGGGGCCAGTACTACAGAGTACAGCGTGAGAGCTCCGTGAGGGGAGGCGGGGCCAGTACTACAGAGTACAGCGTGAGAGCTCCGTGAGGGGAGGCGGGGCCAGTACTACAGAGTACAGCGTGAGAGCTCTGTGACTCGTTTTGTATACGCCCATCAACAGCCGCTCGTGAAAACTTCCGTGTGTGAATACGTTACAGCATAGCTCCAGAGTGCTTTGGTCGAAATAAGTCCCAGCTCCCCCCCCCCCCCCCCCCCCCCCCCCCGCGCTGTTTCTATGTGCAGTGAAAACGCCAATGCTTCTAACGAGCTCTGCAATGCATCCTCGTCATTCCGGATGCCCACCAACGTTAGCCGCTAGCTAGCCGACCCAGTCACACAGACCGAGAAGACAGCAGCTCTACTAGTAAAAAAAGGGTGGGAGGGATTGGGTCCATTTTATTGTTTTTGGTTTATTTATTTAGGATATTTAAAATGTCTTCCAATTCCAATGTTAAATATTCTTTTGTTAATATTCTCTAGAAATAAAAGTGTATTGCACTTTGAAACGGTTTCCTTGCATTGTTATGCTATTATCATATTAGTGAAAAATGTTCTCAAAACGGCAATAATATCGCTTATCGCAATAATTTCTGGGACAATTAATGGCCCAGCTAACTGTTTTATCGTGACGGGCCTGTGTCTCGCTCAAGGACACTTTGACACGCTGCCCGAGAGGAGCGGGAATTCGAACCGGGAACCTCCAGATTACCAGACGACTGCTCTTACCTCCCGAGCCACTGTCGCATCTCACCCGTTGTAACTACCATCGTTAATGCAGTAGAGGTTTACACTGTGTTTTGTTTTTTTGCGTTCAGGTCCAGAGCAGCCAGGCCGGCCCGGTAGCCGTGGTTACCTGCGCTCCCCCTCCCCCTCTATGAGGTCACAGGAAGGGGTGGTTCAGCAGCGGGCCAGCATCTTCCAGGGCACCAACAGCAAGAGTGTCATCACCTCTCTCATGTGAGTAGAACCAGGGGTGTAAAAAGTACCCAGAAATTATACTTAAGTGAAAGTATGGGTACCGTCTCAAAATCGTACTCGAGTAAAAGATTATCTGGCTAAAAACACACTTGGAGTAAAAGTTACAAAGTTTCTACTTTTAAATGTACTTGAGTACTAAAATGTAAAAGTAACATCTTTTTTTCTGACTATTCTTCTGATAGCAGGTGTTTAATCAAATATCCCTGCTTTCTAGTCTTGCACAAGGACCAATCAGCATGGGTATGGGCGGGTTCATTTTCCATTGATGGGGATTTGATTGGCTGTTTTTAAATAAATTGCGGCCGCAGGATTAATAACTTTAACGTTAGTTCGGCCAGAGAAACAAATATACTAATTAAAATCGTTGGACCTGCGAGATTTGTACTTTGTAGGTCTGCATTTTAAATGTAAGGAGTAAAAAGTATGTGTTTTTTTTTCTCTGAAATGTAATTGAGTAAAAGTACACAAACCTAATGATACTCGAGTAAAGTACAAATCCCCCAAAACAGTACTACGTAGTAACAAAGTACAATTACTCAAGTACTTTACACCCCTGAGTAAAACCCACAGCACCTTTCTGACCACATCTCACTTCCCCTCTGCAGTGTGTGTGTGTTGGTTGGTTAGTTTCTGCACGTGTGTTTATCCTCATCTCATATACATTTTCAGTCATGGGCGATTTAGTAGTAGTGGTTTATTGGCATTTATTGGCAATACTGTACTTGCTTACTTGAGGTAGGGGGGTTGCTACAGGGAGTTCAGTGTTCGTATGGCAGGGATCTGTAGCGCCTCCCGGAGGGCAGCAGCTGGAAGATATGGTGTGCTGGGTGAGTGGGTGTGACTGACATGTGTCTAATGCCTCCCTCTCATATGAACCTCTTGTCTTGAACCTCATTATTATTATTATTAGGGATGTCCGATAATCTCGGCCTACCGATATTATCGGCCGATATTGGCATTAAAATGTTTTCTGTTTTCCCAAAAAAAAAAAAAAAAAAAATTACATTTATTTAACCTTTATTTACCCAGGCAAGCAAGTAAGAACAAATTATTATTTTATTTATTGTGAAAAGTATGCATAATGTTGTGTTAATTTCACGACAAGAGATATGTAATGTTAATTACCTGAAATTATTCCGGTTTTTTGGGGGGGGGGGGGGGGACCTTCATATATCGGTATCGGTTGATATCGGTATCGGAAATTAAGAGTTGGACAATATCGGTATATCGGATATCAGTAAAAAAGCCAATATCGAACATCCCTAATTATTATTATTCATTATTTTAGGCCCCCGACGTGTTCCGTGGTCACGGCGGCCTCCCAGGCCAGCTCTCGCTACAGCACCGCGGCCGACGCCCTGGCCGCCCTGGTGGATGCCGCGGCCTCTGCCCCGCAGATGGACGTGGCCAAGGTGGACGACATGTCCTCGCTCTCCGCGGCTCGCAGGGCGGCGGCCCACAGCGAGCAGCAGCAGCAGGAGGCGGACCGGCGCTCCATGCAGTCTCCCTACGGTGCCATGTCTCTGCCGGGAGGGAAGCCCCACCAGGGGTACGCGGAGGGGCCCGGCGGCATGGGGGCCAACAAGGACAAGGGCCCCCAGATGAAGTCGCGCATCGAAGAGGAGCTTCGCACGCGCGGGAAGACCACCATCACCGCCGCCAACTTCATCGACGTCATCATCACGCGGCAGATCGCCTCGGACAAGGACTCGCGAGACCGAGGCTCCCAGAGCTCGGACTCCTCCAGCAGCTGTGAGTCTGTCGGATACATGAAGAGATATCTTGAGCTTCAGCAGCTGAGTCTGTCAGATACATGAAGAGATGTCTTGAGCTTCAGCAGCTGAGAGTCTGTCAGATACATGGAGAGATGTCTTGAGCTTCAGCAGCTGTGAGTCTGTCGGATACATGAAGAGATGTCTTGAGCTTCAGCTGAGTCTGTCAGATACATGAAGAGATATCTTGAGCTTCAGCAGCTGAGAGTCTGTCAGATACATGAAGAGATGTCTTGAGCTTCAGCTGAGTCTGTCAGATACATGAAGAGATGTCTTGAGCTTCAGCTGAGTCTGTCAGATACATGAAGAGATGTCTTGAGCTTCAGCTGAGAGTCTGTCGGATACATGAAGAGATGTCTTGAGCTTCAGCAGCTGAGAGTCTGTCAGATACATGAAGAGATGTCTTGAGCTTCAGCTGAGAGTCTGTCAGATACATGAAGAGATGTCTTGAGCTTCAGCAGCTGAGAGTCTGTCAGATACATGAAGAGATATCTTGAGCTTCAGCAGCTGAGAGTCTGTCAGATACATGAAGAGATATCTTGAGCTTCAGCTGAGAGGCTGTCGGATACATGAAGAGATATCTTGAGCTTCAGCTGAGAGTCTGTCAGATACATGAAGAGATGTCTTGAGCTTCAGCAGCTGAGAGTCTGTCAGATACATGAAGAGATGTCTTGAGCTTCAGCTGAGAGTCTGTCAGATACATGAAGAGATGTCTTGAGCTTCAGCAGCTGAGAGTCTGTCAGATACATGAAGAGATATCTTGAGCTTCAGCTGAGAGTGTCAGATACATGAAGAGATATCTTGAGCTTCAGCAGCTGAGAGACTGTCAGATACATGAAGAGATATCTTGAGCTTCAGCTGAGAGTGTCAGATACATGAAGAGATATCTTGAGCTTCAGCTGAGTCTGTCAGATACATGAAGAGATATCTTGAGCTTCAGCTGAGTCTGTCAGATACATGAAGAGATATCTTGAGCTTCAGCAGCTGAGTCTGTCAGATACATGAAGAGATGTCTTGAGCTTCAGCAGCTGAGAGTCTGTCAGATACATGAAGAGATATCTTGAGCTTCAGCAGCTGAGAGTCTGTCGGATACATGAAGAGATGTCTTGAGCTTCAGCTGAGAGTCTGTCAGATACATGGAGAGATGTCTTGAGCTTCAGCTGAGTCTGTCAGATACATGAAGAGATGTCTTGAGCTTCAGCAGCTGAGAGTCTGTCGGATACATGAAGAGATGTCTTGAGCTTCAGCTGAGAGTCTGTCAGATACATGAAGAGATATCTTGAGCTTCAGCAGCTGAGAGTCTGTCAGATACATGAAGAGATGTCTTGAGCTTCAGCAGCTGAGAGTCTGTCAGATACATGAAGAGATGTCTTGAGCTTCAGCTGAGTCTGTCAGATACATGAAGAGATGTCTTGAGCTTCAGCTGAGAGTCTGTCAGATACATGAAGAGATGTCTTGAGCTTCAGCTGAGAGTCTGTCAGATACATGAAGAGATGTCTTGAGCTTCAGCTGAGAGTCTGTCAGATACATGAAGAGATGTCTTGAGCTTCAGCAGCTGAGAGTCTGTCAGATACATGAAGAGATATCTTGAGCTTCAGCAGCTGAGAGTCTGTCGGATACATGAAGAGATGTCTTGAGCTTCAGCTGAGAGTCTGTCAGATACATGGAGAGATGTCTTGAGCTTCAGCTGAGTCTGTCAGATACATGAAGAGATGTCTTGAGCTTCAGCTGAGAGTCTGTCAGATACATGAAGAGATGTCTTGAGCTTCAGCTGAGAGTCTGTCAGATACATGAAGAGATATCTTGAGCTTCAGCAGCTGAGAGTCTGTCAGATACATGAAGAGATGTCTTGAGCTTCAGCTGAGTCTGTCAGATACATGAAGAGATGTCTTGAGCTTCAGCTGAGTCTGTCAGATACATGAAGAGATGTCTTGAGCTTCAGCTGAGAGTCTGTCAGATACATGAAGAGATGTCTTGAGCTTCAGCTGAGAGTCTGTCGGATACATGAAGAGATGTCTTGAGCTTCAGCAGCTGAGAGTCTGTCAGATACATGAAGAGATGTCTTGAGCTTCAGCTGAGAGTCTGTCAGATACATGAAGAGATGTCTTGAGCTTCAGCAGCTGAGAGTCTGTCAGATACATGAAGAGATATCTTGAGCTTCAGCAGCTGAGAGTCTGTCAGATACATGAAGAGATATCTTGAGCTTCAGCTGAGAGGCTGTCGGATACATGAAGAGATATCTTGAGCTTCAGCTGAGAGTCTGTCAGATACATGAAGAGATGTCTTGAGCTTCAGCAGCTGAGAGTCTGTCAGATACATGAAGAGATATCTTGAGCTTCAGCTGAGAGTCTGTCAGATACATGAAGAGATGTCTTGAGCTTCAGCAGCTGAGAGTCTGTCAGATACATGAAGAGATGTCTTGAGCTTCAGCTGAGAGTCTGTCAGATACATGAAGAGATGTCTTGAGCTTCAGCAGCTGAGAGTCTGTCAGATACATGAAGAGATATCTTGAGCTTCAGCTGAGAGTGTCAGATACATGAAGAGATATCTTGAGCTTCAGCAGCTGAGAGACTGTCAGATACATGAAGAGATATCTTGAGCTTCAGCTGAGAGTGTCAGATACATGAAGAGATATCTTGAGCTTCAGCTGAGTCTGTCAGATACATGAAGAGATATCTTGAGCTTCAGCTGAGTCTGTCAGATACATGAAGAGATATCTTGAGCTTCAGCAGCTGAGTCTGTCAGATACATGAAGAGATGTCTTGAGCTTCAGCAGCTGAGAGTCTGTCAGATACATGAAGAGATATCTTGAGCTTCAGCAGCTGAGAGTCTGTCGGATACATGAAGAGATGTCTTGAGCTTCAGCTGAGAGTCTGTCAGATACATGGAGAGATGTCTTGAGCTTCAGCTGAGTCTGTCAGATACATGAAGAGATGTCTTGAGCTTCAGCAGCTGAGAGTCTGTCGGATACATGAAGAGATGTCTTGAGCTTCAGCTGAGAGTCTGTCAGATACATGAAGAGATATCTTGAGCTTCAGCAGCTGAGAGTCTGTCAGATACATGAAGAGATGTCTTGAGCTTCAGCAGCTGAGAGTCTGTCAGATACATGAAGAGATGTCTTGAGCTTCAGCTGAGTCTGTCAGATACATGAAGAGATGTCTTGAGCTTCAGCTGAGAGTCTGTCAGATACATGAAGAGATGTCTTGAGCTTCAGCTGAGAGTCTGTCAGATACATGAAGAGATGTCTTGAGCTTCAGCTGAGAGTCTGTCAGATACATGAAGAGATGTCTTGAGCTTCAGCAGCTGAGAGTCTGTCAGATACATGAAGAGATATCTTGAGCTTCAGCAGCTGAGAGTCTGTCGGATACATGAAGAGATGTCTTGAGCTTCAGCTGAGAGTCTGTCAGATACATGGAGAGATGTCTTGAGCTTCAGCTGAGTCTGTCAGATACATGAAGAGATGTCTTGAGCTTCAGCTGAGAGTCTGTCAGATACATGAAGAGATGTCTTGAGCTTCAGCTGAGAGTCTGTCAGATACATGAAGAGATGTCTTGAGCTTCAGCAGCTGAGAGTCTGTCAGATACATGAAGAGATATCTTGAGCTTCAGCTGAGAGTGTCAGATACATGAAGAGATATCTTGAGCTTCAGCAGCTGAGAGACTGTCAGATACATGAAGAGATATCTTGAGCTTCAGCTGAGAGTGTCAGATACATGAAGAGATATCTTGAGCTTCAGCTGAGTCTGTCAGATACATGAAGAGATATCTTGAGCTTCAGCTGAGTCTGTCAGATACATGAAGAGATATCTTGAGCTTCAGCAGCTGAGTCTGTCAGATACATGAAGAGATGTCTTGAGCTTCAGCAGCTGAGAGTCTGTCAGATACATGAAGAGATATCTTGAGCTTCAGCAGCTGAGAGTCTGTCGGATACATGAAGAGATGTCTTGAGCTTCAGCTGAGAGTCTGTCAGATACATGGAGAGATGTCTTGAGCTTCAGCTGAGTCTGTCAGATACATGAAGAGATGTCTTGAGCTTCAGCAGCTGAGAGTCTGTCGGATACATGAAGAGATGTCTTGAGCTTCAGCTGAGAGTCTGTCAGATACATGAAGAGATATCTTGAGCTTCAGCAGCTGAGAGTCTGTCAGATACATGAAGAGATGTCTTGAGCTTCAGCAGCTGAGAGTCTGTCAGATACATGAAGAGATGTCTTGAGCTTCAGCTGAGTCTGTCAGATACATGAAGAGATGTCTTGAGCTTCAGCTGAGAGTCTGTCAGATACATGAAGAGATGTCTTGAGCTTCAGCTGAGAGTCTGTCAGATACATGAAGAGATGTCTTGAGCTTCAGCAGCTGAGAGTCTGTCAGATACATGAAGAGATATCTTGAGCTTCAGCTGAGAGTGTCAGATACATGAAGAGATATCTTGAGCTTCAGCAGCTGAGAGACTGTCAGATACATGAAGAGATATCTTGAGCTTCAGCTGAGAGTGTCAGATACATGAAGAGATATCTTGAGCTTCAGCTGAGTCTGTCAGATACATGAAGAGATATCTTGAGCTTCAGCTGAGTCTGTCAGATACATGAAGAGATATCTTGAGCTTCAGCAGCTGAGTCTGTCAGATACATGAAGAGATATCTTGAGCTTCAGCAGCTGAGTCTGTCAGATACATGAAGAGATATCTTGAGCTTCAGCTGAGTCTGTCAGATACATGAAGAGATATCTTGAGCTTCAGCAGCTGAGAGTCTGTCAGATACATGAAGAGATATCTTGAGCTTCAGCAGCTGAGAGTCTGTCAGATACATGAAGAGATATCTTGAGCTTCAGCAGCTGAGAGTCTGTCAGATACATGAAGAGATATCTTGAGCTTCAGCAGCTGAGAGTCTGTCGGATACATGAAGAGATATCTTGAGCTTCAGCTGAGAGTCTGTCAGATACATGAAGAGATATCTTGAGCTTCAGCTGAGAGTCTGTCAGATACATGAAGAGATGTCTTGAGCTTCAGCAGCTGAGAGTCTGTCAGATACATGAAGAGATATCTTGAGCTTCAGCAGCTGAGAGTCTGTCAGATACATGAAGAGATATCTTGAGCTTCAGCTGAGTCTGTCAGATACATGAAGAGATATCTTGAGCTTCAGCAGCTGAGAGTCTGTCAGATACATGAAGAGATATCTTGAGCTTCAGCTGAGAGTCTGTCAGATACATGAAGAGATATCTTGAGCTTCAGCAGCGGAGAGTCTGTCAGATACATGAAGAGATGTCTTGAGCTTCAGCAGCTGAGAGTCTGTCAGATACACGAAGAGATGTCTTGAGCTTCAGCTGAGAGTCTGTCAGATACATGAAGAGATGTCTTGAGCTTCAGCTGAGAGTCTGTCAGATACATGAAGAGATATCTTGAGCTTCAGCAGCTGAGAGTCTGTCAGATACATGAAGAGATGTCTTGAGCTTCAGCTGAGAGTCTGTCAGATACATGAAGAGATGTCTTGAGCTTCAGCTGAGAGTCTGTCAGATACATGAAGAGATATCTTGAGCTTCAGCAGCTGAGAGTCTGTCAGATACATGAAGAGATGTCTTGAGCTTCAGCTGAGAGTCTGTCAGATACATGAAGAGATGTCTTGAGCTTCAGCTGAGAGTCTGTCAGATACATGAAGAGATGTCTTGAGCTTCAGCAGCTGAGAGTCTGTCAGATACATGAAGAGATATCTTGAGCTTCAGCAGCTGAGAGTCTGTCAGATACATGAAGAGATGTCTTGAGCTTCAGCTGAGTCTGTCAGATACATGAAGAGATATCTTGAGCTTCAGCAGCTGAGAGTCTGTCAGATACATGAAGAGATATCTTGAGCTTCAGCAGCGGAGAGTCTGTCAGATACATGAAGAGATATCTTGAGCTTCAGCAGCTGAGAGTCTGTCAGATACATGAAGAGATATCTTGAGCTTCAGCTGAGAGTCTGTCAGATACATGAAGAGATATCTTGAGCTTCAGCAGCTGAGAGTCTGTCAGATACATGAAGAGATATCTTGAGCTTCAGCAGCTGAGAGTCTGTCAGATACATGAAGAGATGTCTTGAGCTTCAGCTGAGAGTCTGTCAGATACATGAAGAGATGTCTTGAGCTTCAGCTGAGAGTCTGTCAGATACATGAAGAGATGTCTTGAGCTTCAGCAGCTGAGAGTCTGTCAGATACATGAAGAGATATCTTGAGCTTCAGCAGCTGAGAGTCTGTCAGATACATGAAGAGATGTCTTGAGCTTCAGCTGAGTCTGTCAGATACATGAAGAGATATCTTGAGCTTCAGCAGCTGAGAGTCTGTCAGATACATGAAGAGATATCTTGAGCTTCAGCAGCGGAGAGTCTGTCAGATACATGAAGAGATATCTTGAGCTTCAGCAGCTGAGAGTCTGTCAGATACATGAAGAGATATCTTGAGCTTCAGCTGAGAGTCTGTCAGATACATGAAGAGATATCTTGAGCTTCAGCAGCTGAGAGTCTGTCAGATACATGAAGAGATATCTTGAGCTTCAGCAGCTGAGAGTCTGTCAGATACATGAAGAGATGTCTTGAGCTTCAGCTGAGAGTCTGTCAGATACATGGAGAGATGTCTTGAGCTTCAGCTGAGTCTGTCAGATACATGAAGAGATATCTTGAGCTTCAGCAGCTGAGAGTCTGTCAGATACATGAAGAGATATCTTGAGCTTCAGCTGAGAGTCTGTCGGATACATGAAGAGATATCTTGAGCTTTAGCTGAGAGTCTGTCAGATACATGAAGAGATATCTTGAGCTTCAGCTGAGAGTCTGTCAGATACATGAAGAGATGTCTTGAGCTTCAGCTGAGAGTCTGTCAGATACATGAAGAGATGTCTTGAGCTTCAGCTGAGAGTCTGTCAGATACATGAAGAGATATCTTGAGCTTCAGCTGAGTCTGTCGGATACATGAAGAGATATCTTGAGCTTCAGCTGAGAGTCTGTCAGATACATGAAGAGATGTCTTGAGCTTCAGCTGAGAGTCTGTCAGATACATGAAGAGATATCTTGAGCTTCAGCTGAGAGTCTGTCAGATACATGAAGAGATATCTTGAGCTTCAGCAGCTGAGAGTCTGTCAGATACATGAAGAGATATCTTGAGCTTCAGCTGAGAGTGTCGGATACATGAAGAGATATCTTGAGCTTCAGCTGAGAGTCTGTCAGATACATGAAGAGATGTCTTGAGCTTGAGATAATTTGGACTCCTAACGCTAATATTATGAGAACTCCTTACTCCTGACTACTGTTGATAAGTATAAATCGAATATTTTTTTCTGAGCATTTGGCGTGAACCGTTTGTGCGCGCTTTTCCCCGCAGTGTCATCTAGTCGCTATGAGAACCCCAGTGGAGGAGCCGTAGAAGTGATCAGCCCCGCCAGCTCCCCGGTCCAACCCCAACAGGACAAACCGGAGGACAGACAACCACAAGCAGCAGGTTAGAACACAAAGCCCTGTCTGAAGTTTGCCGTAAGGTTCCCAGGGTTCGCACAAGGTCCTTGAAGTGCTTAAAGTGCTTGATTTAAAATTAAAAAATTAAAACAGTCAAGACCTGGAATTCCTTGAAAACAGAATTTTTTTAACAAGGTGCTTAAGGGGGCTTTCACACTCAGCCTTTTGTATCGAATCACCGTCCCGGAGCACGGGGGGCAGTGTTCTCACTCACCACTTTTGGGGTGCGAGTCGGCGCTGAATCGTTTCACCCCCCGCTGAACGGGACCAGCTGGCAGAGGTGGTCTCGGGGTCGGTCCCGGGAGAACGGGGGGTGTGGCTTTGCGAGCTTGTACCTTTTCACGGGCGTGGCGCCTGGTGCTGACATAACGTCATAAATTTTGTTTGCCATTGCTATGTCTATAACATTGTTCGAATGCATTTATTTCTATTAGACCAGTGGTGCCCAACAAGTCGGCCGTGGTCGACCAGTAGATCGCTCAAAACGCTCAAAAGCGGACTCTACAACACCATCCATTCGTGATAAAATATAACTTCATATTTATTGGCAATTTGTTCATTTTATATCAACATCCAGAGTCCGCAGTCGTGTTAAGACATTCCCGTTTACATTTTCGGTCGACCAGTAGATCAATGACATTCAATATAATCGATGCGAGGCTCGAGCAATGTTACTAGTATGTTGCAGTAACGTTAGCGTTAGCCGTTAGCTTAGCGTTATTGTTAACGCTGCAAAACGATCAAAAGCGGGCTCTACAACAGAGTTCCATTCGTGAGAAAAGGGGGGTGGGTTATATTGACAAGGCTTGACAACAAAGGTTCAAATATAACTTCATATTTATTAGTTATTTGTATCTTTATATCAAGATCCAGTCTCCGTGTGAACACTTCCTGTGTTTACATTTCGAGCGTGACATCATCGACTACGGCAAGCTTACAAGCTCAAAACGCAAACCGTAAACAAAACCCAGAGCGCACCCAGAATGAAGTGTGTACATAAACTAGAGGGGGGAGAGGGGGGGGGGGAGTTCGGATCAGATCTCGGTACGGGAAGAACGGAACGAAATAGAAACGAATAGAGTGAGTGAGAAAGGGCCCTAAAAAGTCATTGAAATTCAAATCAACCATTCGCATTGAAAGATTTGTTCATCCATGATAAAATTGTAAAAGTGTAACTAATTGTCAGAAATTGGTTTTAAGCCATAAATATTGGATCAGATTTTTTTTTAATAAAAATTCAAAAAATAAAACGCATTTAAAAGTGAATTGTATCCTTTTAAATGCCCTTTTAAAATGAAAAAGTGCTTGGAAAAGTATTTGAAAGTCCTTGAATTTCGTTTTTGCAATGTCTGTGGGAACCCTGGGTTCCATTTTAGCTTTTTACAATCGGAACATGTATTTGGTGAAATTCCATCTCTGTTTTCATCAGAGGTGGCCTATAATAGAGATCGGATGGACTCGCAGCTGTTAAAAAAGCTGATTGAATATAGGCGTTACTGTATATCCAGGGCTAAATTTAGCCGGGTTAGTGATATGGAGTAAACATACCACAACTTGAATGAGTTATCGCCGACCCCAGCGACCTTGTCATCCGAGTGCAGCAGAGGACACCATTCCTCCTGAGCGGCTGTCTGGTCACCAGACTGCTGGAGAGCTATTCCTGTCGGCCGCAGGCGAGATGTACATCAGTTGCTGTTGTTGGCATACAGTCTATAAGCCCCTCCCCCTCGCTTCCCGCTACTCATTCCAACTTTTCTTTTTTATCAAATGTTGTTATTTTCTTTCTTTTCTTTTACATAAAATATGACCACACACAATATAATAATAATAATAAACAGGACTTCACAGGACAATAATCATAATAACAATAATGACAATAGAAATAACAATCATCCCATCTCCTTTTCACTTTTTTTCCCTTTTTTCTTTTTTTTCTTTTCTTTTCTTTTACATGAAACATAAAATATGACGACACACAATATAATAAACAGGACTTCACAGGACAATAATAATAATAACCACAATAATGACAATAGAAATAACAATCATCCCGACTCTTTGAAAGTGAAACAACATGTGTGTGTCTGGTTCACCTCCGCAGCTGGCATGCGCGCCTTCGATATGAGCCGCTACCGGTCGGCGGGGGAGCCGCCACAGCCCAGCGCCCAGCAGCAGCCCCCCTCCTCGCAGTCCGACGGCTACTCCCAGGTTCCCAAGACCCACCGGGTCATGACCTTGGCGGACCACATTTCGGTAAGGTGCCATGGAAACACACGGGATCTCTTTGACGCCTGAAGCGGAACGTTTGATGTGGTTGCTAGGAAACGGCTAATGCTACATTTGATTTCCTGTCGCAGTGTTTGCTAATGTCAGTGTTCGCTAATGTCAACAACTGACAGGAAATCAAATGTAGTTTTAGCATGCATTCTAGAATGTTTACATTCGTGTGTTTTTTTGTTATCGAGATGAAACGGTCTGTTCTAAATCCTCTTGGGTTTGTTTTTTCTCTTTCTCTCGTGCAGCACATCATAACCCAAGACTTTGCCCGGAATCAGGACCCGCCTCCACCCTCCTCTGCTAGTACCACATTCCAGAGTGCGGTGCCAACCGTCTCCAGCTCGGGTCGGCCCAGGTTGTCCAACCGCTACAGTCCGGAGAACCAGGGCCACCAGGGCCAGGCCCCTCAACACCAGAGACCCCCCAGCAGAGTATCCCCAGAGAATGCCCCTGACAAGCCCAGAGCCAGGTACATCATCCACCCACCCAACCATATGCCCTGGAAGACTCCACAAAGTTAGTCAGATTCATGGTAGATTACGTTTCACATGCTCCGACTAACAAACACGTAAAGAGGAAGTGCAGGTCCATCCGGTGAGAGGAGAAACTTCACAAAGACTTGGTCCCAAGTAAAAAATTGTAATAATAATACTGGAGCGCACGGATGTAGGACAGTTCACTTTATCAAAACATTATTCTCTAATGCCGTTTATTGTCCTATATCCATGTGCTCCGGTATTTTACTTTGGACCAAGTCTCCTTTTTTTTTGTATCCACTTTTTTCTCCTCCTGTTTTTCTGTGTTTTTCTCCCATCCCAATTTAGTCGTTATGCCAATTCCCCCCTCCCCTTCCTGGTCGTTGCTCGCATGTGCCCCCCACTGGTCGGTCTAGGGAGCCCTGACGTCTATCAGATGCTTCCTCCGAGACATAGGAGACAGCCAGCAGCCTCGTTTCACCTGCCAGCGCGGACTCTCATTGGTGAGGTGTAACGTGTGGGAGGTCACACTACCCTCACCATCTCCCTCCCTCGCTGTGCAGGCGCCCTGACCGACCTGTAGGAGTCGCTGTTTACAACGACCAGATTACCACCCCACCTGCTTCCCTCCCGCTGACTCTGCCAATTGAGCCAGTATGACGGCCGGCCAAGCCGGAGGCAACGCTGACAGCCGGATTCGATACCAGTGTCTCTTGCGGTGGTGACGAGCACCTTGTCCGCTGCGCCACCCAGCCGCCTGGACCAAGTCTCTCTTTGAAGTTTTCTCTTCTCCTTTAGACAGATTCACCCTCGGATTGCCACTATTCTCTCTATTTCTCCCCCCGTCCATCCAGGCCCGGTAAGTCTCCAGAGCGAGGGGGCAGGTCGCTGGAGAGCTACGAGCCCATCTCCCCTCCCCAGAGTTACCAGAGTCTGGACAGACAGGACACCGGCGGGCCGGCCCTCCAGAGGCGAGACGCCGACACCTCTGAGATCAGGTACCGCCAGAGATGCACCGTGTAGAGTTTGATTGATTGATTGAAAACGTTATTATAACAGATTGCAGAATGGGTACAATCAGGGGAGGAAATTAGGCCATTTTACTCGCCAAATGCGAGTATTATTTATGTTTGGCGAGTGATTCATGAAGAGCACTCGCCACACTGGCGAGTAGTAAACAAAACAAAAAAAATCATTCTGCTGATTTGCTCACTGGCACAAGCCGAACTCTGACTCCCCCCTTATGATTTCTCCCATTTGCGCCTCATAATAATCCATAGCCAATGAACATCATCGTTGCGCTCTAAGCTCCTCCAATGAACACTCGTTTTCTAGAAGATGTCGCCCATCTAGGGGAAGTGGACAGACCACTGCGTGCGGCCCTACAGACTCCTGTCACCTGCTTGACAACGTAGACAAACTTAGACAAAAACACATCAGTAAATGAAAATAATTGCATGTAGAGTCGTCGCTTTCGGATATCAGTGCGGTCTGACATGGGGGCGAACAACAGCACGCGACACGTCTCCTTCGAGTCTGGTGAGAATGACAAGTGGGTGTGAGGCTAACGATTCCACTCACTCAAGTCAACCAGCATTAGCCGGCTAGCTACCTAGCATGTAACAAGCTACCATAACGCGCGTTCAACATAGTGGACTATACTGAGCGGCTTTGCTTAAATGCAGCCGAGTGACATTTTATTATTACCGGGTTTTCCCCCATATCACCACTCGCCCATATGCCCTTCACAACGGTGATGTTGTCATACTTGTCATTCAGAATACACCTGCTGAACCCCTAGCGTTGACATGAGATTCGATTCCAATGTATTGTCATCATACAGCACAAGTACAGTGTACAACCAGAATACGTTTGGCATCCAACCAGAGTGCAAATGTAACAAGTCAAGTTCAAGTTGTTTTATTTAGCTATTACATTACAGTGAAATGCTTGGTTCTTTCACTGCCCAGCCCAGTCCAGCCCAACCCAGTCCAACCTAGACCAGCCCAACTTTCCCTGCCCAACCCAGTCCAGCCCAGCATCTTTCACTGCCCAGTTCAGCCCAACCCAGTCCAGAATAGCTCCCTCTTTCATGTTAATATGTGATATCCTAATATTTTGTAGGATAGAGACGGTGTGATTAATATATGTTTTATGCTAATATTGTGAAGAGTAGAGACACTTATTAATGTTTTATGGTCATAAATATTTTAAAGAGTAGAGACACGGTGTGATTATTACTATGATTGAAAATCTATTTAGATGGAAGACATAGAAAGAAGTAATTATCACAATTAGCGATTTATTTATGGCTGGTAAAAAATCAGTTTGGCTGGTAAAAAAAATCATATACTCGCCAGTTGGCTGGTAAGCCAAAAAGTTAGTTTCCTCCCCTGGGTACAATACAGTACGGCTCAATACACACAATTGTTAAGGGGATGTAGACCAGAGAAAGACTTTCGTCTTGTTTACATCAGGGTAGGGCTGGGCGATACGGCCAAAAATGATATCACGATATCGATAACGATATCATATCACTCAATATCTATAATTATCGATATTGTTATAAGTATTATATATATTTTTTTAAACAACAGATGTATGTTTATTTTGCAGCAATTCTTTGTCGTTGCTGCCATCTTTAGTGTTACAGCTCCTCACACTCCAGTTCTCAGGCTGCAGCTGGTTTGAAAGCGAAAGTAAACCGGCTTCTCTGCTGGCTGTGGCTCCAGGGGAGTTGAATAGTTCTGGCTCTTTTCTATCTTTTGGTGCTTTTTTGGTGGACAAACCACCGCACATGTGCACTGTGACTCGCGACTGGAGACTAGCTCTGTGTACAGACTGTTTCAAACTGTATTTTAAATTAGAAAGCAAACTAAATAAATGGACAAGAGAAAAAGAAATCTCAATTTGGTCAGTATTGTCATTTGGACAAGCAACGCCATTACTTTAAGTTGCAGGCAAGAAAGACAAGTCTGTCCACTGTCTCTGGTTTTAAAACTGCCCTGGTGCAGGTCACTTATAACAATATCGATAATTATCGATATCGAGTGATATGATATTGTTATCGATATCCTTATTGCGATATCATTTTTGGCCATATCGCCCAGCCCTATGTAGATGGGTATCTTAGTGGTGTAGTGTATCTTGTAGACCAGGCCCATTGCAAGTTGCTGTACTCTGTCATCTACTCTAAGCCATCCTAGGTTGTCAAAGTGGGCAGGGGTGAGGTGGGTTCTAGTAGTAAGGTCAAGTAGTAGAGAGAGGGTGTTGTGTGCAAAAGTTACGCCTTTTTTTCAAGATTAAAGGGTCGAGGTTCGGTTTTGTTAAGTAGTGGTTTAATGACAGCTGATTCAAAGGCCAAGGGCACCACACCAGTAGACAAAGTGTTTAAGAAATTGAGTAGGGCAGGGCCTAGAGTTGGGAAGAGTTTTTTGATGAGAGTTGCTGGAAGAGGGTCAAACAAACAGGTTGAGGGTTTAGCCGCACCAACCAATTTAGAGAGGACACTAAGTGAGACGTTTTCAAGGCAGCATACTGTAGCGTATGGCATCAGAGGTTGGGAGGGACTCTGATTCTTGAGTAAGCCAACAATTTCATCTCTTATGAAATACATTTTCTCTAAAGAATTTAATGAATTTGTTAGCCGAGAACGCATACTTTAGCGCAGTTGGTTGTTTCCGAGTAAGTTTTGCAACAGTATCAAACAGAAACTTCGAGTTGTTTTTGTTTTCGTAGATGAGCCTGGAAAAATATGAGGTTTTGGCAAGTGAGCGTGCCTTTTTGTAATTATGTTAAACTATCATTCCAGGCAAGGCGGTACACTTCGAGTTTGGTCGAACGCCATTTATGTTCAAGTTTGCGACATGCCTTTTTCAAGGTGCGAGTTTCCTCCGTAAACCAGGGAGTTTGTTTTTGCGGAGCACGTTTCATTTTAGGCTTAAGGGGAGCGACAATGTCGAGCGTGCTACGAAGGGTGGTGTTAAGTTTATCTGTGAAGAGATCAATGGGGCCAGAGTAAGAGAGGAAGGGAGAGAGGGTGTCTGGTAGGCATTTAACAAGAGTTGGGACAGTGGAGGCGTTAATACGACGGCTCATGTAGGATTCTACACTATCTGGGCGAGAAACCAATCAATCAATTTGAAATTTGATGAGGTAGTGGTCTGGAAGAGCAGGAACATAAGGAGAAACGGTCAAATCTGACACAGTGAGACCGCGGGCTAGGACTAAGTCAAGTGTGGGGCACCCTCTCCTGCCCCTCACTCACCCTCTCCTGCCCCACACTCACCCTCTCTCCTGCCCCTCACTCACCCTCCCTCCTGCCCCACACTCACCCTCTCTCCTGCCCCTCACTCACCCTCTCCTGCCCCTCACTCACCCTCTCCTGCCCCTCACTCACCCTCTCCTGCCCCACACTCACCCTCTCTCCTGCCCCTCACTCACCCTCCCTCCTGCCCCACACTCACCCTCTCTCCTGCCCCACACTCACCCTCTCTCCTGCCCCACACTCACCCTCTCCTGCCCCCCACACTCACCCTCTCCTGCCCCCCACACTCACCCTCTCTCCTGCCCCCCACACTCACCCTCTCCTGCCCCCCACACTCACCCTCTCTCCTGCCCCCCACACTCACCCTCTCCTGCCCCACACTCACCCTCTCTCCTGCCCCCCACACTCACCCTCTCCTGCCCCCCACACTCACTCTCTCCTGCCCCCCACACTCACCCTCTCCTGCCCCCCACACTCACCCTCTTTTGCCCCCCACACTCACCCTCTCTCCTGCCCCTCACTCACCCTCTCCTGCCCCCCACACTCACCCTCTCCTGCCCCCCACACTCACCCTCTCCTGCCCCCCACACTCACCCTCTCCTGCCCCCCACACTCACCCTCTCTCCTGCCCCCCACACTCACCCTCTCCTGCCCCCCACACTCACCCTCTCCTGCCCCCCACACTCAGCCTCTCCTGCCCCACACTCTTACCCCTGTGTGTCTTGGGTTCCAGGACTGACTCGCGCTCCCCGGGCAGCGTCAGCTACCTGCCCTCCTTCTTCACCAAGCTGGAGAACACCTCCCCCATGGTGAAGTCCAAGAAGCAGGAGATCTTCCGTAAGTTGAACTCCTCTGGTGTCGGTGATTCTGATGTTGGTAAGTGGGCTCCTCCTCCTCCTCCTCCTTAATGCTCTTTCCTCTGCTGAAAACAGGAATGCCACTCGCTCTTAAGAATTCTTCTCATGTTGGCGGCTAGGTGGCGCAGTGGGCAAGCCGATTGCCACCAACGCAGGAGATGCTGGGTTCGAGCCCAGCTCTCGCCGTTGCTACCAGCTTGGCTGGTCGTTCATACTAATACAATTGGCAGTATTAGGGGGTGGGAAGCTGGTGGGTGGGGATCGGACGTTGTGGACAGCGACTCCTACAGGTCGGTTGGTGCGCCCGCGCAGTAGAATCAGGAAGCGACGGGGGTGGCGTGTCCCTCCCACGCAGACCCCCGCCGCTGAGAGACAGGTGAAAAGATGCGACGGCTGCCTCCTCGAGTACCGGAGGGGACACGTGATGCAAGGCTTCGTCCACATTGCAGCCGGCTTGTGGGAGGCATGGCCTAACAACGTTTGAGACAGGGGAGGGTAGAATTGGACGATACGAAATTGGGATGGGAGAAAAATTGAAAAATGGGGAGAAAAAGTAGATAAAAAAATAATTCTTCTCATATTCCCAGTGGTGGAAAGTAACTAAGTATTCCTATGGTGCCATTGAGATGTATGATCTGCGGCGGCTCCATAGAGAATGAATTGGGGAGGATGATAAAGATGACAGCAGTTATTTTTAGGCATTAGGGTAAGATTTTAATACAATTTAAGCACATTTTGGTATAAAAACGACAACAACAAAAATTCCACAAATTCTTTATTATTATTATTATTTATATATTTATTCACTGTTAGTTTTGTGGTTTGTTGTCAAAGAGTTATGGGTGTTGATAAATATGGATTGGACTGTCCTCAACCTTATGAATTCTTAAGTCGAGAGGTATTTCTCTTAAACTAACTTGCATGCATCATTTGATGTAACTCACACAGTATTAGATGTAATATAATATGCATGTACTTGACTTCTATTTTATACTCACTATACTTATTTTATACTTATCTATTTTTATCTAGCACAATCTCTGGAGCAAAACAGAAAGAAGCATTTTATATAAAAGTATTCTGTACTTCTGTATGACAACTAATAAAGAAACTTGAAACTTGAACTTGAATGTAAGACATACATGGTGATTGAATTCTGCTAATTCCTTCTCTTAAGTCACTGAATGACAGATGAATAGGGTTATGGGTAGTTGGGTACACAATGGCAACTTGACTTAAATTTGCATTCTTTCCTTCATTTTAGTTTGACAGACATTTGTATTTATTGTTGTTAATAGAAATGACCACTGTGTCTTTCAGGAAATGCACAACCAGGCACAGAGATCTTCAACTTGCCGGCTGTTACTAGCTCAAGTAAGTAGCTGCGTGAAGCTCGCTCTTAAATCTAAAACATTCACTTATCTTAGCCACTTTGGGCCGAAACTATTTTCTTTCTTTCTTTCTTTCTTTCTTTCTTTCTTTCTTTCTTTCTTTCTTTCTTTCTTTCTTTCTTTCTTTCTTTCTTTCTTTCTTTCTTTCTTTCTTTCTTTCTTAACCCATTGAAACTGGGAATGCATATGCAGGCTATATAATGCATTATTAGAATGTGTTTTAGGTCTAAATGGGTTAAATGTAAATAATAGTCTGTTTCTGTATACTTTGGTCCCTAAACAGTCTTGGAATTGCACAAATTATGGCTAATTATAGCATGGCTCTAAATCTGGGACTATTGTGGATCCAATAAGCCCAGTTGTATTCATGTGTGATCCTGGACTCCAGGGTGTGTGTCTTGGATGGGGATGTGGTGGAGATTGATGTGTGTGGGGTGGGGTGTTTGAAGTATTGGTATTAAATTCCTCAGTCTAAAGAGATGACCTTGCCCCTGGCAAGCCTTCTAGTGATCCATTGTTAAAGCGCCTCCGAGTGAATCTCTTCCAGTAATGAAGAACACTCTTATCTCAGTTGCCCTGGCAAGCCTTCTAGTGATCCATTGTTAAAGCGCCTCCGAGTGAATCTCTTCCAGTAATGAAGAACACTCTTATCTCAGTTTTTGGATGAATCCCACTCATGAGAAGCAACTAATATGTGATTCTTCTTGCAGGGAGTGCAGAAACATCTGCACTCCTATCACAGATAGCTGATAAATGACATTATGTACATGCATCCATGTTGTTGTAAACATTTTAATTAAATAAAGAAATTCCCTATCCATAGTCGCCGTGGGAAAGAATAAAATAAAAAATAAAATAAAATAAATTCCCTACCTACCCATGGCCTTAACTGACAACCAACCGGAAACAAACAATATTTTTTGTTATGCCTAGTAGCCCTCTCAAGGTGGTGACACTGTTTATTTTTATTTATTTTATTTACCTCACTGTATAAAATGGCCTGTCGTGACCTGTAGGGTAATCAGAGCCCTGTGAAACAACCACAAACTAGATGGGTATTTCAGGGAATGTGCGGCCTGCCTGGTGGATACATTGGCAATAAGTAGGATTTTCTGAATTTCTTGGAAGCTGGAAAGCTACCTGAAAAGTTACTGTTTCACTGTTGTTGTATTCAAATGCAGGGTCTGCAAGTTGGTTACAAACATAATCTAGGCTTATGTTTGATTCACAGTGCCTCAAAATGATTTAGTTTTCATTTACGTCAGGATAGAAAATGTACACTATTATGTACATGGGACTTGGATAAGTCCTGTGGACCCAACTCTGGCCACTGACCACATGAGCGAACGGGTATATACGCACACAATACACGGCCACTGATGGATCCGTGGGACTTGGTAAAGCACTATGGACCCAACTATGACCACTGATAAAAACGTAACTACACTAGCATTATAAGACCTAAACATTGCTACCTACCATACAAGTGCATTGGTTTAGTGCATTTCCGGTTGCCACTGAGCGGAAATGTTTGTGCGGACCTGTTCTCCCAAACTGGTAAGCAAATGACTGTTTTTACGTTATTTTCATTTTTACGTTACTACTATTATTATTATTATTATTTTTTTTTTTTTTCAACATTGATCTTAACTGATCACTATGACTTTATTGCTTTTATCGTTATATATGCCTATAATTGTGTACAGCACTTTGAGCTACATGACATGTATGAAAGGTGCTTTATAAATACTTACTTACTTACTTACTTACTTACTATTAGGTGGGGTTGGGGCCGGTTGGGCACAACTCAAACCTTTTCAAAAAGTCTCTTACTGGGTTTGGAAAGAAATACTGAAAAATTACATTTTCCGTGAGTGCTGGTAATTCCTTCCATTGTTCTAGAATGATTGAAAGAACTACATCTACATGTATTGTAAATATCTCTTGAAAAGCAATTGCAGGCTCTGCAAATGTAAACAAATCCCCTCCCCTGAAACAGAGCAGAGTACACAATACAATCTTTCTCAAGGAACGCATCAACTTCAAAACATTACTCCTCACCTTCAAAGCCCTCCATAGCCTGGCCCCCCCCCTACCTGACTGATCTCCTTCTTCCTTACCGCCCCACCCGTTCCCTCCGGTCCTCCTCCACTGTCCCGTCATCCAAACTTTAAAACGTTGGTGATCGGGCCTTCTCACGCACTGCACCCAGACTCTGGAACTCCTGTTCTCCCTAGCCTTCAACCTTCCCCACCCATAACCCCCCCCCCTCCAGCCTGTTTTGATGTTTGCTACTGTGGCTTTATGTTTCGCATGCTGTTTCCCTGTTTCCCCCGTGGTCTTATGTCTTATGTTCCTTTTTGTTTCTTTGTTTTTCTTTTGTTTCTCTGCCTACGGTCAGCGACATCGGGTTCTTGAGAAGCGCTATACAAATAAAATGAATTATTATTATTATTATTATTATTAACGTCTTCGTTGCGTTTGGCTCTGCAGGCAGCATCAACCCACGGAACCACACCTTCGGTGACCCGGCCAGTAACCTGGGACTGGAGGACATCATACGCAAGGCCTTGATGGGCAACCTGGAGGAGAGGCAGGATGAGCACCAGGGAGGACAGCCCGGCAACAACACGCCCAACACGGGCAGCGAGGCGCGCCAGGAGGCCAGCCCGTCACCTAGTATGGGTGAGGGACCATCCCAGAACCCCCCTTGTATGGGTTTCAGAACCCAGTTGGAGTATTATTTTGCAAATAAGTCAATGCAATAATGCAAGTAATTATGACCTTCTTGGAGTACTAGATAGGTGAGGTTTGCAGTAGAGGACAATACAGTAAGAAACAGAGTGTTTAGACCAGGGGTTCTCGAACTTTTTTATACCACGACCCCGTTTTATTTAGGATTTTCTTTTGCGACCCCACACTTAACACTTTCAGTGCCACGCTGTTTGGTTAAAGTTACCCTTAGAATGCCAGCCTTCTAGTCGTTTCCGTGGTCGTTGCACTATGTTTTGCGAAGCTGTGTGTGTGTTCTGTATTATAGCTGTAGAGACACGGTGTCGACACCACATAAACATTACTTGTAGTCCAGCATGGGAATAATAGTTTGTTTCCACACGCTGTAGTTTATTACACGCCAAACATTGCGCATTTCCAAGATAATAGTATTTTTCCATAGATCGTGAGATAAAACACGTTATGTGCAATAAGCCCAAACCGTTCTGGCTGATCCCCTGAAACCCTGAATACTCCCATATCAAAGGTACCGGTATATGACTTGTATATATGTATCATCACAAAATCATCAAGGGGGGGGGGGCGTTTTAACTCAAAACTATGATCGTGTTTGCGTTTTTTGTCCAGTGAAACACAGAACTGTGATCGTTAGAAAAACACGTTTCAGATTCGGTAAAATAGACATAGAATGTACCTTACCTTAGCCAGAAGGTATTCCAAAAGAATAATTCCAAGTGATCACATCGCCATCGCGATTACCAGTGTATATACACGTTTCGATGGTCAAATATAGGGGTGGAACGGTATGCATTCGAACCGTACACCGCTCGGCATGACCTCCCCAGTTCGGGGCGTGTGTGTATTGTACGGTTCACGGGACGAGCAAAAAAAAACTTCATTTGGCAGGGAGCCGGGAGAGGTGACGCCGCTCCTCAGCTGGCAGCAGGTGCTAGTCAGTTTGTGGAAATGGCAAGCGCAATATATTATAAATCAATCTTCATTACGACTTTAAAAACATAGCCATAGCCAACATTACATAGGCCTACACACATCATAACGTTAACGTTAGCACGGTTTGTACCACAACACAACACACTTTAACTAGCCCACCAGCTCTAATACAGCCAACCTGAAATGTTACCGTAGCTACTAGCTAGCAGAGGAGAAAATGGAAGTCTGAGAGGCGGGGTGTTGAAAGACAATAGATAGGCGTTTATTCAACATCCAAGAAGGCTAACATACAACTGTGTTTACTAACTCCAACCGGGACTATTGCCGCTTTTCCACTGCATGTTATCAACACTATTCAACTCCGGTAATGTTAGAGTCGAGAAGGTCCCACACGCTAAACTGTCCCTGCGGACCCGCCAACCCATAGATAGTTCCAACTCACCGAATTACGTTAATCCACCACAGTTGCACTCAATATTTAAATAATGTTAGTCTAAATAAATGTAGACAGACAACGTAGGTATTTTAAAAATAGAATGAACAGAGCAGTGTTGTTTTGAAACAGTACAGTACAGTGTGTGTGTGTGTGTGTGTGTGTGTGTGTGTGTGTTAGTTTGATGTATTGCTGCATTTTATATTGATGGCCTTCTAATTTGTTTGTTTATTTATTTTAAATAACACAGTGACACTTTTCCTTTTGATAAGAAATCCAGCCATATTCCTTTCATTGTATTTCAAATACTGCACTTTAATTTCAAGCAGAAAACGAATCTTTCCATTAAGAACTGACAATCAGGGAATTTAAACATTGTTGACATTGTTTTTTTGTGTTGATTTTAAAGAAAGGAAAGTCTAGTGCTGGTTGAGCATATGCATACTTTGTGTTGATGGCCTTTGTCTATAATGTGGCCACAAAAATAGAAAGGTTTAATTATTTTGTTTGTTTACACTAAGTTAATACTTTGACAAATGTAGCCTAGTCAGTTCGGTCTGCCAAACATTATTTAAGACACACCGCTAATTTTTTTATATAAATGAGAAGCATGTTTAAATTTTTGGAGTGTTACATAAAAAAAAACAAAAAAAAACAAGGTATATCGAACCGAACCGAAAACCGTTACCCCAAAACCGTGATATGAACCGAACCGTCAATTTTGTGAACCGTTCCACCCCTAGTAAAATACGCTTTGCACTCAACTGTCGGCGCCCAATAACGACTTTTTACGTTTTTGGCACAGACTGTGTTAATGTATCGCGTAATTTCAACGTGGAATTAAGGAATATAAAAATAAAAGCACATGTTGAACTTGATCATGCATATTTATTAGAAAATGTAATTACAGCACTATGTTATCAATGCACATTTATAAAACTAGTCATATTTAGCCAAAATATGTTGCCAGAACATTGGCAATGCGCGACCCGTAGTTTGGGAACCGCTGGTTTAGACTGTTTGAAACGTAAAATGGTAGCTTGTACTTTCCATGATTTGATAACTCACCATCTGAATTGTCCTGATGTGGTGAACTCCACCCACCTGGTACTCAAACCTGGTAGAAAGTCTTGATGGGTTTCAGAGGGATCGCACGTTCAACATATCACTGACGTGGAAACAACCTAAGAAACTCACAATGATTAATTAGTCTTTGACAGTATTGGATATAATTTATATGGAGTTCTCTACGGCACAGCATTGAACTGTGGGTCTCAGCGGCCGAGAAAGTTAAAGCCATGATCTAGCGGTGAAGCGGGGTCGGGATGTTGGTCCTGAGGGGTCCTGGGGTGGGGAGTGGGGGAAGAAATGTATTTTGTGGTGTCTGTCCTGTGATGTCTTGAGTGTTATTGTTGTTACTGTATTTGTGTTGTGTTTTGTTACATGTAAAAAAAAAAATGGAAAATAAGAATTGTATCACAAAATATCACTTGACGCATGGCATGTTTCTGTCTCTGTCCAACACAGGCAAACAGAAACTGCAGAGCAAAGCCAACAGCCGGAAGGCCAAGTCACCCAACCCAGGTCAGGCATCGTATGCAGCAGTGGAGCGCCCCTCCTCCGTGTCCTCCGTCCACTCGGAGGGAGACTATCACCGCCAGGCGCAGACCTGGCCCTGGGAGGACAGACCTTCGTCCACCGGTCAGTAGATATGATCCACCCGCCCCCACGCGTGTTCCGATGTCAATAGGGAGGTGTAGTCTGACGTGGCTTTGGTACCGCCCGCGAGGTCCACCCGTATAGGGATTTATCATTGGGAAAATGGATTATCGGCTATTGTAACAATTCTACCGCATGGAAATTGAAAAGCTTTCCATTTTTTTTGCACGAAATGAGTTCCCTTCTATCACTAACATTATTGTTTAAGCATTTTTGGTTGAAATAAAATTCGGCGATTTTTTTTTTATGATTAATTGCAAATATTTTCATGTTGAGCTATAGATTGTTGATGAATACACACAGAAAGGTACACCATGCAAATGTTAATGCTTTATTTGTTTTAAACGAGACGATTTAGAAATGGGCAATGGGGAAATACATTGCGTTTTCAAGATGGTGGACCGGCCGGAAACAGCAATAACGTAACCACTACACCTCCCTATAGAGGCCCTTTTCACAGTAGCCATTTTGAGCTGTCACAGCAGGGTCAACACGGGTGTTTCCAAGTTCGCTTTATTGTCAACTGCCAATAAACAAAGATCCTTCCTTCCACTGCCATATCAAAGCGGTAACATGGTAATGAAGTGCATAAGCAGTCACAGTGCACATACGGTGCATACTACTACAACAAAGTGCTAGTAGGTAAGCGAGGAATTAATCATTATTTGTTTGAAATGTTTAACAAGCATATGGCCTTGAGGAAAAACTGTCCTAGAAAGGTGTAGTTCCGGTCTTTATACTATGACCTCTGTGATGACAGGGTGAGAGTTGTCATTGATGATGCTAGGGGCTTTTTTTTTGGAGAGGGATTTACCCACCTCTTAACTCACTGGAGGCCAAACCCGAGATAGTCCGTGTTAACTCGCCATGCTCTGGGCGCCAAACCCGAGAAAATCCGGGTTTTAATCCATATTTCTTTTATGAGCGATATCCATTCATTTTTCATCCATCCAGCCTGACGTTATCATTGGGACTGGGTCTGAGCTCGCAAAGGGCAAATACCTCCCCCTATCGTCTCCCGGATGGTATTGCACATCATTGGATTGGATTGGTTGGAACAGTGCAGCAAAAGAATTAGTCCGGTCCAGGTTTTCTTTTCTCTGGGATGCAGCTGGATACCATTGCATTGACTGTGGGGACTGGGAGCAGTGTGGATCTATGTGTTTTTGGATATAACGTTGGATCAATAAACGCGATCAATATTTGAAATGGCGATCAGGAATTGGATTAATCTTTTTGCATGACATCAGATGTGAGGTAAGGTCTTTATGTTACGAGTCTTGGGGGTAATTAGGTGTGTGTGTGTGTGTGTGTGTGTGTGTGTGCGCGCCCGCGTGCGTGAGGTCGCGCCGACCAGAGTACGGCGAACTGATTTTTCAGACCCCGCTGCTCTTTGTGCATAAGTACACATATAATAGCGATAATCTAGCGTTTATTTGAAAACTATTCATAAATCTAGCGACAAATGGCACGATTTCTAAGGAAATACATTTAAGCACGCTTTGCTGGGGTTTATTGAGATGAGACGGAACGCTCTAGAAATATATTGATATTCATCACGGTATAAAATGGAAATGTATGTATGAAAAAATTATCTGTTTCCTGCATGTTGAAGCAACATGGAAGCAACTCATTGGCGACCACACATGTTATTTAGATCTATTGCTATTATATTTTATATGTTTTATGCACTCGCAAATAAGTCCTTTCATCCATTGGATACAGTGTTGGCCCAGAAGGGCATCAGCAGAGGGCGCTGTTGGCCCTGAAAGAGTTAACATGCGCCCAGAAAAGTGGCCATTTTGTTTTACTTGAACTTGAGGACTGCATACTTTTTTTGCAAAGCTTATCTTTATACTTTATGCTTATAGCACATGCATAAGCCTGGTCCCTTTGAAAGATAACATTCCGAAGATTCTTACACAATAAAGACAAATAACTTTTAGTGCTAATGACATAGATTAACATAGGGCTGAACATGAGTTGAACTTGTGTACTCACATTTTTCTGTAGTGGTTGCAATATTCCCCAAAGAATAATAAAAAAAAATAGTTATAAGCTGGAAAACACCGCAAATCCATAGCCTGAAGTTTCATGTAGTACAGGTCAAAATTTTATAAAAATCCGTTTAGGAAATTAGTCTTCTAGAGAGATCCGGGTAAACCATGTGCCAAGAAAAAAAGCTCTCTGGTATTCCATTTCCTCATCCACGGCCATGCATTTTGGAATTCTCTTCACTTCTGGTTTTCGGGTATCATCACTGGTCATCGGGTATCATTGGAAAGCTACAGTCATTGGCATTTTCGCAATCTGCGGATGATTGGCAGAGTTAGAGCATTGGGACTCCGACGTGGTAATCTGACGCTCGCGCATATCATCATGTAACTCGAGAACAAGGCACGGATTTTGTCAAGTGAGGTGGCGTTCAAACGGCAACAAATAGAGCATTCATTTATATGTTCGGCGAAAAATGCAGCCCTGAGCCACTAGACGCTCGCAAAGTGCCGTGACTTTCGTCTGTTCCGCCGGCCGGCCGTTGGATGTTAAGAGGTTGGCACCGCAAGTAACTGATGACATTAACACAATAGCTGCCACGCAATATAAGCATCATTAGTAGCTGACGCCATCACTGTAAACGGTGGGAGTCGCTCACCTTGTTTGCTATAACTATTTAAATATTATAGCTATATCTGCAATACTATGGCCCAGTTGACATCGGGTATCTATCGTTCAAGATGTGGGAAAGTAATATTTTTTCCATTCATACATTGTCGTTTTGTACCGTGGTGAATATAAGTATAGTTTTAGAGTGGTCTAGGATAATTCCTAGAACGCTAGTAATAGGCCGCGATGCATATTATACTTAATCGGCATTTCGTCCCTATACACGCTACAATAAAATTCAAAATTCAAATGCATATGATCGGTATATATTATGTTCCATCATGCATGCAGGAAATGGGGGGGGGGGGTTGTTTATGATTAATTGATTGTCAATAATGGCATTCATTAGTACAACAGCATACGTTGATCAGATCGATTGCAATGATAGAAATGGACAATCAAGCTGGAATTAACGTTAGATTGCTCTTACCTCTGGCCGATGAGACTCCAGAAAGAATATTCCAATTATTTGGTTGCCATCTGCTAGATCGTATTTCCGTTTGGCCGACGCCATAAGCTCCAAAAGCATAATGATTCTTGCGTCTCGAAGGCGATTCAATGCACTTGACTGTGTATCTGGATCCACGTTACAAAATAACTCCGCCCGGACGACATTCACTGACGCACAGAGCCAAGCTTCCTGCAGAAAGTAAGTGCAACATCGGCCGAATACCACCAGGTGGCGGTAACGGGCCGTTGCGATCTCAGAAAGAGTGCCAGATTTCCCACAGGCTTGCTGGTTGAATTATGAATGGAAATAGCGAATAAAAGAAATAACGATCATAACGAGTTTACTCGTTGTTGGCGTTATTCGATTGGCAGGCTATAACGAGTTAACTCGTCTTTGGCGGGGAATGTGTTAAAGGTCCACTGAAACGGAACTGTCGGTTCAGGCAGTAATATGCATTCGTGTAGGGGTAAAATAGGGTAACATTTTTATTTCACATCTAAATCTGAAAGGATGTTGATATGTCTCATTGCTCAGCATTGGGTTTATGTGGAACTTACCACCATGACATGAAAGGCTTGGTTTTACCCTAAAACAGCTTAGAAATCACAGACAGAAATGATGCTTCCATTTCGTTTTGGTTTGGCTGTGCCATGGTTCTGGTATTGTGCATGCTGGCTCACTGGAACGTCTCTGGCGCACCTAAATAAAACTGAACCTTAATCAATGTTATTGGTTACACCTGTGTACACTCTGCTATGACATGTCCGATTGGTTGGATTGAAAAGGGTCTACATGAAGGTAAAAATCAAATAAAACATGTTAAGTTTTTACTTTTTAGACATGCCCATCTTGAGACTAAGTGGTATCACAGGCGTATGGGAGGGGGGGTATACTTCCCAGCAGGTTGGTCCCAATCAAATAATCCAAGTGGAAAACAAATGATTTACAATTATATACAAATATTGTACCACAATAGAACTGAGACATCGGCTGTACAGCTTGCTGTTGTAAGCCTGTTGACGTTTGAATGACTTGAACTGAAAGTGAACCCTGTTCTTCCCAGGAAACAGACCTTCAAGAGAGGGAGTGACTACATGCCCTAACATAACCAGAATGCCTTGCGGTCGGACTAAGCATGTCAGGATGCTTTTTTAACACATGCATACTATGGTCATAGACCCTCTTTGTGATTGTACTAGACAGACATTGTTATTGGCTAATAACAATGAGTTACTGTGATCTACTTGCTAACTTAATGGCTCATCTGAAAATATTAATATCTGAAAATAAAGGCTGTATTACACACTTATCTTACTTATACGTCTCATGTGTTTTTCAAACTGTTATAACTTATGATGTTTATTCAGCAGGTCAGGAATAAAACAACTACCGTAGTTGACTTTCCGTATAGGGATTTATCATTGGGAAAATGTATTATCGGCTATTGTAATAATTCTGCCTCATGAACATTGGAAAGCTTTCCATTTTTGCACAAAATGAGTTCCCTTCTATCACTAACATTATTGGTTGAAAATTTTAATAAATAAATTATACATAATTATTTAACGATTAATTGTTAATTGTTTCATGTTGAGCTATAGATTGTGGATGAACACGCACAGAAAGGTACACCGTGCCAATGTTCATGCTTTATTTGTTTTAAACGAGACGATTTAGAAATGTGTCCGCTGGAAATACATTGCAATTTCAAGCGAGGTGGAGGACCGCACGGGACACGACAATGACGTACAAACCACTACACCTCCTAATCTGACTCCCTCTGTCTCTTCTTCTTCTTCCCCAACCCCCAGGCTCCATGCAGTTCCCCTACAACCCCCTGACCATGCGCATGCTGAGCAGTGCGTCGCCCACCTCCATGGCCTCCCCCTCCATCCAGAGCCAGCAGCAGCAGCAGCAGCAGCAGCAGCAGCAGCAGCAGCGCGTGTGGGAGAGGGAGCCCCTGCTGTCGGAGAAGTACGAGACCCTGTCGGACAGCGACTGAGCCCCCCACACACCCTGCCACTATTCTAGCCCCCATACCAGAGAGGAGAGGCCCCCCGACCCACCCCCCCCTGCCCCTGCCCCCCTCCTCTCCGTAAACTAATCTCACTCGCTGGTGAGTGTGTGGGGAGCACAGAGGGTGGCTTTGCCCCCTTTTTGGTGCTATGGCGCCCCCTGGCTGCGTTAGCTGGAAGAAAAGCAAGCAGCTTATGACAGGCTGGACCCTTCAAAGAACAGAACTCCTTTTTGTGGTCCAGAAGCACTGGCCCAGCCTGTACACAGGGAAGGAGAGAGAGAACGGAACGGAGAGGATGTGACACAAGCTATAATAAAGATGAAGAACTTATAAATGTAAAAAGAAAAATGACATAAGAGGCAATTTCTTGAATTTCTTTTTTTGTTTTGAATTCTGTAAAGAAATACCTTGTCTTTAAAGAGGAAAAAGAAATCATTGTATGTAAATAGAGTAACCTTTTGCAGTGTTTTTTCTTTTTTCTTAACTTGATTATTTCTCATTTTAATGTTGCTTTTTAAATTGATCCACTTAAAAAAAAAAAAAAAAAAAAATGGGGAAGAGGAGAGAGGGGTTCTACCTTTTTAATATCACAGTTGGTCTCTCCCTGTCCCATCGTTCACCCACCACCACCACAGCCCCGCCCTCCCACCCAGTCTATGACCATAGTGAAGCCGAGAGACCCGAGACCCTGTACTTGACACAGTGAAGTGGAACACAGAACTATAGGCCCCCCCTGTCCACCATCCAAACACCACCAGAGCCTGAACCTTGTGGAACGTCATCGAATGAAACAAACAAACACGACAAGCAAACATTTCATAACATTGTGATTTGATGCCTGTCTTCGCAATATTGTGGAGAAGATGCATGGATTGTAAACAATATCAACTGATATAAGCCAATTTCTTTTTGTCACCCCTTCTTAGACAAAGAGAAATGTCTTTTTTTTTGGGACAAGTTGAGAACACTGGTGTCGGAGCAGAAAGGTGAAAAGTCTGTTATAAGCTTATTATTTCTTTTGCCGAAGTCTTATGACTACTTCTGGGCCCCGTCTCGAGCTGACTTATAAAATTGAGCCAATTCTTTTTTCTTTTTCTTTTTTTCCCCTGAAGCTGGCCATGGTGTATGAGGCATCGTCCCTCACCTGTTGCTGCCTCTATGGTTTCCAACCAGCATGAAACGATCTGCTCTGCAGCGTTGTCATGGTAACTAAAGTGCGTCAGGAACCTGTTTATAGAGGGGTTTTGCCATGCCTTGTGGCTTGAGAAAGACGGCAGCTTTAACTAATTTTCTCAGAGATATACGTTGGTGTTTGATGTTTGTATTTGTTTCCGTAGTCCCTATTTTTTTTTTTTTTTCTTTTTTCTTTTTTTGATACTGTCCTGACAGAAATCTGAACTCAGTTGTCTTTACGTTTAGACAAAAAAAAAAGAAAAACACAACAACTAACCAAACATAAAGAATGGGCTGCACCATTGTTGCACTTTTTTTTTGCTTTGTAGCTTTTGACAATAAAAGCTACTACCTGTTGTATAACTTATTCAGCCTCCAGCACAGGAGTATACTGAGATGTGCTTTAACCTTTTTCCCACCACTCATGGAAAATCTGGATGTTTTTTCAGTTCCTGTCGTCTTCTTGCTGGTACATGATCTTGTGTGAAACTCGTATCATAGTCTGAACTAAAGTGTAATGGTACAGTCGGCTGCGTGTGAGTTTTGCCGTCATGGCTGTTCAACACCGTGACCTTTTCAATCTCTGCTCTCCTTTATATCCTGAATTGATATTGGTTATTTTCATCCCAACAGGCATGAGCTTTTCAAATAAGAATTATACCTACTAGGTCAACATCGATAACGAAAGTAATGTTCTATTGCAAAGTCCTTTTTGTCGAATATGTGAAACCATACCATGGTTTGACTTTCTCAGCTTTCGCTTTGCTTAAATAACAAATCTAATCCGCTCTAAACTTGATATTTCCTTCCTTTTCGTTTTGATTTTGAATTGTTTTGTCATAGCTGATGTTCAGAGGTTTTTATTTTAAATTTTTTCTATCATTTTCAACATCAAATGTTATTCATCCTGTCGCGACGGGATGTTAAGTGTTTACAACGGCAATGACAACAACAAAAAAATAAGAAAATAAAAAGTTTACAAACTTGAATCTTAAAAACCGAAATGAAGCCGAAAAAGAATTGGAGCATCTTTTTAGCTCTCTCTCTCTATCAAACACAGTGGTGATTTTTTTTTTTGTGTGTCTTTTATGAAATGAGACTTGAAAACCCCCATGTATCCCATCATGATGTTGAAATGCAATGTTTGTATCTCGCACAATGTCTCTTAGTAGTCTCTTACAAGAGTTCAGACCAATCAAATAAAGTGGATCAGTTCTCCACCTCTCTGACAACAGCATCTCCTCTGTGCTCGACTACTGTTCAATCAAGGAGACTATATAAGAGAAGGAGGGCTCGTCGTCGTCATGTCAGAATTCCACCGTTCTATGCTCTGCTTTGGTGGCAGCTCTTTTGAAGCCTGTATTAAAAATATACACGCTATCTCTGGAACGTATCAAACGTTGGCTAGTTAACCCTTTCACTGCCGCACTACCAATCGGTTAACCCTGTCACTGCGACGATACACAGAAGGTTAACCCTTTCACTGCCACACAACAGCAGTCGGTAGTGTGATGGTAAAGGGTTAACCTTCTGTAGTGTGGCAGTGAACGGGTTAACGATGCAACAAATTGCCAATGATACTGACATGTGAGGTAATAACGGGTCATATATATATACGAGGAGATGGCTGATCCCATTCAACTGCCATGTTTGCCAAACTGAAAGTGTTCACAGTGACGTGATGATGACCCTTCCTCCTTTTATAGTTTCCTTGTGTTTGATAAGGAAGCGTGGGCCCCACTGGCAGTTGGCATCGGGGCTCAGCGTGGCCCTTTCCTGTGGAGGATCACCAAATATGGTCAATCTGTAGTCCGTTATCACAGTGAGTTTCACGTCTCTTAACCCTTTCACTGCCACACTACAGAAGGTTAACCCTTTACTATCGCACTACCGACGGTTACCGTTGGTAGTGTGATCGTAAAGGGTTAACCTTCTGTGTATTGTTGCAGTGAAAGGGTTAACCGCTTGGTAGTGCGGCAGTGAACGGGTTAACAGGTCCACGATACAATAGAACGACACCCCCTGACCTTCGTCCTCAGTGAACACAAACCCATATGGGGGGGTGGGTGGGGTGCATGGAAGACTCATCAGGAGGGCAATTAAAAGAGACACACCCCCACAGGATGGTCCGGTAGGTGCTGAGGGAAATTCGGGTGTCAAAGCAGCATGGGGTGGATACAGAGCTTCACAGTCCAGTATCTATATACACTAAAGATAGAACATAAAATATAAATACAATATAATATAACGTAATACATGGTTGCTGAGCAAAACAATAGTTTATAGAAAATGATATTAATGATGGTGAAAGCCGTGAGACCTCTCATCACCCATACCTTGATTGCGCATTATGCACAATAGCCTACACATCATGTGCCTATATCCAAAACCCATGCTCCTTGCCGCCACCCAGTGGTGAACTTAACCAACTACAGACATAACACAAAAACAATCAAATAGCTCCTACACAGATGAAACCACATGCAAAGCTCATCACTGTTCAAGTACAGCTGACCCCTAACCCTAGAATGGCTGATTCCATATACAGCCATACTGTATGCAGTTAGTCACTCATCAGGGGCTTGGGGTGCTGCAGGACCTGCCTCTCGAAGGTCTTCATGTTGTGATGTCAGAGCGATGGCCTGTAGTCACAGAGGACACTTTGGTGTCCCTTCTTTTCCACCGGGACAATGCAGGAGGTCTTCCAGAGCCGGGGCACCCTCTGCAGCCTCGGGGAGAGGTTGAAGAGCTGCTGAAACGCTGCTGCCAGCTGCCCGGCATACACTTTGAGCAGCCTGGGGTTGGTGTTGTCTGGTCCTCGGGCCTTGTTCCTGCTGATCTTGGAGAGCTGCCTCTCCACCTGGCTGGTAGTGATGGTGGCTGGGCTCAGTGGGCTGGTAGTGATGGTGGTTGGGCTGGTAGTGATGGTGGCTGGGCAGGTAGTGATGGTGGCTGGGCTGGTAGTGATGGTGGCTGGTAGTGATGGTGGCTGGGCAGGTAGTGATGGTGGCTGGGCTGGTAGTGATGGTGGCTGGTAGTGATGGTGGCTGGGCAGGTAGTGATGGTGGCTGGGCAGGTAGTGATGGTGGCTGGGCTGGTGGTGGCTTCTAATGTCTGCCTCAGTTTCACAGATGAACAAAACAAGTTGAACTTAGAGAAATGATCCAGAAAAAATGAATTTTCACTTCCGTAGTTTTTGTACTGCTCTTTATACTTTGTTGTTGCTTTTGAGCGCACATCAACATTTACAACCATCCTCATCTTGTTTTGTTGCACATTTTGTTTGATCGCATATTACCTTCTCTACTGAACTTCTCCGAGAACCGGCAAAGGTAGGATATTCTACAGTAGATAACTCAAAATCCCTTGGAAGGTTGCACTCCCGCGGCATTATTCTATTTTGGCATGCTCTGTGTCTATTCACCCAATAATTAAATAGATACATACTGTAATAAGATAAGAGAAGACATTCCTTTATTGATCCCCTTGGGGAAATTCGGGTGGCATAGCAAAATGGGGGATTGGGGACAATGGGGAGGGGAGGTACAGGCAGGGTGAGCAGCTTCAAGTACCTGGGGGTCCACATCTCAGAGGACCTGACAGGACAACACACATAGACTCAGTCGTAAAGAAGGCGAAGCAGCGCCTCTACCACCTGAGACAGTTAAGGAAGTTCAGAGTATCTGGGAAGATACTCCAGTCCTTCTACCCCGGAGCTGTAGAGAGCATCTTGACTGGAAACATCACTGCTTGGTATGGAAACAGCAAGGTACAGGACAAGAAGGCCCTACACGGGTATTGCACTACCACCCCTGCAGGTCCTATACAACAAGAGGTGCAAATCCAGAGCCTGCAGGATAATGAAAGACCCTCACCACCCCAACAACAGCCTGTTCAAGCTGCTGCGGTCAGGCAAACGCCTGCGAACACCAGCAACTAGGACAGAGAGACTTCGGCTCAGCTTCTTCCCCCAGGCCATCGGAGCCATGAACACTGAACTCTCCACACACAAGCACACATGAGCACACACACAACACACACTGTACACGCTCACACACTAGCAGCCACTTTAACATGAGCACACACACAATCATGCTGCACACGCTCACACTTATGGTCACTTTACAAAAGGAAAGGTCACTTTAAGAATAGTATAGTATAACTTGAGATTGTATAATATAGCATTGTGTAGCAGTGTACATAAAGACCCAGTGCCTCATCCGTAGCTAACAGTGTATTTCACTACCACAGGACCATAGCATGTCCTACCATGCTCTGTAAATAACTCATGTATACCGATATGCCCTACTTTGTTTACTGTTTTATTGCACAATGTCGTTCTATTGGATTCTTATTATATATTACTATTGTATTATGCACATCGTTGCGGGCAGGATCCCCCGCATTTCATTGTATACTTGTATGCCGTGACAAATAAAACTCTTGACTTGACTTGACTTGACTTGACTTGACTTGACTTGACTTGACTTGACTTGACTTGACTTGACTTGACTTGACTTGTAATGGAAAGACATAAATATAGGCAATCAAATTTGAGAGAAAATTTACAGTGTAAACAATATAATTAACTGAATATAAATATATATATATGTCCCCTTTAAAAGCCCAATGTTTTCTGGACAAGACTACATTTACTAATTCTGGTCTCCACTGGAAACATCACTGCCTGGTATGGCAACAGCACGGCACAGGACAAGAAGGCCCTACAGAGAGTGGTGCGCTCAGTACCACGGGTATTGCACTACTACCCCTGCAGGTTCTATACAACAAGAGGTGCAAATCCAGAGCCTGCAGAATAATGAAAGACCCACACCACCCCAACAACAGCCTGTTCATGCTGCTGAGGTCAGGCAGACGCCTGCGAACCCCAGCTACTAGGACAGAGAGACTTCGGCTCAGCTTCTTCCCCCAGGCCATCAGAGCCTTGAACACTGAACTCTCCACACACAAGCACACATGAGCACACACACTGTACACGCTCACACACTAGCAGCCACTAAGGAAAGGTCACTTTAAAAATAGTATAGTATAACCTGAGATTGTATAAAATAGCAATGTACAGAAAGACCCAGTGCCTCATCCGTAGCTAACAGTGTATGCACTACCACAGGACCTAGCATGTCCTACCATGCTCTGTAAATAACTTATGTACAAATACAGATATGCCCTACTCTGTTACTGTTTATTGCACAATGTTGTTTTATTGGATTCTATTATATGTTGTTACTACTGTATTGCACATCGTTGCGGGCAGGATCCCCCGCATTTCATTGTATACTTGTATGCCGTGACAAATAAAACTCTTGACTTGACTTGACTTAAAGGAATACTGATATTATACAAGGAAGGCATAGGCCTATACTATTTTCAGCACTACGTTTGTTTACAGATGATTTTAAGATTTTCCGAAAATACGAATTTATCGCAATAATGCAAATTATATCTCTCTTTTATCGTAAAACCGAGAGGAAATGACTAAATCCAGTCATCATCAACTAAGATCCCTAAAAACTTTGTTGAAGTTACTTGTTTGATTTCGGTGTCACTGATTAATAGCTGTGCCTCCTTTTTTGAATAATTTTTACCTTTATTACAAAATACAATAAAATTATATATTTCTACATTTAACGATAGCTAGTCTGGAACCAATCTGAGACACAAGATAAACCATCATTGGCTTCCCTAATTAATACTGCAAAATTCTCATGTCATGTGACATTCTAATGTTGGTGTCATCAGTGAACAAGATCGAGAATACTCTAGGTCAAGGTCAAGCAGTAGTCTGACCAGTTTGTTTTGTGATGTTTGCAATCTTGTTTTTAGTGCCTTTGAGGTGCTTTGGTACCATGAGGTGCAAGCATAGTCGTAGTACCCTTGAATTAGTGCTGCTCATTCAAGGCTGTAGCCTGGTTGAATGATCTGCTAGAGAGGGCTTCTCCAAATCTGCGCTGCTTTTAACATTCTATGTTATATAACAAACGAGTTTCACCAGAATGAGGGAACAGATATTTGGAGTAGAATAACGTTTCATTTTCAATGGGAACATTAGATGTAAACAAAATCACCTCATGTGCAAATCATCATATATCCAAACAGTCAAAAACCCAGTTGCATGTCAACGTATTTTGAGATATTTTATATGCATAATTTCAGTTTTGTTTGCTTCAAGTTGGGAAGACATCTAGTTTCTTTATTAGTTGTCATACAAAAATACAGAATACCTTTATATGAAATGCTTTTTTTCTGTTCTGCTCCTGAGAGTGTGCTAGATAAAAATAAAAATAGATAAGTATAAAATAGAAAGTCAAAAGTATGTAAACAAGTGTAAACAAAAGTGTTCAATATACATATATACAATACAGAGTAGGAAAAACAATTATATTATATATATATATTATATATTACAATACAATATACAGTACAATGCAGAAATGGGATGAGGTACAACTTAGGGTAAGGTGCAATGAGGTATGAGTTGTAGTGCAAATCTCTTTACCAATAAATATAAAGTGTGTTAATGTGAGGTTTTGTCCGCTGCCCACCTACTCGCTCTGTTCCTTTAAGGTATTTTGTTAAATTAATTGCATTCCGCGCCTCACGCTTCTATCCTGTAAGATGCCATTTGATTGGTGCTCTCCCAACCACACGCTTCTGGAGCAATGATCAATTTCATCCCGCAGCTGTCACAGCTTGTCATTAAGCGCCCCGTGGCTTTAAATACCCTGATCTCCCTAATATTGATGTTGGATCGTTTTGAAACATTCCCTGCATTTGCCTGTTCCTTCCCGTCGCTGCTTTCCCTGTTCTGTTGCTTCCCAGGACTCTCGAGAAATATTCCGTTTGGAGAAACCTGCTTCCCCGTTACGAAGCGGCCGCCTCGTTTGATCTGCCCGCCTCGTTTGATCTGCCCGCCTCGTTTGATCTGCCCGCTTTACGCGTTGCGCTCTGGTGAGTTTTTGTAAACAGTCTTTTGGATCTATCGTTTTTGTGTGTTTTTAAAGCACCGAAGAGATCCCGTTTTTGTTCATACTGTTCTCACCTTTTTGTCTGTTGGAATTACACGTTTGGATTACCTAATTGTTTTCACTCTGGACACTGCTCACTGTGTGTTTCACACCGAAGATCTGTCACTTGGATTATTTGTTTGGACAATTCACCTCACCAGTCACCTGTCAGTTTCAATTGTGCGCTGAGCTAACTCAGGATCTCTCTCTCCCTCTCCGCCTCCATCTGGAGCATATGCTGGGAGGATCTGCAGAGCGGCTCAGACGTCACAGACAAATTCCACAACATCACCTTCTGGGAGAAGCTGCAGAGCAGCAAACATTCCTCACATGCCTGTTTCCCAGTTTGTTCTGTTCACCACCTAATTCATTCTTGTTTCTCAGTAAATAAACACGCCCTTGATTTTGGCTAACTCTGAAACAACTCTCTCTGTGCCGTTTGCGTTTGGGGTCGGTTTCAAACCCTAACATTACGATCCAACCATGACGACCCCAGCCGACACAGAGAGAGTCAGAACAGCATTAGCAGGCCAGATTGAGTTAACCAAGGAACACAGCCAACAGCTAGACAGGGCTGCGGCTGCAGTACAGGAACTCCGAGAGCAGGTCCTGCCTATTCAGGGGTCCCTGGGCGCTCTGGCTAGCCAGCAGTCAAGTATTCTCCTCCACTTACACACGCTGAGTGACACCGTTAACACCTTGCTTGTACCCCCACTTCCTTCAGGAGCCTTGGCCGGAGCATCACCCGCAGCCCTGGCAGGCCCCGCGCCTCCCGATCCCGCACCTCGGGAGCCCCGTCTCTCCGAACCACGGCTGTTCGACGGCAACTTCGAGGATTGTGCCACATTCATCATGCAATGTGAGTTGGTTTTTCGTCATCAACCCAGTCGTTTCACTTCAGGGGGAGCCCAAGTGGCCTACATGACTAACTTGCTCTCAGGCCGGGCAGCCCAGTGGGTCACTTCCTCCTGGGCAATGGAGGCAGACTTCTGTTTCTCCTACCCAGACTTCGTGGCTGAGCTCCGCAGGGTGTTCCACCATCCAGCCCGTGGTCTGGACCCTGGAGCCCGGTTGGGTACCTTCCGGCAGGGCAGCGGCGGGGTTACCGACTACGTGCTGGAGTTCAGACTGGCGGCTACGGAGAGCGGTTGGAACGACCAAGCACTTCGTCTTACCTTCATGAGGGGGCTCAACGACGCAGTCAGGGACCAGCTCGCGACCCGTGAGGAACCTGAGTCCCTCGAGGACCTGTTCAGCCTCGCCATTCGCATCGACGGACGCCTCCAGGAGAGAAGACGTGAGAGAACCCGACAGGTACCTCCTGAGGTACTCCGGACCACCCGTACTCGTGACAGTACTGCTGGTCGCCCTGCTCCCAACACGACTGGTGGTTTTTTTCCCTCCCGTTCGGTACCCGAGGAGGAACCCATGCAGCTGGGACGTTCTCATCTGAGCCAAGCTGAACGGGAGGCGAGGTTCAGGTCCGGCCTTTGCCTCTACTGCGGTCGGGAGGGACACCGTATCGCCAACTGCCCCACCCGGCCAAAAGACCAGGCTCGCCAGGACCCTGGGAGATCCTGGTGAGCCGTTTTTCTCGTTCCCAGAGCCGTGCACCACCTGGCCATCTGATGAGCGTCACCCTGGCCTGGGCGGACCAACGGGCCACGGTGGAGGCACTCATTGACTCGGGGGCAGACGAGAGTTTCCTAGACTTCGAGTTTGCTACCCGGGCCAACATTCCCCTTGAGGACCTAGTGAGGCCATTGGAGGTATTCGCATTGGACCAACACCGCCTGGCTGACATCACTCAACGCACCTGCCCTGTCCTACTGACCATTGCTGGTAACCACGTTGAGAGACTCCAGTTCCTTATCACCAGATCCCCTCTTGTCCCAGTAGTCCTGGGCCGGCCCTGGCTCGCGCTGCACGAGCCCCACATCGCCTGGTCCTCCGGTACCATCAAGGGCTGGAGCTCCTCCTGTCATGCCCAGTGTCTTCAGGCGGCGTCCTGTCCCCCGCCCCGGAGATCCGTTGGTGAGCCGCTTCCGGACCTTTCGACCATACCCCCCGAGTACCACGACCTCATGGAGGTTTTCAGTAAGTCCAGGGCTCAGGCCCTTCCGCCCCACCGGCCTTACGACTGTGCCATCGACCTCCGCTCAGGGGCTCCCCTTCCCGGCAGCCGCCTCTACAGTCTGACCGTCCCGGAGAAGGCGGCGATGGATCAATACATCTCTGAGTCCTTGGAAGCAGGACTCATTCGGCCTTCCTCCTCTCCTGTGGCGGCCGGTTTCTTCTTTGTTGGGAAGAAGGACGGGGACCTTCGACCCTGCATCGACTATCGCCAGCTCAACGAGATCACCATTAAGAACAAGTATCCTCTACCTCTCATGAACTCCACTTTCGAGCCTCTCACCCAGGCTACCGTCTTTACCAAGCTGGACCTCCGGAGTGCCTACCATCTAGTCCGTATCCGTGAGGGCGATGAATGGAAGACCGCCTTCAAGACTCCCAGGGGCCACTACGAGTACCTGGTGATGCCGTTCGGCCTCACCAACGCTCCGGCGGTATTCCAGGCGCTCATGAACGACGTCCTTCGTGACATGCTGGAGGAGTTTGTGGTAGTGTACCTAGACGACATTCTCATCTTCTCCAAGACCCTCGAGGAACACATCCAGCATGTCCGCCGTGTGCTGGAGCGCCTCCTCCACAATCGGCTCTTCGTCAAGGCGGAGAAGTGCCGATTCCACTCTGACTCCGTCGATTACCTGGGCTTCATCGTGGAGAAGGGCTTGACCCGAGCTGATCCTCGCAAGATCCAGGCAGTGGAGGAATGGCCTGAACCCACCTCTCGGAAGGAGTTACAGAGCTTCCTCGGGTTCGCCAACTTCTACCGAAGGTTCATCCGGAACTACAGTCAAGTGGCGGAACCGCTTACCAGACTGACCTCTCCCGCCCTGCCGTTCCGCTCCCTCAAGAAGAGGTTCACTTCCGCCCCGATCTTGCTCCATCCAGACCCCAAGAGACAGTTCATCGTTGAGGTGGACGCCTCGGATACTGGACTGGGAGCTATCTTATCCCAGCGGTCGGCAACGGACCAGAAGGTACATCCGTGCGCCTTCTACTCGCGTCGGTTCCTCCCTGCCGAGAGGAACTATGACATCGGCAATCGGGAGCTGCTGGCGGTTGTGGCTGCCTTGGAGGAGTGGCGTCATTGGCTAGAGGGGGCCGAGGAGCCGTTTACCATTTGGACGGACCACAAGAACCTGACGTACATCCATGCTTCCAAGCGCCTCAACGGCCGGCAGGCAAGATGGGCCAGCTTCCTCAGTCGGTTCGACTTCTCGCTGACGTTTCGCCCTGGTTCCCGCAACACGAAGGCTAGCCAAACCACTGATGAAGGACATTGTCCGAAACATGTCTGCTTTTGATTCAGGCTGCCAATAAAAAAACATTGAACCTGTGAGTGCTGGTCCGGCTACCCTGCTTTGATATACACAAAACAAGACAAACACAATACAGTAATAATAATAATAATAATAATAATAATAATAATAATAATAATAATAATAATAATAATAATAATAATAATAATAATAATAACAAGACCTCACAATACCACAACAATAATAATAACAATAATGACATTAGCAATAATACAAATAATAAATACAGAACATAAAAAATCTACTTATACTATTAGAGACACCACAAAAGACATTTCCTCCCCCACTCCCACCCCCACCTCAGCCTTCTATATATTATAGCTTTATTATAAACCGACATTTTCTGCCCATTCAATGTATTTTTATAATAACATCTTGGGTTGCTGATGCTGTATTGTTGCCGATGTTGATTCTGTTCATTGAGAGGGGGAGGGCTGTTCCAAATCTCACAACCTTAAATTGCACTCCTCTTGGACACTCAAACTTGACAACTCGGAAATACGTCAGTCAAGTCAACGAGGGCCAAGTCTGAGTCTGTAGTCTAGACAAGGGATTCAGCCAAAATCATTCCACTCCCCTTTCTTGTCTATTTTTATAAAGTCATTCCTGCCACAGAATGAGGCAAAGAGGAGAAAAGAGACCAACTTTTGTCATGGTGGCTCTCTTGGGGCAGAGCACTCTGCGTCGTGTGACTGGACGGCTGGATTCCAGTGTCATTTTGATATTCCTCTGGTGTCTAAAAGAACATAGAAAATATTTTCAGATCCTTTTTTTCCCCTACACTTTCATTGTCAGAATGAGGGCTTTGCTTATAAACAAAGTTTACTTTGACATCGAGGAGAAAATGTAATTTGACCATCCAGGCCAAAGCAGGTATGGGTGGTGTTGTGGTACCTTGAGCGTCCAGAGGTGATTGCGAATAATAATAATAATAATATATTTGATTTGTAGGGCGCTTTTTATAATTGTGGAGCAAATCTCAAAGCTCTACATTGTAAAAGAACATAAAAGGAGAGTAAAAAAAAAGAATATAAAATAAGCAAGACTAAAACTAGTAAGGAGTAAAAAGAACACTAAAACTAGTAAAAGAGTAAAAAACATAAAATAAGAAGGGCTAAAACTGGTAAAAGAACATAAAATGTGTGGAGCTAAAACTAGATAAAAATCAACAAAAGGCTCTATTAAAAAGATGAGTTTTGAGGCCCTTTTTTAAACGCATCCACAGTCTGTGGTGCTCTCAGGTGGTCAGGGAGAGTTCCACAGACTGGGAGCGGATGAGCAGAAAGCCTGATCTCCCATGGTGCAGAGTTTGGTCCTTGGGCGCTGGAGGAGGTTTGCCTGGTCGGAGCGGAGATGTCGAATGGTGAAAAAGGAGCTGGTTTTCACTCCTGCAGTCAGTAAATGGTCCTCTGGCTCACCCAGTGTGGGGATGATGAATCAAACTTAGAGAGGAAACACAGCAACATACCAGCATACCTGACACACCACTTCTCCATGTGGGTTTGGACTTTTGCCTGTAGTGTGGAAGAATCCCTTTTGGTTGTCCTAAGACAATAGCTTAATCTCACACCTAGGAGACCCAATGACCCTACTTCCCTCCCTAGCCCCCACCCTTCTCAGACCACAAGAGAGCTGGGTCCCTTGACCTCTCTGTGTGTGATTCCAGTGGCCACCACCAGGAGGACACTCCTCTGAGCTAAACTCATTACTGTCTGTAACCTACATGTACTATGAACCATGTGTTTCACTATTGTGACGAAATATAAAATCACCAAACATTTACATTAGTGATGCACCGATGTATCACTCCCGTCCAAATCCTGTTGATTTTGTTGTCATAGTTCCCACTCCCTTCTGCTCCCGTTGACTTTTACTCCCGGTCCTGCCCAATCACGGGATTCAAAGTGAAATTGACTCCCATCCTGTGGGAATCCCGCGTGACCCGCGGGAATCCCGAAAATATGTCATCCTCTAGTCTAGCTGTAGGTGGAACTGGCAGAGCAGAGCTGGGGGAGGGTTATCAGGCGAATTGGGGCACACCTGGGTCGGTGTCTCCCAGTCTGATAATTATAGAGGGAGGCTTCCTGTAGTCTCTCTCTCTCTCCACCTGTTTTGGTTCCTTTTGTTTGTTTAGACCCCTGCTTTTGTTTTTACACTTACAAAATGCATGCTGCACATACATTCTCATCCACACACTGCTTACACACTGATACTCATTCATATTGGCTGATCATTAGTGTAGGCGCCGTAATGGAAGTCTCTTTATTATCATTCAGTATTCTATTTGTGTTGTATTTGTTAGTTGTACTGTCACTTTAGGTGGTGGGGGCGTGCTCACAGGGGTGTGGCGCTAATGGGAGTGTTTATGGAATTTCATTCACCTTTTCACGTCTGACAGTTCACTGAGGTTGACAGTTCACGGAGAGAGGGGGTGAGAGTTAGGAGAGCATATTTTCTTTTGACCGCAATAACGCAAAGCGCAAATTGCAAATCGTATTTTGTTTGTCTCATGAAGCGAAAGAATAAAAGCTTCAAAAGTATTTCCTGGACGTGGAACGGAGTTATTTCACGGTGCGCGTCAATTGTTTGAACTCCTCCACTCAGCCCCTCGGCACTACCTGTCTATGACAGTCTACTGCCGCAACAATTAGTATTGTAGGTAGCAACCCTGGGATTTGGGTCGTTGGTCGGCCGGGCTGTCGCTCTGCGCTCTACCAACCTGGGGCTGACAGGCGACGCTGTTGGTCGCCCGGGGTTGGTAGAGGGGAGGGGGCAGGGGCTGACCTGGGAAAGGTATAAGAGGATGTGGCACCTAGGGTGCGCTCTCTTGATGCATGGGAAGTTAGATTTCATATGGCTTTACGCTCTGCTCTATTGGAACTGTCCCTTTAATCATATGCTATCATGAAAACTTTCAACCACGTGCACGCACCTACACCTGCCTGACCACGCCCACATCCGCTCACATAAGCAGGGTCATGGCCATACTACCAGCTCCTTCCCTACTTTCACCACCTGGAAGTCCGTGCTGCAGTGCACCTCTTCAAGTTCAGTGCTGAAGTAGTTAGTTAGTTATAGGAGCTGTGTTGACATTGTCTTTTGTTTTTCCCTCTCTCACTAATTTACGTGAGAAAGAAAGAATAATGTGGACAAATAACCCCACACATTGTGGGGGGGAAGCCTCCTAGGAGCGCTTCGGAGCGGCATGCCAGGTGGAGAAGGGCCTTCACTTATTGTAGGCCCTGTCCGATACGCTGGCGATGTGGGGGGTGGTGTCACCAGTGACTGTCAGGTGGGGTCTCGATGCCGCGGCCTCGTTGACCTCGCCAGGCCCATTTTTCGGGGGTCCTGGCCCCCGGGATGTGGCCTGGGGCTGGGGCCTCCTCCGCGCTCCGCTGCTATGGCCTTGCCACGGGGTCTGGGCTTTTTGACCCCGACCCCGCGATGTTGGGGGCTGTGACGTGGGTTTTTTGCTTCACGTCCGTTCCCTGGTGGCGTGTGGGATGCGCGACCGAGTAGTCGCGGGCCCTTCTAAACAAAGGTAAGTCCCACGGTCTGCTCACCCTGTGCGTTGAGGTACTGTTCCCTCTTCGCACAGTCGGGTCTGGTCTCCCTCCCGTCCCTCACTAGGGGGGGCGGGGGTGCCCGGATCCTCCCCGGTATTCTGATGGTTGTAGGGGACCTCAGCGGGTACATCTGTCGGGCTCTCCGCTCTGCTCCGCTCTTGTGTTCCAATAGAGCAGAGCGTAAAGCCATATGAAATATAACGAAGGTTATCCTATAACCCTAGTTATATGAATATGGAGAGCGCTCTGCTCTGACTCACTGAGGACCCCATGTGTCTTCCGTTTCGGCGGTGAAAGACTGGGGAAGGAGCTGGTAGTATGGCCATGACCCCGCTTATATGTGAGCGGATGTGGGCGTGGTCAGGCAGGTGTAAGTGCGTGCACATGGTTGAAAGTTTTCATGATAGCATGATTAAAGGGACAGTTCCAATAGAGCAGAGCGCTCGCCATATTCATATAACTAGGGTTATAGGATAACCTTCGTTATAGCGAGTCTACCGGTTACGTGCAGAGGTGATGCATCCAGTCAATTGTACTGAAGCCATATCTGATGTTTGCAATAAAGACATAAAGTGAGAAATAACAACAGCCTTGAGAGTTGTCAATAACGAACAAACCTGAGTTTGTTACAGTATATTTAAATAAATTATTTAGTTATTTCTTAAATTGTGCCTGTGTCTCCCCTTTCTTGTTGCGAGCTTGAGCCAGCTCGTAACACTATATTAAATCTATATTGATCATGAAGATCTGTCCACGAGCATAATGGATGAATCCGGTTCCACCACAGTAACCTCTATTAGAAATAGTGTATAGGGAATTTAACGGACCGCGTTGTATTAATTTCTCCATGGGAAGAGCTGACGTCCCAGAAAGCAGTCGGCCATGAAGACACAGCCCAGGGACCACATGTCTATGACCTCTTTGAATGGGAGGCCCAAGAAAATGTCTGGAGCCCTGAAGATGGAATAACAAGAGAACAATTGATAACTGTTACCGACTTATCTGGACCAATAATACAACATGGCACGTCATCACTTAAAACAAGACCATCTGTACTAAGACTCACACACAAGCCTGATTGTACGCACCAGCGGACCCTACAATCACCGCCAGTGATGCCACAGATTACTTGTTTTTTTATCCACTTTTTTTCTCCTTATTTTAAATTTTTTCTCCCATCCCAATTTCGTGTTTCCAATTCCCCCCTCCCCTGTCTTGAACGTTGCTCGACTATGCCCCCCACTGGTCGGTTGTAGGTAGGATAGAAGCCTTGCATCATCACGTGTCCCCTCCGATACACGAGGAGGCAGCCTGTCACATCTTTTCACCTGCCAGTGCGGACTCTCAGTGGCGAGGTGTAATGCATGGGAGGCTCAAACTACCCCCGCTACTTCCTGTCTCTGCTGTGCAGGCGTCCCCCAACCAACCTGTAGGAGTCGCTGTCCACAACGTCCAAATCCCCACCCATCGACTTCCACCCGCTACCTCTGCCAATTGAGATAGTATGACGGCTGGTCCAAGCCGGAGGCAATGCTGACACCCGGATTCGAGACCGGAGTCTCTTGCATTGGTGACGAGCGCAATCTCCGCTGCGCCACCCACCGCTGACAGTTGCTCGCCTATGCCGACTGCAGGACCAAAACTCTTGCCTTAACTGAAACATAACCAAACTAAAATAGCCAAATCAAACAACCAAATCAAACTATCAAATCAAACGATCAAGTCAAATGTCTGCTCCAAACTGCATCTCCCACTCAAAATGTAGAGAAAAATACTACCGCAAAAGAAAACCAAACGGCGTCAAACAAATCAAAATAGGACAAGCCCCCACTTGTCACAAACCGGCCGTACGGCTATGACAAAGAGGGAGACACAGGCAACCAAAGTCAATTAACTTTATTTAATTAATAAAGACAAAACAAGGAAACACTTACTAAATTAAACTAACAGTGGTGTGTGAAGTCAATGAGATCAGTAGTGTAAGTGAGTGCATATAGGTGTTGTGTTGTATAATGCTAACAGAAATCATAAGCACCAAACTATACTAACGGCGTCCCAAACGGAGAGCACCCAGCAGCATCTGAGCTCTGCAAGTCTTTTAACGGGAGCGTGGGAACACCGGGCCCAGGTGTTTCCTGTTCCGCTGATTGGCGCTCCAGCCACGCCCACCTCCAGTACCTGTAAACCAGAGCTGTAAACATAACCACCACCCAGGCGGACAATGGAGACCGAGTGGAAGGGGTCGTAACAACACCAGCTGTGGATAGCCATGTTCCACTTATCCTGGCTGGTAAAAGTAGGACATCCTCAGTGACTCATTTAGAGTAGAACTGTCCCATTTAATTTCAAACCTTTATATAAACTCAAAAGGCAACTGAAGTCTCCCTCATTTATAGAAATAACCTGAAAAAAACATGTAAAATCACACAGCATATAAAACCATAACCATAATGACAACAAGATGAGACAAAAAGCAAGGAAAACAAATAAATTAAAAGACGTACAACTTGATTGACAAAGGTTGGAGATGAAGGTTTTAAACACTGCAACAGAGGGGAGAATATTAACCCTTTCACTGCCACACGACAGAAGGTTAACCCTTTACTATCACACAACCGACGGCGATGCTCCGCGGAGCTAATGATGCTAATGATGGAGCATCGCCGTCGGTTGTGCGATAGTAAAGGGCTAACCTTCTGTATTGTCACAGTGAAAGGGTTAACCGGCTGTTGTGTGGCAGTGAAAGGGTTAAGCCGGACTGTTGGAGTTACATAACACATCAACTGTCCAGCCAGCTCTCAATAGAACTAATTACCTCCAGTACATGGTCTGAAAGATGGAGTAACGTCTAGCTGTTGAAGTAGGGATAGCAAGGCCACATTCGATGGGATTCACCCTGATGGACTAGCAAACAATATTGACCACCATGATATTGTCTGGTTTCAGGTCTCCATGAATCAGTCCAATTCTCTTGGAAATACAAGTTCAGGAACATTGTAACATACAATACAACACTGATCAAGTGGGGGTGGGGGGTTTGATAGTGGTTTCAATGAGGAGGGGGATATTTGGCAGTGACATTTAGTTGTCAAAGTAATTTACATTAAATGGTAAATGGTGCATTTATATAGCGATTTTATCCAAAGCGCTTTACACTGTGTTCCTCATATTTTACCCATTCACTCACACATTCACACACCGATGGCGGAGGCAACCATGCAAGGTGCCAACCTGCTCATTGGGAGCAATTAGGGATTAAGTGTCTTGCTCAAGGACACTTCCACACGCTTCCCGTGAGGAGCGGGAATCTAACCGGGAACCTCTGGATTACCAGACGACTGCTCTACCTCCCAGCCTCCCTATACCTGTTTAATGATTGGCATTGTGTATTTCAGTGACAGCCCGGGTACATGATGTATGGAAGCGTATTGCTGCCACACCAGAAACAGGAAAAAAGATCAGCATCACATTATAACATGATAACGTATTGTTTTAACGTAAAACGTTTCACGTTATAATGTGATAACGTATTGTTTTAACATAAAACGTTTCATGTTATAACATGATAACTTATTGTTTTAACATAAAACGTTTCACGTTATAACGTGATAACTTATTACCAAACTTATCATGTTATAACCTGAAACGTTTTATGTTAAAACAATGAGTTATCACACCAACTCATCACGTTATAAAGTGAAACGTTTTATGTTAAAACAATAAGTTATCACGTTATAACTTGAAACGTTTTATGTTAAAACAATAAGTTATCAGGGCGGTTAGGTGGCCGAGCGGAGATTGCGTTCGTCACCAGCCCCGGAGCTGAGCTGGATTTGCCTGTTCGAATCCAGCTCACAGCTCCGGGGTTGTCACCAGCTTGGCTGGCCGTCTGCACTGATACAATTGGCTGTATCAGAGGGTGGGAGAAGCTGGCGGGGTGGGTCCGGGTCGTTGTAAACAGCGACTCCTACAGTTCGGTCGGGGCGCCTGCTAAGCGCGGATTGGACGTGAGGGGGATAGTGTGGTCCTCCCACACGCTACGCCCTCTCAATGAGAATCCGCGCTGCCAGGTGAAAAGAAGCGGTGATTGGCTGGACGTGTGTCGGAGGAAGCACGTGGTAGCCTCCACTCTCCCAGATGATCTGACTGTGGGGGGTAAGTGCGCAGCGACCAGGAAGGGACTGGGAATTGGCATACGACTAACATTGGGATGGGAGAAAATCGGAGGAAAATGGAGGGGGAAAAAGACAAAAAAAAAAAAAAAAAAAAACAATAAGTTATCACGTTATAACGTGAAACGTTTTATGTTAAAACAATAAGTTACCACGTTATAGGGCGGCTATGTGGCGTAGTGGGCAAGGCGCTCGCCACAAATGACGGAGACGCTGGGCTTGCCTGTTCGAGCCCAGCGCTCCACATTGCTTTCAGTTTAGCTGGTCGTTCATACTGATACACATTGGCCATATTAGGGGGTGGGAAACTGATGGGTGGGGATCGGGCGTTGTGGACAGCGACTCCTACAGGTCGGTTGGTGCGCCTGCGCAGTAGAATCAGGAAGTGTCGGGGGCAGCGTGAGCCTCCCACGCGTTACTCTGAGAGATCGAGCTGCGCAGGTGAAAAGATGCGACTGCTGTTACCTCAAGTACCGGAGGGGACTTGTGCTATGTATGACTTAGTCCACATTGCAGCCGGCTTGTGGGAGGCAAGAAACAGCGTTCGTGACAGGGGAGGGTTGAATTGGATGATACGAAATTGGGATGGGAGAAAATATAGAAAATGGGAGAAAAAGTGGATAAAAAAAAAAAAGTTACCACGTTATAACGTGAAACGTTTTATGTTAAAACAATAAGTTATTGAAACGTTTTATGTTAAAACAATAAGTTATCACATTATAACGTGATACTGAACCTTTTTTTCTGTTTCTGGTGTGGCAGCAATACGCTTCCGTAATGCTGCATTTAGAGAGAACGAGAGAAGATGAGGGTAGCCTTTTATGCATGAGGTATTCATGCCAGCGGACAATGCTAATGGTTGTCTTCAGATCACAAAGTATTTCTAATGTGATCACCTGGGATAATGTAGAAGTAAGACTGATGGATATCAACAGTTCATTCATGTGTCATATATAGTATTTTCTGTCATCAAGCAAACAAGCTAGTTGTATAATAAATGTTGGTAAACATTCCTATCAATAACACTAAAGTTATACCTCTTCTCTGACGTCAGTGATGAAATGCACCCCTTCTTTTCGATTTTGATGGCCACTGTTTCATTTGTGCCCAATTTCAGGTACTTGGTCACTCACTTTGCCAAAGACTCCTTCCCCCATGAAGGCCTCCACCAGGTATCGTCTGGCGCTGCCAGGCAGCTGGTCATGATGCAGGGGAACTTGGAAGTCATCATCTGGGGCTTTCCCCATACCCTCAACTGTTGGAGAGGAGTTCACGTGTTGAAAAAGCATAGGCAAGCTAAAGGGAGAGAGGTGGGATATATAACGAAAATATGAGTGAAAAGAGATACATTTGTGCCATTGTAAGATATTCAATACACTGTTAATTGTGAATAATTAAATGTTTTTCTTAATTTGTTCATGTTTACTATTACTATCAGAATAGTCATGTGATGTATACATTATTTCACTGCAGCGCTTACTTCTAGTGAAGAGACTATTAGTGAAATTAAAATACTCCATTTAGCTGGGGGAGCCCCCACGGGCCCCTAGCTGTGTGGACACCAGTTTGAAAACCACTGTATTTGTAAATAAAGACTGGTTGCAGGCTGCAGCTAACCCAACTGAACCTTTGTCCAAGAAATATCCTCTTCAGTTGTATTTAAAACGTACATTTCATATCAATAGGCTTCCACAGGTCTGACTTGTCAGACTTGACATTTAATAAAGTTTATTAAATAAAAGAGACAGTCCATTTCCCCCTTGATTTTCATATATAATTGTATTTATTATCCGTGTCGGCACATTCGGCACGGTGACGATACTGCAGATGATGACCTTGAATCTTGAGCTCGTGATTATGGAAAACGTCCTGTGTCTGTAGTACAGTAGTTGTTGAGAGAGGGAGCCAAACCAATAATAGCTTTCCATGGCAATTGTTCTTGAGCGTGTGAATGAATGAATGAATGAATGAATGAATGAAAACTTTATTTAACAGATTGCAGAATGGGTACAGTACGGCTCAATACACACAATTGTTAAGGGGATGCAGACCAGAGAAAGACTTTCATCTTGTTTACATCAGGGTCCCCCATTTTCAATTCATAGTGACATTTATGACATACACAACATACATGACATCATGACATTTATGGCATAGATGACATACAGGTACTGTTACATTTGTGACATATACGATATGCAAATATACAGTACTGTTACATGTTACTGTGTCATAAAATGCTATCAATAAACTGGCTGTGTAAACAAAACTAAACAAAACAAAACAAACACAACACTGGTAAACAAACTACCCTCCCACTCAGAGCATTATGGGGTAGAACACATAGTAGCATACTACAAAAACCTAGGGGTCCACAAAGACGACTTCAAACTTGAAATGGTAACAACCGATGAGGTACTCAAAAAATTTAGCGCCCTCCAACCTAACAAGGCCACTGGCCATGACAACATCCCCTCCAAATTCCTCAGAGACGCAGCAGCCGCCATCACCCCAGTCATCACACACATAATAAACCTCTCTATAAGACAGGGGCACGTCCCCAAGGACTTCAAAATTGCGAGAGTGACCCCTCTACACAAAAAGGGCAGCAAATTAGACCCAGGCAACTACCGCCCTGTTTCTATTCTTACCTCCATCTCGAAAGTCATGGAGAAAATAGTCTACGAACAGGTCGAAAAGTACCTGGCGGAAAAAAACCTAATCTACGAATTCCAATCTGGCTTCAGAACATCCCACTCCACTGACACATGCCTCCTCTATTTGAACGACCACATCAAACAAGAGGTGGACGCTGGCAAATACTGCGGCATGGTCATGCTGGACCTACAAAAGGCCTTCGACACTGTCAATCACTCCATTCTAATGGACAAGCTAAAAGCAATTGGTTTTGATAGCCTATCAGTGAGCTGGATGCAATCCTACCTGGAGGGGAGAGAACAGATGGTAGAGGTAAACGGTACTCTATCCCCCCCCCCTCACAGTGAGCTGTGGTGTTCCACAAGGAAGCATACTAGGACCGCTACTCTTCCTAATTTATGCAAATGACATGTCGTCAGCCTGTGACTGCAACTTGTTCCTGTTTGCGGACGACTCAGCCCTGCTGGTCTCTGACAAGAACAAATTGCAGGTTGAAAAAACCCTCAGCACGGAACTAGGCAAAATCTGCATATGGCTCGCTGATAACAAACTATCATTACACATGGGCAAAACAGAGTCCATTCTCTTCGGTTCAAATAACAAACTCAGCAAGACCGACGGCTTCTCAGTTACAGTGGGTGACAATATTGTCACAAGGAAAGACGAAATTACCTACCTGGGTTCCATCCTAGAGGCAAATCTTTCCTGTGACAAAATGGCATCCAATGTAATAAAAAAAGTCAACCAACGAACTAGATTCCTGTACCGGATCTCCTCTCTGGTAAACAAGAATACCCTGAAGACTCTGGCAGGAGCACTCATTCAAGGGTACTATGACTATGCGTGCACCTCATGGTACCAAAGCACCTCAAAGGCGCTTAAAACAAAATTACAAACATCACAAAACAAACTGGTCAGACTACTACTTGACCTGAACCCCAGAACCCACCTCACCCCTGCCCACTTTGCCAACCTAGGATGGCTTAGAGTAGACGACAGAGTACAGCAACTTGCAATGGGCCTGGTCTACAAGATACACTATACGACCGGGGTGCCCATGTACATGTCAAAATACTTCCCAAAGGTCAGTGAATACCACAACCACTACACCAGAGGAAGCTCAACAAATCATGTTAAACCCAGATTCGGCTCAAACAAGGGACTAAACACGTTTCGCAATTATGCCACAACAATGTGGAACGCCCTACCCAAAGCTGTAAAGGAATGTGAATCCCTGCCCACATTCAAAACCGCCCTTAAAGAGCACCTACGGGAGGCTGCAATTCGAAACTGGCCACCGTAAATGCCCAAAACCCCCACCACCTCCTAATAGACAGTCTCCTCCCCACCGCATGTATATATTCCCTCCCCGCCGTATGTATATTTCCCTCCCACCCACCCACCCCCTCCTAATGTACAGTCCCCTCCCCATCATATGTATATACTCTGTCAGGATCTAGGGGTAACAGTACTGTATATTTGAATACCGCCTATGTCACAAATGTATCAGTACTAAATACCTATATGTCCCTATGCCATAAATGTCATGTATGTTGTGTATGTCATAAATGTCTATATGAATTGAAAATGGGGGACCCTGATGGAAACAAGACAAACGTCTTTCTCAGGTCTGCATCCCCTTAACAATTGTATGTATTGAGCCGTACTGTATTGTACCCATTCTGCAATCTGTTAAATAAAGTTTTCATTCATTCATTCATTCAGACAATGACTATATTTAAAAGAACTACAATAGCCAGAAATCTCCTCGAGCACTGCACCAAACTCGCGTGCTCCACCTACTGGGGCATTCAGTTTCAGTTTCCTCGACAGGCGCCAGCAGCAGCAGCGCTATGAACAGCAGCAGAGCCGCATCATTATTTAACAGGTGAGATGAGGGACTATTATTATTCCTCCTAACTCTTGGGTATCATTTTTTCCGTAACGTAAATTATTGATCAAATACAGCGTGCTATCAAATACAGTACAAATACAGTACTACCATTTGCCTGTCAGTTTGGTCGAAATGACAGAAAGCTGTCTGAGAGTTGTTCTTAAACGTTAGTTTGACAGAAACGGCCACTGACTTTGATGTCTGCTTGTCTTTGATGACAGTTGCCGAGTTTCCTTATTAAAATGCACTATTAAGTATTTAGCCCGCTGCCTTAATGTATCAAAACAAACAAGACATGTGTCGTCTTCTTCACACTGTCATAGTCATTCGGGATGTGTGTTGGTACAGTAGCAGCAGGATGCACAATGTTGTGCAAACATTCATCCTCATTTCTTAGTGCTTCTGTGGGCTGACTGATTGATTGATTGAAAACTTTATTAACAGATTGCAGAATGGGTACAGTACAGTACAGCTCAATACACACAATTGTTAAGGGGATGCAGACCAGAGAAAGACTTTCGTCTTGTTTACATCAGGGTCCCCCATTTTCAATTCATCATAACAATATAATGATTGATTGATTGAAAAGTGTATTAACAGATTGCAGAATGGGTACAGTACAGTACATCTCAATACAATTGTTAAGGGGATGCAGACCAGAGAAAGACTTTCGTCTTGTTTACATCAGGGTCCCCCATTTTCAATTCATCATAACATATATGACATACATGACATACAGATAGACAGTACTGCTACATCTATACATTTATGACATATCAGATTTGCAAATACAGTACTGTTTGTGATACAAAAGTGTCCAGAAAAGGAGTGTATATACATTTGGCGTAGAAACTGTACATTGGAGGAGGTTGGTGGGGTGGGGTTGGGTGGGTTGGGTGAGGGCTGTACATTGGAGGTGGGGAGGGGGGGGGGGGGTTGGGTATGGGACACACACATTTTACACTGTACATTGGAATATTGACAGCCTCAATGACATACACGACATACAGATAGACAGTACTGCTACATCTATACATTTATGACATACCAGATTTACAAATACAGTACCGTTTGTGATACAAAAAGAGTCTAAAAAAGAGAGTATATACAGCGTTGCTGTGTACTACTACTAGTTGTATTTTAACGGATTCATCTATTAGTATAGGCTTTATCAGTACAGATACCTGGGGGATTAATTTTTTTTTTGATAAACGATACATGGTTTGTTGTAGATGGCCAATTTACTACCAGCAACAGGCAAGAAAGTGAGCTCATGTGATGAAAGCAACTATGCTGAGGCAAGGTCTTGTTTTCAATTAAGCCATCAATTGCTCAGACAGTTTGGTTGTGAATCACTGACTTTAGACATTAATTAGCCAACATTTAAAATAGCTAACCTATAAACAAACAATACAATCCACCAGTAGACAGAAGATTATTATTATATTTTTTGAATAGCCAAATTTCCCCCACTTTTTTGTTCCACACCATTTTTGTTTTCCTTTTGTACATTTTTAAAAAGTGCCGGAAAATGTTCTGTCTTTGTAGGCTTGTCTTTTAGAGGTCTTCGCTGTCCAGTAGTCGGTGTGGGCATTCCTGTGGCTGTGTGGGTGACACTGTTTCGATCGGCCCTTGGAGCCCAAGTTGTCAGTTTTTGTTGTTATTTTTTTCAAACCTTATCTATTGTCCACACAGTGGTTCCAGGACGCCCACACAGTAGTTATCTTATGATGTGTGTAGCCTAAACCTTGTGCTTTAATTCACACAATTCCCATTCTTAAGACAAGGATTCAATGTTTATACAATATATTGTGATCCCTCTTAACACAACCACATGACGATAGCAAGACGGAGAAAAGATATTATCAAGATCATATCGGCTAATACTGATTGTTGGACACATGCCTATCCTCAGATAATGAAGAGGTGTCATTAGTGTTGGGAGGGGTAACTTACAACAACACTGGTTATATGAAATAAAGTGCATAACCACATGAATTATAGGAGACATTTGCCTAACTGAAATCACTTGGCATGCACATTAAGCAAAACAAATAAAAACGTATCAAATATAAAATAGCAAAAATGCCAATTCTACAATTGGCCAAATATTGGCTTTAATTTTATTAAGCTGACTTAATAAAGATGACTTATCCAGTGCCTTGGTGGCCAGTAGTAGCCTGTATCAGCTGCTTTTATCAAAAGGGTTTTTATTTTGTTCTGCTGTCAGAGCAGTTGGAAATTATATTTTTTAACTTCTTCCCAAGCTCTACAGTTTGGATTGTGCATTGTTAAATGACATGACCAGCCAGCCATTAGTTCCTCATTAGGCTAGTCCTATGTGAAGCCGTCAACAACAAGGTTTTGTTTGTGTTTAGTCTGGTCATCTGTGACAGCTTGTACTTGATTTCTAGATACTTTAAACATTTTGCTATTTTGGTCATGGTTTACTACTGTGTGTCATAATTGAATGTTTCGGTAATGACTAAAATATCCAGGGGTAAGTTATACTGTAACAAATTCTTAGGCTAATTAAAGACTTTTGTGTCGTTGGAGTCTAAACCTATACTTTTCGAGGAGGCAAACCTAAGGGGAGGAGTCCCGCATGTAGGACACAACACCAGTGGTTCGCCTGTGATGTATTAGTTATTCTGCTAGAAACCAAATGTGACGGCAAATCACATCTTTCACTTCATGTTTCTCTAATAACGCCAAGCGTGACAAAGAAGGATCAGAGAGGAAGTAGACGGCACCACCCACCTATCATTTCTCAGTCAGTGCAAACTCTGTTTGTATGTAATTACACCCTTTTGCCTTTCTCTTGGCTACCCATCCAAGCAATGGAAATAAATGGGTAGAAATGTGTCTTTGGCGGATGGTTAGGGCAGTGCTCGGAACAGAGACGGCAGGGCAGAGAGCAGCGTGCCGGGAGGCAGGTCCTATGGCAGAACCAGAACCAGAACCAGGAGGACTACTACTGAATACGGTAGTAGGGGCGTAACGGTACACAAAAACCACGGTTCGGTACGTACCTCGGTTTTGAAGTCACGGTTCACGGTTAATTTTGGTACAGTGGGGGTGGGCGGCTACGTGGCGTAGTGGGCAAGGCGCTCGCCACGAATGCGGAGACGCTGGGCTCGCCAGTTCGAGCCCAGCGCTCCACATTTGCTTTCAGTTTAGCTGGTCGTCCGTACTAATACACATTGGCCGTATTAGGGGGTGGGAAACTGATGGGTGGGGATCGGGCGTTGTGGACAGCGACTCCTACAGGTCGGTTGGTGCGCCTGCGCAGTAGAATCAGGAAGTGTCGGGGGCAGCGTGAGCCTCCCACGCGTTACTCCTCGCCACTGAGAGATCGAGCTGCGCAGGTGAAAAGATGCGACTGCTGTTACCTCAAGTACCGGAGGGGACTTGTGCTATGTATGACTTAGTCCACATTGCAGCCGGCTTGTGGGAGGCAAGAAACAGCGTTCGTGACAGGGGAGGGTTGAATTGGATGATACGAAATTGGGATGGGAGAAAATATAGAAAATGGGAGAAAAAGTGGATCAAAAAAAAAATGTTGGTACAGTGGGGGGAAAGTTTGCAGAACGTGGCTTTCCATGTTCCACTCGGGGGGGACGTAGAGTGCAGTTACTGTTAAGTAGGGCTGTCAACGAATATTCTATATTCGAATTAAGAATCGACTTGTAAATTTTTTTTAAAACACATACATAGAATGTAAAATGAATATTAGATTGTGGTCTTCTAGGTAGGTAGGTCGTTTGCATTCGCCATACTATGAGGCTATGCTAAATTACAGGTAATCTCTCAGTGGTGTGCGAACAACATCCGGCCCTTTTCGCAAGTTATATTTTGGGAAGGGGGCTTTTGAGTTGTGAATTAACGTAACGTATTTGTTGTATTCGTTCGGTACACAGCGCGTACTGAACTGAAGGTCCCGTACTGAAATGGTTCGGTATACGAATATGTGTACCGTTACACCCCTAATTGGTAGTATTGTGCAATAGCTTTCCTTCTCTCTTTGCTCTCGTCTTTTACTTGCTGTTGTAGGTGTGAATGAATGAAGCTAAGGAGCCGAGGCTGGTCTTGGTTACTATGAGACAGTTCATGATGAGTCACTTGGAAGCCATAACATGCTATTCGCTTTTTTCACCTTTGAAATTAATTTAAATTTAATTGAAAGTTCACATGGTACAGTAGGGTACTTTGTGTGCTGAAAAAGTTACAGCAACTTATACTGTCTAACCTGTCTATTCTATATATTTATTTGCATCATATGATTATCCTGATTTAAATGTCTTAATCAAATCCTAATCTGCCAGTGTTGGTGCTATCTCTGCCTATTTGCCCTATTCACTTCGCCGCCATCTTTGTTTTCATAGGTCACGTTGACTGAATTCAGTCGTTAAAGTACCGAGGGCGCCTATCGCAAAGAGTAGGGGGTTCCCCGACGTTCCTGGCCAAATTCCCAATCGGGTCTCTGACATCCCTCCCCCTTAATTGGCTGATATCAATCCCTGTCTCCTGAGCCGTTCAGCCATTGTGTAGTGTGATGTGTGCCAGTGTATGGCAGCCATTGAGCCTGCGTCGGCGTAGCCCAAGGTTGGGTGCTACCTGTGGTGGTGAAGGAGGCAGTTTCCACCCTACATTGTGGGGAGCGCTTTGAGTGTGTAGAAAAGCGCTATACAGTATAAATGTAATAATCAATCAATCAATGCATTTCAATGAGCTGATAACTCATTTACTTCCATTTATTTCAAAACATGACAAGTACAGCAGTTTCAAAAACAGAGTGCGGTAATCACAAGCTTGTAATTCCAATGTATATTCTGCCTGTTGTTTTGACAATTTATTTTTTATTTTTATTTTTTATCTACTTTTTCTCCCCATTTTCTATTTTTCTCCCATCCCAATTTCATATTATCCAATTCTCCCCTCCCCTGTCTCGAACGTTGTTAGACCATGCCTCCCACTGGTCGGCTGCAGTGAGGACCAAGCCTTGCATCACGTGTCCTCTCCGGTACACGAGGAGGCAGCTGTCGCATCTTTTCACCTGAACAGCGCGATCTCTCAGTGGCGAGGAGTAACGCGTGGGAGGCTCACGCTGCCCCCGTTGCTTCCTGATTCTGCTGTACAGGCGCACCAACCGACCTGTAGGAGTCGCTGTCCACAACGTCCGATCCCCACCCACCGGCTTTCCCACCCCCCTAATACTGCCAATTGTATTAGTATGAACGACCAGCCAAGCCGGAAGCAACGCAGAGAGCTGGGCTCGAACCCAGCATCTCCTGCGTTAGTGGCGAGCGCCTTGCCCACTGCACCACTTAGCCGCCCTGACAATTTTGGTTCTTGAAGTGGCATTTTTATAACTAAGTTTTAACATTGAAGTGAACAGACACTTGCACATCCATACCTCACGTTAGGGCTGGGCGATATGGCCTCTAAATGATATCATGATATTTTTTGGCTCTATCACGATACACGATATATATTGCGATATTTTGACATTTCCTCTAAAGCACTTAAAAATGCTTGATTTAACCCTTTGATGGATACAGTCACGCCAATATGATGATTATATAAACCTCTGTTGTCAAGCCTCGTCAATATACCCCCCCCCCCATTTTCTCACTAATGGAACTGGTGTCGTGGATCACTCCTGTGAGAGTTTCCAGGGTTAACGGCTAACGTTAGTTAGCTTAGCTTAGTTAGCGGCTAACTTAACCGCCTCTCTGTCTCTCCTCTCTGTCTCTGGGTGTGTGTGCGTGTATGTGCGTGTACGTGACGTAAATTGGGCGAGTGTGTCTGTGTGTCTGTGTGAGGGAGAGAGGAAAGTGCTGCCCTAAAGTAAGTCTCATCTCAGCCGTGGCGGCTTAGAAACTGACGTAAGGTTTTGTGCAAAACATCACGATGTCCACGATATGTTTAAAAAGTTTATCGTTGGGGAGCTCCCGTAGCTCACCGCATATCTCGGCGCTATTTCTGCGTCGGGGAAAACCGTGCTCGTCACGGATCTGGGGGAGTTCGATTCCCGGACCCGCCGTCATTTCTCACAATGTCTTCCCCTGCTCTACATCCCAAAAAGTGTATCGTTAATGAACTGTACCCGATATTTATTTAATATCGTCATATTGCCCACCCCTACCTCACGTTGCATCAAACTGGACCAATATGGCGGCGAGGTGAATGAGGTCAATTGAACTCGACCTACACAGGACCAAATAATGACTTGTTCTTAATTAACCTGCCTATTCAAATAAAGGTTTGATGATGATGATGATAACTGCTAATAGAATGACCACATTGACATCTCTATATTGAGTAGAACTACTTACCAACAGCTTCTACCACTAACATCCCTAAACCAGTGTCAGGGCTTTTCATGTCGCCTATTTGTTGTCATTCTTTCAAGCCACTATGTGGAGGCTATATTTCGACATCTTTCCCCATCACTTTGTCCTCACTCCCTTCACGCACGTTGTCATAATGCTTCTGCCTTGTTTTAATTGGTGTTGTTAAGCAGCACAGTTTTGGCCGTAACCCCGTCGTAACATTACGTTGTTCATCTGACGTCCCCATCTCTTCCTCTGGTGTAGATCTGTGTCTGATCCGTCTTATATTTTATTTATATCGCCCCTCGGTAGGTCTTCTGCCTCTTGCCAGGCCATCATCGTGAATAATACCAATCCGTCCTTAATTGACCTGCCCGGGTACATAATGATCTTTACCATGCTGTCTGTGTGTGTGTGTCCTCAGAGGGCCTGGACTGAGTAGTCCGTTTGCTTCCCAGTCCCGTCGTTTTCTCTGCGCCGCTCTATTCCGCTCAGCGCGGCTCTCTATCCAGGCAGCCCCTCTCTCATTGGAGGAGCAGGACTGCTATTTATAGCCAGGGCTCTGAGGTGAACTGGTCTGCCTGTGTGACGGGCGGGATGAGGCCAATGAAGAGGCACCATGCTCTCCTTGATTGTCCTGTCCACCTGAGTCTGTCCTTGGGGGATAATAATTGTGTGTGTGTGTGTGTGTGTGTGTGTGTGTGCACGTGTGTGTGTGTGCACGTGCACAGGCATTTGTGTGCATGCACGTGTTTGTGTAAAGTATGTCCTTTCTGAGAGGATTAGTGTTTCTGCTAGGTGCTGTCTCACAAAGTCAAGAGAATTCTATTATTGTTGCTGCTGCTGTCCTGAATTACTTCTGGAGCCTAAAGACCGGGGAGCTGCCCCCCCCGACCCACACCCCCAGCGGAGTGGAGAGAGCAGCCGCTGCAGCTGAGCTGCCGCCATGTTAATCAGTTGGAACAGGAACACATGCCACATCAGCAGCATCTGCAGGTAGCGCTGTGGGCTAATCTTTTGTCACAGTGCATTAGGGTTGGGTACTGTTCACATTTGAACCCGTACTGGTACCTGTGAATCGATACTGGTACCCAACGGTACCTTTTTTCGGTACTTTAGTCTCTAAAAATTGTATCGACCTACCTCAGTTGTAAAAAATGTGTCCAAACTTCTAATTATTTATTATCATTATTTATTTAGATATTTCTTTTATAGTATAATACTGTATATATATATATATAATATTGCAGCGAGCGTTGTCTGCATCTAGCTTTGTAAAGTGTAACCACACTTGCGACCGTTTCCGGCTTGCCATCGCCCCGACTGCATTGTTGTTGTTGAATCAAGTGAAATCCTAGGTAAGCCTGTATTGTGCGCGTGAACGTTGACGTGAAAGGTGCGGCACACTTCATAGGTTTCGTTTTGCGGTAAAACGAAACGTTGACGTCATACATTTTTTTTTAAATGAAATGTGGCACCGGTGGATCTCGCGTGAATCGGTACTCGGTAGTACCGACGTGATTAGGTCTCTATACCCTTAAAAGTACCGGATTCGGTACCCATTCCTAGTCATCACGGTTCTGTGCTAATCTTTTGTCACAGTGCATGTGTTGCCTTGCGAGCGAGGGTACAGATGACAGCAGGGAGCTGGACACTCGCCACCTAATATTAAAAATGACTAGCTATGCAAGTCAGGGGCCATCTTCCCCAAATGTGATGAAGAGGCAGAGACACGGAATGAATGAGTCACTGCATTTATATAGCGCTTCTCTAGAGACACTCAAAGAGCTTTACAATATAGAGTAGAATTTGCCTCCCCCGACAGTCACCATTATGTGTAACACCCAACCTTGGGCTACGCAGGCTCAATGACTGCCTTACACTGGCACCAGGCACACATCACACACACACAATGGCTGAAATGCTCAGGAGACGAGGGTTGATACCAGCCAATTAAGTATGCATGACACTCTGGATCAGATGCATGCTATGTATGTCTACACACTACTGCTCTCACACTCTCATGCAGTCTACGCTACTATCATAGACACAGTACTAAACTGAACAGTCAACGAGAACCTAAAACAGTTACCAAGGAGCTGCCTGCCTAACCCAAATCTAAGATAACTCACCCTAGTCTTCATGTGTGTACTGGCGGGTGGTTCTTACGCACCCATACACCACTTCCTTTGGGGAAGGTTCTTACGCACCCAGGGAACAAAATTTACTTTTTGACTTACCAGCCATTTGGCTGGTAGATTTTAAAAACTACCAGCCAGGCATATTTTTTACCAGCCAAAAATTAAAAATAGCTTTTTAGTATATCGCCATGTGTTATTATTACTATATAATACTCTCATATGCTATTTTCAATTAATATCATAAACAACATAAGGGATATGAGCATAATTTTGAGTGGACTGAAGGAATGAGTCAGCGTTAATAGTTTTAAATGCAAATAATTTATTGAAACATAGAAGTGGGGTCGGGGACACACACACTGTTTCAACTCACCACCCCCGCATCATATTGTAGTCTAGTCTGTCTTCAAACTTCCACTCCTCTCGAAACCTTTTTATATTTGAATATCAACATTATCTGTGCATCCTCAGTAATCCTCAGTTTACTACAATATACTCCTCTCCTGAGTCCTGACTAGTGACTTCATCGTCTTTCCAAACGCACGCACACATTTCCCTTTCCCCAGTCCACACTGTCTGCTGTTCTCTATGGCTCTGCCGCTGATCAGGATTAGCTTGTTAGCTTACGCTAACATAACGTTCATTTCGGGCGATGTGGGCATAAAGGAATGGCGACGATGCAATGCATGTTAGATGCATTTGACCCGTTGTGAGAAGAAGAAAAAACCACAGACTTATTTCGGCTCGCAAAATAGGCGCACTGCTGTGTAGCTCTGCTCTCAGGGAACAAACTTAACTTTTTGACTTACCAGCCATTTGGCTGGTAGATTTTAAAAACTACCAGCCAGGCAGATTTTTTACCAGCCATTGGCGGTTGGCTGGTACTTATTTTGTTCCCTGTACGCACCCATACACCACTTCCTTTGGGGAGGTCACCACTACTACCCGCATGGACAACAAACACTTGTTGCTACAGCCTAACTGGGGAGTTAATGTTCCAGCCAGCCTGATTTGACATAGCTGTCCGGCTACCATCCTCCCTAGCTGTACACCACATTACCAGCACTGACTCACCACTCTTTATGCTTGTGTACCTCAGTCCAGCCAGCCTGGCAAAACACTCTGGTATAGCTGGAAAACTGCAGTGGCGTCGCGTGGGTAAAATAACAGGGGAAGCCAAAAAAAATTATTAAAAAAAAATTATTAAATATTTTTATTAATATTTTTTTTTTATTATTATTATTTTTAAGTCAAGCAGTCACCATGTACACTACAGTATGGCTCGGCGGCCAGTCAAACTTTCTTAACAGATTGCAGAATGGGTACAATACAGTACGGCTCAATACACACAATTGTATAAGGGGATGCAGACCAGAGAAAGACGTTTGTCTTGTTTACATCAGGGTCCCCCATTTTCAATTCATAGTGACATTTATGACATACAAGACATCATGACATCAAATATACAGTACTGTTACCCATAGATCCTGACAGAGTATATACATATGATGGGGAGGGGACTGTACATTAGGAGGGGGTGGGTGGGTGGGAGAGAAATATACATATGGCCGGGAGAGAATATGACTGTCTATTAGACAAACGTGACAAGACAAACGTATTTCTCTGGTCTGCATCCCCTTAACAATTGTGTGTATTGAGCCGTACTGTATTGTACCCATTCTGCAATCTGTTAAATAAAGTTTTCATTCATTCATTCATTCATTCATTCATTCATTCATTCATTCATTCATTCACGTGTCTGTTGCGCGGCGCGCCCAGCCATCAGAGCGCTCCTACTGTAAAATGCGGAAGCAGCCATGTCAGCCTCAGTTTTACTCGTTTATAAAAATGATTTAAAATGTTTATTAGCAACGCCGAGCTTTCAAACCCCGCCGCATCTGTGTGTGAAACCCTAATGGAACGCTGGGTACCTTTGACATTTATATCCGATATATTTTGGACCCACCGCTAGCTTTTAAGCAGTGCTTGATGGTGCACATTAACCTGGCTACTACGGAGGAATAAGTGACTGCGTATTCCAGCCCCTGGCTTGCATTGCAGTCATGAAAGGGTATACAAGCTTGCCTGATAACGTTAGTTAGTCAGTCAGGCTGCTCGGTGCTTACCTGGTCAATAATGTGGTCCTCCTCTTGCCAGATAGATTTGTTAAATCATAATATCCACAGTGGTGTGCTCTGCTGGTCCTCAGTAAATGTCCCGCCGGCGAAAATAAGTTGCTATTAAAGTGCTAAATGTTAGATACACTAATAGAGGATTCGAACGTGCCCGCTCTGTTAATAACATTTTCAATCAATTCCGCGAGGGGATGATGTTCAGACATGTTTGTAGTAGACTACTAGACTGAGTGACGCCAGACAGTTTTATACTACTAATGGGATGTCACGTTAGGTAGTCAGGTGGAAACGTGAACTTCTGAGTGCCCCGCCTCCAGGGGGGAAAATATGCTGAGTGTTTTCCTCCCAGCTCTGTTTTAAACTTTTAGGTTGTGGCAGTCAGCTCGAATCTGATTGGCTAGGATCGGATTTGGACTCTATAATGCTGGAAGCCTGGAGAAAGAGACCTACCCACTGCCTCTCTCCTATACTAGCTGCAGTGAGCACAGTCTGACAGTGTGTTAGAGGGAGTGAGAAGGAGAAGAGGGAGACATTTAAAAAAATATATATATATATAACACAGATGCACAGATGAAAAAGAATGTAAACTATATTAATTTTTTTTTTTTTTTCATATTTCATATTTCATATTTGATATGAATTTATAGGGAGGCATGGCTTCCGTTGGCTTCCATAAGGATTCGCCACTGGAAAACTGTAGAGCCTATCTGATCCACTCCCCAACCTGTTGGCACACAACAACATTTATACAAATGCAAAGCAACCTTAACCAAAACAAAGAAAACCAGTTACCATGGACCTCCAAACATCTGTGGCTTGTACAAACCAAGTGCACCATGCAAACCACAGAGAGACTAGGGAATTTAAGCAATCCAATTCAACGTCACCCAAATCCCTATATAGACAAACTACAGCTCTCACACTCACCTGCAGTCTAAGCTACTATATAGACAAACTACGGCTCTCACACTCACCTGCAGTCTAAGCTACTATATAGACAAACTACGGCTCTCACACGCACCTGCAGTCTAAGCTACTATATAAGACAAACTACAGCTCTCACACTCACCTGCAGTCTAAGCTACTAGACAAACTACGGCTTTCACACTCACCTGCAGTCTAAGCTACTAGACAAACTACGGCTTTCACACTCACCTGCAGTCTAAGCTACTAGACAAACTACAGCTCTCACACTCACCTGCAGTCTAAGCTACTATATAGACAAACTACAGCTCTCACACTCACCTGCAGTCTAAGCTACTATAGACAAACTACAGCTCTCACACTCACCTGCAGTCTAAGCTACTATATAGACAAACTACAGCTCTCACACTCACCTGCAGTCTAAGCTACATATAGACAAACTACGGCTCTCACACTCACCTGTAGTCTAAGCTACTATATAGACAAACTACGGCTCTCACACTCACCTGTAGTCTAAGCTACTATATAGACAAACTACGGCTCTCACACTCACCTGTAGTCTAAGCTACTATATAGACAAACTACGGCTCTCACACTCACCTGTAGTCTAAGCTACTATATAGACAAATTACGGCTTTCACACTCACCTGCAGTCTAAGCCTCACGGATCTTGGGTCTACAGAGGGTTTGATTTAGTCTCTCATCAGTCATACACTGTAGGCCTATTTACAAGGTCCTAATGGTTTATTGACCCATGGTGAGTGGGAAATAATGGAATCAACAAACCCATAAATTTCTCTTTCTGGGCATTGCAGATGAAGAGAGAGAGAGTGGTAGAGAGAGAGAGAAGAGAGAGAGGGAGGGAGTAGTAGAGAGAGAAGAATAATACCAATAACCTATTTACGATGGGCTGGCACGACTTTCTTTCATCACATCATTTTTCATTCCCACACAGTGTTGTCAGAGTAGTGGTGGGGCATCTGGTCTATTATGATACTTTATGATCATATTTGGTGAAATTCTCTTTACATCCCAACAGCTACCAATAAATCAAATGCTCTGAGAAAGAAACCCGGTCTCTGTGACTCTTCCAGGTCTGTAATCAAATATTACAAAATCGAAAGTGCACATTGTTAGTGTTGTCACGATACTGGCATTTCTAACTTCGATACGATACCTTGAAAAGTATCGATATTCGATACCATTTTCGATACCACGGGGAAAAGATTTTAATCTTAAAATGTAAATTTCTTTATTTTATTTTTTTTTAATTTAGCTTTTGTTGCTGGTTGATTCTCCTCACCTTCTCTCTGGTATTATAAGAGAAGAGAAATATAGCAATTTTAAAACCCTTTGTTTTAGGGCTGGGCGATATGGCCTAAAAATAAAATCTCAGATTATTATTTTTTAAATCCGATTTACCATTTTAATCGATTTTTTTCTCTTGAAAACTAGAAATCATTCAAATAACCTTTGTTTTTATTTGATAAAAAAAAATCAAACCAAGATGAATTTTCCTATTGGGATTGAAGTGCAAACCTAACTTTCACCAATCTTCATTTAAAAAAGAAATAATAATAATAATAATAATATATATATAAAAGGTTACTCTTGATCAAACAAAGATGAATGTCCCTATTGGGATTAATAGTGCAATAACTAGCTTTTTCACCAAACTTCACTTAAAACAAATAAAAGGTGCCTCTTGATCATCAAACAAGAATGAATTTCCCTATTGGGATTAATAAAGTGCAAATCTAACTTTCACCAAACATCACTTTTTGTAAAATAAAAGGTGACCCTTGAAAAAAAAATTATTAATCGATTGGAAATTAGTATTGCAACTGTTTTAAATATAGAAAAATCGATATTTTTGACAACACTACAGTAGGCTACTTTGTGTGCTGAAAAAGTTACAGCAACTTATACTGTCTATACGTCTATTCTATATATTTATTTTCATCATTATGATTATCCTGATTTGAATTTCTTAATCAAATCCTTATCTGCCAGTGTTGGCGTTATCTCTGTCCATTTGCCCTATTCACTTCGCCGCCATCTTTGTTTTCATAGGTCACGGTGAATGCATTTCAATGAGCTGAGGACTAATTTACTCCCATGTATTTCAAAACATGACAACTACAGCAGTTTCAAAAACAGAGTGCAGTAATCACTTGTAAGCTTGTAATTCCAATTAAAATGGCCTGAATCTTAATAACTAATCACTAATCAGATTATTCTGGCCTGCCAAGCGGTGTTCCCAGGGTCGCATCGGAACACTAACCACTAACACCACCGTCATGTTCTTTGTCTAAAGGTCCACAACAATATGCAAATTTGCCTGCTGCTCGGAGGGAAATCTTTTTTTGTTATTTATTTTAAGAATGCAGCTTGAAGCTGCCTGTGCCGCTGGGAGTCTGTAGAAAACCTTTGTTGCCCGCGCACGGCGCCAGGTCTTGCAAAGTGGTGCAGAGCTCTCTCTATTTCAGCCGGACATGTAAGCTCTTTTCTTTTCTCCAAAATTGCCAGTTTCATATCCACTGTGTAGCGGTGGTTTGTTGAAAGATGTTTGTTTATTTGATTCTCTGTCACATAGCATTTAACCCCCGGGGCAATTATTTAGCCACCGCTAATGGAGGCCCTGCTTCTGTTTTAACAAGAGTGTCTCTCGCACTCCTTTTAGCATGAGGAGCTATGATCATCTGAAGCTCTTTGCCTCTTTCGTGCACACACACACGCACAGAAAGCAGCTTTAGTGTGATGTGAGTAAAAAAGAGACTGTTATCTATACCCAAGAGTCGACTGAGGCTAGGCCTGGTCTGCATACTGTTGGAGTAGCACATCCTCAGCTGCAGTGGAGGAGGCTCTTAACTCATTCAGGGCCAATCACGGAAAAAGTCGGGTTAACTTGCCATGCGTTGAGTGCCAATCACGAGAAATCTCGGGTTTTAATCGTTATTTCTTTTATTAGCTATATCCATTCATTTTCCCCCACTACAAGTCCCCTTTCATGGGTGCATGAGGAAGGATAAAAACGATAATCTAGCGTTGATTTCAGGAAGATTCGATAATCAGCCGAAAAATTACAACGTGATAACTGGATTTCACTGAAGGGCTATTTTCGCGTCTTTTCCTGGGATTACTAAGAATCACCCAAACTATACTAATATTCAAAACGGAAATGTACGGATTAAAAAACAATCTGTTTTTTGCATGTTGACCAGAAGCAACTCACTGACAATCGACAGTGTTATTAGATCCATAGCTATAATATTTCATATATTTTAAGCACTCTCCCCATTGACTTACAGCGATGGCGTTCTACCCAGAAGGTAAACAGCGACCCCTGGCGCTGAATGAGTTCATTGAAGAGAGAAGGGGAGCTTGGCCTGGCCTAGGTTTGGTCATCCCACCTCTGGAACAGTGTCATGATAGAGGAGTAAGCAGTGAACTTACCACAGGTTACTGGCCTGTTCAGTTAGGTTGCTGGACTGTACAGCTGGTTACTGGACTGACTGTATTGGATTATTGGCTATTGGACTATCTGTTGCTGGACTATACAGCAAGTTACTGAACTATACAGCAAGTTACTGAACTATACAGCAAGTTACTGGACTATACAGCAAGTTACTGAACTATACAGCAAGTTACTGGACTATACAGCAAGTTACTGAACTATACAGCAAGTTACTGGACTATACAGCAAGTTACTGGACTATACAGCAAGTTACTGAACTATACAGCAGGTTGTTGGACTGTATTGGTTGTAGGTATTTTGCAAGGATAAGACCAGCTCCCAGCCTTCACACCTTTCTCTTAACACATTCAGCGCCAATCACGAGTATACTCGTTATTGGCCGCCGTTGGGAGTAAACTCGTTTTTAGATCCTTTGATCTTTTTCCTCTGATCCCCATTCTAAATCATCATCCGGATCATTCTAGCCATCCCTGGCTCGTTTGTATATGTTGGAATTGCAATGCCAATCGAATATCACCAGGTGGCAGTATCGTCTGTGTCTGAACTGGAATTGCATTGGCGTGGATACACATTTTCCTTTAAAAAAAAATTGGTAAGGGCTCCTCCTCCTGCTTGAACAGAGATTCACATTGATCGCCTCGAAATTCCGTTGCCGAAGCATATTTACCATCGAAACGTGTATAGACATATACACTGGTAATCGCAATGGCGATGCGATCACTTGGAATTATTCTTTTTGGAATACCTTCTGGCTAAGGTAAGGTATATTCTATGTCTATTTTACCGAATCTGAAATGTGTTTTTCTAACGATCACAGTTTTGTGTTTTACTGGACGTAAAACATGCTTGACAAACACGATCACGATTTTGAGTTAAAACGACCCCCCCTTGATGATTTTGTGAAGGTACATGTGTACATGGTATATATCTTTTGATTTTGGGGTTTCAGGGGATCAACCAGAACGGTTTGGGCTTATTGCACATAACGCGTTTTATCTCGCGATCTATGGAAAAAGACTGGATTATCTTGGAAATGCGCGATGTTTAGCGTGTAATAAACTACAAACTACAGTGTGTAGAAACTAGAGGTGGGCATAGATTAATTTTTTTAATCTAGATTAATCTATCTGCAATCCTGGATTTAATCTAGATTCATCTAGATTAAAATGGCTCAAAAAAATTAAAAAAAACCTGCCGAAGGCATTCAAAATATGTGTGTTCTACCCAAATAATGACCAGAAGTAAATCCTTACTTTTTCTTTCCTCCTTATGTTTCTCAGGCCAGGTGGCCCATTACACCATGAGCCCATCTCCCGTTTCCAAAATGCATTACAGACTGTTTGAAAAAGCTGTTTTGCTATGATAATTGGTAATGAAATATCAAAATAATGTTCAATATTTGTACTTGTGTTTAATAAGTTGTTTTATTCAGAAGTTAACACAAATAAATAATATTACCAGTACAGTATCTAGCACACTCTCAGGAGCAAAACGGAAAGAAGCATTTCAAACTTGAACTATGTGACATGGCTTGACTCAATCAGTCCAATCTCTATTTCTCCTTCTTCCACCAGTCACTCAGGCAGACCAGCTTGTTTTATGTAGCGGTGTCTACTTATAGTGCCTATAATATTTTTCCCGTTGGGTGCCAATGCAAATCAACTGCTCCAGTGGAGTTGCTCAGTGGCCAATGGTGTCAACTGTGGTTGTACTGGGCAGCTCCCAGGTGTGAATGGAACTGTGTGAATGTGAAGCAGGGCGTTCCTGAAAAAGAGCATATGTGCTCAGCGAACCTACCCTGGGTAAATAAAGGTAAAAAAAAAAGTAAAAAAAAAAAAGATTTTTATTTATTTTTTAGATTAATGCGCTAATTATATTATCGCGCGATAATAGTATCGCGTTAACGCAGCACGTTAACGCCGTTAACGGCCCAGCTCTAGTAGAAACAAACTCTTTTTTTCCATGTTGGACTACAAGTAGTGTCTGTCAAATGAGCCACACCATTGTCTCCACAGCTATAATACAGAACACACACACACAGCTCTGCAAACATCGTGAAACACAGCGAAAATGACAATTTTAAGCTGGCCTTGAAGCGGCAGAGATGGAGACAGCTTTTTTTTTTTTTTTTTTTGTCTCTCATGCTTCCTGTCATGCATCATCTGTTTAAAATCCAGCGCAATAGGTTGACATTTCCTTTCTGATATGTACGACTAGCTGTGTGAAGCTGAGTGGCTGCTCCGAGCCTTCTCCCCTCTGGGTCTGTTTTTAGTGCAGGAATGTCCAGGAAGTAGACGGCATGCTTGTGAAGAATCATAGTCGGCCTCACTAACTGTGAGGAATGCTACCGTTGGCGTTACTGTAAATGGGCCATCTGGAACAAGTCTTTTTGTCAGAGGCATAGTAGAAATATAGCCTAGTCTTTGTACATTATGATGTGTCTGCTTCGCTCTATTGGCATGATAACAGCCATAGCAATGTCTTGACCTCACATTTGAACAAAAGCATCACTCGGAACTGTAACCAAATCAAGAGAAAGGCATAGGCTATTTGATATTGGCTCCCAAGTCATTCCTGTAGGTATCAGGGCAAGCAGGTTTATAGATGACATCCGTGTGTGTGTGTGTGTGCGCGTGTGTGTGCGTGTGCGTGTGTGTGTGTGTGTGAGATCAAATGTTTGCTCACTAGAGACGACGGCTGACCAACCCGTTATAATCCATTCATGTCCCCTTCTCCTACGCCTCAATACAAACAATCATAGTGAACATCAAATAGCTATCGAGCTCAAAACGTGTACAAGCTGCAGGTGACCTAGAGAATGGAACAATCCTTTTGGACAATGGTGGTGTACAGCATCGTCATCGTGATATATCTCTCTTTGAATATGGAATTTCATTGAGAGCAGTACTGTCCTTTTTTTTCTCTCTTCTCGTGGCTTCTCTGGTGGCGTTTCCATGGAATCGGTCCGCCCATTCATGTACTAAAGCAGGGGTTCTCAAACTTTTTTTATACCACGACCCCATTTTATTTAGGATTTTTGTTTTGGGGACCCCACACTTGTATGTATCGCGTAATTTCAACGTGGAATTAAGGAATGTCAAAATAAAAGCACACGTTTTTGAACTTGATCATGCATATTTATTAGAACATTTTATTACAGCACTATGTTATCAATACACATTTATAAAACGAGGCCAGAACATAATTCTTTATTTTTTTATTTTTGAATATTTGAATATGGATTTGGAATATTTGAATATGGAATTTCATTGAGAGCACTGCTGTCTTTTTTCTTTCTCGTGGCTTCTCTGGTGGTGTCTCCATGGAATCAGGCCGCCCACTCATGTACTACTAAAGCCAGGCAGGGAAGCGGAGAGCTGAGGTCTCTGAGTTGCAGGCTGCCTGCAGACCGACTGTTTCCTGGAGCAGAACTTTCACACCATTAGAGCAGGAAGTCGGTCCCGCTGGGAGCACGTCTCTGAGAGGAAAGATGAAACAGATTAAATATACATGAAGGCCGAGACTTTCTCAGCCCCGTGAACAGGACACGGGATCACCTTTATTGATGAGCTTTGTACGCATTACATAAACACAAAGCTCTATAACGAATCGCCGTGGATTCTGAGGGTTGAGTTAAAACTCGTCCTGACAAATTATTGCAAGTTTGCATTGTGTTTTTGAAGGGATCAACAGAAAGCTCAGTGTCTTGACAAAAGACCGGTGGGATGAAAACACAAGCTGCTGAAATACAGAATAAAATGACCTGTTTCTCCCCGAAGTCTCTTTGCCATTTCCCCTAGAATCAGACAAGAAGATTGATATCAGTTTGATCTCTGTGTCCAGTAGCCCCAGAGAGAGGTCCAGGTGCATGCTAACCTAGCTTAGCACAACCCTAGTAACCCTGAATGAATGAATGAATGAATGAATGAATGAATGAATGAATGAACGAACGAATGAATGAATGAATGAATGAATGAAAACTTTATTTAACAGATTGCAGAATGGGTACAATACAGTACGGCTCAATACACACAATTGTTAAGGGGATGCAGACCAGAGAAAGACGTTTGTCTTGTTTCCATCAGGGTCCCCCATTTTCAATTCATATTGACATTTATGACATACTCAACATACATGACATTTATGGCATAGGGACATATAGGTATTTAGTACTGATACATTTGTGACATATGCGGTATCTAAATATACAGTACTGTTACTCATAGATCCTGACAGAGTATATACATATGATGGGGAGGGGACTGTACATTAGGAGGGGGTGGGTGGGTGGGAGAGAAATATACATCCGGTGGTGGAGGTGGAGGTGAGGAGACTGTACATTTGGAGGGGGAGAATATATACATGCGGTGGGGAGGAGACTGTCTATTAGGAGGGGGTGGGGGTGGGGGGTTTGGACATTTACGGTGGCCAGTTTCGAATTGCAGCCTCCCGTAGGTGCTCTTTAAGAGCGGTTTTGAATGTGGGTAGGGATTCACATTCCTTTACAGCTTTGGGTAGGGCGTTCCACATTGATGTGGCATAATTGCTAAACGTGTTTAGTCCCTTGTTTGAGCCGAATCTGGGTTTAACATGATTTGTTGAGCTTCCTCTGGTGTTGTTGTCGTGGTATTCACTGACCTTTGGGAAGTATTTTGACATGTACATGGGTACCTTAGTCATATAGTGTATCTTGTAGACCAGGCCCATTGCAAGTTGCTGTACTCTGTCGTCTACTCTAAGCCATCCTAGGTTGTCAAAGTGTGTAGGGGTGAGGTGGGTTCTAGGAGTAAGGTCAAGTAGTAGTTTGTTTTGTGATGTTTGTAATCTTGTTTTTAGCGCCTTTGAGGTGCTTTGGTATAGAGCCATATGAAATCCGTTTAATTCTTTTCCAAATTCCATTTAATTTTTTTCCAAATTCCGTTTTTTTCGTTTGAATATTTCAGAATTCTGTATTTTGCTTTGTACGCTCATTTTACCACCAGAAATAGTGTCTAATAAGTGGGAATGAATAAATGTCCACAATTTAATAAGATATAACAGTCCATTTAATAGGGCTGTCTTAAATACTTCGAAGCTTCGTTCGATGGGCATGGGATTCGAATATGAAAATAAAATTCGATTATTAAAAAAATAAAAAGGTATATATATTTTTGCAAAATCAACTCTGCCTCTCTTTGTTAACTACAACAAGCAATGCTGTTTGTTATTTAAGATGAGGTCGGACTCGGCACTGACAGATTTGTGTTCATTGTGCTGCTTTTATAAAGCCTCAAATGACGGCTTACAATATTTCATGAAAGCAAAGTGTTTTGTTTGTCTAAGATTTCAAAAGGTTTAAACTTTACAGCACTGACAAAGTTGAACAAAGTGCTGTACAAGTCCCACAACATAAAAAAAATGTAAAAAAAAAAAAAAAATTAATAATCTTTTTTTTATAGTTGATTCCATTTTTATTGCTCAATTCCGCGATTCCGTCCGCGATTCCGTGATCGCGGATTCCATATGGCTTTACTTTGGTACCATGAGGTGCAAGCATAGTCGTAGTACCCTTGAATGAGTGCTCCTGCCAGAGTCTTCAGGGTATTCTTGTTTACCAGAGAGGAGATCCGGTACAAGAATCTAGTTCGTTGGTTGACTTTTTTTTATTACATTGGATGCCATTTTGTCACAGGAAAGATTTGCCTCTAGGATGGAACCCAGGTATAATATTGTCACCCACTGTAACTGAGAAGCCGTCGGTCTTGCTGAGTTTGTTATTTGAACCGAAGAGAATGGACTCTGTTTTGCCCATGTGTAATGATAGTTTGTTATCAGCGAGCCATATGCAGATTTTGCCTAGTTCCGAGCCGAGGGTTTTTTCAACCTGCAACTTGTTCTTGTCAGAGACCAGCAGGGCTGAGTCGTCCACGAACAGGAACAAGTTGCAGTCACAAGCTGACGACATGCCATTTGCATAAATTAGGAACAGTAGCGGTCCTAGTATGCTTCCTTGTGGTTGTGGAACACCACAGCTCACTGTGAGTGTGGGGGATAGAGTACCGTTTACCTCCACCATCTGTTCTCTCCCCTCCAGGTAGGATTGCATCCAGCTCACTGATAAACTATCAAAACCAATTGCTTTTAGCTTGTCAATCAGAATGGAGTGATTGACAGTGTCAAAGGCCTTTTGTAGGTCCAGCATGACCATGCCGCAGTATTTGCCCGCGTCCACCTCTTGTTTGATGTGGTTGTTCAAATAGAGAAGGCATGTGTCAGTGGAGTGGGATGTTCTGAAGTCAGATTGGAATTCGTAGATTAGATTTCTTTCCGCCAGGTACTTTTCGACCTGTTCGTAGACTATTTTCTCCATGACTTTCGAGATGGAGGTAAGAATAGAAACAGGGCGGTAGTTGCCTGGGTCTAATTTGCTGCCCTTTTTGTGCAGAGGGGTCACTCTCAGAATTTTGAAGTCCTTGGGGACGTGTCCCTGTTTTATGGAGAGGTTTATTATGTGTGTGATGACTGGGGTGATGGCGGCTGCTGCGTCTCTGAGGAATTTGGAGGGGATGTTGTCATGGCCAGTGGCCTTGTTAGGTTGGAGGGCGCTCAGTTTTTTGAGTACCTCATCGGTTGTTACCATTTCTAGTTTGAAGTCGTCTTTGCGGACCCCTAGGTTTTTGTAGTATTCTACTATGTGTTCTACCCCATAATGCCCTGAGTGTGAGGGTAGTTTGTTTACAAGTGTTGTGGCTATGTTTGTGAAAAAGATGTTTAAGTAATTGGCTACATCCAGCTTGTCTGTGATGAGCGTGTTGTCCGTCTTTATGTTTATGTTTGAGAATCTGGTTTTAAGTTTTTTACTGCAGCCTAGTTGATTATTGAGTAATTTCCAAAGTTCATGTGGTTTGTTTTTGTTTTCCTCAGTTTTGTCATTGATGACATTTTTTTTGCGGTTCTGATCATTGTGTTTACGTCATTTCTTAGAAACCCTAGTTTGGTTTCATTTGATGACAACTCAAAGGCTACTTTTGTGTTTGGTGCAAAGCAGCCACAGACAGAATCTATCTGTGCTGTTTTGAGTACACACACACACACACACACACACACACACACACACACACACACACACACACACACACACACACACACGGACACGGACACACACACACACACACACACACACACACACACACACACACACACACACACACACACACACACACACACCACACACACCACACACAACACACACACACACACACACACACACACACCCCCACACACACAAATCTACAACAGGTTACAGCCTTACAGAGATGTACTGTATACTGCCAGTGCTTGCAGTGTTTCCTGCATAGCATTCATAGGTTATTTGTGGGGGCGGTCAGCTGGGATATGTGCAATAGACCACTGCACTTCCGCATTACATTGAGCTCATGGAGGAGAGAGCGGGGGGAGAAAATGAAAATGAAACCTAGACTCCGTGGGCAATCTGTGCATGCGTAGTTCGGGAGTAGGTGCGGAAAAGTGACTATAGCTCGGCAGAGAAAGTGACGATCGACTTGGAATTGGTCTCTCCGTGTTCAGGAGACTCGGGCGTATAAAAGTATAATGGATCATGTCAACCACTTAATGTCAAGGCTCTCATCCACATTCATTCATTTTCTCCCCCCGCTCTCTCCTCCATGATTTAAGAATCCCGGAAGTGTTGCAGTGGTCAATACACAGGCGAGAAAACATGAGTTTGGGAAATGTATTTGTGATGGGCCAGTTTGATATTGTGATAGGCCCATCTGATATTATAGTGGGCTGCCCCGTTACATATAGACTTATGTATGGTTAACAGTAACACTATATTTAAGGGTGGGGGGGTTATGTGGTGTTTATTCCATCCTACTTTCACATCCACCGGAGTAAGGGGGAACACAGAGGCAGAACAGAGACGGGCTCACAGCAAGCAGTCCTGCCTGATCCTAGACACTTCCTCATTCTCTCTGAGCTGAGCTGATGACTTTGCACGAATACAGACACACACACGCACACGCACACCACTTCCCTAGACCCAGGTGCTGCACAGATGCTTGAGAGCTGCTGACGGGGTCAGACGAACACATAAAATACACACATAGACACCACGTCTACACACACACACACACACACACACACACACACACACACACACACGTTGACACACACACACACACACACACACACACACACACACACACACACACACACATACATTCTGTATGCACACAAATCTTTGTACAATGAAAAGGCTAACACATACTGTAGAAAGCTGACACATGTGCAGCTCAGAGAAAAACAAAAATCTTACACAACATGGTATTACTGGTATTCCATTTCTGTTCACTTGTTCCACACTATCTATAAGACCCTGTGAGTGTGTGAGAGAGAGAGAGAGTTCACAGAGCTTATGGTTGAACCTTTGGTTTGATCTTTTCTTTTTAAAAGAGCAACAGAGTCAAGAATAGCCAAGCAAGCACTATTGCATCACACTACGTGTGATGCAACAGTAGTTACGTTCATAGTGACTAGGGGTGTAAAGGTACACATATCCATACCGAACCGTTTCAGTGTGTACCGTACCGTACCGAACGGCTGTGTAGCGAACGAATACAACGGTATGTATGTGGGCTGTTTTTTTTCACAATCTAATATAATTATTATTATAATTTTTTTTTTACAAGTCAATTATTAATTTCAATATAGAATATTCGTTGACAGGGCGCCCCCCGGTGGCGCACCGCCTACTGCCTCGCAGACCCACGCGGCCGCCCCGGGTTCACCTCCCGCTCCCGGACGGATTTGCCGCATGACCTCCCCCACATCTCCTCCCGTTCTCCCTCTCCTCTGTCGGTCATGTCCTCCCCCACATATTCTCCCGCTCTCCCTCTCCTCTGTTGGTCATGTCCTCCCCCACATCTTCTCCCGTTCTCCCTCTCCTCTGTCGGTCATGTCCTCCCCCACATCTTCTCCCGTTCTCCCTCTCCTCTGTCGGTCATGTCTGACCAATAAAGCTGGAAAAACGCAAAAAATAAATCTTTAAAAGAAAATTGAATATTCGTTGACAGCCCTACAAGTACAATTAGTTACTGCACACTACATCACCCCTGAGTGGAACATGGAAAGCCAAACTTTCCCCCACTGTACCGAAAACCCGTACCGAACCATGACTTCAAAACCGAGGTACATACCGTACCATGGTTTTTGTGTACCGTTACACCCCTAATAGTGACTGTTCACTATGCCTCTGAAAATATTTAGAAATCCAGGGCAGCCGCCGGCCGGGTAGCGCAGCAGACTAAGCGTCTGTCTACCACCACAGAGACAGTGGGATCGAATCCAGTTGTGGTGCCTCCGGGTTGGTCGACTGTCCATACTAACACAATTGGCAGTGTTAGCGGGTGGGAAGCCGGTGAGGGTGGGTCCTGGTCATTGTAAACAGCGACTCCTACAGTTCGGTCGGGGCGCCTGCACAGCGAGGGGAAAGATCTGGGGGAGGGTAGTGTGACCTTCCACACGTTACACTCTCCCAGTGAGAGTCCGCGCTGCCAGGTGAAAAGAAGTGGTGGGCTGGCTACACATGTGTCGGAGGAAGCATGTGATAGTCTCTGCCCTCCCGGGACCGACGGTAGGGGGTAGAGCGCGCAACGACCAGGAAGGCATAACGACTAACATTGGGATGGAGAAAAACGAAAAAGAAGGGGGAAAAAGATCATACAAAAAAAAATATATATATATATTTAGAAATCCAGAAGTGGACAGACGTGCAAAGGTTTGGGCTAGAGGTCATTAAATACAATGGCCTTTATGGTCCGATACACAAATATATTTTGAGAAGTACCTCTGGTATTTTCGGCTACACACTTATTGCACCATGCAAACGCTACACACAGCCGCCAAAGCAATCGTGAAGGTGCTGAAGTGTGACTCTAAAACTCTGTGTCCTCGTTTTCCCATTGAGTTGAAGGGGAAATGGAGACTAAATTCCCCCTCCTGGATGACATGACATTGTGCTGAACCATCTCTGGAGAATCTGACTCACTGTTGTTTTTTGCAAGAGGGGAAAGGAGAGAGAGAGAGAGAGAGAGAGAGAGAGAGAGAGAGAGAGAGAGAGAGAGAGAGAGAGAGAGAGAGAGAGAGAGAGAGAGAGAGAGAGAGAGAGAGAGAGAGAGAGAGAGAGAGAGAGAGAGAGAGAGAGAGAGAGAGGAGAGAAGGGATAGGGCTGTACCGAATGTAAAAAAAAATTAACATTTGAAGCTTCTATTGAAGTATTCGAATGAAGCTTTGAATGTCTGTCGTCATATTTTGTGACGTAATCATATAAACAAATTTAATAAAGTGATTAATCTGATTAAATTCGTTTTTTTTTTTTTTTTTTTTATCAACTTTCTTTAATGAATATAACTCGTCAGTTTCGTCAACATAAGTAATCCAATCCAATAAATTCGCACGGTTGGTATGAAAGTGATGGTGACGAGTCATATACTATAATAGTATAATACTATAATATTAGTGTAGCCTAATCTTTATCTGCAACTGTGAAGAAAAAACCCATTGGTTTAAACAGAATTAATAGGGGGGAAATCACATGTTGATTTAGAATTCTAATGTCAACGTTATGAATGAAGCTTCAAACTATTCGGTACAGCCCTACAAAGGGGAGTGGGAGAGAGAGAGAGAGACAGACAGAGAGAGAGAGAGAGAGACGGAGAGAGAGAGGCGGAGAGAGAGAGGAGGTGGCACAGATCTCAGTTTTGTATTCAAGAGGTTCCTCCTCTCCTTGCCTCACGTGTGCCCGCCTTGCCCGGCCACAGCTCCTGTTTCTCTCTCGGAGGAGGAGTGTGATACTGAGTGGCTGTTCCTCCGCGCTCACATGTCCCACAGGCCACTGTGACAGGTGGCCATTCACAAGAAGTGATCCCCCCAGCCAACAGCCAGCCATCACTTTATGTTACATTATCATTTATTAATGCGTTTAAGTCCTGTTTCGGACTCTCGCCGTATTGCATTTCCTTTCCCACGCTACCTCTTTTGCCCTCTCGAAACGGTATGTTAGTTTGGGCATGAGTGTTCAGAATTAGGATTTTCAATTATTTAGCTGGAATAATATTTTTTTCCAAATGCAATGATCTAAAGTTTGTAAATTGGGGAGCGTCGCTTACATTCATAGTTTTAAGATGGTATAGTATTGAGTAGGGCTGGGCGATATGACGATATTATATAAATATCGGGTACAGTTCATTAACGATACACTTTTTAAACGTATCGTGGATATCGTGATGTTTTGCCCAAGAGGCTTGTGTCGCGTCAATCTGGTCCACCACGTTGACACTTTTGAACAGCGCCCGCCCCCACACACACACCTACTGCATCAAAAGTTACTACCGTACTTTTCGGACTATAAGGCCGCGGCTTTTTCCCCCCATTTTTCGACCCTGCGGCTTATATAACGGTGCGGCTTATATGTGACTCGACGTGACCAAACCCGAAAATGTAAAAATCTAAATATTGCTTTTTTGACTGCATTGAAATGTTATTTATCTGTTCCCCTTATTTGCTAAACTTAATACAACTTGTAAATGAGTTTAATTCTTGTTATTTGTCCGACAGTATTGTGTCCCAATGCTAATTACATATGGTAATTAAACATTAAAAACACCTGCGGCTTATAGTCCAGTGCGGCTTATATATGTACACATGATCGTTCAATTTAGCTGCTGCGGCTTATAGTCAGGTGCGGCTTATAGTGCGAAAAGTACGGTACTTATGATAACAAAGGCATTCGTTTTGTGGCATTAACGTTATATAGTTACACTTTCAATAACATCAGCGTATTTACATAGCAACGACCGAGGTCGACCCTAGATATAGCAAACATTAGTCGTTCATATCTCAGCCCCGTGCTGACTCAGTTGTGCCCATTCTGCGGTCTGTTAATAACGTTTTCAATCAGACAGATGTATGGAAAGGCTTTTATTATAACATCCGTTGCAGTAAAATCATTATGCCTCCAGTCGTTTAGTCTTCCTGCGGAGCTAAAAGCTAAACGTCGGCCGCGGCGAGCTACCGCTGCCATTGTTGTCATTGAGCTCTCCAATGGCGGAAGTAAAAACATGAATACACGTTTGCCGATTGGTGCTAAGAACAGCAGGGCGGGTGCAAGCGATGTGACGTAATTGGCAGACGCGACTGTCAATCAAAATGATTCTGTTTGCCGACTGAATGAATGAAAACGTTATTAAATTGCAGCATGGGTACAATACAGTACAGCTCAATACAACAACACTCAACAGTGGACTGGAGGATGCAGACCAGAGAAAGACTTTCGTCTTGTTTACATCAGGGTCCCCCCATTTTCAATTCATCATATTTCATATCTAAATCATATAATATCTCATTGCTAAATATATGCAATATATAATCTAATAATCCAATAATCTAAATCTAATATATAATATAAAAAATGCTAAATGCATGGGTATTTTATTTTGTCTTTAATGTTAGCTTGCAAACTCAAATACCTGTCTTGGTAAGCCTCATAATGAATTGTTTGGGGAAAAAAAGAAAAACATCGTGATGCGTATTGTGTATCGCCGAAAGGTCAGAAAACATCGTGATATCATATTTAGGCCATATCGCCCAGCCCTAGTATTGAGTACTTTCTGATGAAGGATGGATCCCATTCACACTGCAAATGTGAATGTTGAAGTGTTGAAAACTAGCACGTTTGTGCTATAAAACACACGCAAAACAACACACACCCCTGGTCTGTCCACTGTGACCAATGGTCCAATGTAGCTGTGGTGTCCCTTTTAAATAAAAGTTTTCATTCATTCATTTCATTCATTCCAATTAACTTTAAATGTCAGAAGAGGATTTTAAAAGCTACGGATCTTCATTGCAAGAGTTCAATGAATGGACGTGTTAACAGTATTAGCACTGACTGACGGCCATTTGTGTGGTTGGTGGTCTTTCCCCATTGTTGGCTGTGTTAGTCAGCAGTAAACACCGTGGACGCCGGGCAGAGAGAGAGACACACGTGACCACCCGGCTGCTCCTCCTTCCACCAGTGAAGGAGCGGAAGAATTGGTTAGACAGACAGACATTAGAATGGGGGGGGGACTTGAAATTCAGCGAAGCCGTTGTTCCCCTCCTCAGTGTCCAGACCGTTTGAAAGGCGTGTGGGAGGAAGGCAGCCAGTGTGTGCGAGAGCCGAGGCCTAGTAATCGCGTTCCAAATCTCAGTGTGTGTGTGCAGAGAGTGTCACACAGGATGTGGCGCCTGAAGAAATGTGCTCCGAGAAGCCGTCGGCAGCCAGCGGCAGGCAGCGCCCCCTTTTGTAAAGCAGCTTTTGTGGTCGGCGGAGGGGTGTGGTCGGCCCCAACGTTCCCTGTTTCACCCCACTTCACCACAAAACTGTGAAGCCTGTTTTTTTTATCATCGCAGGCCTGGAGGGGAAACACTCTCACTCTTCTACCACCACCACCACACACTTGAAGGCATGCCCGTAGGCTGTGAGATCCAAATTAGAACGGCAGGAAAAGTGCACAGAATGCGGACCCTCTACCGCATATCGCTGCTGTCGGGACAAAACCTCATAAACTCCATTTTTTGAATTTTTTTTTATTATATAAATCAACTCCGTAGATCATCCTCCATATGTGTGTGTGGGTTTTACAAAGTTTAAACAATGAAAAGCATTAAACCGATCATCTGTCTAAACCTCCTAACTCTATTCACCCTCAAATCTGTGTTCGTTTTTTTCATCTGCTGAAAAGTTGGGTTTTTGGAGTTATGAGGTTTTGTCCCGACAGCAGCGATATGTTCCCACACTTCTCACTCTTCTACCACCACCACCACCACACACTTGAAGGCATGCCGTAGGCTGTGAGATCCAAATTAGAACGGCAGGAAAAGTGCACAGAATGCGGACCCTCTCTACCGCCCTGGCCCTGCAGAAGAAGAAGTGTTCTGGAGACAAAGGGCCGCTTTGTCGGTGTTGTCGTCGGTGCCGCTGCGTGTTCCCTCTGTTGAAGCCCACGGACTGGAGACACAAGTGGGAATGCGGAGTGGTCGACGTGCGTCTGGCACCAGTCTTGATGTTCACGGTCCATGTTGGTCAGAGACAGCCGGCCCCTACTGGAGTTTTGTTAGCGGGTTATTAATTAACACTCAGGTTATTATTACTCAATCCATCAATTCTTGATTGATTGAAAATGGAGGACGAGATGAAAGTCTTTCTCTGGTCTTCATCCTCTTCATAGCAGTTGTTTGTATTGAGCTGTACTGTATTGTACCCGTTCTGCAATCTGTTAAAATCAATCAATACTGGTGGATACATGACAATGGGGTGATTGTGTCCCACCCTGCAGCCATGGCTGAATCAAATGATAAGCCACACTATCTTCCTCTCATGATCCGGAAACATCAAACACCTTTTTAAAGACGTCTTCATAACAGCATGACAAGAAGCGTTCTCCTCTCTCTCCTGTGTGGCCTTGACGTCACGTGACACAACTCTCTCCCAGACTGCTGCTGCTATTATTTATTTGCCGTCTGTTCTTCATGAGGAAGAACAGAAGAATTATGGAAAATTATAGTCAAGATGAGAGAAAGAGGTCTATGACTTTCCTCTCTCTCTCTCTCTCCTCTCTCTCTCTCTCTCCCCTCTCTCCCTCTCTCTCTCACCCTATGTGCTATGTGCTAGTGGAGTACCACTGAGGATGCGTAGTTTTCTCTAGTATGCTGCGCGGTCTGTCTGTCCCGGGACGCTCAGGAAGGGGACAGGCCTCAGGAGTCGTCGTCATCATCCGTTTCAAACGGCTGCCAGGCTAAAC